>NC_143054.1:648333-1291666 GCF_052426305.1 Pelodiscus sinensis | reverse complement strand
GCTCCGCCCCAGAAGTGGCTGCATTTGAGCGAGGGGCTGGCGAAAGCCCCAGGGAACCCTTTCCACTGGCCCCCGTGCAGGGAACTCGGCGCCAGCCGGCTAGATCCAGCTCGACACTCGGTGCCGCTCGCCATGGGAGCCTTCGCCTCGCTCTGCCGCGGCCCGAGCGGCTGGGGTCCGGGGCAGGAACCCCAGTGCCTCAGGCCTGTCTCTCTCTGCCCCGCTGCCCGCGAGCCAGCAGCTCCCCCGCCCAGGCCCTGCCCTGGGCCTGCAAGGCCCCGCCATGGAGACCAGCGGCCCCAGAGGGCGAGGCCCTGCGCCCCCTTTCCCCCTACCCTGGGCCTTCCAGGTCCCTGCCGTGGGGCTGGACGGGACCAGTGGCCCCAGAGGGTGACGCCCTGCACCCCTTTTGCCAGCCCTGGAAGGGAGCCCCCCAGGAACAGGCCACAGTGGCTGCAGGGACAGCTCCGCCCCTCACCAGACCCACACAGCCCAGCCCCACCCAGCAGTGACAGCCACAGGGGCAGCTCTCGTCCCCCGCCTCTGCCCCCTCTCCTCCAGCAGGGCCCTCCCCCCACCAGCCTTCCTGGGGGTCTGCGCAGGGCCGGAGCCACCGGGCAGCCAGCCCAGGGCAGGTGCTCCGTCAGGTCGCTGGGTTTGTGACAGAAGGGACAGGAAGGCCTAGTGGGTAGCGCCCAGGGCTAGGCAGGGTGAGGCCAGCGTGCGCGTGCGAGGGTGGGGGGAGGGTCCATGGCTGGGGCTGGTTTCACTCCTGTTAGCAGGGACCCGCCTGGCTCCTCGCTGTGCGATCACCGAACGCCTTCCTGCCCCCGCCAGCAGCCCCCCCATCGGCATGCCACAGGGGGCTGCCCTTCCACCCCCGTCCCGCCGGCAGCTCCCTCCCACCCTGCCCACCCTCACTGGCAGCCCCCCCATGCCACATGGGACTACCCCCCCCCCCAGGCTGCGCTGCAGGAGTCTTCACGCAGGGGCACGAGGAAGGAGCTTTCAGAGGGAACCCTCCCCACCCGCGTCCCTGCCGCAGGTCCCAGGCCTGGAGCGGGGTGAGGGGCGCCGGGGGAGTGGTCCACGCCTGCCCGGGCGATCCCTCTGTGCCGGGGCCAGGAACGGAATCACGGCGCCTCCGAAGGGCAGCCCCAGCCCGCTCCGGTTCCTGGGGCTCCCTGTGGCGTGGCGGGGACCCCGGACCCCAAGGGACTCTCGGGCGGCCAGTCGAGGGGAGGTTTGCTGGGCCCCAGCGACACCGCGCAGCGCAGGGCCGGTGTCAGCGCAGGCGCCAGGGCAGAGCCGTAGTCCTCTCGGGGGGGGTTCACCCCCCTCCTCGCTCCCCTGGCCCAGCCCCCGCCTGCCCGGGAACAGTCGGGTCTCCCCAGGCGGCTAGGCCAGGGCACGTCCGCAGCGAGGCAGCCGGCCTCACACACCCCGCAGCCGGGGGGACGCAGCAGCAGAACCCCCCCCCCCCGCGTCCCGTCTCCCCCTCCGGACCGAACTGAGCAGGGTCACTGGCGCTGCCCTTGGCTTGGGCCGTCCCGCGGGTGAGCCGGGCCCGCTTCTCCCACAGGCACCGGGGCGGGGCCGACACGAAGCAGGGTCCCTGGTCCTGGGGGAACCCCCCTGCCTCGCTAGGGGGCAGGGCCACGGCACCGGGGGGGCGAGTAGCCAGACCCACGGCCACCAGGGCGTCTTTCTTCCCCGTGCGGGTCGCCCTGCTCAGGGCCCCAGTGTCTCTATCGCTGCCTCCGGAAAGGCTCCTCTACGCTGGGCCGGCGCCTCCCGTCTCAGGCTTCCCGCGCCCCGGCCGTATCCCCGGCCAGGCAAAGGCCTGAAGCAGCCTCAGCCGCGTGCGCCGGATCCCCCGGTGCCCCGCCAATGGGACGTCATGGGCCAGATGCAGCACCCTGGGGCGATGCTTTTGGGGACCCGGGGGGAGCCATTCCCAGACAGGAACCCCCACTCCCACAGGAACCTCGGCTGGCCAGCTCCCCCCAGGGCTGAGCTGCGCCCAGGCCAGTCCGGACCCTCAGCCTCTGCACGGAGGGATCCGCCTGGAATTCCGCCGGGGGACCCTGGATCCCAGCCCTGCTGAGCCCGGCCCCCGGGGGCCTCGTCTGCCGGCGTGGGGCCCCGCGGCCCCTGCAGGGAGCCCTCCCCATGGGCTGGGCTGAGGGCCCCTCACTGGCTCTGGGTTGTGAGCAGGGCCCTGTGGGGTCCATCTGGCCACTCCTCTAGGTTGCCCCCCATCAGCTCCTCCATGGGCAAGTGCCGGGGACCCCCACTTCCTTGGGGCCCTCAGCCCCCCATTTCAGATGCACCCGGGCTACGGGCGCCTGGAACGGGGCCCCGTCTATGCCCCTCCGCCCCCGGGGCCCAGAAACCCGTCACCTCCCTGCCACCCACCTGCAGGGCCACCAGGCTCCGCCGGGGCCGCCCTGCCCCACCCGGTACACGGAGACACCCGCCCTGCAGCGCCCGGTCTCCCCGAGCAGCTGGGCTGAGTGGCCTCCCCTGGGAGCTGAGGGCAGCCTGCCAGCCCCCTCCCCTGGGGCAGCCTGTTCCTCCCCCAGCCCCAGCCAGTGAACCCCGGAAAGTCTCGGGTCGTGGGGCCTGTCCAGGCCTTTGGGGCACCGAGCCGGTTTGGGGCCCCTTTGCCCACAGCGATGGCAGGTCAGGCCCAGTGGGTCCCCTCGGGCCAGCTGCTCCGGCCGGGTCCCGGCTGGGGATCGCTGGCCCCCCTTCCTGGGCTCGCCCCGTAGGTGCTTCCCCCGGTGGCACAGTCGAGAGCCGGCCGGTCGGACCCTGTGAACTCAGCAGGCGGCTTCCCCGCGCCGGGGTCCTCCGGCTTCCTGTCCTTCAGCCACAGCCTCACTTCATAGAACCGCCCCAGCTCCTCCGCGGTCTGCCCCTGCCCCGAGCCCCCCCCGGCCGTACTGCACCAGGCAGGAGGCCAGGTCTCCCCCGGCCCCTCCAGCGCCCCCGGAACGTCTTCCTGGACGTCTCGGGTGTCAGCCCAAACTTGTGCAGCAGGGCCTGTTTGACCCCTCCAGTGCCCCGGCTGCAGACTCTCCAGCTGGCTGAGCACCCTGCGGCCTCCTGATGCAGCAAGGGGGGGAGCTGCCGGCGCAGATCGCAGGCTCGCTCAGAGGAGCTAAAACTCGTCCATGTCCCCACGTCCTTACGCTGGGACAGCACGAACCTCTCAAAGCGACCTGCAGTCCCAGCCCCCGGGGCCCCTCCCCAGCCACTGCCGCCGGAGCCCCTCGGCTGCTCCGCTCTGCCACAGCCCACGCTGCGGCTGCTCCCCACAGTCCTCGCGCTCCTCCTCTTGTGCCTCCAATTCCTTTAGCCGCAGCTCGATCTCCAGCCGTCGCAGCTCCAAGGGAGAACCCAGCCAGGACAAACTGCGGCTGGCAGACTGCTAGCTGGCGGGCACCGCGTCTGCCTGGCAGACTGCTAGCCGGCGGGCACCGCGTCTGCCTGGCAGACTGCCAGCCGGCGGGCACCGCGTCTGCCTGGCAGACTGCTAGCCGGCGGGCACCGCGTCTGCCTGGCAGACTGCTAGCCGGCGGGCACCGCGTCTGCCTGGCAGACTGCCAGCCGGTGGGCACCGCGTCTGCCTGGCAGACTGCCAGCCGGTGGGCACCGCGTCTGCCTGGCAGACTGCCAGCCGGTGGGCACCGCGTCTGCCTGGCAGACTGCCAGCCGGTGGGCACCGCGTCTGCCTGGCAGACTGCCAGCCGGTGGGCACCGCGTCTGCCTGGCAGACTGCCAGCCGGTGGGCACCGCGTCTGTCTGGCAGACTGCCAGCCGGTGGGCACCGCGTCTGTCTGGCAGACTGCCAGCCGGTGGGCACCGCGTCTGTCTGGCAGACTGCCAGCCGGTGGGCACCGCGTCTGTCTGGCAGACTGCCAGCCGGTGGGCACCGCGTCTGTCTGGCAGACTGCCAGCCGGTGGGCACCGCGTCTGTCTGGCAGACTGCCAGCCGGTGGGCACCGCGTCTGTCTGGCAGACTGCCAGCCGGTGGGCACCGCGTCTGCCTGGCAGACTGCCAGCCGGTGGGCACCGCGTCTGTCTGGCAGACTCCAACCTGTCTCCTGTCTCAGAGCCTGAAACACTCCCGGGGGGGTCTGATTGCTCCTGGCCAGGACAGGATCCAGTTCCCTGGACGGGTCACTCTCTTCCAGCCGAGCAATCAGCTGGGCACGGCCAGGCCCCTCTCCTTGCACCGCCCCACGTCTGCCTTGAGTCGGGCGTAGGCCTCTCCCCGCCGTTCCCCAGGGCAGACTCACCGGCCGATGCTGCCGCGCCCCACGACTCCCAGGGAGAACCCCTCAGCGAGCCAGGCTCCTCGAGCGCCGCTGCCCATCCTGGGGGGCACTGCTTCTCGGCGGCCACACTCAGGTTAAGCCGCCTGCCCCTCTGCTTCCTGGAACCGCTTCCAGGCCTCCAGCGCCCGGCTCTCGCAAGCCCCCTTCCTTCCACTGCGCCCCGCCACTCTGCCGGATGATCCACCCATGGGTGCAGCCCATCCCACCGCTGCCACCACTGACGACGTGTTGGGGACCCCGACCCTGCACCCCCGTCCACAGCCAGAGGGACTCTCGGGCGGCCAGCAGAGAAGGTTTATTGGGTCCCAGCGACACCGCGCAGCACAGGGCCGGTGTTAGCACAGGCGCCAGGGCAGAGCCTTAGTCCTCTCGGGGGGGGGGGGGGGGGGGGGGGGGGGGTTCACCACCTCCTCGCTCCCCTGGCCCAGCCGAGACCTCCCCAACTCCCAGGCCCAGGCCCCCGCCTGCCCGTCCGGCTGGCTGGGAACAGTCGTGGTCTCCCCAGGCGGCTAGGCCAGGGCACGTCCGCAGCGAGGCAGCCGGCCTCACACACCCCGCAGCCGGGGGGACGCAGCAGCAGACACTTGTCACGCTCCCTTCATGGATCCGTCCTCACTGGTCCGAGCACCAAACGCAACCTCAACCGGGCCCAGGCTGGGCCCCCGGGTGCCTCGTGCCATTCCCAGGGCGGGCGCCGGGCCCCCGGGTGCCTCGTGCCATTCCCAGGGCGGGCCCCCGGGTGCCTCGTGCCATTCCCAGGGCGGGCCCCCGGGTGCCTCGTGCCATTCCCAGGGCGGGCGCCGGGCCCCCGGGTGCCTCGTGCCATTCCCAGGGCGGGCGCCGGGCCCCCGGGTGCCTCGTGCCATTCCCAGGGCGGGCGCCGGGCCCCCGGGTGCCTCGTGCCATTCCCAGGGCGGGTGCCGGGCCCCCGGGTGCCTCGTGCCATTCCCAGGGCGGGGGCCGGGCCCCCGGGTGCCTCGTGCCATTCCCAGGGCGGGCGCTCGGGTGCTTTGTGCCATTCCCAGGGCGGGCGCCGGGCCCCAGGTGCGTGGGCAGGGAACGGGCAGGGGTCCAGGCAGCCGTGAGAGGAGACGCCGCAGACAATGCTCCGTTGTGCCAGTCCCTGGCGATGGCGCAGAGCCAGGGCTATTTTCTCCCCTGCTTCCGCGCAGCTGCTGAGCCCGCGAGCGCTCCGGACACAGAGCAGCTGCCCGGCAGGCTGGCACGGGGCGCCCGGCGGGCAGGGAACAGGGGCCCTTTGCTCTGCCCCCGCAACGCCAGGGAGCCGACCCCCCAACCCTGCACTGGTGAGCGGGCAGGCCCATTTGCTGATGGGGAAACCAAGGCACCGAGCAGCGGGAGAGCGGCCGAGTGCCACACGGAGCCCGGGGGGAACAGAACCCGAGTCCCTGTCCCGCAGTCTGGTTCACCCGTCCGCGGAGCCTGGCACAACGGGCGCAGACCCGCAGCCTTCCACCGGGGCCACCGGCACAGGGCAGCGCGAGGGCAACCGGGGCAGGGAACGTGCCCAGAGGGGCCCTGTCTCGTACCAACTCTGCTCCCACCGGTGCCCCGTCTCCTTCGTCCTCTGCCCAGCCCGGCCCAGGGCCCCCACCCCACAGCGGCTGCACAGGGGAGCGGGGGTGGGGAGGACGAGTCGACTGTGCGATGAGCAAATGCTTATCGGATTGTCAGTCGACTGTCGATTCCCCGCCCCTCCCCCGCTGCCTCTATGAGAGAGGGGAGCAAAGGGGGAAGTGGGGTGCCGAGCCGGCGCCGCTCAGGGTCAGCCGTGCGTGGAGCCCGCGGCTGGCTGGGGACGCCCCGACTGATCCCGGGCACCACCGGGCATTTCAAATGGGAGCCTGGGTCAGTACGAGTCCCCCGCTGGCCCGGGGCTCCCTTCTGCGTGGTCTTAACGCACAAGAGCCCCCGCCGGGGACCCCGCCGCCCGCGTCAGCGGGGCCCCCAGTGCCGGGCCACTGGGGGAAAGGGCCCCCCGGGCAGGGCTCTCCCCAGTGCCGGGCCCCTGGGGGAAGGGCCCCCCGGGCAGGGCTCTCCCCAGTGCCGGGCCCCTGGGGGAAAGGGCCCCCCCGGGCAGGGCTCTCCCCAGTGCCGGGCCCCTGGGGGAAGGGCCCCCCGGGCAGGGCTCTCCCCAGTGCCGGGCCCCTGGGGGAAAGGGCCCCCCCGGGCAGGGCTCTCCCCAGTGCCGGGCTCTCCCCAGTGCCGGGCTCTCCCCAGTGCCGGGCCCCTGGGGGAAAGGGCCCCCCCGGGCAGGGCTCTCCCCAGTGCCGGACCCCTGGGGGAAAGGGCCCCCCCGGGCAGGGCTCTCCCCAGTGCCGGGCTCTCCCCAGTGCCGGGCCCCTGGGGGAAAGGGCCCCCCCGGGCAGGGCTCTCCCCAGTGCCGGGCCCCTGGGGAAAGGGCCCCCCAGGGCAGGGCTCTCCCCAGTGCCGGGCCCCTGGGGGAAAGGGCCCCCCGGGCAGGGCTCTCCCCAGTGCCGGGCTCTCCCCAGTGCCGGGCCCCTGGGGAAAGGGCCCCCCAGGGCAGGGCTCTCCCCAGTGCCGGGCTCTCCCCAGTGCCGGGCTCTCCCCGGTGCCGGGCCCCTGGGGAAGGGCTCCCAGTGCAGGGCGGGCTCTCCAGCCAGCGTGGCACGCAGCAGGAGTAAGATACAGGGGTCTCTTGCTCCCTCGTGCCGCACTGGCAGCCCCCGGGCCCTGCGGGGCTGCAGTCTGGGAGCGAGGGAACAGGGCCGCGGCGTAGGCCGAGGTCCTGGCAGGAGGGGGCCGGGAGCTGTCTAAGCCCCGAGTGCAGCACCCACCCCCCCACCCCGCTGCATCTCTGCCCGACACGGCACATGGGCCCCTTGGGGCCGGGCTAGCCTGCCGCCACACCCAGCCCGGGCTCCCAACTCCCATGGGCCACACCCAGCCCTGCCGCCACACCCAGCCCGGGCTCCCAACTCCCATGGGCCACACCCAGCCCTGCCGCCACACCCAGCCCGGGCTCCCAACTCCCATGGGCCACACCCAGCCCTGCCGCCACACCCAGCCCGGGCTCCCAACTCCCATGGGCCACACCCAGCCCTGCCGCCACACCCAGCCCGGGCTCCCAACTCCCATGGGCCACCCCCCGCCCTGCCGCCACACCCAGCCCGGGCTCCCAACTCCCATGGGCCACACCCAGCCCTGCCGCCACACCCAGCCCGGGCTCCCAACTCCCATGGGCCACACGCCGCCCTGCCGCCACACCCAGCCCTGCCGCCACACCCAGCCCGGGCTCCCAACTCCCATGGGCCACCCCCCGCCCTGCCGCCACACCCAGCCCGGGCTCCCAACTCCCATGGGCCACCCCCCACCCTGCAGCCACACCCGGCCCGGGCTCCCAACTCCCATGGGCCACACGCCGCCCTGCCGCCACACCCAGCCCTGCCGCCACACCCAGCCCGGGCTCCCAACTCCCATGGGCCACACCCAGCCCTGCAGCCACACCCAGCCCGGGCTCCCAACTCCCATGGGCCACCCCCCACCCTGCAGCCACACCCAGCCCGGGCTCCCAACTCCCATGGGCCACCCCCCACCCTGCAGCCACACCCGGCCCGGGCTCCCAACTCCCATGGGCCACACGCCGCCCTGCCGCCACACCCAGCCCTGCCGCCACACCCAGCCCGGGCTCCCAACTCCCATGGGCCACACCCAGCCCTGCCGCCACACCCAGCCCGGGCTCCCAACTCCCATGGGCCACACCCAGCCCTGCCGCCACACCCAGCCCGGGCTCCCAACTCCCATGGGCCACACCCAGCCCTGGCGCCACACCCAGCCCGGGCTCCCAACTCCCATGGGCCACACCCCGCCCTGCCGCCACAGCCAGCCCGGGCTCCCAACTCCCATGGGCCACACCCCGCCCTGCCGCCACACCCAGCCCGGGCTCCCAACTCCCATGGGCCACACCCCGCCCTGCCGCCACAGCCAGCCCGGGCTCCCAACTCCCATGGGCCACACCCAGCCCTGCCGCCACAGCCAGCCCGGGCTCCCAACTCCCATGGGCCACACCCAGCCCTGCCGCCACAGCCAGCCCGGGCTCCCAACTCCCATGGGCCACACCCAGCCCTGCCGCCACAGCCAGCCCGGGCTCCCAACTCCCATGGGCCACACCCAGCCCTGCCGCCACAGCCAGCCCGGGCTCCCAACTCCCATGGGCCACACCCAGCCCTGCTGCCACAGCCAGCCCGGGCTCCCAACTCCCATGGGCCACACCCAGCCCTGGCGCCACACCCAGCCCGGGCTCCCAACTCCCATGGGCCACACCCAGCCCTGCCGCCACAGCCAGCCCGGGCTCCCAACTCCCATGGGCCACACCCAGCCCTGCCGCCACACCCAGCCCGGGCTCCCAACTCCCATGGGCCACACCCAGCCCTGCCGCCACAGCCAGCCCGGGCTCCCAACTCCCATGGGCCACCCCCCGCCCTGCCGCCACACCCAGCCCGGGCTCCCAACTCCCATGGGCCACACCCAGCCCGGGCTCCCAACTCCCATGGACCACCCCCCGCCCTGCCGCCACACCCAGCCCGGGCTCCCAACTCCCATGGGCCACACCCAGCCCTGGCGTCACACCCAGCCCGGGCTCCCAACTCCCATGGGCCACACCCAGCCCTGCCGCCACACCCAGCCCGGGCTCCCAACTCCCATGGGCCACCCCCCGCCCTGCCGCCACACCCAGCCCGGGCTCCCAACTCCCATGGGCCACACCCAGCCCTGCCGCCACACCCAGCCCGGGCTCCCAACTCCCATGGGCCACCCCCCGCCCTGCCGCCACACCCAGCCCGGGCTCCCAACTCCCATGGGCCACCCCCCGCCCTGGCGCCACACCCAGCCCGGGCTCCCAACTCCCATGGGCCACACCCAGCCCTGGCGCTCCGCCAGGCCCTGCCGGTTTTGGGGACGGGCTGAAGGGAACGTTTCTCAGCTGACTGCCCCCCCAGCCCCGAGCCCGGTGGCTGTGGCCTTAGGGATGCAAACACACCCGGTCCGAAAGCAGCCCCCAGAGCTCACAGCCCCTCTGGCACCCCTGGGCCCCCGGCAGGGCGGCGGCGCCCAGCCACAGCCAGTCCCTGTGGCCCCCAGAGCAGCCGGGGGGCCAGCCCGCAGGTCTCCCCCCGGCCAGCGAGGACGCTTTGCCGTGGGACACGCACGGGGCCCGGGCAGAGGTCGCGCTGCACTGGAACCGCAGCAGCTGGCTCTGGGGAGGGCGTGGGGGACGGGTCCCACGCCCCACCGGGGAAAGCGGGCGGTTCCGTGGACATCAGTGAAGGGGCGGGAGCCCGGCCTCCGTCAGGCGCCAGTGTGTGGCCTGGGGGAGTGCCAGCCTCGCTCTGTGCCTCAGTTTCCCCAGTTGGCAGCCATGACACTCCGCCTGGGAGAGGCAAGTTGTACTAGGCTTGGAAAGCGCAGACCAGGGGTCCCCTCCAGTGCCCTTCCCCCGGGGGCCACACAGCGCTCCCCAGCACCCTGCAAGTGCAGCATGGGGGGGGCCTGGGCTGCCAGCCATGTGCCCCCCCCACTCTGCACAGTGCAGCATGCTGGGGGGGGGGACTGTGCTGCAAGCCACATGCCCCCCCCCCACTCTGCACAGCGCAGCATGCTGGGGGGAGGGGACTGTGCTGCAAGCCACATGCCCCCCCACTCTGCACAGCGCAGCATGCTGGGGGGGGAAGGGACTGTGCTGCAAGCCACATGCCCCCCCCCACTCTGCACAGCGCAGCATGCTGGGGGGGGGGAACTGTGCTGCAAGCCACATGCCCCCCCACTCTGCACAGTGCAGCATGCTGGGGGGGGGGACTGTGCTGCAAGCCACATGCCCCCCCACTCTGCACAGTGCAGCATGCTGGGGGGGGAGGGGACTGTGCTGCAGGCCACATGCCCCCCCCACTCTGCACAGTGCAGCATGCTGGGGGGGGAGGGGACTGTGCTGCAAGCCACATGCCCCCCCCACTCTGCACAGTGCAGCATGCTGGGGGGGGGGGGGACTGTGCTGCAGGCCACATGCCCCCCCCACTCTGCACAGTGCAGCATGCTGGGGGGGGAGGGGACTGTGCTGCAAGCCACATGCCCCCCCACTCTGCACAGTGCAGCATGCTGGGGGGGGAGGGGACTGTGCTGCAAGCCACATGCCCCCCCACTCTGCACAGCGCAGCATGCTGGGGGGGAGGGGACTGTGCTGCAAGCCACATGCCCCCCCACTCTGCACAGTGCAGCATGCTGGGGGGGGGAGGGGACTGTGCTGCAAGCCACATGCCCCCCCACTCTGCACAGCGCAGCATGCTGGGGGGGGAGGGGACTGTGCTGCAGGCCACATGCCCCCCCCACTCTGCACAGTGCAGCATGCTGGGGGGGGAGGGGACTGTGCTGCAGGCCACATGCCCCCCCCACTCTGCACAGTGCAGCATGCTGGGGGGGGGGGGCTGTGCCATGTGCCACGCCCCAGATCCACGGTCCCTACCACGGAGCCACAAGCTGCCTGGTCTCTGCCCCCGCGGGGCAGTCGGTGTGAGTCTCCGGCCAGGGCTGCGTAACACGAGCCGCCTCCCCCCAGGACCGTTGTGAGCTGGGGGGGCAGGAGGACACGGGGACCCCTGGGCTCCCCAGGCTGCAGCAGGGACACCGGGCCCCAGAGCCGAGCGGCAGCGCCTGGCGGCACCTCCCAGCGGGAGACAATAGGGAGGCAGAGGGCCTGGGGCTCCCACTAGCTCCGTGCCCAGCTGGGAGCTCCCCTCCCGGGGCGTCTGCAGCATCCCCGGCCCCGGCGCTGCCAGCACGTCGGCAGGAGGGAGCGGGGCCAGGACGCCTGACGGCCCTGACGAACTCAGCCCACCCTGCGCCCCCAGCCCGCCCCAGTGAGTGGGGCCACGCCAGGCAGCCAACAGCAGGGCGCTGTCCAGGGACCCACGGCAGCGCAGCACGTAAACAAGCCCAACGCTGCAGGTGCACCACCCGGCCCGGCCCCCAGGCTCCAGCGCCCGGCCCGGCCCCCAGGCTCCAGCGCCCGGCCCGGCCCGCCCAGGGAAACAGGCCCCGCGCCTGGCCCCCAGGCTCCAGCGCCCAGCCTGGACCCCAGGCTCCAGCGCCCGGCCCGGCCCGCCCAGGGAAAAAGGCCCTGCGCCCGGCCTCCAGGCTCCAGCGCCCAGCCTGGACCCCAGGCTCCAGCGCCCGGCCCGGCCCGCCCAGGGAAAAAGGCCCTGCGCCCGGCCTCCAGGCTCCAGCGCCCAGCCTGGATCCCAGGCTCCAGCGCCCGGCCCGCCCAGGGAAACAGGCCCGGCCCCCAGGCTCCAGCACCCGGCCCGGCCCCCAGGCTCCAGCGCCCGGCCCGGCCCCCAGGCTCCAGCGCCCGGCCCGCCCAGGGAAGCAGCCCCCAGCACACCGACACTCACCTTGTACTTTGTGGCCAGCAGCTCGGTGGCCTCTTGCTCCCTCCTCAACTCCTCAATCATCTTCTGCTTCTCCTCGCACACCAGGCTGTGGTCCCCCTGGATTGCCGCCTTCTCCTCCTCCAGCCGCTCCTCCTGCTCCTGCAAGTACTTCTCCAGCCCGTCCTCCGTGTCCTCGTCCCCGCCCGCCTCCGGGGCGGCCTCCCCCACCGCCACCTTCTTCCTGCGGCTGCTCCGCCTGCGCTTCCTGCCCAGCATGCCCCGGCGCTCCAGCTGGGCCTTGAGCCGGGCGATCTCCTCCTGGAACTCCCGCAGCAGCGTGTCCTTGGGGTCCTCGTTGACCCGGGGCTTGTTGCGGATGTTCTTGGCCCGGCTGGCGAAGCGCAGCGTGGACAGGCTCTCCTCGTAGCTGTGCGAGGCGGGGCCCAGGGTGGCCACCATGAGGGTCTTGGCGTTGCCGCCCAGGGAGTCCTGCAGGAGCCGGGTCAGCTTGGAGTCTCTGTAGGGCACGTGGGTGCTCTTGCCGTCCACCAGCGCCGAGATGACGTTGCCCAGCGCCGAGAGGGAGAGGTTAATCTTGGAGGCCTCCTTGGGCCGCTCCCCGGGCCCCCCCATTTTGCTCTGGCGCTCGCTGCCTGCCAAGTCCACCAGGTTGAGCTTGCCCACGCGGATGTGGTCCTCCCCGTCCGGGCCGGCCTGGCTGCACTCCACCGTGATGGCGAAGATGGCGTGGGAGCGCGAGCTGTGCTCGTTCATGTTGGTGCTGCCCACCGCCCGGGCCTGGCTGCCCAGGTTCATGACGTGCTCGATCTCCTTGACGCTCTTGGTCACGAAGGAGGAGAGGTCTTTGATGTAGACGCCCGTCTCCGGGTTCTCCTTCAGCTCCAGCTTCTTGCTCTGGTCCTTCGCCAGGAGGTCCCGGATCTCCTCCTGGTAGATCTCCAGGTAGGAGGCCCGCACCAGGTACTGCTGGTTGTGGGAGCGCGAGATGTGGGTGAAGACGTGCTCGAAGGAGCTGGGGATGACCCCGCGCTTCTCGGGGTCGGCCCAGGCCCCCTGCATGGTGTAGGTCTTGCCCGTGCCCGTCTGGCCGTAGGCGAGGATGGTGCCGTTGAAGCCCTGCAGGACGGAGTCGATCAGGGGCCGGACGCTCTCGTCGTACAGGTCGGCCTGCCTGGAGCTGGCGTCGTACACGGCGTCGAAGGTGAAGGTCTTGGCCAGCTCGCCGGGGGCGGCCCGGGGGTTGCGCAGGGTCACCTGGCCCAGCTTCACGTCCATCTCCAGGACCCTCTCGGCGCCGGCCGCCGCCTCCTTCCGGCTCATGGGGCGGCAGCGAGCCACGACCTTGAGGGCCTCGCTGGGCCGGGCTCTGCCGGCCATGGCGGGCGGGGCGGGGCGGGGGCAGGAGCGGGCGCGGGGCGGGGGCCGGGGCAGGAGCGGGCGCGGGGGCCGGGCGGGGCGCTGCGCTGCGGCGGCTGCTGCGCTTCCCTGCCCGCCGGCTCCACCCTCCCTTTGTCAGGAGCGGACGGGACTAGGCGCAGCGCCCCCGGCCCGGCGCATCCCGCATCCCGCAGCCCCGCTCGCTCGGTGCGCTGCGCTGCGCTGCGCTGGGTGCTGCGCGCCCGGCCGGCTCGGAACGCCCTGCGCGCGGCGGGCGGGGCGGGTTGCGGGGGGCACGGACCGCCCCCCCCGCCCGGGCATGCCGGGAGCTGTAGTCCGGCTTTGTCCCGCCCCGCCCCGGCGCTCGGGAGGGTCCCCAAGGGGCTGGCGTGTCCCCGCCGCGAGGGACCCGCTCCAGGGTATGGGGGGAGGGGCAAGGACCCCGCTCCAGGGGCATGGGGGGAGGGGCAAGGACCCCGCTCCAGGGTATGGGGGGAGGGGCAAGGATCCCGCTCCAGGGGCATGGGGGGAGGGGCAAGGATCCCGCTCCAGGGGCATGGGGGGAGGGGCAAGGACCCCGCTCCAGGGTATGGGGGGAGGGGCAAGGATCCCGCTCCAGGGGCATGGGGGGAGGGGCAAGGATCCCGCTCCAGGGGCATGGGGGGAGGGGCAAGGATCCCGCTCCAGGGGCATGGGGGGAGGGGCAAGGACCCCGCTCCAGGGTATGGGGGGAGGGGCAGGGGGCAAGGACCCCGCTCCAGGGGCACGGACCCCGCTCCAGGGGCATGGGGGGAGGGGCAGGGGGCAAGGACCCCGCTCCAGGGGCACGGACCCCGCTCCAGGGTATGGGGGGAGGGGCAAGGACCCCGCTCCAGGGGCACGGGGGGAGGAGCAGGGACCTCGCACACTCCAGCCCTTCGCTCCCCCATGGGCTGTGCCAAGGCCTTGCCACTCTCAGCACCTCCAGGGCGGTGGCTTGGCAGCCCCCGGCCGGTGCTCCTGGGCTCTCAGCCCGGGGGACGGGGCCCGGCTTGGGCCCCAGGCTCTGCAAGCTCTGGGCTCCCAGGGCCACCCAGCACCATGCTGGCAGGGGGCCAGGGCGCCACGTCCCAGGGAGCCAGGGCGCAGCTCTGCTCTCGCAGTTTTGGCCGGGGGGGGGAACCCGAGCTGAGGTCCCCATGCCTGGAGCAGGAGCCCAGCCCAGACAGCCCCACACACGGGAGCCAGCGCCCTACCCTGACCCCAGCCTCACCCCCGACTGAAGGCTGCGCCACGCCAGGCCCCACACATTTACACGGGGGGGGGGGGAAGCACCCAAAGCATGGCAGCTGGGGTCCATCCCTAAGTGCCAGCCCTGGACTAGCGCCCTGGGCTCCGGTCACACAGCCCCTGCTCCTCGCTCCCTTTCAAGGGCCCTGGAGGGTCAGAGAAGCAGGGGCGCCACCGGGTGCCCCAGCCCTGCCACTGGCGGGTGCACCCTGGGGCACACGTGGGCGTCAGGCTCCACCGCAGCGTGGCTGGCGCTTGCCCACTGCTGTCCAGCGTCCGGCCTGCCCCCCGCAGGACAGAGCTCCCCTTTCGGGGCCCCCGAGCTCTGGTTTCCACACTGGATGCTCCTTTTTTAAGACTTCTGAGCACAAGCTCTGCCCCTCGCCACTCTCAGCTGCTGGAAGGCGCTTCCGCCTCGGGCAGGGCGCCAGAGCCATCTTCTGCCAGCTCGCCTGGGTCCCGGCTCTGCAGCCCGTGTTCTCCCTGCGGACGTCCGCCACCCCCGGCTGGATGGCGAGCGGCAGGGCAGAAGGCGGGTGCCGTGCAGCAGGGGTACGGCACCCCCCTCGGGCGTCCAGCCACAACTTTCAGTGCCACCTTTCTGAACGCCCATCGTCAGCATGGGAGCCTGGCCTCTGGCGGGGGCAGAGCTGGTGGTAAATTCCTGGCAGCGCCGCCTACCCGCGTGCCCCGTCGCCGGCGGCGTTACCCCGAATGTAAACGCCGGTTTGGCTTGGATTGGGCCCCCTTGTCCGTGATCGGCAAAGGCCCCCAGGAGCCGCAGCGCTTTGCCGAACATGCGAGCGCTGCGTGGTCAGCGGGCGCGCTCTGCTGCTGACACAGCGAAGGCCTCGTGCGGGGGCGGAGGCTTTGTGTTCACAGGCCTGTTTGCACCGTCGGCTCTTAGCAGCAGGCCGGCGTTGGACCTGTGCGGCACAGACACGCCTGGAGCGACGGGCTGCAAGGGAGGTGGGGCTGTAGGCGCCCGAGTGCAGGCGTGCGACAAACCCCCAGGGCTGGAAGTTACACGCTCCCACTGAAGAGACCAGGGCTCGACTGCGGGGAACTGACCGTCCTTCTTCTTGGGCTTCTCATTGGCGAGGCAGCGGGGATCGGGGGCGCTCTTGCAGTCCCCGTGCTCACTCTGGGTGCGTGTTCACTGTGGCACGTGATTCCAGTGCCCTGTTCTGTAGTGACTCTGTGTGCGTGTGTCTGTGCGTGCGCCTCATAGAACCCCAGGAATGGAAGAGACCTCAGGAGGCATCGAGTCCAGCCCCTGCCCAAAGCCGGACCAGCCCCAATTCAATCAGCCCAGCCAGGCTTGGTCCAGCCAGGACTTAAACACCCCTAAGGATGGAGACTCCACCCCCTCCCCAGGGAACCCAGCACAGGGCTTCCCCACCCGCCTAGGGAAATCGTTTTTCCTAATATCCAACCCGGACCTTCCCCACTGCAACTAGACCCATTGCTCCTTGTTCTGCTTCTGCTACCACTGAGAACAGCCTCTCTCCATCCTCTTTGGAACCTCCCTTCAGGAAGTTGAAGGCTGCTCTCAAATCCCCCCTCACTCTTCGCTTCTGCAGACTAAACAGACCCAAATCCCTCAGCCTCTCCTCATAGGTCATGTGCTCCAGGCCCCTAATCATTTTGGTTGCCCTCTGCTGGACCCTCTCCAATGTGTCCACATCCTTTCTGTAGTGGAGGGCCCAGAACTGGACACAATACTCCAGATGTGGCCTCACCAAAGCCGAATAAAGGGGAATAATGACATCTCTGGATCTGCTGGCAATGCTCCTCCTAATGCAACCTAATATGCCATTAGCCTTCTTGGCTACAAGGGCGCCCTGGTGACTCATCTCCAGCTTCTCATCCACTGGAACCCCCAGGTCCTTTTCTGCAGAACTGCTACTTAGCCAGTCGGTCCCCAGCCTGTACCAATTCTTGGGATTCTTCCGTCCCAAGGGCAGGACTCTGCACTTGTCCTTGTTGAACCTCATCAGGTTTCTTTTGGCTCAAGTCTCTAACCTGTCTAGGTCCCTCTGTACCCTCTCCCTGCCCTCCAGCGTATCTACCTCTCCCCCAGCTTAGTGTCATCTGCAAACTTGCTGAGGGTGCAACCCATCCCCTCAGCCAGGTCACTAATAAAGATATTGAACAAAACCGGCCCTGGAACCGAGCCTTGGGGCACTCCGCTAGAAACCGACCACCATCCTGACATCGAGCCATTGATCACTACCCGCTGGGCCTGGCCTTCTAGCCATCTTTCTATCCATCCTACTGTCCATTATCCAATCCAGACTCCCTTAGCTTGTGGGCAAGAGTACTGTGGGAGGCCGTATCCAAAGCTTTGCTAAAGTCGAGGTAGATCACATCAGTTTCCCGGAGGTGCACCCTGCCCTATGGGGGAGGCGGGGCACCACTTACGGGGCAGCGGGCTCGGTCCCTCACCGAACAGTGAACCAGGGGACAGCAGAGAACACCTGGGGCAGGGAATCTGAACAAAGCGGGAGGGGCTGCCTGGGGAGCTGGGGCTGGTGGCAGGGAGGGGAGTTTAGTTTTCGACTGTGTCCCTGTCCATTGGAAACCCGCCTGTTCTCGCCGCCGGCTGAGAGTCCCATCGGGCTGCAGGCGGGAGGCAGGGACCGGGGACACCCCCACACGCCGTGACAGTAGGTCACAGGGCCCCTCACTCCTCTGGGCAGTCCCAAAGTCCCGGCCATGCTCCGGGAGGGGGGAGCTGAGAAGATGGGGGTGCCTTACCCATAGAGAAAGTTGGTTCAGGAAACCTCCCCGGCAACCAACCAGCTGCCCCCCCACCCAGACTCTCCCGTAACAATGAACTCCATAGCACCCCCCCCCGCACTCCTCTGTAACAATGAACTCCATAGCACCCCCCCCACACTCTCCTGTAACAATGAACTCCACAGCAACCCCCCCCCCGCACTCCTCTGTAACAATGAACTCCACAGCAACCCCCCCAGCACTCCTCTGTAACAATGAACTCCACAGCAACCCCCCCAGCACTCCTCTGTAACAATGAACTCCACAGCAACCCCCCCAGCACTCCCCTGTAACAATGAACTCCACAGCAACCCCCCCAGCACTCCCCTGTAACAATGAACTCCACAGCAACCCCCCAGCACTCCCCTGTAACAATGAACTCCATGGCAACCCCCCCAGCACTCCCCTGTAACAATGAACTCCATGGCAACCCCCCCGCACTCCCCTGTAACAATGAACTCCACAGCAACCCCCCCAGCACTCCCCTGTAACAATGAACTCCATGGCAACCCCCCCAGCACTCCCCTGTAACAATGAACTCCACAGCAACCCCCCCAGCACTCCTCTGTAACAATGAACTCCACAGCAACCCCCCCAGCACTCCCCTGTAACAATGAACTCCACAGCAACCCCCCCAGCACTCCCCTGTAACAATGAACTCCACAGCAACCCCCCCAGCACTCCCCTGTAACAATGAACTCCACGGCAACCCCCCCAGCACTCCTCTGTAACGATGAACTCCACAGCAACCCCCCCAGCACTCCCCTGTAACGATGAACTCCACAGCAACCCCCCCAGCACTCCTCTGTAACAATGAACTCCACAGCAACCCCCCAGCACTCCCCTGTAACAATGAACTCCACAGCAACCCCCCCAGCACTCCCCTGTAACAATGAACTCCACAGCAACCCCCCCAGCACTCCCCTGTAACAATGAACTCCACAGCAACCCCCCCACACTCCCCTGTAACAATGAACTCCACAGCAACCCCCCCCGCACTCCCCTGTAACAATGAACTCCGCAGCAACCCCCCCAGCACTCCTCTGTAACAATGAACTCCACAGCAACCCCCCCGCACTCCCCTGTAACAATGAACTCCACAGGAACCCCCCCAGCACTCCCCTGTAACAATGAACTCCACAGCAACCCCCCCAGCACTCCCCTGTAACAATGAACTCCACAGCAACCCCCCCAGCACTCCCCTGTAACGATGAACTCCACAGCAACCCCCCCCCCAGCACTCCCCTGTAACAATGAACTCCACAGGAACCCCCCCCCCGCACTCCCCTGTAACAATGAACTCCACGGCAACCCCCCCAGCACTCCCCTGTAACAATGAACTCCACAGCAACCCCCCAGCACTCCTCTGTAACAATGAACTCCACAGCAACCCCCCCAGCACTCCCCTGTAACGATGAACTCCACAGCAACCCCCCCCCCAGCACTCCCCTGTAACAATGAACTCCACAGGAACCCCCCCCCCCGCACTCCCCTGTAACAATGAACTCCACAGCAACCCCCCAGCACTCCCCTGTAACAATGAACTCCACAGCAACCCCCCCAGCACTCCCCTGTAACAATGAACTCCACAGCAACCCCCCCAGCACTCCTCTGTAACAATGAACTCCACAGCAACCCCCCCAGCACTCCTCTGTAACAATGAACTCCACAGCACCCCCCCAGCACTCCTCTGTAACAATGAACTCCACAGCACCCCCCAGCACTCCCCTGTAACAATGAACTCCACAGCACCCCCCCAGCACTCCTCTGTAACAATGAACTCCACAGCACCCCCCAGCACTCCTCTGTAACAATGAACTCCACAGCACCCCCGCACTTCCCTGTAACAATGAACTCCACGGCAACCCCCCCAGCACTCCCCTGTAACGATGAACTCCACAGCAACCCCCCCAGCACTCCTCTGTAACAATGAACTCCACAGCAACCCCCCAGCACTCCCCTGTAACGATGAACTCCACAGCAACCCCCCCAGCACTCCTCTGTAACAATGAACTCCACAGCAACCCCCCCCGCACTCCCCTGTAACAATGAACTCCACAGCAACCCCCCCAGCACTCCCCTGTAACAATGAACTCCACAGCAACCCCCCCAGCACTCCTCTGTAACAATGAACTCCACAGCAACCCCCCCCGCACTCCTCTGTAACAATGAACTCCACAGCAACCCCCCCAGCACTCCTCTGTAACAATGAACTCCACAGCAACCCCCCCAGCACTACCCTGTAACAATGAACTCCACAGCAACCCCCCCAGCACTCCCCTGTAACAATGAACTCCACAGCAACCCCCCCAGCACTCCTCTGTAACAATGAACTCCACAGCAACCCCCCAGCACTCCCCTGTAACAATGAACTCCATGGCAACCCCCCCGCACTCCCCTGTAACAATGAACTCCACAGCAACCCCCCCAGCACTCCCCTGTAACAATGAACTCCACAGCAACCCCCCCAGCACTCCCCTGTAACAATGAACTCCACAGCAACCCCCCAGCACTCCCCTGTAACAATGAACTCCACAGCAACCCCCCCAGCACTACCCTGTAACAATGAACTCCACAGCAACCCCCCCCGCACTCCCCTGTAACAATGAACTCCATGGCAACCCCCCCAGCACTCCTCTGTAACGATGAACTCCACAGCAACCCCCCCAGCACTCCCCTGTAACGATGAACTCCACAGCAACCCCCCCAGCACTCCTCTGTAACAATGAACTCCACAGCAACCCCCCCAGCACTCCCCTGTAACAATGAACTCCACAGCAACCCCCCAGCACTCCCCTGTAACAATGAACTCCACAGGAACCCCCCCCCCCCGCACTCCCCTGTAACAATGAACTCCACAGCAACCCCCCCAGCACTCCCCTGTAACAATGAACTCCACAGCAACCCCCCCAGCACTCCTCTGTAACAATGAACTCCACGGCAACCCCCCCAGCACTCCCCTGTAACAATGAACTCCACAGCACCCCCCCAGCACTCCTCTGTAACAATGAACTCCACGGCAACCCCCCCAGCACTCCTCTGTAACAATGAACTCCACAGCAACCCCCCCAGCACTCCTCTGTAACAATGAACTCCACAGCAACCCCCCAGCACTCCCCTGTAACGATGAACTCCACAGCAACCCCCCCCCGGCACTCCCCTGTAACAATGAACTCCACAGCAACCCCCCCAGCACTCCCCTGTAACAATGAACTCCACAGCAACCCCCCCAGCACTCCTCTGTAACAATGAACTCCACAGCAACCCCCCCAGCACTCCCCTGTAACAATGAACTCCACAGCAACCCCCCCAGCACTCCCCTGTAACAATGAACTCCACAGCAACCCCCCCAGCACTCCTCTGTAACAATGAACTCCACAGCAACCCCCCCGCACTCCCCTGTAACAATGAACTCCACAGCAACCCCCCCGCACTCCCCTGTAACAATGAACTCCACAGCAACCCCCCCAGCACTCCCCTGTAACAATGAACTCCACAGCAACCCCCCCAGCACTCCCCTGTAACAATGAACTCCACAGCACCCCCCAGCACTCCCCTGTAACAATGAACTCCACAGCAACCCCCCCGCACTCCCCTGTAACAATGAACTCCACAGCAACCCCCCCAGCACTCCCCTGTAACAATGAACTCCACAGCAACCCCCCCCCCGCACTCCCCTGTAACAATGAACTCCACAGCAACCCCCCCAGCACTCCCCTGTAACAATGAACTCCACAGCAACCCCCCCAGCACTCCCCTGTAACAATGAACTCCACAGCAACCCCCCCAGCACTCCCCTGTAACAATGAACTCCACAGCAACCCCCCCCGCACTCCCCTGTAACAATGAACTCCACAGGAACCCCCCCAGCACTCCCCTGTAACAATGAACTCCACAGCAACCCCCCCAGCACTCCCCTGTAACAATGAACTCCACAGCAACCCCCCCAGCACTCCCCTGTAACAATGAACTCCACAGCAACCCCCCCCCAGCACTCCTCTGTAACAATGAACTCCACAGCAACCCCCCCCCCCGCACTCCCCTGTAACAATGAACTCCACAGCAACCCCCCCAGCATTCCCCTGTAACAATGAACTCCACAACAACCCCCCCCCGCACTCCCCTGTAACAATGAACTCCACAGCAACCCCCCCAGCACTCCCCTGTAACAATGAACTCCACAGCAACCCCCCCCGCACTCCTCTGTAACAATGAACTCCACAGCAACCCCCCCCGCACTCCTCTGTAACAATGAACTCCACAGCAACCCCCCAGCACTCCCCTGTAACAATGAACTCCACAGCAACCCCCCCAGCACTCCCCTGTAACAATGAACTCCACAGAACCCCCCCCCAGCACTCCCCTGTAACAATGAACTCCACAGCAACCCCCCCAGCACTCCCCTGTAACAATGAACTCCACAGCAACCCCCCCAGCACTCCCCTGTAACAATGAACTCCACAGCAACCCCCCCGCACTCCCCTGTAACAATGAACTCCACAGCAACCCCCCCCCCCCGCACTCCCCTGTAACAATGAACTCCACAGGAACCCCCCCAGCACTCCCCTGTAACAATGAACTCCACAGCAACCCCCCCAGCACTCCTCTGTAACAATGAACTCCACAGCAACCCCCCAGCACTCCCCTGTAACAATGAACTCCACAGCAACCCCCCCAGCACTCCTCTGTAACAATGAACTCCACAGCAACCCCCCCAGCACTCCCCTGTAACAATGAACTCCACAGCAACCCCCCCCGCACTCCCCTGTAACAATGAACTCCACAGCAACCCCCCCCAGCACTCCCCTGTAACAATGAACTCCACAGGAACCCCCCCCCCCCCGCACTCCCCTGTAACAATGAACTCCACAGCAACCCCCCCAGCACTCCCCTGTAACGATGAACTCCACAGCAACCCCCCCAGCACTCCTCTGTAACAATGAACTCCACAGCAACCCCCCAGCACTCCCCTGTAACGATGAACTCCACAGCAACCCCCCCAGCACTCCCCTGTAACAATGAACTCCACAGCAACCCCCCCAGCACTCCCCTGTAACAATGAACTCCACAGCAACCCCCCCAGCACTCCCCTGTAACAATGAACTCCACAACAACCCCCCCCCCGCACTCCCCTGTAACAATGAACTCCACAGCAACCCCCCCAGCACTCCCCTGTAACAATGAACTCCACAGCAACCCCCCCCGCACTCCTCTGTAACAATGAACTCCACAGCAACCCCCCCCGCACTCCTCTGTAACAATGAACTCCACAGAACCCCCCCAGCACTCCCCTGTAACAATGAACTCCACAGCAACCCCCCCAGCACTCCCCTGTAACAATGAACTCCACAGCAACCCCCCCAGCACTCCCCTGTAACAATGAACTCCACAGCAACCCCCCCGCACTCCCCTGTAACAATGAACTCCACAGCAACCCCCCCGCACTCCCCTGTAACAATGAACTCCACAGGAACCTCCCCAGCACTCCCCTGTAACAATGAACTCCACAGCAACCCCCCCAGCACTCCTCTGTAACAATGAACTCCACAGCAACCCCCCAGCACTCCCCTGTAACAATGAACTCCACAGGAACCCCCCCCAGCACTCCCCTGTAACGATGAACTCCACAGCAACCCCCCCAGCACTCCTCTGTAACAATGAACTCCACAGCAACCCCCCAGCACTCCCCTGTAACGATGAACTCCACAGCAACCCCCCCAGCACTCCCCTGTAACAATGAACTCCACAGCAACCCCCCCAGCACTCCCCTGTAACAATGAACTCCACAGCAACCCCCCCAGCACTCCTCTGTAACAATGAACTCCACGGCAACCCCCCCAGCACTCCCCTGTAACAATGAACTCCACAGCACCCCCCCAGCACTCCTCTGTAACAATGAACTCCACAGCAACCCCCCCAGCACTCCTCTGTAACAATGAACTCCACAGCAACCCCCCAGCACTCCCCTGTAACAATGAACTCCATGGCAACCCCCCCGCACTCCCCTGTAACAATGAACTCCACAGCAACCCCCCCAGAACTCCCCTGTAACAATGAACTCCATGGCAACCCCCCCAGCACTCCCCTGTAACAATGAACTCCACAGCAACCCCCCCAGCACTCCTCTGTAACAATGAACTCCACAGCAACCCCCCCAGCACTCCCCTGTAACAATGAACTCCATGGCAACCCCCCCAGCACTCCTCTGTAACGATGAACTCCACAGCAACCCCCCCAGCACTCCCCTGTAACGATGAACTCCACAGCAACCCCCCCAGCACTCCTCTGTAACAATGAACTCCACAGCAACCCCCCCAGCACTCCCCTGTAACAATGAACTCCACAGCAACCCCCCCAGCACTCCCCTGTAACAATGAACTCCACAGCAACCCCCCCAGCACTCCCCTGTAACGATGAACTCCACAGCAACCCCCCCAGCACTCCTCTGTAACAATGAACTCCACGGCAACCCCCCCAGCACTCCCCTGTAACAATGAACTCCACAGCACCCCCCCAGCACTCCTCTGTAACAATGAACTCCACGGCAACCCCCCCAGCACTCCTCTGTAACAATGAACTCCACAGCAACCCCCCCAGCACTCCTCTGTAACAATGAACTCCACAGCAACCCCCCAGCACTCCCCTGTAACGATGAACTCCACAGCAACCCCCCCAGCACTCCTCTGTAACAATGAACTCCACAGCAACCCCCCCGCACTCCCCTGTAACAATGAACTCCACAGCAACCCCCCCCGCACTCCCCTGTAACAATGAACTCCACAGCAACCCCCCCAGCACTCCCCTGTAACAATGAACTCCACAGCAACCCCCCCAGCACTCCCCTGTAACAATGAACTCCACAGCAACCCCCCCAGCACTCCCCTGTAACAATGAACTCCACAGCACCCCCCCCAGCACTCCCCTGTAACAATGAACTCCACAGCAACCCCCCCTGCACTCCCCTGTAACAATGAACTCCACAGCAACCCCCCCAGCACTCCCCTGTAACAATGAACTCCACAGCAACCCCCCCCCCCGCACTCCCCTGTAACAATGAACTCCACAGCAACCCCCCCAGCACTCCCCTGTAACAATGAACTCCACAGCAACCCCCCCCGCACTCCCCTTTACAATGAACTCCACAGCAACCCCCCCAGCACTCCCCTGTAACAATGAACTCCACAGCAACCCCCCCGCACTCCCCTGTAACAATGAACTCCACAGCAACCCCCCCAGCACTCCTCTGTAACAATGAACTCCACAGCAACCCCCCCAGCACTCCCCTGTAACAATGAACTCCACAGCAACCCCCCCAGCACTCCTCTGTAACAATGAACTCCACAGCAACCCCCCAGCACTCCCCTGTAACAATGAACTCCACAGCAACCCCCCCAGCACTCCTCTGTAACAATGAACTCCACAGCAACCCCCCCAGCACTCCCCTGTAACAATGAACTCCACAGCAACCCCCCCAGCACTCCCCTGTAACAATGAACTCCACAGGAACCCCCCCAGCACTCCCCTGTAACAATGAACTCCACAGCAACCCCCCCAGCACTCCCCTGTAACAATGAACTCCACAGCAACCCCCCCAGCACTCCCCTGTAACAATGAACTCCACAGCAACCCCCCCAGCACTCCCCTGTAACAATGAACTCCACAACAACCCCCCCCCCCCGCACTCCCCTGTAACAATGAACTCCACAGCAACCCCCCCAGCACTCCCCTGTAACAATGAACTCCACAGCAACCCCCCCAGCACTCCCCTGTAACAATGCACTCCACAGCAACCCCCCCAGCACTCCCCTGTAACAATGAACTCCACAGCAACCCCCCCGCACTCCCCTGTAACAATGAACTCCACAGCAACCCCCCCCCCCCGCACTCCCCTGTAACAATGAACTCCACAGGAACCCCCCCAGCACTCCCCTGTAACAATGAACTCCACAGCAACCCCCCCAGCACTCCTCTGTAACAATGAACTCCACAGCAACCCCCCAGCACTCCCCTGTAACAATGAACTCCACAGCAACCCCCCCAGCACTCCTCTGTAACAATGAACTCCACAGCAACCCCCCCAGCACTCCTCTGTAACAATGAACTCCACAGCAACCCCCCCAGCACTCCCCTGTAACAATGAACTCCACAGCAACCCCCCCCGCACTCCCCTGTAACAATGAACTCCACAGCAACCCCCCCAGCACTCCTCTGTAACAATGAACTCCACAGCAACCCCCCCAGCACTCCCCTGTAACAATGAACTCCACAGCAACCCCCCCCCCACTCTCCTGTAACAATGAACTCCACAGCAACCCCCCCAGCACTCCTCTGTAACAATGAACTCCACAGCAACCCCCCCGCACTCCCCTGTAACAATGAACTCCACAGCAACCCCCCCAGCACTCCCCTGTAACAATGAACTCCACAGCAACCCCCCCAGCACTCCTCTGTAACAATGAACTCCACAGCAACCCCCCCAGCACTCCTCTGTAACAATGAACTCCACAGCAACCCCCCCAGCACTCCCCTGTAACAATGAACTCCACAGCAACCCCCCCAGCACTCCCCTGTAACAATGAACTCCACAGCAACCCCCCCAGCACTCCTCTGTAACAATGAACTCCACAGCAACCCCCCCAGCACTCCCCTGTAACAATGAACTCCACAACAACCCCCCCAGCGCTCCCCTGTAACAATGAACTCCACAGCAACCCCCCAGCACTCCTCTGTAACAATGAACTCCACAGCAACCCCCCAGCACTCCCCTGTAACAATGAACTCCACAGCAACCCCCCCAGCACTCCCCTGTAACAATGAACTCCACAGCAACCCCCCCAGGCACTCCCCTGTAACAATGAACTCCACAGCAACCCCCCCAGCACTCCCCTGTAACAATGAACTCCACAGCAACCCCCCCAGCACTCCCCTGTAACAATGAACTCCACAGCAACCCCCCCAGCACTCCTCTGTAACAATGAACTCCACAGCAACCCCCCCAGCACTCCTCTGTAACAATGAACTCCACAGCAACCCCCCCAGCACTCCTCTGTAACAATGAACTCCACAGCAACCCCCCCAGCACTACCCTGTAACAATGAACTCCACAGCAACCCCCCCAGCACTCCTCTGTAACAATGAACTCCACAGCAACCCCCCCAGCACTCCCCTGTAACAATGAACTCCACAGCAACCCCCCCCGCACTCTCCTGTAACAATGAACTCCACAGCAACCCCCCCAGCACTCCCCTGTAACAATGAACTCCACAGCAACCCCCCCAGCACTCCTCTGTAACAATGAACTCCACAGCAACCCCCCCAGCACTCCCCTGTAACAATGAACTCCACAACAACCCCCCCAGCACTCCCCTGTAACAATGAACTCCACAGCAACCCCCCCAGCACTCCCCTGTAACAATGAACTCCACAGCAACCCCCCCAGCACTCCTCTGTAACAGTGAACTCCACAGCAACCCCCCCAGCACTCCCCTGTAACAATGAACTCCACAACAACCCCCCCAGCGCTCCCCTGTAACAATGAACTCCACAGCAACCCCCCAGCACTCCTCTGTAACAATGAACTCCACAGCACCCCCCAGCACTCCCCTGTAACAATGAACTCCACAGCAACCCCCCCAGCACTCCCCTGTAACAATGAACTCCACAGCAACCCCCCCAGCACTCCCCTGTAACAATGAACTCCACAGCAACCCCCCAGCACTCCCCTGTAACAATGAACTCCACAGCAACCCCCCCAGCACTCCCCTGTAACAATGAACTCCACAGCAACCCCCCCCAGCACTCCCCTGTAACAATGAACTCCACAGCAACCCCCCCAGCACTCCCCTGTAACAATGAACTCCACAGCAACCCCCCCAGCACTCCCCTGTAACAATGAACTCCACAGCAACCCCCCCAGCACTCCTCTGTAACAATGAACTCCACAGCAACCCCCCCAGCACTCCTCTGTAACAATGAACTCCACAGCAACCCCCCCAGCACTCCCCTGTAACAATGAACTCCACAGCAACCCCCCCAGCACTCCTCTGTAACAATGAACTCCACAGCAACCCCCCCAGCACTCCCCTGTAACAATGAACTCCACAGCAACCCCCCCAGCACTCCCCTGTAACAATGAACTCCACAGCAACCCCCCCAGCACTCCCCTGTAACAATGAACTCCACAGCAACCCCCCCAGCACTCCCCTGTAACAATGAACTCCACAGCAACCCCCCCGCACTCCCCTGTAACAATGAACTCCACAGCAACCCCCCCAGCACTCCCCTGTAACAATGAACTCCACAGCAACCCCCCCAGCACTCCTCTGTAACAATGAACTCCACAGCAACCCCCCAGCACTCCCCTGTAACAATGAACTCCACAGCAACCCCCCCAGCACTCCCCTGTAACAATGAACTCCACAGCAACCCCCCCAGCACTCCCCTGTAACAATGAACTCCACAGCAACCCCCCCAGCACTCCCCTGTAACAATGAACTCCACAGCAACCCCCCCAGCACTCCTCTGTAACAATGAACTCCACAGCAACCCCCCCAGCACTCCCCTGTAACAATGAACTCCACAGCAACCCCCCCAGCACTCCCCTGTAACAATGAACTCCACAGCAACCCCCCCAGCACTCCCCTTTAACAATGAACTCCACAGCACCCCCCCCAGCACTCCCCTGTAACAATGAACTCCACAGCAACCCCCCCAGCACTACCCTGTAACAATGAACTCCACAGCAACCCCCCCCAGCACTCCCCTTTAACAATGAACTCCACAGCACCCCCCAGCACTCCCCTGTAACAATGAACTCCACGGCAACCCCCCCAGCACTCCCCTGTAACAATGAACTCCACAGCACCCCCCCCCAGCACTCCTCTGTAACAATGAACTCCACAGCAACCCCCCAGCACTCCCCTGTAACAATGAACTCCATAGCACCCCCCCAGCACTCCCCTGTAACAATGAACTCCACAGCAACCCCCCCAGCACTCCCCTGTAACAATGAACTCCACAACAACCCCCCCAGCACTCCCCTATAACAATGAACTCCACAGCAACCCCCCCAGCACTCCCCTGTAACAATGATCTCCACAACAACCCCCCCAGCACTCCTCTGTAACAATGAACTCCACAGCAACCCCCCCAGCACTCCCCTGTAACAATGAACTCCACAGCAACCCCCCCCAGCACTCCCCTGTAACAATGAACTCCACAGCAACCCCCCCAGCACTCCTCTGTAACAATGAACTCCACAGCAACCCCCCCAGCACTCCTCTGTAACAATGAACTCCACAGCAACCCCCCCAGCACTCCTCTGTAACAATGAACTCCACAGCAACCCCCCCCAGCACTCCTCTGTAACAATGAACTCCACAGCAACCCCCCCAGCACTCCCCTGTAACAATGAACTCCACAGCAACCCCCCCAGCACTCCTCTGTAACAATGAACTCCACAGCAACCCCCCGGCACTCCCCTGTAACAATGAACTCCACAGCAACCCCCCCCAGCACTCCCCTGTAACAATGAACTCCACAGCAACCCCCCCAGCACTCCCCTGTAACAATGAACTCCACAGCAACCCCCCCCAGCACTCCCCTGTAACAATGAACTCCACAGCAACCCCCCCAGCACTCCTCTGTAACAATGAACTCCATAGCACCCCCCCAGCACTCCTCTGTAACAATGAACTCCACAGCAACCCCCCCAGCACTCCCCTTTAACAATGAACTCCACAGCAACCCCCCCAGCACTCCTCTGTAACAATGAACTCCACAGCAACCCCCCCAGCACTCCCCTGTAACAATGAACTCCACAGCAACCCCCCAGCACTCCCCTGTAACAATGAACTCCACGGCAACCCCCCCAGCACTCCCCTGTAACAATGAACTCCACAACAACCCCCCCAGCACTCCTCTGTAACAATGAACTCCACAGCAACCCCCCAGCACTCCCCTGTAACAATGAACTCCATAGCACCCCCCCAGCACTCCCCTGTAACAATGAACTCCACAGCAACCCCCCCCCCCCCAGCACTCCTCTGTAACAATGAACTCCACAACAACCCCCCCAGCACTCCTCTGTAACAATGAACTCCACAGCAACCCCCCCAGCACTCCCCTGTAACAATGAACTCCACAGCAACCCCCCCAGCACTCCCCTGTAACAATGAACTCCACGGCAACCCCCCCAGCACTCCCCTGTAACAATGAACTCCACAGCAACCCCCCCAGCACTCCTCTGTAACAATGAACTCCACAGCAACCCCCCCAGCACTCCCCTGTAACAATGAACTCCACAGCAACCCCCCCAGCACTCCTCTGTAACAATGAACTCCACAGCAACCCCCCCCAGCACTCCCCTGTAACAATGAACTCCACAGCAACCCCCCCAGCACTCCCCTGTAACAATGAACTCCACAGCAACCCCCCCAGCACTCCCCTGTAACAATGAACTCCACAGCAACCCCCCCAGCACTCCCCTGTAACAATGAACTCCACAGCAACCCCCCCCAGCACTCCTCTGTAACAATGAACTCCACAGCAACCCCCCCCAGCACTCCCCTGTAACAATGAACTCCACAGCAACCCCCCCAGCACTCCTCTGTAACAATGAACTCCACAGCAACCCCCCCAGCACTCCTCTGTAACAATGAACTCCACAGCAACCCCCCCAGCACTCCTCTGTAACAATGAACTCCACAGCAACCCCCCCCCCCGGCACTCCTCTGTAACAATGAACTCCACAGCAACCCCCCCAGCACTCCTCTGTAACAATGAACTCCACGGCAACCCCCCCCCCCCGCACTCCCCTGTAACAATGAACTCCACAGCAACCCCCCCAGCACTCCTCTGTAACAATGAACTCCACAGCAACCCCCCCCCGCACTCCCCTGTAACAATGAACTCCACAGCAACCCCCCCAGCACTCCCCTGTAACAATGAACTCCACAGCAACCCCCCCAGCACTCCCCTGTAACAATGAACTCCACAGCAACCCCCCCAGCACTCCCCTGTAACAATGAACTCCACAGCAACCCCCCCCGCACTCCCCTGTAACAATGAACTCCACAGCAACCCCCCCAGCACTCCCCTGTAACAATGAACTCCACAGCAACCCCCCCAGCACTCCCCTGTAACAATGAACTCCACAGCAACCCCCCCAGCACTCCCCTGTAACAATGAACTCCACAGCAACCCCCCCAGCACTCCTCTGTAACAATGAACTCCACAGCAACCCCCCCAGCACTCCTCTGTAACAATGAACTCCACAGCAACCCCCCCAGCACTCCCCTGTAACAATGAACTCCACAGCAACCCCCCCAGCACTCCCCTGTAACAATGAACTCCACAGCAACCCCCCCAGCACTCCTCTGTAACAATGAACTCCACAGCAACCCCCCCAGCACTCCTCTGTAACAATGAACTCCACAGCACCCCCCCAGCACTCCTCTGTAACAATGAACTCCACAGCAACCCCCCCCCCCGCACTCCTCTGTAACAATGAACTCCACAGCAACCCCCCCAGCACTCCTCTGTAACAATGAACTCCACGGCAACCCCCCCCCCCGCACTCCCCTGTAACAATGAACTCCACAGCAACCCCCCCAGCACTCCTCTGTAACAATGAACTCCACAGCAACCCCCCCCGCACTCCCCTGTAACAATGAACTCCATGGCAACCCCCCCAGCACTCCCCTGTAACAATGAACTCCACAGCAACCCCCCCAGCACTCCCCTGTAACAATGAACTCCACAGCAACCCCCCCAGCACTACCCTGTAACAATGAACTCCACAGCAACCCCCCCCGCACTCCCCTGTAACAATGAACTCCACAGCAACCCCCCCAGCACTCCCCTGTAACAATGAACTCCACAGCAACCCCCCCAGCACTCCTCTGTAACAATGAACTCCACAGCAACCCCCCCAGCACTCCCCTGTAACAATGAACTCCACAGCAACCCCCCCAGCACTCCCCTGTAACAATGAACTCCACAGCAACCCCCCCAGCACTCCTCTGTAACAATGAACTCCACAGCAACCCCCCCAGCACTCCTCTGTAACAATGAACTCCACAGCAACCCCCCCAGCACTCCCCTGTAACAATGAACTCCACAGCAACCCCCCCAGCACTCCCCTGTAACAATGAACTCCACAGCAACCCCCCCAGCACTCCTCTGTAACAATGAACTCCACAGCAACCCCCCCAGCACTCCCCTGTAACAATGAACTCCACAGCACCCCCCAGCACTCCCCTGTAACAATGAACTCCACAGCAACTCCCCCAGCACTCCCCTGTAACAATGAACTCCACAGCAACCCCCCCAGCACTCCCCTGTAACAATGAACTCCACAGCAACCCCCCCAGCACTCCCCTGTAACAATGAACTCCACAGCAACCCCCCCCCCAGCACTCCTCTGTAACAATGAACTCCACAGCAACCCCCCCAGCACTCTCCTGTAACAATGAACTCCACAGCACCCCTGGCCTTAGCCCTGTCGGGGGTCCCTGAGCACAGGCTCTGGCGGTTGTTTGCGCACATATGGGCGCGCACACAGGCACACACGCACTCACAAAGGCACAGGCACACACACGCACAAACTCACACACACTAGACACACACGTACGCACAGGAACACACATGCATACAAGCACACATGTACATGCATAGAAGCACACACGGATATGCACGCACACCAACAAGAATATAAGAACACCCCTGCTTTGTTTTCATTTCAGTAACGACGGAGATTCCCAAACCTGAGCCATTCTTTGGAGGTGACAAATCTGAGGAATTGTCCCAGATTGAGGTGTCATTAGAGGAGATTTTGGAAGAGATTGATAAAGTGACAGTAACAAGTCACCGGGACCAGATGGCATCGCCGAAGAGTTCTGAAAGAACTATGGGAAATTGCAGAACTGTTAACTGTGGTTTGTAACCTGTCCTTTAAACTGGCTTCCGTATCTAATGAGTGGAAGGTAGCTAACGTGACGTCAATATTTAATAGGGCTGTAGAGGGGATCCTGGCAATTACAGACCAGTAAGTCTAACGTCAGTACCGGGCAAATTAGCTGAAACAATAGTAAAGAATAAAATTGTCAGCCACATGGATGAACATAATTTGTTGGGGGAGAGTCAACACAGGTTCTGTAAAGGGAAATCCAGCCTTACTAATCTGCTAGGCTATGTCTAGACTGGCAAGTTTTTCCGCAAAAGCACTTGCTTTTGTGGAAAAACTTGCCAGCTGTCTACACTGGCTGCTTGAATTTCTGCAAGAACACTGACGATCTCATGTAAGAAATCAGTGCCTCTTGCAGAAATACTGAGCTGCTCCCGTTCGGGCAAAAGTCCTTTTCCGCAAAAGCTTTTGCACAAAAGGGCCAGTGTAGACAGCTCAGATTTGTTTTGCGCAAAAAAGCCCCGATCGCGAAAACAGCAATCGGGGCTTTTTTGCAGAAAAGCGCGTCTAGATTGGCACGGATGCTTTTCCACAAAAAGTGCTTTTGCAGAAAAGTGTCCGTGCCAATCTAGATGCTCTTTTCCACAAATGCTTTTAACGGAAATGTTTTCGGTTAAAAGCATTTGCGGAAAATCCTGCCAGTCTAGACGTAGCCCTAGAGTTCATTGAGGTGGTCAACAAACATGTGGACAATGGGGATCCAGTGGATGTAGTGTACTTAAATTTCCAATAAGCCTTTGACAAGGTCCCTCACCAAAGGCTCTTAAGCAAAGTAAGTTGTCATGGGATAAGAGGAAAGGTCCTTTTGTGGATTGATAACTGGTTAAAAGACAGAAACAAAAGGTAGGAATAAATGGCCAGTTTTCTGAGTGGAGAGGGGTAACTAGTGGGGTCCCCCCAGGGTCTGTCCTGGGACCAATCCTATTCAACCTATTTATAAAGGAGCTGGAGAAAGGGGTAAACAGGGAGGTGGCAACATTTGCAGATGATGCCAAACTGCTCAAGACAGTTAAGACCAAAGCAGACTGTGAAGAGCTTCACAAAGACCTCACCAAACTGAGTGATTGGGCAACAAAATAGCAAATGAAATGGAATGTTGACAAATGTAAAGTCATGCCCATTGGAAACAATCCCAGCTATACATACAACTAGCCAATAGCCCGTCATAAAACGGGATTTTCAGGTCTCTCCTCCACGTCCTATTCCCTTTCTATCTCGGTCTTCTCTCCTGAGCCTCCGGTCTCTCGCTCCGTCTCTCTCTCTCTCCCCTCCTCCTACTGCCTCCCCCCTCAGCCCTCCTCTCTCTCCCGCCTCTCTCTCCGTCTCTCTTTCTTTCTCCCTCCCCTGCCTTTCACTCTCTTTCTCTTCTCCTCCCCCTTCTGCATGGGGAGTGCGGACACCAAACGGCTGCTTGCTCCCCCGCGGCGGCCCGACTGCGGTGCACAAGTCAGCCGAGCGCCACGGTGGGAGGGGAAGGACGTGACTCAGGCAACAGCACCGCCCAGAGGGAACAGCCAGGGAGGCAACAGCGCCGCCCAGAGGGAACAGCCAGGGAGACAACAGCACCGCCCAGAGGGAACAGCCAGGGAGGCAACAGCGCCGCCCAGAGAGAACAGCCAGGGAGGCAACAGCGCCGCCCAGAGGGAACAGCCAGGGAGGCAACAGCGCCGCCCAGAGGGAACAGCCAGGGAGGCAACAGCGCCGCCCAGAGGGAACAGCCAGGGAGGCAACAGCGCCGCCCAGAGAGAACAGCCAGGGAGGCAACAGCGCCGCCCAGAGGGAACAGCCAGGGAGGCAACAGCGCCGCCCAGAGGGAACAGCCAGGGAGGCAACAGCGCCGCCCAGAGGGAACAGCCAGGGAGGCAACAGCGCCGCCCAGAGGGAACAGCCAGGGAGGCAACAGCGCCGCCCAGAGGGAACAGCCAGGGAGACAACAGCGCCGCCCAGAGAGAACAGCCAGGGAGACAACAGCGCCGCCCAGAGGGAACAGCCAGGGAGACAACAGCGCCGCCCAGAGGGAACAGCCAGGGAGGCAACAGCGCCGCCCAGAGGGAACAGCCAGGGAGACAACAGCGCCGCCCAGAGGGAACAGCCAGGGAGGCAACAGCGCCGCCCAGAGGGAACAGCCAGGGAGGCAACAGCGCCGCCCAGAGAGAACAGCCAGGGAGGCAACAGCGCCGCCCAGAGGGAACAGCCAGGGAGGCAACAGCGCCGCCCAGAGGGAACAGCCAGGGAGGCAACAGCGCCGCCCAGAGAGAACAGCCAGCATTTCGGTGTTACAGACTCAGACATTGGGCTACTATATATATGATATGATATGATGGGGGTTAATTTAGCTCCGGGCAGGGGCAGGGTCTCCTCCGGCCACAGAAGAGTGCTTCCCTGCATGGCTGATAGCCCTGCTCAGTGCCAGAGTCCCTCACCCCTCATGTAGGACACACCTCACGGACCCCTGAAAGGCCCCCACAAACTAGCTGGAGTTCCCAGTTAGACCCAGACAGCTCTACTGCCTGTCACCCCAGTTCACGCGCCGGCTTGGGGCAGATCAGCATTCCTGCCTGCCTCGGTTTCTCTGTCAAGTGGCATTCATGGTGCTGCAGGATTTTGAGGGTCGAGGCACAGCAAAGTGAGCAGCATCCGCTCCCGTCTGGCCACCTATGGGCTGCAGCCGACTCCTGCACTGGAAACCTGAAAGGAAGCAGGGGCCACGGGAGAGACGTGGGTGCCAGTGTAATAAGAACATAAGAACGTCCAGACTGGGTCAGATCAACGGGCCAGCCAGCCCAGGGTCCTGTCTGCCCACAGTGGCCAGTGCCAGGTGCCCCAGAGGGAGGGGACACACCAGCTAATCCTCACGTGATCCCTCCCCTGTCGCCCACCTTCAGGGAAACAGAGGCCAGGGACACCACCCCTACCCAGCCTGGCTAAAGCCATTGATGGACCGAACCTCCATGAATCTTTCTAGCTCTTTTTTGAACCCATTAAAGTTCTAGCCTTCACCTCATCCTCTGGCGAGGAGTTCCACAGGTTGACTGTGCGCTGAGTGAAGAAAAAATTCCTTTGGTTTGTTTTAAACCTGCTGCCTATTCATTTCATTTGGTGGCCCCTGGTTCTTATATCATGGGAATAAGTAAATCACTTTTCCTTATTCACTTTTTCTGCACCAGTCATGATTGTATAGACTCTCTCATATCCCCCCCTTCATCTCCTCTTTGCTAAGTTGAAAAGTCCCCGGCTTTTTAATCTCTCTTCATCTGGGACCCGTTCCAAACCCCTCTTCATGTCTGAAGCAAAATGCAGGACAATGTAGCACTTGAAAGACTAACAAGATGGTTTATTAGGTGATGAGCTTTCGTGGGCCAGACCCACTTCCTCAGCTCATTTGTTTCCCTTTTCGGAACCTTTTCCAATGCCAATAGAGCTTTTTTGAGGTGAGGAGACCACATCTGCACAGTGTTCAAGCTGTGGGCATCCCAGAGTTTTATACAGGGGCAGTAAGAGATTTTCTGTCTTCTTCTCTATCCCTTTTTCAATGACTCCTCACATTCTATTTGGGTTTGTCGTTGTAATGATGCGTCTCACCAGCAGGTGTCAGCGCAGCACAAGGTGAGGCCGTGGGCGGGCAGGTAGGGGGGTCTCCGGAGTCGCAGGCCAGGTTACAACCCCGGAGCCCAGCCCAGCAGAGAGGCTGAAGGTGGCCGGCGGGCCCTGCGTGGGAGGGGAAGCCCTGGAAGAGGAGCTGGCCTGGGGGGCTCTGTGTAGGGGCAGCTCCCTCCCCCCTCGCCGGCGGTGCTGCTGAGCCCAGCCCTGGCCTGCCGCACACACGCTGAGACCCGCAACTCCCGTGCCCAGATACCTGCCCGGGCAGAGATGCCCTCCTGCCGCAAGTGGAGAGCCCTGGGGCTGCCCCTCAGCCTGCCCGTGGGCTCAGGAGCACCTGGCCTTGGCGGGCTGCTCAGAGACCCTCCCGCAGGGTCTGTCCATGGGAACGGCCGTGCTGGCTCAGCCCAGTGCCCTCTCTGCCTCCAGGGCCACGGCCAGATGCTTCGGTGGGAATGCAGAGAGCAGGGAATCCCCAAGCGACGGTCCGTCAGCCTGTCCCAGGTGCTGGCCATCAGAGGTGCAGGGACACCCACAGCACAGGGCTGTGGCCTCAACCATCTGAGCTAATAGCCAGGGAAGGTCCCACATCCTCCAGGAAATTCTCTAGGCCTTTTCTTGAACCCAGTTATACTTTTGGCCTTCACAGCATCCCCTGGCGAGGAGTTCCACAGGTCCATCATGTGTGGTGTGAAGAAAAACTTCCTTAGGTTTGCTTTAAACCTGCTGCCTCTTAATTTCATGGAGTGACCCTTGATCCCTATATTATGTGCACGGGTAAATTATACTTCCCTCTTCACTCTCTCGCACTGCTCATGATGTTATAGATCAGTGTTTCTCAAAGGCTGTGTCTAGACTGGCAAGTTTTTCCGCAAAAGCGGTTGCTTTTACGCAAATACTTGCCAGCTGTCTACACTGGCCGCTTGATTTTGCACAAAAGCACTGACGTTCTACTGTCCGAAATCAGTGCTTCTTGTGCAAATGCTTTGACATTCCCGTTCGGGCAAAAGCCCTTTTCCGGAAATGTTTTTGCGCAAGAGGGACAGTGTAAACAGCTAAAACCTGTTTTGCGCAAAAAAAGCCCCGATGGTGAAAATGGCGATCGGGCTTTCTTGCGCAAAACTGCGTCTAGTTTGGCACGGACGCTTTTCCGTAAAAAGTGCTTTTGTGGAAACGCGTCCGTGCCAATCTAGAAGCTCTTTTCAGCAAATGCTTTTAATGGAAAAACTTTTCCATTAAAGCATTTGCGGAAAATCCTGCCAGTCTAGACGCAGCCAAACTGCCCGCGAGACCTCTCCAGGGGCTCCGCGAGGTTGACAAACTGGAAATATCAATCGTACAACACAGACAGTCAGCGGACCGCTGGGGCTCCACATACATTTTTACACATGGAAAGGGCTCTGGAGCCCAAACTGTTTGAGAACCGCTGTTATAGATCTTTATCATACCCCCCCACCCCCCAGGCCTCTCCTTTTCAAGCCACAAAGTCCCAGTCTTTTTAATTTGGCCTCATGCGGAGGCTGTTCCCTTCCCTGCATGGTATGGGCGCCGTTCTCTGTGCTTTTCCCAATGCTACTAGGCAGTTTTCTGACAGGGTGTCCAGAGCGCGCACTAGTCACGGTGTGGGCGAGCCGTGGGCTTAGCCCCCATCACGCTGTGCATTCAGCTGGGATTCTGGCTTCCAATGGGCCTTACTCTGCATTTGTCAACACTGAATTTCACCTGCCCAGTGGCTTGGTTCAGCGAGATGCCTCCGCAACGCCCCATTTGGCCTGAACCAGCAGGGGCGGTGTTGGACCCTCTGCCAGCTTTGCCCCTTGGCGCAGACCCTGTCTGCTCCGGAGCGCTGCCCTCAGGACTGGCCCTGTGGTTACCTCTCCCCATGCCGGACACTGACCATTCACTGCCCCCCGTCTCCTGCCTTTCCACCGGCCACTGAGCCAGGAGGGGGCGTCCCTCTGTTGTACTTAAAGGAAGCACTCAGGGTCTTTTTCAGAGGGATAAGGCAACACGCCACATTTATTGATCACACATAGAATAATCAACACTTATCATATGCATATGAGATATATATAAATGTATGTCACTCAGGCACTCACACACACACACACACACTCCGTCTTGCTGTTGTTACCAACTAGTTGCTCCCCGTAACTGCACTGGTCAGGTGAGTTAGATGGGGGAGGGGTGGAGCCGGGCTTCTGCAGATCCGGATCGATGCTCCGATGGTGACAAGATGAAACCCGGGGTCCCTCTGCAAGACACCTCACTTTTATAGCAGCTTCCCTCTTATGCAAATATATCCCAGATTCAAAATCTGGGTCTGTGTCCGTCGGTCCCTTTGTGCTGCTTCTCTCTGGGTGTTGTCTGTTCAGAGAGGGTGTTTTCCAAAGAAGGTGCCTGCTTCTAATCCCCAAGGCCTTCAATATGTCTGCTCTTCTTTCCTGCACCCACTTGACACCTTGGGTCTGGCTTCCACCCCCTTTTCAACTGGTGTAGCTCTCTGGAGGTGCTTGGCTCCCAAGTCTTACTCATTCACACCTCATTCATTCAACAGGGCAACTGATTACAGAGTGGGGGGAAGAGAGTGGGGGGCAGATCTTACTCTACTAGCAAAAGACATTTTTACCACTTTAACTAGATACCCAGTTTTCTACACAGGGTTCTAATACGAAGTGACAAGGTTCTATGGATTCAGGTTCTAATACAAAGTGACACGGTTCTATGGATTCAGGGTTCTAATACGAAGTGACAAGGTTCTATGGATTCAGGTTCTAATACAAAGTGACAAGGTTCTATGGATTCAGGTTCTAATACGAAGTGACAAGGTTCTATGGATTCAGGGTTCTAATACGAAGTGACAAGGTTCTATGGATTCAGGTTCTAATACAAAGTGACAAGGTTCTATGGATTCAGGTTCTAATACGAAGTGACAAGGTTCTATGGATTCAGGTTCTAATACGAAGTGACAAGGTTCTATGGATTCAGGTTCTAATACAAAGTGACAAGGTTCTATGGATTCAGGTTCTAATACGAAGTGACAAGGTTCTATGGATTCAGGTTCTAATACAAAGTGACAAGGTTCTATGGATTCAGGTTCTAATACGAAGTGACAAGGTTCTATGGATTCAGGTTCTAATACGAAGTGACAAGGTTCTATGGATTCAGGTTCTAATACGAAGTGACAAGGTTCTATGGATTCAGGTTCTAATACGAAGTGACAAGGTTCTATGGATTCAGGTTCTAATACGAAGTGACAAGGTTCTATGGATTCAGGTTCTAATACGAAGTGACAAGGTTCTATGGATTCAGGTTCTAATACGAAGTGACGAGGTTCTATGGATTCAGGTTCTAATACGAAGTGACAAGGTTCTATGGATTCAGGGTTCTAATACAAAGTGACAAGGTTCTATGGATTCAGGGTTCTAATACAAAGTGACAAGGTTCTATGGATTCAGGTTCTAATACAAAGTGACAAGGTTCTATGGATTCAGGTTCTAATACGAAGTGACAAGGTTCTGTGGATTCAGGTTCTAATACGAAGTGACAAGGTTCTATGGATTCAGGGTTCTAATACAAAGTGACAAGGTTCTATGGATTCAGGTTCTAATACAAAGTGACAAGGTTCTATGGATTCAGGGTTCTAATACAAAGTGACAAGGTTCTATGGATTCAGGGTTCTAATACAAAGTGACAAGGTTCTATGGATTCAGGTTCTAATACAAAGTGACAAGGTTCTATGGATTCAGGTTCTAATACAAAGTGACAAGGTTCTGTGGATTCAGGTTCTAATACAAAGTGACAAGGTTCTGTGGATTCAGGTTCTAATACAAAGTGACAAGGTTCTATGGATTCAGGTTCTAATACAAAGTGACAAGGTTCTATGGATTCAGGTTCTAATACAAAGTGACAAGGTTCTGTGGATTCAGGTTCTAATACAAAGTGACAAGGTTCTATGGATTCAGGTTCTAATACAAAGTGACAAGGTTCTATGGATTCAGGTTCTAATACAAAGTGACACGGTTCTATGGATTCAGGGTTCTAATACGAAGTGACAAGGTTCTATGGATTCAGGTTCTAATACAAAGTGACAAGGTTCTATGGATTCAGGTTCTAATACGAAGTGACAAGGTTCTATGGATTCAGGTTCTAATACAAAGTGACAAGGTTCTATGGATTCAGGTTCTAATACAAAGTGACAAGGTTCTATGGATTCAGGTTCTAATACAAAGTGACAAGGTTCTGTGGATTCAGGTTCTAATACGAAGTGACAAGGTTCTATGGATTCAGGTTCTAATACAAAGTGACAAGGTTCTGTGGATTCAGGTTCTAATACAAAGTGACAAGGTTCTATGGATTCAGGTTCTAATACAAAGTGACAAGGTTCTATGGATTCAGGTTCTAATACAAAGTGACAAGGTTCTGTGGATTCAGGTTCTAATACAAAGTGACAAGGTTCTGTGGATTCAGGTTCTAATACAAAGTGACAAGGTTCTATGGATTCAGGTTCTAATACAAAGTGACAAGGTTCTATGGATTCAGGTTCTAATACAAAGTGACAAGGTTCTATGGATTCAGGTTCTAATACAAAGTGACAAGGTTCTATGGATTCAGGTTCTAATACAAAGTGACAAGGTTCTATGGATTCAGGTTCTAATACGAAGTGACAAGGTTCTATGGATTCAGGTTCTAATACGAAGTGACAAGGTTCTGTGGATTCAGGTTCTAATACGAAGTGACAAGGTTCTGTGGATTCAGGTTCTAATACGAAGTGACAAGGTTCTGTGGATTCAGGTTCTAATACGAAGTGACAAGGTTCTATGGATTCAGGTTCTAATACGAAGTGACAAGGTTCTGTGGATTCAGGTTCTAATACGAAGTGACAAGGTTCTGTGGATTCAGGTTCTAATACGAAGTGACAAGGTTCTGTGGATTCAGGTTCTAATACGAAGTGACAAGGTTCTGTGGATTCAGGTTCTAATACAAAGTGACACGGTTCTATGGATTCAGGTTCTAATACAAAGTGACAAGGTTCTATGGATTCAGGGTTCTAATACAAAGTGACAAGGTTCTGTGGATTCAGGTTCTAATACGAAGTGACACGGTTCTGTGGATTCAGGTTCTAATACAAAGTGACAAGGTTCTATGGATTCAGGTTCTAATACAAAGTGACAAGGTTCTATGGATTCAGGTTCTAATACAAAGTGACAAGGTTCTGTGGATTCAGGTTCTAATACAAAGTGACAAGGTTCTATGGATTCAGGTTCTAATACAAAGTGACACGATTATATGGAGCGGCACAATGGCAAGTCACGTGCAGTAATATATTTAATCCATAGATTTATCTCCACCTCCGCCCCGCGGCAGCTTCCCTTGCTTGCGAGCCCGGGGAGGGCCCTTCTCAAAGGCCGTCTGCAAAACAAAGTGCACTGGGTGCCCTTGTCCGCACGCTCACTGGTCCCAAAGCAGGGTGCTCCCGCTGCCCCCGGCCACGCATGACCGTGCGCGGGGTGCTGCTAACCAGGCCTGCAGCTGCACTCAGGAAACCGCAGAACCGGCCCGCGGCCTTTCACTAACTGCCCTTCCCAGCCTCTTTAGTCCGGGCTGCAGCGTGGTTCCCTTTGCCTGCAGCGTGGTTCCCTGACACCTGTCTCCGTGCGCGCCAGCCCTCACTTGGCAAGGCCCCAGCCAGGCAGCACCAAGCCAGACGTCCCACCCAGGAGTCCTGTGCTAGAAAAATTAGACAAACACAAATCTATAGGCCCGGGTTTAATGCATCCGAGGGTGCTGAGGGAGTTGGCAAATGTCATTGCGGAGCCTTTGGCCATTATCTTTGAAAACTCGTGGAGATCGGGAGAAATCCCGGATGATTGGAAAAAGGCAAATGTAGTGCCCAGCTTCAAAAAAGGGAAGAAGGACAATCCAGGGAACTACAGACCAGTCAGCCTCACCTCAGTCCCCAGAAAAATCATGGAGGGGATCCTCAAAGCATCCATTTGGAAGCACTTGAGAGAGAGGAAAGTGATCAGGAATAGTCAGCATGGATTCACAAAGAGCAAGTCATATAATCATAGAATCATAGGACTGGAAGGGACCTCGAGAGGTCATCGAGTCCAGCCCTCCGCCCTCAAGGCAGGACCAAGCTCCGTCTACACCATCCCTGACAGATGTCTATCTAACCTGTTCTTAAATATCTCCAGAGAGGGAGATTCCACCACCTCCCTTGGCAATTTATTCCAATATTTGACCACCCTGACAGTTAGGAATTTTTTCCTAATGTCCAGTCTAAACCTCCCCTGCTGCACTTTAAGCCCATTACTCCTTGTCCTGTCCTCAGAAACCAAGAGGAACAAATTTTCTCCTTCCTCCTTGTGACACCCTTTTAGATATTTGAAAACCGCTATCATGTCCCCCCTTAATCTTCTTTTTTCCAAACTAAACAAGCCCAGTTCATGAAGCCTGGCTTCATAGGTCATGTTCTCTAGACCTTTAATCATTCTTGTCGCTCTTCTCTGTACCCTTTCCAATTTCTCCACATCTTTCTTGAAATGTGGCGCCCAGAACTGGACACAGTACTCCAGCTGAGGCCTAACTAGTGCAGAGTAGAGCGACAGAATGACTTCACGAGTTTTGCTTACAACACACCTGTTGATACAACCTAGAATCATATTTGCTTTTTTTGCAACAGCATCACGCTGTTGACTCATATTCAACTTGTGGTCCACTATGACCCCTAGATCCCTTTCCGCCATGCTCCTTCCTAGACAGTCGCTTCCCATCTTGTATGTATGGAACTGATTGTTCCTTCCTAAGTGGAGCACTTTGCATTTCTCTTTATTAAACCTCATCCTGTTTACCTCTGACCATTTCTCTAACTTGCTACGGTCATTTTGAATTATGTCCCTATCCTCCAAAGAAGTCGCAACCCCACCCAGTTTGGTATCATCTGCAAACTTAATAAGCGTACTCTCTATCCCAATATCTACATCATTGATGAAGATATTGAACAGTACGAGTCCCAAAACAGACCCTTGAGGAACTCCACTTGTTATCCCTTTCCAGCAGGATTTAGAACCGTTAACAACAACTCTCTGACTACGGTTATCCAGCCAATTATGCACCCACCTTATCATGGCCCTATCTAAGTTATATTTGCCTAGTTTATCAATAAGAATATCATGCGAGACCGTATCAAATGCCTTACTAAAGTCTAGGTATATGACATCCACCGCTTCTCCCTTATCCACAAGGCTCGTTATCTTATCAAAGAAAGCTATCAGATTAGTTTGGCATGACTTGTTCTTCACAAACCCATGCTGGCTATTCCCTATCACTTTATTACCTTCTAATAAACTTATTTCCCTAAGTCCTGCCTGACCAATCTGATTAGCTTCTATGATGAGGTAACTGGCTCGGTGGACGTGGGAAAATCAGTGGATGTGATATACCTTGACTTTAGCAAGGCTTTTGATACGGTCTCCCACAATATTCTTGCCAGCAAGTTAAGGGATTGTGGATTGGATAAATGGTCTGTAAGGTGGGTAGGAAGCTGGCTAGAAGGCCGGGCCCAGCGAGTAGTGATCAACGGCTCGATGTCAGGATGGCGGTTGGTTTCTAGTGGAGTGCCCCAAGGGTCGGTTCTAGGACCGGTTTTGTTCAATATCTCTATTAATGATCTGGATGAGGGGATGGATTGCACCGTCAGCAAGTTTGCGGATGACACTAAGCTAAGGGGAGAGGTAGATACGCTGGAGGGCAGGGATAGGGTCCAGAATGACCCAGACAGAGTAGAGGATTGGGCCAAAAGAAATCTAATGAGGTTCAACAAGGACAAGTGTAGAGTCCTGCCCTTGGGAGGGAAGAATCCCAAGCATTGGTACAGGCTGGGGACCGACTGGCTAAGTAGCAGTTGTGCAGAAAAGGACCTGGGGGTTCCAGTGGATGAGAAGCTGGAGATGAGTCACCAGGGCGCCCTTGTAGCCAAGAAGGCTAATGGCATATTAGGTTGCATTAAGAGGAGCATTGCCAGCAGATCCAGAGATGTCATCATTCCCCTTTATTCGGCTTTGGTGAGGCCACATCTAGAGTATTGTGTCCAGTTCTGGGCCCCCCACTACAAAAAGGATGTGGACACATTGGAGAGGGTCCAGCGGAGGCAACCAAAATGATTAGGGGGCTGGAGCACATGACCTATGAGGAGAGGCTGAGGGACTTGGGTCTGTTTAGTCTGCAGAAGCGAAGAGTGAGGGGGGATTTGAGAGCAGCCTTCAACTTCCTGCAGGGAGGTTCCAAAGAGGATGGTGAGAGGCTGTTCGCAGTAGTGACAGATGCAGAACAAGGAGCAATGGGCTCACGTTACAGTGGGGGAGGTTGTAATGGACTGGGCTGGGTCTGGGCATGGCTGAGGGTGTCTGCTCAGGGCGAATTGCTCAGAACAAGGGCTCTTTACAGCCCCAGAGACCTTCTGAACAGGTCACAAACCTGGCCCACCGAGCAGAACTCCTCTGGCACCCCAGCTGTCTCTGGGTACGTCTACACTAGCTCGGTAGTTCGAGCTAGGTAGGCAAATGAGGGCAACCGGAGTTGCAAATGAAACCCGAGATTTAAATATCTTGGGGTTCATTTGCATGTTCCCGGGCGCCGCCATTTTTAAATCCCCCTTAGTCCGAACTCCGTGCCCGCGGCTCCACGCGGCTCCACGGGGCTCCACGCGGCTCCACGCGGCACGGAGGAGGTAGTTCGAATTAGGATCTCTATTTCCAACTACCAGTACACCTCGTTCCACGGGGAACGGTCATCAGATACTGGCTGGTCTGCAGGTGCCAGGCGCATTCCCCAGGTGTGCATTGGCACCTAGAGAGCCACTGTCCCCGGAGCCGTGCTAATTAGCACAGTCACTGGCTGAACATTCCTTGCCCACTGCTCTGTCTCGGACAGAGACTCTTCCAGCACAAGCCCAGAGCCCCCCCAGATACCACACAAGTACACAAATAGCACGCCCAGAATCAGTGGGGGACACGCTTTCCTGTGACACCTCATGGCCCCTTCGCACAGACTTTGGGGCAAACGCCCCCGTCGAGGTTCGGGCTTCCCCTCAGGCTTACAGCCCAATCATCACTGGGGTCGTCTACCCCAAAATCACCCCCCTTCCACCCGTGCTCTTTAGTTCAAAGTCTCAGGCCGTCCTGCCCTCCGAGTGTTCTCCCCGTTACCCGACGGCCCCGCGGCGGTGCTGGACGTGATCCGGGTCTACCTCCCTTCAGGTTCTGGCGCGGGGTCCTCCCTGCCCGCCAGTACGCTCTCCTCGGGGCGAGGCTCAGCCCGCAGCTCGCCGGGCTCCTTCCCGGGCCCGTCCTCAGCCCCCCCTCCTTCTCCGGTCACTCCTCCTTTCCAGGCCGGCGTCCCCCTCCAAAGCTAGCCCCGCTCCCTTACCTCCGGGGCGCAGGCGTCTCTGCCCAGCCCAGCTGGTACACGCGCGTCGCGATCCCGCTCGGGGTTGGCAGGGGGAGTCCCCCTCCGTGCGGGTGGGCTCCTTTTCCATAGCTCCCGCCCCCCTCCGGCCCCGCAGGGGGTCAGAGAGTGCAGGGGCCGAGGCCTCCGTTGCGTCGGAGCCCGGTGCCCCGTCACACCCCCCCATGGGTGCAGCAGTGATCTGGCTTCTCCCTTTAAACCCCAGCAACGTGACAAGGTCCAGGTTAGACATTAGGACAAAGGATTCCCCTAGGGGGTGGGAAGCCCTGGGCTGGGATCCCCGGGGGGGTGGAGTCTCATCCCTGGAGGTGTTTAAATCCCCGCTGGACAAGGGCCTGGCTGGGCTGATGGAGTTGGGCTGGTCCTGCCTTGGGCAGGGGCTGGACGCGCTGCCTCCTGAGGTCTCCTCCAGCTCTGTGATTCTAGGCGCACCCAGACACTGCCCCACCACGCTAACCACTAGGCAGCCCAGCCCGCATTAGCTGAGAGGGCGCCCAGCGCGGAAGCGGGCACTGACCTGGCTGACAAGGGCTGTTTTCCAGCAAGCTCTGTGGCTGAGCTCAGCTTCTTCTGTCCCGCAGCCGGCGCCCGGTGGCTCCTCTGGTGGCGTTCGGTGGCTCTGCGTGTGCACCCCAAGGCCTGGCCCAGACCCCTGGGACCCCGGCTGCCGGCCCGGCCTGGCGAGCGAGGGATGAACTGGGGCTGCGTTCCCATGTCGGGCTGAACACGCTGCTGCCCGCACCCCCGGCCTGCCAGGCAACGGCTCCGCCCCGGCATCACCGGCTCTGCCCTGCGCCTCCGGCTTACCAGGGTGGCTCCCACCCAGAGGCCTTGTCCTGTCGGGGCTCCTTCCCCCACCAGGCAATGCCGGGCCAGGGTGGGTGGGGAGAGAGGGGGGGCAGGCGTAACGCCGGCAGGGGGACCCGAACGGGGGGGGCAGGTGTAACGCCGGCAGGGGGAACCGAACGGGGGGGGCAGGTGTAATGCCGGCAGGGGGAACCGAACGGGGGGGGCAGGTGTAACGCCGGCAGGGGGAACCGAACGGGGGGGGCAGGTGTAATGCCGGCAGGGGGAACCGAACGGGGGGGGCAGGTGTTACGCCGGCAGGGGGAACCGAACGGGGGGGGCAGGTGTAACGCCGGCAGGGGGAACCGAACGGGGGAGGCAGGTGTAACGCCGGCAGGGGGAACCGAACGGGGGGGGCAGGTGTAACGCCGGCAGGGGGAACCGAACGGGGGGGGGCAGGTGTTACGCCGGCAGGGGGAACCGAACGGGGGGGGGCAGGTGTAACGCTGGCAGGGGGAACCGAACGGGGGGGGGCAGGTGTTACGCCGGCAGGGGAACCGAACGGGGGGGGCAGGTGTAACGCCGGCAGGGGGAACCGAACGGGGGAGGCAGGTGTAACGCCGGCAGGGGGAACCGAACGGGGGAGGCAGGTGTAACGCCGGCAGGGGGAACCGAACGGGGGGGGCAGGTGGAACGCCGGCAGGGGAACCGAACGGGGGGGGCAGGTGTAACGCCGGCAGGGGGAACCGAACGGGGGGGGCAGGTGGAACGCCGGCAGGGGGAACCGAACGGGGGGGGCAGGTGTAAGGCCGGCAGGGGGAACCGAACGGGGGGGCAGGTGTTACGCCGGCAGGGGAACCGAACGGGGGGGGCAGGTGTAACGCCGGCAGGGGGAACCGAATGGGGGGGCAGGTGTTACGCCGGCAGGGGAACCGAACGGGGGGGGCAGGTGTAACGCCGGCAGGGGGAACCGAACGGGGGGGGCAGGTGTTACGCCGGCAGGGGAACCGAACGGGGGGGGCAGGTGTAACGCCGGCAGGGGGACCCAAACGGGGGGGCAGGTGTAACGCCGGCAGGGGGAACCGAACGGGGGGGGGCAGGTGTAACGCCGGCAGGGGGAACCGAACGGGGGGGGCAGGAGTTACGCCGGCAGGGGGACCCGAACGGGGGGGGCAGGTGTAACGCCGGCAGGGGGAACCGAACGGGGGGGCAGGTGTAACGCCAGCAGGGGAACTGAACGGGGGGGGCAGGCGTAACGCCGGCAGGGGGACCCGAACGGGGGGGGCAGGTGTAACGCCGGCAGGGGAAACCGAACGGGGGGGGCAGGCGTAACGCCGGCAGGGGGACCCGAACGGGGGGGGCAGGCGTAACGCCGGCAGGGGGACCCGAACGGGGGGGGCAGGTGTAATGCCGGCAGGGGGAACCGAACGGGGGGGCAGGTGTTACGCCGGCAGGGGGAACCGAACGGGGGGGCAGGTGTTACGCCGGCAGGGGGAACCGAACGGGGGGGGCAGGTGTTACGCCGGCAGGGGGAACCGAACGGGGGGGCAGGTGTAACGCCGGCAGGGGGAACCGAACGGGGGGGGGCAGGTGTAACGCCAGCAGGGGAACTGAACGGGGGGGGCAGGCGTAACGCCGGCAGGGGGACCCGAACGGGGGGGGCAGGTGTAACGCCGGCAGGGGGAACCGAACAGGGGGGCAGGTGTAACGCCGGCAGGGGGAACCGAACGGGGGGGAGGGCAGGCGTTACGCCGGCAGGGGGAACCGAACGGGGGGGAGGGCAGGCGTTACGCCGGCAGGGGGAACCGAACGGGGGGGGCAGGCGTAACGCCGGCAGGGGGAACCGAACGGGGGGGGGGGGCAGGTGTAACGCCGGCAGGGGGAACCGAACGGGGGGGGGGGGCAGGTGTTACGCCGGCAGGGGGAACCGAACGGGGGGGGGGGGGCAGGTGTAACGCCGGCAGGGGAACCGAACGGGGGGGGGGGGTGTTACGCCGGCCGGGGGAACCGAACGGGGGGGCAGGTGTAACGCCGGCAGGGGGAACCGACCGGGGGGGGCAGGTGTTACGCCGGCCGGGGGAACCGAACGGGGGGGGCAGGTGTTACGCCGGCAGGAGGAACCGAACGGGGGAGGCAGGTGTAACGCCGGCAGGGGGAACCGAACGGGGGGGGGCAGGTGTTACGCCGGCAGGGGGAACCGAACGGGGGGGGCAGGTGTTACGCCGGCCGGGGGAACCGAACGGGGGGGGCAGGTGTTACGCCGGCAGGGGGAACCGAACGGGGGGGCAGGTGTTACGCCGGCAGGGGGAACCGAACGGGGGGGGCAGGTGTTACGCCGGCAGGGGGAACCGAACGGGGGGGGCAGGTGTTACGCCGGCAGGGGGAACCGAACGGGGGGGGCAGGTGTAACGCCGGCAGGGGGAACCGAACGGGGGGGGCAGGTGTTACGCCGGCAGGGGGAACCGAACGGGGGGGGCAGGTGTAACGCCGGCAGGGGGAACCGAACGGGGGGGGCAGGTGTAACGCCGGCAGGAGGAACCGAACGGGGGGGGCAGGTGTAACGCCGGCAGGGGGAACCGAACGGGGGGGGGCAGGTGTAACGCCGGCAGGGGGAACCGAACGGGGGGGGCAGGTGTAAGGCCGGCAGGGGAACCGAACGGGGGGGGCAGGTGTAACGCCGGCAGGGGGAACCGAACGGGGGGGGCAGGCGTTACGCCGGCAGGGGGAACCGAACGGGGGGGGCAGGTGTAACGCCGGCAGGGGGAACCGAACGGGGGGGGCAGGTGTAACGCCGGCAGGAGGAACCGAACGGGGGGGGGGAAGGTGTAACGCCGGCAGGGGGAACCGAACGGGGGGGGCAGGTGTAACGCCGGCAGGGGGAACCGAACGGGGGGGGCAGGTGTAAGGCCGGCAGGGGAACCGAACGGGGGGGGCAGGTGTAACGCCGGCAGGGGGAACCGAACGGGGGGGGCAGGCGTTACGCCGGCAGGGGGAACCGAACGGGGGGGGGCAGGCGTTACGCCGGCCGGGGGAACCGAACGGGGGGGGCAGGTGTTACGCCGGCAGGGGAACCGAACGGGGGGGGCAGGTGTAAGGCCGGCAGGGGGAACCGAACGGGGGGGGGCAGGTGTTACGCCGGCAGAGGGAACCGAACGGGGGGGGCAGGTGTTACGCCAGCAGGGGGAACCGAACGGGGGGGGCAGGTGGAACGCCGGCAGGGGAACCGAACGGGGGGGGCAGGTGTTACGCCGGCAGGGGGAACCGAACGGGGGGGGCAGGTGTAACGCCGGCAGGGGGAACCGAACGGGGGGGGCAGGCGTTACGCCGGCAGGGGGAACCGAACGGGGGGGGCAGGTGTTACGCCGGCAGGGGGAACCGAACGGGGGGGGGCAGGCGTTACGCCGGCCGGGGGAACCGAACGGGGGGGGCAGGTGTTACGCCGGCAGGGGAACCGAACGGGGGGGCAGGTGTAAGGCCGGCAGGGGGAACCGAACGGGGGGGGGCAGGTGTTACGCCGGCAGGGGGAACCGAACGGGGGGGGCAGGTGTTACGCCGGCAGGGGGAACCGAACGGGGGGGGCAGGTGGAACGCCGGCAGGGGGAACCGAACGGGGGGGGCAGGTGTAAGGCCGGCAGGGGAACCGAACGGGGGGGGCAGGTGTTACGCCGGCAGGGGGAACCGAACGGGGGGGGCAGGTGTTACGCCGGCAGGGGAACCGAACGGGGGGGGCAGGTGTTACGCCGGCAGGGGAACCGAACGGGGGGGGCAGGTGTTACGCCGGCAGGGGGAACCGAACGGGGGGGCAGGTGTTACGCCGGCAGGGGGAACCGAACGGGGGGGGCAGGTGTAACGCCGGCCGGAGGTACCGAATGGGGGGGGGCAGGTGTTACGCCGGCAGGGGGAACCGAACGGGGGGGCAGGTGGAACGCCGGCAGGGGGAACCGAACGGGGGGGGCAGGTGTTACGCCGGCAGGGGGAACCGAACGGGGGGGCAGGAGTTACGCCGGCAGGGGGAACCGAACGGGGGGGGCAGGTGGAACGCCGGCAGGGGGAACCGAACGGGGGGGGCAGGTGGAACGCCGGCAGGGGGAACCGAACGGGGGGGGCAGGTGTTACGCCGGCAGGGGGAACCGAACGGGGGGGGGCAGGTGTTACGCCGGCCGGGGGAACCGAACGGGGGGGGGCAGGCGTTACGCCGGCAGGGGGAACCGAACGGGGGGGGCAGGTGTTACGCCGGCAGGGGGAACCGAACGGGGGGGGGGGGCAGGTGTAACGCCGGCAGGGGAACCGAACGGGGGGAGGGCAGGCGTTACGCCGGCAGGAGGAACCGAACGGGGGGGGCAGGCGTAACGCCGGCAGGGGGAACCGAACGGGGGGGGCAGGTGTAACGCCGGCAGGGGGAACCGAACGGGGGGGGCAGGCGTTACGCCGGCAGGGGGAACCGAACGGGGGGGGGCAGTCGTTACGCCGGCCGGGGGAACCGAACGGGGGGGGCAGGTGTTACGCCGGCAGGGGGAACCGAACGGGGGGGCAGGTGTTACGCCGGCAGGGGGAACCGAACGGGGGGGGCAGGTGTTACGCCGGCAGGGGGAACCGAAGGGGGGGGCAGGTGTTACGCCGGCAGGGGGAACCGAACGGGGGGGGCAGGTGTAAGGCCGGCAGGGGGAACCGAACGGGGGGGGCAGGTGTTACGCCGGCAGGGGGAACCGAACGGGGGGGCAGGTGTTACGCCGGCAGGGGGAACCGAACGGGGGGGGCAGGTGTAAGGCCGGCAGGGGGAACCGAACGGGGGGGGCAGGTGTTACGCCGGCAGGGGGAACCGAACGGGGGGGGCAGGTGTTACGCCGGCAGGGGGAACCGAACGGGGGGGGCAGGTGTAACGCCGGCAGGGGAACCGAACGGGGGGGGCAGGTGTTACGCCGGCAGGGGAACCGAACGGGGGGGGCAGGTGTTACGCCGGCAGGGGAACCGAACGGGGGGGGCAGGTGTTACGCCGGCAGGGGGAACCGAACGGGGGGGCAGGTGTTACGCCGGCAGGGGGAACCGAACGGGGGGGGCAGGTGTTACGCCGGCAGGGGGAACCGAACGGGGGGGGCAGGTGTTACGCCGGCAGGGGGAACCGAACGGGGGGGGCAGGTGTTACGCCGGCAGGGGGAACCGAACGGGGGGGGCAGGAGTTACGCCGGCAGGGGGAACCGAACGGGGGGGGCAGGTGTTACGCCGGCAGGGGGAACCGAACGGGGGGGGGCAGGTGTTACGCCGGCAGGGGGAACCGAACGGGGGGGCAGGTGTAACGCCGGCAGGGGGACCCGAACGGGGGGGGGCAGGTGTTACGCCGGCAGGGGGAACCGAACGGGGGGGGCAGGTGTAACGCCGGCAGGGGGAACCGAACGGGGGGGGCAGGTGTTACGCCGGCCGGGGGAACCGAACGGGGGGGGCAGGTGTAACGCCGGCAGGGGGAACCGAACGGGGGGGGCAGGTGTAACGCCGGCAGGGGGAACCGAACGGGGGGGGGCAGGCGTTACGCCGGCAGGGGGAACCGAACGGGGGGGGCAGGCGTTACGCCGGCAGGGGGAACCGAACGGGGGGGGCAGGTGTTACGCCGGCAGGGGGAACCGAACGGGGGGGGGCAGGTGTAACGCCGGCAGGGGGAACCGAACGGGGGGGGCAGGTGTTACGCCGGCAGGGGGAACCGAACGGGGGGGGGCAGGTGTAAGGCCGGCAGGGGGAACCGAACGGGGGGGGGCAGGTGTAACGCCGGCCGGGGGAACCGAACGGGGGGGGCAGGTGTAAGGCCGGCAGGGGGAACCGAACGGGGGGGGCAGGTGTTACGCCGGCAGGGGGAACCGAACGGGGGGGGGCAGGTGTTAGGCCGGCAGGGGGAACCGAACGGGGGGGGCAGGTGTAACGCCGGCAGGGGGAACCGAACGGGGGGGGCAGGTGTTACGCCCGCCGGGGGAACCGAACGGGGGGGGCTGGTGTTACGCCGGCCGGGGGTACCGAATGGGGGGGGGGGCAGGTGTTACGCCGGCAGGGGGAACCGAACGGGGGGGCAGGTGGAACGCCGGCCGGGGGAACCGAACGGGGGGGCAGGTGTTACGCCGGCAGGGGGAACCGAACGGGGGGGGGCAGGTGGAACGCCGGCAGGGGGAACCGAACGGGGGGGGCAGGTGTTACGCCGGCAGGGGGAACCGAACGGGGGGGGCAGGTGTTACGCCGGCCGGGGGAACCGAACGGGGGGGGCAGGTGTTACGCCGGCAGGGGGAACCGAACGGGGGGGGCAGGTGTTACGCCGGCCGGGGGTACCGAACGGGGGGGGCAGGTGTAACGCCGGCCGGGGGAACCGAACGGGGGGGCAGGTGTAACGCCGGCAGGGGGAACCGAATGGGGGGGCAGGTGTTACGCCGGCAGGGGGAACCGAACGGGGGGGGCAGGTGTAACGCCGGCAGGGGGAACCGAACGGGGGGGGCAGGTGTTACGCCGGCAGGGGGAACCGAACGGGGGGGCAGGTGGAACGCCGGCCGGGGGAACCGAACGGGGGGGCAGGTGTTACGCCGGCAGGGGGAACCGAACGGGGGGGCAGGTGTTACGCCGGCCGGGGGAACCGAACGGGGGGGCAGGTGTTACGCCGGCAGGGGGAACCGAACGGGGGGGGCAGGTGTAACGCCGGCAGGGGGAACCGAACGGGGGGGCAGGTGTAACGCCGGCAGGGGGAACCGAACGGGGGGGGCAGGTGTTACGCCGGCAGGGGGAACCGAACGGGGGGGCAGGTGTTACGCCGGCAGGGGGAACCGAACGGGGGGGCAGGTGTAACGCCGGCAGGGGGAACCGAACGGGGGGGCAGGTGTTACGCCGGCAGGGGGAACCGAACGGGGGGGGCAGGTGTAACGCCGGCAGGGGGAACCGAACGGGGGGGCAGGTGTTACGCCGGCCGGGGGAACCGAACGGGGGGGGCAGGTGTAACGCCGGCAGGGGGAACCGAACGGGGGGGGCAGGTGTAACACCGGCCGGGGGAACCGAACGGGGGGGGCAGGTGTAAGGCCGGCAGGGGGAACCGAACGGGGGGGGCAGGTGGAACGCCGGCCGGGGGAACCGAACGGGGGGGGCAGGTGTAACACCGGCCGGGGGAACCGAACGGGGGGGGCAGGTGTAAGGCCGGCAGGGGGAACCGAACGGGGGGGGCAGGTGGAACGCCGGCCGGGGGAACCGAACGGGGGGGGCAGGTGTAACGCCGGCAGGGGGAACCGAACGGGGGGGGGCAGGTGTTACGCCGGCAGGGGGAACCGAACGGGGGGGGCAGGTGTAACACCGGCCGGGGGAACCGAACGGGGGGGGCAGGTGTAACGCCGGCAGGGGGAACCGAACGGGGGGGGCAGGTGTTACGCCGGCAGGGGGAACCGAACGGGGGGGTCAGGTGTTACGCCAGCAGGGGGAACCGAAGGGGGGGGGGGGCAGGTGTTACGCCGGCAGGGGGAACCGAACGGGGGGGGCAGGTGTAACGCCGGCAGGGGGAACCGAACGGGGGGGGCAGGCGTTACGCCGGCAGGGGGAACCGAACGGGGGGGGCAGGTGTTACGCCGGCCGGGGGAACCGAACGGGGGGGCAGGTGTTACGCCGGCAGGGGGAACCGAACGGGGGGGGCAGGTGTAACGCCGGCAGGGGGAACCGAACGGGGGGGCAGGTGTTATGCCGGCCGGGGGAACCGAACGGGGGGGGCAGGTGTAACGCCGGCAGGGGGAACCGAACGGGGGGGGCAGGTGTAACACCGGCCGGGGGAACCGAACGGGGGGGGCAGGTGTAAGGCCGGCAGGGGGAACCGAACGGGGGGGGGCAGGTGGAACGCCGGCAGGGGGAACCGAACGGGGGGGGCAGGTGTAACACAGGCCGGGGGAACCGAACGGGGGGGGCAGGTGTAACGCCGGCAGGGGGAACCGAACGGGGGGGGCAGGTGTTACGCCGGCAGGGGGAACCGAACGGGGGGGTCAGGTGTTACGCCAGCAGGGGGAACCGAACGGGGGGGGGCAGGTGTTACGCCGGCAGGGGGAACCGAACGGGGGGGGGCAGGTGTTACGCCGGCAGGGGGAACCGAACGGGGGGGCAGGTGTAACGCCGGCAGGGGGAACCGAACCAGACAGCTCTGCCGCTGGAGCAGGTCGGGCCGAGGAGCCGTCTCCCCTCTCAGCTGTCAGGTCTCGGTGCTGCGCCATGGGGCACGGGACAGCCGGCACGTGGGCCACAGGAGCATGACCCGTTCCACCCGATATCACCGGACCCTGGAGCCCTTCCCCCGCCTGCCCCACCTGCCCCGCCCCCAAGCATCCTGGCCTGAGCTCCTCCCAGTACCTGCTCCAAGGCTCCCTGCCAGGAGCTTCGCAGGGCGAGGCTCCGGCACCGCGCATGGGACTGGGAGCCCGGAACTTGGAGTCAGTGGGCTGCTCCGTGCCTCAGTTTCCCCCGCCAGAGGGAGCCACAGTTGACCTCCTCCTCTCGAGGGGCGCGGGTGGGACCCTTTGGTGGATTTCACCCCCCTCTGCTTGCAGCTCCGTCTCCAGCCCTTCCCGGCGCTCTGCCCGACCTCATCCCCCGGGGCAGACCTGCTGGGCGCAGCATCGCTCCGAGGGAACAACCCTGCCTTAACTTCAGCAGCTGTTGGCAGGAGGCACCCCCGGACGTGGTCCCAGCCTGGCCTTGCTGGCCTGCCCCTTCCCAAAGCCATGGCCCTCGGGCGCGGCTCCTCCCCACGGCGCTGCGCGGGAGACTGGCCCGGCTGCTCGGCGCTGCAGCCCAAGTCACAGGGCGGGGGCCAACCTGCTTGTGAAACACGAGCCTGCTGGGAAACCCAACGGCTGGGCTCGCTGCTGCACGGGCCACTCTGGATCCTCTGTGCACGGGGCTGTTGTGCGTATGGGGCTGTGTGCACGGGGCTGTTGTGCGTATGGGGCTGTGCGCGCAGGGGGCTGTGTGCGTAGGGGGCTGTGTGCGCAGGGGGCTGTTGGGCGTATGGGGCTGTGTGCGTATGGGGCTGTGTGCGCAGGGGGCTGTGTGCGCAGGGGGCTGTGTGCGCAGGGGGCTGTTGGGCGTATGGGGCTGTGTGCGCAGGGGGCTGTGTGCGTATGGGGCTGTTGGGTTTATGGGGCTGTGTGCGCAGGGGGCTGTGTGTGCAGGGGGCTGTTGGGTTTATGGGGCTGTGTGCGCAGGGGGCTGTTGGGTGTATGGGGCTGTGTGCGCAGGGGGCTGTGTGCGTATGGGGCTGTGTGCGCAGGGGGCTGTGTGCGCAGGGGGCTGTGTGCGCAGGGGGCTGTGTGCGCAGGGGGCTGTGTGCGCGGGGGCTGTTGGGTGTATGGGGCTGTGTGCGCGGGGGCTGTTGGGTGTATGGGGCTGTGTGCGCAGGGGGCTGTGTGCGTATGGGGCTGTGTGCGCAGGGGGCTGTTGTGCGCAGGGGGCTGTGTGCGCAGGGGGCTGTGTGCGCAGGGGGCTGTGTGCGCAGGGGGCTGTGTGCGCAGGGGGCTGTGTGCGCGGGGGCTGTTGTGCGTATGGGGCTGTTGTGCGTATGGGGCTGTGTGCGCAGGGGGCTGTTGGGCGTATGGGGCTGTGTGCGCAGGGGGCTGTTGGGCGTATGGGGCTGTGTGCGCAGGGGGCTGTGTGCGCAGGGGGCTGTGTGCGCAGGGGGCTGTTGGGCGTATGGGGCTGTGTGCGCAGGGGGCTGTGTGCGCAGGGGGCTGTGTGCGCAGGGGGCTGTGTGCGCAGGGGGCTGTGTGCGTATGGGGCTGTGTGCGCAGGGGGCTGTTGTGCGTATGGGGCTGTGTGCGCAGGGGGCTGTTGGGCGTATGGGGCTGTGTGCGCAGGGGGCTGTGTGCGCAGGGGGCTGTGTGCGCAGGGGGCTGTGCGCGCAGCGGGCTGTTGTGCGTATGGGGCTGTGTGCGCAGGGGGCTGTTGTGCGTATGGGGCTGTGTGCGCAGGGGGCTGTTGGGCGTATGGGGCTGTTGGGCGTATGGGGCTGTTGTGCGCAGGGGGCTGTGTGCGCAGGGGGCTGTGTGCGCAGGGGGCTGTTGTGCGTATGGGGCTGTGTGCGCAGGGGGCTGTGTGCGCAGGGGGCTGTTGTGCGTATGGGGCTGTGTGCGCAGGGGGCTGTGTGCGCAGGGGGCTGTGTGCGCAGGGGGCTGTGCGCGCAGCGGGCTGTTGTGCGTATGGGGCTGTGTGCGCAGGGGGCTGTTGTGCGTATGGGGCTGTGTGCGCAGGGGGCTGTTGGGCGTATGGGGCTGTGTGCGCAGGGGGCTGTTGGGCGTATGGGGCTGTGTGCGCAGGGGGCTGTGTGCGTATGGGGCTGTGTGCGCAGGGGGCTGTGTGCGCAGGGGGCTGTGTGCGCAGGGGGCTGTGTGCGCAGGGGGCTGTGTGCGCGGGGGCTGTTGGGTGTATGGGGCTGTGTGCGCGGGGGCTGTTGGGTGTATGGGGCTGTGTGCGCAGGGGGCTGTGTGCGTATGGGGCTGTGTGCGCAGGGGGCTGTTGTGCGCAGGGGGCTGTGTGCGCAGGGGGCTGTGTGCGCAGGGGGCTGTGTGCGCGGGGGCTGTGTGCGCAGGGGGCTGTGTGCGCGGGGGCTGTTGTGCGTATGGGGCTGTTGTGCGTATGGGGCTGTGTGCGCAGGGGGCTGTTGGGCGTATGGGGCTGTGTGCGCAGGGGGCTGTGTGCGCAGGGGGCTGTTGGGCGTATGGGGCTGTGTGCGCAGGGGGCTGTGTGCGCAGGGGGCTGTGTGCGCAGGGGGCTGTGTGCGCAGGGGGCTGTGTGCGTATGGGGCTGTGTGCGCAGGGGGCTGTTGTGCGTATGGGGCTGTGTGCGCAGGGGGCTGTTGGGCGTATGGGGCTGTGTGCGCAGGGGGCTGTGTGCGCAGGGGGCTGTGTGCGCAGGGGGCTGTGCGCGCAGCGGGCTGTTGTGCGTATGGGGCTGTGTGCGCAGGGGGCTGTTGTGCGTATGGGGCTGTGTGCGCAGGGGGCTGTTGGGCGTATGGGGCTGTTGGGCGTATGGGGCTGTTGTGCGCAGGGGGCTGTGTGCGCAGGGGGCTGTGTGCGCAGGGGGCTGTTGTGCGTATGGGGCTGTGTGCGCAGGGGGCTGTGTGCGCAGGGGGCTGTTGTGCGTATGGGGCTGTGTGCGCAGGGGGCTGTGTGCGCAGGGGGCTGTGTGCGCAGGGGGCTGTGCGCGCAGCGGGCTGTTGTGCGTATGGGGCTGTGTGCGCAGGGGGCTGTTGTGCGTATGGGGCTGTGTGCGCAGGGGGCTGTTGGGCGTATGGGGCTGTGTGCGCAGGGGGCTGTTGGGCGTATGGGGCTGTGTGCGCAGGGGGCTGTGTGCGCAGGGGGCTGTGTGCGCAGGGGGCTGTGTGCGCAGGGGGCTGTGTGCGCAGGGGGCTGTTGGGCGTATGGGGCTGTGCGCGCAGGGGGCTGTGTGCGTATGGGGCTGTGCGCGCAGGGGGCTGTTGGGCGTATGGGGCTGTGTGCGCAGGGGGCTGTTGTGCGTATGGGGCTGTGTGCGCAGGGGGCTGTTGGGCGTATGGGGCTGTGTGCGCAGGGGGCTGTTGGGCGTATGGGGCTGTGCGCGCAGGGGGCTGTGTGCGTATGGGGCTGTGCGCGCAGGGGGCTGTTGTGCGTATGGGGCTGTGCGCGCAGGGGGCTGTTGTGCGTATGGGGCTGTGCGCGCAGGGGGCTGTTGTGCGTATGGGGCTGTGTGCGCAGGGGGCTGTTGTGCGTATCGGGCTGTGTGCGCAGGGGGCTGTGTGCGCAGGGGGCTGTGTGCGTATGGGGCTGTGTGCGCAGGGGGCTGTGTGCGCAGGGGGCTGTGTGCGTATGGGGCTGTGTGCGCAGGGGGCTGTGTGCGTATGGGGCTGTGTGCGCAGGGGGCTGTGTGCGCAGGGGGCTGTGTGCGCGGGGGCTGTTGGGTGTATGGGGCTGTGTGCGCAGGGGGCTGTTGGGCGTATGGGGCTGTGTGCACAGGGGGCTGTGTGCGTATGGGGCTGTGTGCGCAGGGGGCTGTGTGCGCAGGGGGCTGTGTGCGCAGGGGGCTGTGTGCGCAGGGGGCTGTGTGCGCAGGGGGCTGTTGGGCGTATGGGGCTGTGTGCGCGGGGGGCTGTTGGGCGTATGGGGCTGTGTGCGCAGGGGGCTGTTGTGCGTATGGGGCTGTGTGCGCAGGGGGCTGTGTGCGTATGGGGCTGTGTGCACGGGGCTGTTGGGCGTATGGGGCTGTGTGCGCAGGGGGCTGTGTGCGTATGGGGCTGTGTGCGCAGGGGGCTGTTGTGCGTATGGGGCTGTGTGCGCAGGGGGCTGTGTGCGCAGGGGGCTGTGTGCGCAGGGGGCTGTTGGGCGTATGGGGCTGTGTGCGCAGGGGGCTGTTGTGCGTATGGGGCTGTGTGCACGGGGCTGTTGGGCGTATGGGGCTGTGTGCGCAGGGGGCTGTGTGCGTATGGGGCTGTGTGCGCAGGGGGCTGTGTGCGTATGGGGCTGTGTGCGCAGGGGGCTGTGTGCGCAGGGGGCTGTGTGCGCAGGGGGCTGTGTGCGTATGGGGCTGTGTGCGCAGGGGGCTGTTGTGCGTATGGGGCTGTGTGCGCAGGGGGCTGTTGTGCGTATGGGGCTGTGTGCGCAGGGGGCTGTGTGCGCAGGGGGCTGTGTGCGCAGGGGGCTGTTGTGCGTATGGGGCTGTGTGCGTATGGGGCTGTGTGCGTATGGGGCTGTTGTGCGCAGGGGGCTGTGTGCGTATGGGGCTGTGTGCGTATGGGGCTGTGTGCGCAGGGGGCTGTTGGGTGTATGGGGCTGTGTGCACGGGGCTGTTGTGCGTATGGGGCTGTGTGCGCAGGGGGCTGTTGGGTGTATGGGGCTGTGTGCGCAGGGGGCTGTGTGCGTATGGGGCTGTGTGCGCAGGGGGCTGTGTGCGTATGGGGCTGTGTGCACGGGGCTGTTGGGCGTATGGGGCTGTGTGCGCAGGGGGCTGTGTGCGTATGGGGCTGTGTGCGCAGGGGGCTGTTGTGCGTATGGGGCTGTGTGCGCAGGGGGCTGTGTGCGCAGGGGGCTGTGTGCGCAGGGGGCTGTTGGGCGTATGGGGCTGTGTGCGCAGGGGGCTGTTGTGCGTATGGGGCTGTGTGCACGGGGCTGTTGGGCGTATGGGGCTGTGTGCGCAGGGGGCTGTGTGCGTATGGGGCTGTGTGCGCAGGGGGCTGTGTGCGTATGGGGCTGTGTGCGCAGGGGGCTGTTGTGCGTAGGGGGCTGTGTGCGCAGGGGGCTGTGTGCGTATGGGGCTGTGTGCGCAGGGGGCTGTTGGGCGTATGGGGCTGTGTGCGCAGGGGGCTGTTGTGCGTATGGGGCTGTGTGCACGGGGCTGTTGGGCGTATGGGGCTGTGTGCGCAGGGGGCTGTGTGCGTATGGGGCTGTGTGCGCAGGGGGCTGTGTGCGTATGGGGCTGTGTGCGCAGGGGGCTGTGTGCGCAGGGGGCTGTGTGCGTATGGGGCTGTGTGCGCAGGGGGCTGTTGTGCGTATGGGGCTGTGTGCGCAGGGGGCTGTTGTGCGTATGGGGCTGTGTGCGCAGGGGGCTGTGTGCGTATGGGGCTGTGTGCGCAGGGGGCTGTTGTGCGTATGGGGCTGTGTGCGCAGGGGGCTGTTGGGCGTATGGGGCTGTGTGCGCAGGGGGCTGTGTGCGCAGGGGGCTGTGTGCGTATGGGGCTGTGTGCGCAGGGGGCTGTTGGGTGTATGGGGCTGTGTGCGCAGGGGGCTGTGTGCGCAGGGGGCTGTGTGCGCAGGGGGCTGTGTGCGTATGGGGCTGTGTGCGCAGGGGGCTGTTGGGCGTATGGGGCTGTGTGCGCAGGGGGCTGTTGGGCGTATGGGGCTGTGTGCGCAGGGGGCTGTGTGCGCAGGGGGCTGTGTGCGTATGGGGCTGTGTGCGCAGGGGGCTGTTGTGCGTATGGGGCTGTGTGCGCAGGGGGCTGTGTGCGCAGGGGGCTGTTGTGCGTATGGGGCTGTGTGCGCAGGGGGCTGTTGGGCGTATGGGGCTGTGTGCGCAGGGGGCTGTTGGGTGTATGGGGCTGTGTGCGCAGGGGGCTGTGTGCGCAGGGGGCTGTGTGCGTATGGGGCTGTGTGCGCAGGGGGCTGTGTGCGCAGGGGGCTGTGTGCGTATGGGGCTGTGTGCGCAGGGGGCTGTGTGCGCAGGGGGCTGTTGTGCGTATGGGGCTGTGTGCGCAGGGGGCTGTTGGGCGTATGGGGCTGTGTGCGCAGGGGGCTGTTGTGCGTATGGGGCTGTGTGCGCAGGGGGCTGTTGTGCGTATGGGGCTGTGTGCGCAGGGGGCTGTGTGCGCAGGGGGCTGTTGTGCGTATGGGGCTGTGTGCGCAGGGGGCTGTTGTGCGTATGGGGCTGTTGTGCGTATGGGGCTGTGTGCGCAGGGGGCTGTGTGCGTATGGGGCTGTGTGCGCAGGGGGCTGTGTGCGCAGGGGGCTGTTGTGCGTATGGGGCTGTGTGCGCAGGGGGCTGTGTGCGCAGGGGGCTGTTGTGCGTATGGGGCTGTGTGCGCAGGGGGCTGTTGGGCGTATGGGGCTGTGTGCGCAGGGGGCTGTTGGGTGTATGGGGCTGTGTGCGCAGGGGGCTGTGTGCGCAGGGGGCTGTGTGCGTATGGGGCTGTGTGCGCAGGGGGCTGTGTGCGCAGGGGGCTGTTGTGCGTATGGGGCTGTGTGCGCAGGGGGCTGTGTGCGCAGGGGGCTGTTGTGCGTATGGGGCTGTGTGCGCAGGGGGCTGTTGGGCGTATGGGGCTGTGTGCGCAGGGGGCTGTTGTGCGTATGGGGCTGTGTGCGCAGGGGGCTGTTGTGCGTATGGGGCTGTTGTGCGTATGGGGCTGTGTGCGCAGGGGGCTGTTGTGCGTATGGGGCTGTGTGCGCAGGGGGCTGTTGTGCGTATGGGGCTGTTGTGCGTATGGGGCTGTGTGCGCAGGGGGCTGTGTGCGCAGGGGGCTGTGTGCGCAGGGGGCTGTTGTGCGTATGGGGCTGTGTGCGCAGGGGGCTGTTGTGCGTATGGGGCTGTGTGCGCAGGGGGCTGTTGTGCGTATGGGGCTGTGTGCGCAGGGGGCTGTTGTGCGTATGGGGCTGTGTGCGCAGGGGGCTGTTGGGCGTATGGGGCTGTGTGCGCAGGGGGCTGTTGGGCGTATGGGGCTGTGTGCGCGGGGGCTGTTGGGTGTATGGGGCTGTGTGCGCAGGGGGCTGTTGGGCGTATGGGGCTGTGTGCGCAGGGGGCTGTTGTGCGTATGGGGCTGTGTGCGCAGGGGGCTGTTGGGCGTATGGGGCTGTGTGCGCAGGGGGCTGTTGTGCGTATGGGGCTGTGTGCGCAGGGGGCTGTGTGCGCAGGGGGCTGTTGTGCGTATGGGGCTGTGTGCGCAGGGGGCTGTTGGGCGTATGGGGCTGTGTGCGCAGGGGGCTGTTGGGCGTATGGGGCTGTGTGCGCACGGGGCTGTTGTGCGTATGGGGCTGTGTGCGCAGGGGGCTGTGTGCGCAGGGGGCTGTTGGGCGTATGGGGCTGTGTGCGCGGGGGCTGTTGGGTGTATGGGGCTGTGTGCGCAGGGGGCTGTTGGGCGTATGGGGCTGTGTGCGCAGGGGGCTGTTTTGCGTATGGGGCTGTGTGCGCGGGGGGCTGTTGGGTGTATGGGGCTGTGTGCGCAGGGGGCTGTTGGGCGTATGGGGCTGTGTGCGCAGGGGGCTGTTTTGCGTATGGGGCTGTGTGCGCGGGGGGCTGTTGTGCGTATGGGGCTGTGTGCGCAGGGGGCTGTTGGGTGTATGGGGCTGTGTGCGCAGGGGGCTGTTGGGCGTATGGGGCTGTGTGCGCAGGGGGCTGTTTTGCGTATGGGGCTGTGTGCGCAGGGGGCTGTTGGGCGTATGGGGCTGTGTGCGCAGGGGGCTGTTTTGCGTATGGGGCTGTGTGCGCGGGGGCTGTTGGGTGTATGGGGCTGTGTGCGCAGGGGGCTGTTTTGCGTATGGGGCTGTGTGCGCAGGGGGCTGTTGGGTGTATGGGGCTGTGTGCGCAGGGGGCTGTTGGGCGTATGGGGCTGTGTGCGCAGGGGGCTGTTTTGCGTATGGGGCTGTGTGCGCGGGGGCTGTTGGGTGTATGGGGCTGTGTGCGCAGGGGGCTGTTGGGCGTATGGGGCTGTGTGCGCAGGGGGCTGTTGGGCGTATGGGGCTGTGTGCGCAGGGGGCTGTTGGGCGTATGGGGCTGTGTGCGCAGGGGGCTGTTTTGCGTATGGGGCTGTGTGCGCGGGGGCTGTTGGGTGTATGGGGCTGTGTGCGCAGGGGGCTGTTGGGCGTATGGGGCTGTGTGCGCAGGGGGCTGTTTTGCGTATGGGGCTGTGTGCGCAGGGGGCTGTTGGGCGTATGGGGCTGTGTGCGCAGGGGGCTGTTGTGCGCAGGGGGCTGTGTGCGCAGGGGGCTGTGTGCGCAGGGGGCTGTTGTGCGTATGGGGCTGTGTGCGCAGGGGGCTGTGTGCGCAGGGGGCTGTGTGCGCAGGGGGCTGTTGTGCGTATGGGGCTGTGTGCGCAGGGGGCTGTGTGCGCAGGGGGCTGTGTGCGCAGGGGGCTGTGTGCGCAGGGGGCTGTTGTGCGCAGGGGGCTGTGTGCGCAGGGGGCTGTGTGCGCAGGGGGCTGTGTGCGCAGGGTGCTGTTGGGTGTATGGGGCTGTGTGCGCAGGGGGCTGTGTGCGCAGGGGGCTGCTGTGCGTATGGGGCTGTGTGCGCAGGGGGCTGTCGTGCGTATGGGGCTGTGTGCGCAGGGGGCTGTGCGCACAGCGGGCTGTGCGCACAGCGGGCTGTTGTGCATATGGGGCTGTGCGCACAGGGGGCTGTTGGGTGTATGGGGCTGTGTGCGCAGGGGGCTGTGTGCGCAGGGGGCTGTTGTGCGTATGGGGCTGTGCGCACAGGGGGCTGTTGGGTGTATGGGGCTGTGTGCGCAGGGGGCTGTGTGCGCAGGGGGCTGTTGTGCGTATGGGGCTGTGTGCGCAGGGGGCTGTGTGCGCAGGGGGCTGTTGTGCGTATGGGGCTGTGTGCGCAGGGGGCTGTGTGCGCAGGGGGCTGTGTGCGCAGGGGGCTGTTGTGCGTATGGGGCTGTGTGTGCAGGGGGCTGTCGTGCGTATGGGGCTGTGCGCACAGGGGGCTGTTGGGTGTACAGTGCAGGCAGTGTGTATACGGAGCTAGCTGTGTGTGTACAGGGCTGGTGTGTGCTCAGTGCGGGTGGCAGGAGCAGGCGGGGGTCACTGCTGGGGGTCTAGACCAGGGCACACAGCGCTGTTATGTCAGACAGTGCTTCTCTGTCTGCTCCCTGCCCTCGGCCTGGGTCCTACCCCAGACAGCTGGGGCCGTGGGCAGGCAGCAGGGGCCGGGGAGGAGGGAGCATGTGGGGCTGGGGCAGGGGCCAGAGCCCGAGCGTGCGGCGAGGAAGGACGTGTGGGGCAGTGGCCCGAGCGTGTGGGGATGAGGGGCGTGTGGGGCAGGGGGAGGGGCCCGAGCGTGCGGGGAGGAGGGGCGTGTGGGGCAGGGGCAGGAGCCCGAGCGTGCGGGGAGGAGGGGCGTGTGGGGCAGAGGCAGGGGCCCGAGCGTGTGGGGCGGAGGGGCGTGTGGGGCAGGGACAGGGGCCCGAGCATGTGGGGAGGAGGGGCGTGTGGGGCAGGGGCAGGGGCCCGAGCGTGTGGGGAGGAGGGGCGTGTGGGGAAGGGGGAGGGGCCCGAGCGTGCGGGGAGGAAGGACGTGTGGGGCAGGGGCCCGAGCGTGCGGGGAGGAGGGGCGTGTGGGGCAGGGGCCAAGGCCCGAGCGTGTGGGGAGGAGGGGCGTGTGGGGCAGGGGCAGGAGCCCGAGCGTGCGGGGAGGAGGGGCGTGTGGGGCAGAGGCAGGGGCCCGAGCGTGTGGGGCGGAGGGGCGTGTGGGGCAGGGACAGGGGCCCGAGCATGTGGGGAGGAGGGGCGTGTGGGGCAGGGGCAGGGGCCCGAGCGTGTGGGGAGGAGGGGCGTGTGGGGAAGGGGGAGGGGCCCGAGCGTGCGGGGAGGAAGGACGTGTGGGGCAGGGGCCCGAGCGTGCGGGGAGGAGGGGCGTGTGGGGCAGGGGCCAAGGCCCGAGCGTGTGGGGAGGAGGGGCGTGTGGGGCAGGGGCAGGGGCCCGAGCGTGTGGGGAGGAGGGGCGTGTGGGGCAGGGGCCAAGGCCCGAGCGTGTGGGGAGGAGGGGCGTGTGGGGCAGGGGCCCGAGCGTGTGGGGAGGAGGGGCGTGTGGGGCAGGGACAGGGGCCCGAGCGTGCGGGGAAGAAGGACGTGTGGGGCAGGGGCCCGAGCGTGCGGGGAGGAGGGGCGTGTGGGGCAGGGGCCAAGGCCCGAGCGTGTGGGGAGGAGGGGCGTGTGGGGCAGGGAGCAGGGGCTCAAGCGTGTGGGGAGGAGGGGCGTGTGGGGCAGGGGCAGGGGCCCGAGTGTGTGGGGAGGAGGGGCGTGTGGGGTAGGGGCCTGAGCGTGTGGGGAGGAGGGGCAGGGGCCCGAGCGTGTGGGGGGGAAGGGCGTGTGGGGCAGGGGCCCGAGCGTGTGGGGAGGAGGGGCGTGTGGGGCAGGGGCAGGGGCCCGAGCGTGTGGGGAGGAGGGGCGTGTGGGGAGGAGGGGCGCGTGGGGCAGGGGCCTGAGAGTGTGGGGAGGAGGGGCGTGTGGGGCAGGGGCCCGAGCGTGTGGGGAGGAGGGGCGTGTGGGGCAGGGGCCAAGGCCCGAGCGTGTGGGGAGGAGGGGCGTGTGGGGCAGGGGCCCGAGCGTGTGGGGAGGAGGGGCGTGTGGGGCAGGGACAGGGGCCCGAGCGTGCGGGGAGGAAGGACGTGTGGGGCAGGGGCCCGAGCGTGCGGGGAGGAGGGGCGTGTGGGGCAGGGGCCAAGGCCCGAGGTGTGGGGAGGAGGGGCGTGTGGGGCAGGGGCAGGGGCCCGAGCGTGTGGGGAGGAGGGGCGTGTGGGGCAGGGACAGGGGCTCAAGCGTGTGGGGAGGAGGGGTGTGTGGGGCAGGGGCAGGGGCCCGAGTGTGTGGGGAGAAGGGGCGTGTGGGGTAGGGGCCCGAGCGTGTGGGGAGGAGGGGCAGGGGCCCGAGCGTGTGGGGGGGAAGGGCGTGTGGGGCAGGGGCCCGAGCGTGTGGGGAGGAGGGGCGTGTGGGGCAGGGGCAGGGGCCCGAGCGTGTGGGGAGGAGGGGCGCGTGGGGCAGGGGCCTGAGTGTGTGGGGAGGAGGGGCGTGTGGGGCAGGGGCCCGAGCGTGTGGGGAGGAGGGGCGTGTGGGGCAGGGACAGGAGCCCGAGCGTGTGGGGAGGAGGGGCGTGTGGGGCAGGGGCCCGAGCGTGTGGGGAGGAGGGGCGTGTGGGGCAGGGGCCCGAGCGTGTGGGGGGAAGGGCGTGTGGGGCAGGGGCCCGAGCGTGTGGGGGGAAGGGCGTGTGGGGCAGGGGCCCGAGCGTGTGGGGAGGAGGGGCGTGTGGGGCAGGGGCCCGAGCGTGTGGGGGGAAGGGCGTGTGGGGCAGGGGCCCGAGCGTGTGGGGAGGAGGGACGTGTGGGGCAGGGGCCCGAGCGTGTGGGGAGGAGGGGCGTGTGGGGCAGGGGCCCGAGCGTGTGGGGAGGAGGGGCGTGTGGGGCAGGGGCCCGAGTGTGTGGGGGGAAGGGCGTGTGGGGCAGGGGCCCGAGCGTGTGGGGAGGAGGGGCGTGTGGGGCAGGGGCCCGAGCGTGTGGGGAGGAGGGGCGTGTGGGGCAGGGGCCCGAGCGTGTGGGGAGGAGGGGCGTGTGGGGCAGGGGCCCGAGCGTGTGAGGAGGAGGGGCGTGTGGGGCAGGGGCCCAAGCGTGTGGGGAGGAGGGGCGTGTGGGGCAGGGGCCCGAGCGTGTGGGGGGAAGGGCGTGTGGGGCAGGGGCCCGAGCGTGTGGGGGGAAGGGCGTGTGGGGCAGGGGCCCGAGCGTGTGGGGAGGAGGGGCGTGTGGGGCAGGGGCCCGAGCGTGTGGGGGGAAGGGCGTGTGGGGCAGGGGCCCGAGCGTGTGGGGAGGAGGGGCGTGTGGGGCAGGAGCCCGAGCGTGTGGGGAGGAGGGGCGTGTGGGGCAGGGGCCCGAGCGTGTGGGGAGGAGGGGCGTGTGGGGCAGGGGCCCGAGCGTGTGGGGAGGAGGGGCGTGTGGGGCAGGGGCCCGAGCGTGTGGGGAGGAGGGGCGTGTGGGGCACGCCATGCGGCAGGCAGCTTGCTGACAGGCTGTTCCCAGCCCCAGAGCCGCTCCTGGTCTGGCTGAACCGGTCTGGCCGGCCCCGGCCCCTCCCTCTGCGCAGGGCCCAGGCTGGTGCTGCGGCTCCGAGATGGGCCCAGCCTGGGGTCCAGCCTGGCCTGAGGGGCCGTCCAGCCACGGGGGAGGGGAAGGGGCCTGGACAGCCAAGGCCCTTCCCCGCCTCCCGCCCTCCCCTCCCCTCCCCTCCCCTTGCCCTGGGTTGGGAGAAGGTAAAGGGGCTTCCCCGGCCCGGTCCCCCCCAGCTCCTCCCTCCCCCCTCGGCGTCTGCTCTCTGCTCTGGAACGGCCCAGCCCCGTGGCCCCAGCGAGTGGCGTGGGGGGCGCTCGGCCCCGGGGCGGCAGGCCCCTGGTTTGAGTTTGCTCTTGGCTTTCCCTTTGCTCGGATCCCTCCCGGGCCAGCGCCAGGGCTCGGGTCACACCCCGCTCCTGGGCTGCTCGGTTCATTCCAGAGGACTCGCCCCGCTCCTCTTCGCAGGCTGCGGTCGCCGGGCCTGGGCTGCTCGGTTCATTCCAGAGGACTCGCCCCGCTCCTCTTCGCAGGCTGCGGTCGCCAGGCCTGGGCTGCTCGGTTCATTCCAGAGGACTCGCCCCGCTCCTCTTCGCAGGCTGCGGTCGCCGGGCCTGGGCTGCTCGGTTCATTCCAGAGGACTCGCCCTGCTCCTCTTCGCAGGCTGCGCGGTCGCCAGGCCTGGGCTGCTCGGTTCATTCCAGAGGACTCGCCCCGCTCCTCTTCGCAGGCTGCGCGGTCGCCAGGCCTGGGCTGCTCGGTTCATTCCAGAGGACTCGCCCCGCTCCTCTTCGCAGGCTGCGCGGTCGCCAGGCCTGGGCTGCTCGGTTCACTCCAGAGGACTCGCCCTGCTCCTCTTCGCAGGCTGCGGTCGCCAGGCCTGGGCTGCTCGGTTCATTCCAGAGGACTCGCCCTGCTCCTCTTCGCAGGCTGCGCGGTCGCCGGGCCTGGGCTGCTCGGTTCATTCCAGAGGACTCGCCCCGCTCCTCTTCGCAGGCTGCGCGGTCGCCAGGCCTGGGCTGCTCGGTTCATTCCAGAGGACTCGCCCCGCTCCTCTTCGCAGGCTGCGCGGTCGCCGGGCCTGGGCTGCTCGGTTCATTCCAGAGGACTCGCCCCGCTCCTCTTCGCAGGCTGCGCGGTCGCCGGGCCTGGGCTGCTCGGTTCATTCCAGAGGACTCGCCCCGCTCCTCTTCGCAGGCTGCGCGGTCGCCAGGCCTGGGCTGCTCGGTTCATTCCAGAGGACTCGCCCCGCTCCTCTTCGCAGGCTGCACGGTCGCCGGGCCTGGGCTGCTCGGTTCACTCCAGAGGACTCGTCCTGCTCCTCTTCGCAGGCTGCGCGGTCGCCAGGCCTGGGCTGCTCGGTTCATTCCAGAGGACTCGCCCCGCTCCTCTTCGCAGGCTGCGGTCGCCAGGCCTGGGCTGCTCGGTTCATTCCAGAGGACTCGCCCCGCTCCTCTTCGCAGGCTGCGGTCGCCGGGCCTGGGCTGCTCGGTTCACTCCAGAGGACTCGCCCCGCTCCTCTTCGCAGGCTGCGCGGTCGCCGGGCCTGGGCTGCTCGGTTCATTCCAGAGGACTCGCCCTGCTCCTCTTCGCAGGCTGCGCGGTCGCCAGGCCTGGGCTGCTCGGTTCATTCCAGAGGACTCGCCCTGCTCCTCTTCGCAGGCTGCACGGTCGCCGGGCCTGGGCTGCTCGGTTCATTCCAGAGGACTCGCCCTGCTCCTCTTCGCAGGCTGCGCGGTCGCCAGGCCTGGGCTGCTCGGTTCATTCCAGAGGACTCGCCCCGCTCCTCTTCGCAGGCTGCGGTCGCCAGGCCTGGGCTGCTCGGTTCATTCCAGAGGACTCGCCCTGCTCCTCTTCGCAGGCTGCGGTCGCCGGGCCTGGGCTGCTCGGTTCACTCCAGAGGACTCGCCCCGCTCCTCTTCGCAGGCTGCGGTCGCTGGGCCTGGGCTGCTCGGTTCATTCCAGAGGACTCGCCCCGCTCCTCTTCGCAGGCTGCGGTCGCTGGGCCTGGGCTGCTCGGTTCATTCCAGAGGACTCGCCCCGCTCCTCTTCGCAGGCTGCGCGGTCGCCAGGCCTGGGCTGCTCGGTTCATTCCAGAGGACTCGCCCTGCTCCTCTTCGCAGGCTGCACGGTCGCCAGGCCTGGGCTGCTCGGTTCACTCCAGAGGACTCGCCCTGCTCCTCTTCGCAGGCTGCGCGGTCGCCAGGCCTGGGCTGCTCGGTTCATTCCAGAGGACTCGCCCTGCTCCTCTTCGCAGGCTGCGCGGTCGCCAGGCCTGGGCTGCTCGGTTCATTCCAGAGGACTCGCCCTGCTCCTCTTCGCAGGCTGCGCGGTCGCCAGGCCTGGGCTGCTCGGTTCACTCCAGAGGACTCGCCCCGCTCCTCTTCGCAGGCTGCGCGGTCGCCAGGCCTGGGCTGCTCGGTTCATTCCAGAGGACTCGCCCCGCTCCTCTTAGCAGGCTGCGCGGTCGCCAGGCCTGGGCTGCTCGGTTCATTCCAGAGGACTCGCCCTGCTCCTCTTCGCAGGCTGCGCGGTCGCCAGGCCTGGGCTGCTCGGTTCACTCCAGAGGACTCGCCCCGCTCCTCTTCGCAGGCTGCAGTCGCCAGGCCTGGGCTGCTCGGTTCACTCCAGAGGACTCGCCCCGCTCCTCTTCGCAGGCTGCGGTCGCCAGGCCTGGGCTGCTCGGTTCATTCCAGAGGACTCGTCCCGCTCCTCTTCGCAGGCTGCGGTCGCCAGGCCTGGGCTGCTCGGTTCATTCCAGAGGACTCGCCCCGCTCCTCTTCGCAGGCTGCGCGGTCGCCGGGCCTGGGCTGCTCGGTTCATTCCAGAGGACTCGCCCCGCTCCTCTTCGCAGGCTGCGGTCGCCAGGCCTGGGCTGCTCGGTTCATTCCAGAGGACTCGCCCTGCTCCTCTTCGCAGGCTGCGCGGTCGCCAGGCCTGGGCTGCTCGGTTCATTCCAGAGGACTCGCCCTGCTCCTCTTCGCAGGCTGCACGGTCGCCAGGCCTGGGCTGCTCGGTTCACTCCAGAGGACTCGCCCCGCTCCTCTTCGCAGGCTGCGGTCGCCAGGCCTGGGCTGCTCGGTTCATTCCAGAGGACTCGCCCCGCTCCTCTTCGCAGGCTGCGCGGTCGCCAGGCCTGGGCTGCTCGGTTCATTCCAGAGGACTCGCCCCGCTCCTCTTCGCAGGCTGCGCGGTCGCTGGGCCTGGGCTGCTCGGTTCACTCCAGAGGACTCGCCCTGCTCCTCTTCGCAGGCTGCGGTCGCCGGGCCTGGGCTGCTCGGTTCATTCCAGAGGACTCGCCCTGCTCCTCTTCGCAGGCTGCGCGGTCGCCAGGCCTGGGCTGCTCGGTTCATTCCAGAGGACTCGCCCCGCTCCTCTTCGCAGGCTGCGCGGTCGCCAGGCCTGGGCTGCTCGGTTCATTCCAGAGGACTCGCCCCGCTCCTCTTCGCAGGCTGCGCGGTCGCCAGGCCTGGGCTGCTCGGTTCATTCCAGAGGACTCGCCCTGCTCCTCTTCGCAGGCTGCGGTCGCCGGGCCTGGGCTGCTCGGTTCACTCCAGAGGACTCGCCCCGCTCCTCTTCGCAGGCTGCGGTCGCCAGGCCTGGGCTGCTCGGTTCATTCCAGAGGACTCGCCCCGCTCCTCTTCGCAGGCTGCGCGGTCGCCAGGCCTGGGCTGCTCGGTTCATTCCAGAGGACTCGCCCCGCTCCTCTTCGCAGGCTGCGGTCGCCAGGCCTGGGCTGCTCGGTTCACTCCAGAGGACTCGCCCCGCTCCTCTTCGCAGGCTGCACGGTCGCCGGGCCTGGGCTGCTCGGTTCATTCCAGAGGACTCGCCCCGCTCCTCTTCGCAGGCTGCGCGGTCGCTGGGCCTGGGCTGCTCGGTTCATTCCAGAGGACTCGCCCCGCTCCTCTTCGCAGGCTGCGGTCGCTGGGCCTGGGCTGCTCGCTTCATTCCAGAGGACTCGCCCCGCTCCTCTTCGCAGGCTGCGCGGTCGCCAGGCCTGGGCTGCTCGGTTCATTCCAGAGGACTCGCCCCGCTCCTCTTCGCAGGCTGCGCGGTCGCCGGGCCTGGGCTGCTCGGTTCATTCCAGAGGACTCGCCCCGCTCCTCTTCGCAGGCTGCGCGGTCGCCAGGCCTGGGCTGCTCGGTTCATTCCAGAGGACTCGCCCCGCTCCTCTTCGCAGGCTGCGCGGTCGCCGGGCCTGGGCTGCTCGGTTCATTCCAGAGGACTCGCCCTGCTCCTCTTCGCAGGCTGCGCGTTCGCCAGGCCTGGGCTGCTCGGTTCATTCCAGAGGACTCGCCCCGCTCCTCTTCGCAGGCTGCGGTCGCCGGGCCTGGGCTGCTCGGTTCATTCCAGAGGACTCGCCCTGCTCCTCTTCGCAGGCTGCGCGGTCGCCGGGCCTGGGCTGCTCGGTTCATTCCAGAGGACTTGCCCCGCTCCTCTTCGCAGGCTGCGGTCGCCAGGCCTGGGCTGCTCGGTTCACTCCAGAGGACTCGCCCCGCTCCTCTTCGCAGGCTGCGCGGTCGCCAGGCCTGGGCTGCTCGGTTCATTCCAGAGGACTCGCCCCGCTCCTCTTCGCAGGCTGCGCGGTCGCCAGGCCTGGGCTGCTCGGTTCACTCCAGAGGACTCGCCCCGCTCCTCTTCGCAGGCTGCGCGGTCGCCGGGCCTGGGCTGCTCGGTTCATTCCAGAGGACTCGCCCCGCTCCTCTTCGCAGGCTGCGCGGTCGCTGGGCCTGGGCTGCTCGGTTCACTCCAGAGGACTCGCCCTGCTCCTCTTCGCAGGCTGCGGTCGCCGGGCCTGGGCTGCTCGGTTCATTCCAGAGGACTCGCCCTGCTCCTCTTCGCAGGCTGCGCGGTCGCCAGGCCTGGGCTGCTCGGTTCATTCCAGAGGACTCGCCCCGCTCCTCTTCGCAGGCTGCGCGGTCGCCAGGCCTGGGCTGCTCGGTTCATTCCAGAGGACTCGCCCTGCTCCTCTTCGCAGGCTGCGCGGTCGCCAGGCCTGGGCTGCTCGGTTCATTCCAGAGGACTCGCCCTGCTCCTCTTCGCAGGCTGCGCGGTCGCCAGGCCTGGGCTGCTCGGTTCATTCCAGAGGACTCGCCCTGCTCCTCTTCGCAGGCTGCGGTCGCCGGGCCTGGGCTGCTCGGTTCACTCCAGAGGACTCGCCCCGCTCCTCTTCGCAGGCTGCGGTCGCCAGGCCTGGGCTGCTCGGTTCATTCCAGAGGACTCGCCCCGCTCCTCTTCGCAGGCTGCGCGGTCGCCAGGCCTGGGCTGCTCGGTTCATTCCAGAGGACTCGCCCCGCTCCTCTTCGCAGGCTGCACGGTCGCCGGGCCTGGGCTGCTCGGTTCATTCCAGAGGACTCGCCCCGCTCCTCTTCGCAGGCTGCGCGGTCGCTGGGCCTGGGCTGCTCGGTTCATTCCAGAGGACTCGCCCCGCTCCTCTTCGCAGGCTGCGGTCGCCGGGCCTGGGCTGCTCGCTTCATTCCAGAGGACTCGCCCCGCTCCTCTTCGCAGGCTGCGCGGTCGCCGGGCCTGGGCTGCTCGGTTCATTCCAGAGGACTCGCCCCGCTCCTCTTCGCAGGCTGCGGTCGCCGGGCCTGGGCTGCTCGGTTCATTCCAGAGGACTCGCCCTGCTCCTCTTCGCAGGCTGCGCGGTCGCCGGGCCTGGGCTGCTCGGTTCATTCCAGAGGACTTGCCCCGCTCCTCTTCGCAGGCTGCGGTCGCCAGGCCTGGGCTGCTCGGTTCACTCCAGAGGACTCGCCCCGCTCCTCTTCGCAGGCTGCGCGGTCGCCAGGCCTGGGCTGCTCGGTTCATTCCAGAGGACTCGCCCCGCTCCTCTTCGCAGGCTGCGCGGTCGCCGGGCCTGGGCTGCTCGGTTCATTCCAGAGGACTCGCCCCGCTCCTCTTCGCAGGCTGCGCGGTCGCTGGGCCTGGGCTGCTCGGTTCACTCCAGAGGACTCGCCCTGCTCCTCTTCGCAGGCTGCGGTCGCCGGGCCTGGGCTGCTCGGTTCATTCCAGAGGACTCGCCCCGCTCCTCTTCGCAGGCTGCGCGGTCGCCAGGCCTGGGCTGCTCGGTTCATTCCAGAGGACTCGCCCCGCTCCTCTTCGCAGGCTGCGCGGTCGCCAGGCCTGGGCTGCTCGGTTCATTCCAGAGGACTCGCCCTGCTCCTCTTCGCAGGCTGCGCGGTCGCCAGGCCTGGGCTGCTCGGTTCATTCCAGAGGACTCGCCCTGCTCCTCTTCGCAGGCTGCGCGGTCGCCAGGCCTGGGCTGCTCGGTTCATTCCAGAGGACTCGCCCTGCTCCTCTTCGCAGGCTGCGGTCGCCGGGCCTGGGCTGCTCGGTTCACTCCAGAGGACTCGCCCCGCTCCTCTTCGCAGGCTGCGGTCGCCAGGCCTGGGCTGCTCGGTTCATTCCAGAGGACTCGCCCCGCTCCTCTTCGCAGGCTGCGCGGTCGCCAGGCCTGGGCTGCTCGGTTCATTCCAGAGGACTCGCCCCGCTCCTCTTCGCAGGCTGCACGGTCGCCGGGCCTGGGCTGCTCGGTTCATTCCAGAGGACTCGCCCCGCTCCTCTTCGCAGGCTGCGCGGTCGCTGGGCCTGGGCTGCTCGGTTCATTCCAGAGGACTCGCCCCGCTCCTCTTCGCAGGCTGCGGTCGCCGGGCCTGGGCTGCTCGCTTCATTCCAGAGGACTCGCCCCGCTCCTCTTCGCAGGCTGCGCGGTCGCCGGGCCTGGGCTGCTCGGTTCATTCCAGAGGACTCGCTCTGCTCCTCTTCGCAGGCTGCACGGTCGCCAGGCCTGGGCTGCTCGGTTCATTCCAGAGGACTCGCCCTGCTCCTCTTCGCAGGCTGCGCGGTCGCCAGGCCTGGGCTGCTCAGTTCATTCCAGAGGACTCGCCCTGCTCCTCTTCGCAGGCTGCGGTCGCCAGACCTGGGCTGCTCGGTTCACTCCAGAGGACTCGCCCTGCTCCTCTTCGCAGGCTGCGGTCGCCAGGCCTGGGCTGCTCGGTTCATTCCAGAGGACTCGCCCTGCTCCTCTTCGCAGGCTGCGCGGTCGCCAGGCCTGGGCTGCTCGGTTCATTCCAGAGGACTCGCCCTGCTCCTCTTCGCAGGCTGCGCGGTCGCCGGGCCTGGGCTGCTCGGTTCACTCCAGAGGACTCGCCCCGCTCCTGTTTGCAGGCTGCGCGGTCGCCGGGCCTGGGCTGCTCGGTTCATTCCAGAGGACTCGCCCCGCTCTTCTTCGCAGGCTGCGCGGTCGCCAGGCCTGGGCTGCTCAGTTCATTCCAGAGGACTCGCCCCGCTCCTCTTCGCAGGCTGCGGTCGCCGGGCCTGGGCTGCTCGGTTCATTCCAGAGGACTCGCCCCGCTCCTCTTCGCAGGCTGCGGTCGCCGGGCCTGGGCTGCTCGGTTCATTCCAGAGGACTCGCCCCGCTCCTCTTCGCAGGCTGCGCGGTCGCCAGGCCTGGGCTGCTCGGTTCATTCCAGAGGACTCGCCCCGCTCCTCTTCGCAGGCTGCGGTCGCCAGGCCTGGGCTGCTCGGTTCATTCCAGAGGACTCGCCCTGCTCCTCTTCGCAGGCTGCGCGGTCGCCAGGCCTGGGCTGCTCGGTTCATTCCAGAGGACTCGCCCCGCTCCTCTTCGCAGGCTGCGCGGTCGCCAGGCCTGGGCTGCTCGGTTCATTCCAGAGGACTCGCCCCGCTCCTCTTCGCAGGCTGCGCGGTCGCCAGGTCTGGGCTGCTCGGTTCATTCCAGAGGACTCGCCCTGCTCCTCTTCGCAGGCTGCGCGGTCGCCAGGCCTGGGCTGCTCGGTTCATTCCAGAGGACTCGCCCTGCTCCTCTTCGCAGGCTGCGGTCGCCGGGCCTGGGCTGCTCGGTTCACTCCAGAGGACTCGCCCTGCTCCTCTTCGCAGGCTGCGGTCGCCAGGCCTGGGCTGCTCGGTTCATTCCAGAGGACTCGCCCTGCTCCTCTTCGCAGGCTGCGGTCGCCGGGCCTGGGCTGCTCGGTTCATTCCAGAGGACTCGCCCTGCTCCTCTTCGCAGGCTGCGGTCGCCGGGCCTGGGCTGCTCGGTTCACTCCAGAGGATTCGCCCTGCTCCTCTTCGCAGGCTGCGCGGTCGCCAGGCCTGGGCTGCTCGGTTCACTCCAGAGGACTCGCCCCGCTCCTCTTCGCAGGCTGCGCGGTCGCCAGGTCTGGGCTGCTCGGTTCATTCCAGAGGACTCGCCCCGCTCCTCTTCGCAGGCTGCGCGGTCGCCAGGCCTGGGCTGCTCGGTTCATTCCAGAGGACTCGCCCTGCTCCTCTTCGCAGGCTGCGCGGTCGCCAGGCCTGGGCTGCTCGGTTCATTCCAGAGGACTCGCCCCGCTCCTCTTCGCAGGCTGCGGTCGCCAGGCCTGGGCTGCTCGGTTCATTCCAGAGGACTCGCCCCGCTCCTCTTCGCAGGCTGCGCGGTCGCCAGGCCTGGGCTGCTCGGTTCATTCCAGAGGACTCGCCCCGCTCCTCTTCGCAGGCTGCGGTCGCCAGGCCTGGGCTGCTCGGTTCATTCCAGAGGACTCGCCCTGCTCCTCTTCGCAGGCTGCGCGGTCGCCAGGCCTGGGCTGCTCGGTTCATTCCAGAGGACTCGCCCTGCTCCTCTTCGCAGGCTGCACGGTCGCCGGGTCTGGGCTGCTCGGTTCACTCCAGAGGACTCGCCCTGCTCCTCTTCGCAGGCTGCGGTCGCCAGGCCTGGGCTGCTCGGTTCATTCCAGAGGACTCGCCCCGCTCCTCTTCGCAGGCTGCGCGGTCGCCAGGCCTGGGCTGCTCGGTTCATTCCAGAGGACTCGCCCCGCTCCTCTTCGCAGGCTGCGCGGTCGCCAGGCCTGGGCTGCTCGGTTCACTCCAGAGGACTCGCCCCGCTCCTCTTCGCAGGCTGCGCGGTCGCCAGGCCTGGGCTGCTCGGTTCATTCCAGAGGACTCGCCCCGCTCCTCTTCGCAGGCTGCGGTCGCCGGGCCTGGGCTGCTCGGTTCACTCCAGAGGACTCGCCCCGCTCCTCTTCGCAGGCTGCGGTCGCCAGGCCTGGGCTGCTCGGTTCATTCCAGAGGACTCGCCCCGCTCCTCTTCGCAGGCTGCGGTCGCCGGGCCTGGGCTGCTCGGTTCATTCCAGAGGACTCGCCCCGCTCCTCTTCGCAGGCTGCGGTCGCTGGGCCTGGGCTGCTCGGTTCATTCCAGAGGACTCGCCCCGCTCCTCTTCGCAGGCTGCGGTCGCCGGGCCTGGGCTGCTCGGTTCATTCCAGAGGACTCGTCCCGCTCCTCTTCGCAGGCTGCGCGGTCGCCGGGCCTGGGCTGCTCGGTTCATTCCAGAGGACTCGCCCCGCTCCTCTTCGCAGGCTGCGCGGTCGCCGGGCCTGGGCTGCTCGGTTCATTCCAGAGGACTCGCCCTGCTCCTCTTCGCAGGCTGCGGTCGCCGGGCCTGGGCTGCTCGGTTCACTCCAGAGGACTCGCCCCGCTCCTCTTCGCAGGCTGCGGTCGCCAGGCCTGGGCTGCTCGGTTCATTCCAGAGGACTCGCCCCGCTCCTCTTCGCAGGCTGCGGTCGCCGGGCCTGGGCTGCTCGGTTCATTCCAGAGGACTCGCCCCGCTCCTCTTCGCAGGCTGCGGTCGCTGGGCCTGGGCTGCTCGGTTCATTCCAGAGGACTCGCCCCGCTCCTCTTCGCAGGCTGCGCGGTCGCCGGGCCTGGGCTGCTCGGTTCATTCCAGAGGACTCGTCCCGCTCCTCTTCGCAGGCTGCGCGGTCGCCGGGCCTGGGCTGCTCGGTTCATTCCAGAGGACTCGCCCTGCTCCTCTTCGCAGGCTGCGGTCGCCGGGCCTGGGCTGCTCGGTTCATTCCAGAGGACTCGCCCTGCTCCTCTTCGCAGGCTGCGGTCGCCGGGCCTGGGCTGCTCGGTTCACTCCAGAGGACTCGCCCCGCTCCTCTTCGCAGGCTGCGGTCGCCAGGCCTGGGCTGCTCGGTTCATTCCAGAGGACTCGCCCCGCTCCTCTTCGCAGGCTGCGGTCGCTGGGCCTGGGCTGCTCGGTTCATTCCAGAGGACTCGCCCTGCTCCTCTTCGCAGGCTGAGGTCGCTGGGCCTGGGCTGCTCGGTTCATTCCAGAGGACTCGCCCTGCTCCTCATCGCAGGCTGCGGTCGCTGGGCCTGGGCTGCTCGGTTCATTCCAGAGGACTCGCCCCGCTCCTCTTCGCAGGCTGCGGTCGCCGGGCCTGGGCTGCTCGGTTCATTCCAGAGGACTCGCCCCGCTCCTCTTCGCAGGCTGCGGTCGCCAGGCCTGGGCTGCTCGGTTCATTCCAGAGGACTCGCCCTGCTCCTCTTCGCAGGCTGCGCGGTCGCCGGGCCTGGGCTGCTCGGTTCATTCCAGAGGACTCGTCCCGCTCCTCTTCGCAGGCTGCGCGGTCGCCGGGCCTGGGCTGCTCGGTTCATTCCAGAGGACTCGCCCCGCTCCTCTTCGCAGGCTGCGCGGTCGCCAGGTCTGGGCTGCTCGGTTCATTCCAGAGGACTCGCCCTGCTCCTCTTCGCAGGCTGCGGTCGCCGGGCCTGGGCTGCTCGGTTCATTCCAGAGGACTCGCCCTGCTCCTCTTCGCAGGCTGCGCGGTCGCCAGGCCTGGGCTGCTCGGTTCACTCCAGAGGACTCGCCCCGCTCCTCTTCGCAGGCTGCGCGGTCGCCGGGCCTGGGCTGCTCGGTTCATTCCGGAGGACTCGCCCTGCTCCTCTTCGCAGGCTGCACGGTCGCCGGGCCTGGGCTGCTCGGTTCACTCCAGAGGACTCGTCCTGCTCCTCTTCGCAGGCTGCGGTCGCCAGGCCTGGGCTGCTCGGTTCATTCCAGAGGACTCGCCCCGCTCCTCTTCGCAGGCTGCGCGGTCGCCAGGCCTGGGCTGCTCGGTTCATTCCAGAGGACTCGCCCCGCTCCTCTTCGCAGGCTGCGCGGTCGCCAGGCCTGGGCTGCTCGGTTCACTCCAGAGGACTCGCCCTGCTCCTCTTCGCAGGCTGCGCGGTCGCCAGGCCTGGGCTGCTCGGTTCACTCCAGAGGACTCGCCCTGCTCCTCTTCGCAGGCTGCGCGGTCGCCAGGCCTGGGCTGCTCGGTTCACTCCAGAGGACTCGCCCTGCTCCTCTTCGCAGGCTGCGGTCGCCGGGCCAGGGCTGCTCGCTTCATTCCAGAGGACTCGCCCCGCTCCTCTTCGCAGGCTGCGGTCGCTGGGCCTGGGCTGCTCGGTTCATTCCAGAGGACTCGCCCCGCTCCTCTTCGCAGGCTGCGCGGTCGCCGGGCCTGGGCTGCTCGGTTCATTCCAGAGGACTCGCCCTGCTCCTCTTCGCAGGCTGCGCGGTCGCCAGGCCTGGGCTGCTCGGTTCACTCCAGAGGACTCGCCCTGCTCCTCTTCGCAGGCTGCACGGTCGCCGGGCCTGGGCTGCTCGGTTCATTCCAGAGGACTCGCCCCGCTCCTCTTCGCAGGCTGCGGTCGCCAGGCCTGGGCTGCTCGGTTCATTCCAGAGGACTCGCCCCGCTCCTCTTCGCAGGCTGCACGGTCGCCAGGCCTGGGCTGCTCGGTTCACTCCAGAGGACTCGCCCCGCACCTCTTCGCAGGCTGCGGTCGCCAGGCCTGGGCTGCTCGGTTCATTCCAGAGGACTCGCCCCACTCCTCTTCGCAGGCTGCGCGGTCGCCAGGCCTGGGCTGCTCGGTTCATTCCAGAGGACTCGCCCCGCTCCTCTTCGCAGGCTGCGGTCGCCGGGCCTGGGCTGCTCGGTTCATTCCAGAGGACTCGCCCTGCTCCTCTTCGCAGGCTGCGGTCGCTGGGCCTGGGCTGCTCGGTTCATTCCAGAAGACTCACCCCGCTCCTCTTCGCAGGCTGCGCGGTCGCCAGGCCTGGGCTGCTCGGTTCATTCCAGAGGACTCGCCCCGCTCCTCTTCGAAGGCTGCGCGGTCGCCAGGCCTGGGCTGCTCGGTTCATTCCAGAGGACTCGCCCCGCTCCTCTTCGCAGGCTGCGGTCGCCGGGCCTGGGCTGCTCGGTTCATTCCAGAGGACTCGCCCTGCTCCTCTTCGCAGGCTGCGCGGTCGCCGGGCCTGGGCTGCTCGGTTCACTCCAGAGGACTCGCCCCGCTCCTCTTCGCAGGCTGCGGTCGCCAGGCCTGGGCTGCTCGGTTCATTCCAGAGGACTCGCCCTGCTCCTCTTCGCAGGCTGCGCGGTCGCCGGGCCTGGGCTGCTCGGTTCATTCCAGAGGACTCGCCCCGCTCCTCTTCGCAGGCTGCGCGGTCGCCAGGCCTGGGCTGCTCGGTTCACTCCAGAGGACTCGCCCCGCTCCTCTTCGCAGGCTGCGGTCGCCAGGCCTGGGCTGCTCGGTTCATTCCAGAGGACTCGCCCCGCTCCTCTTCGCAGGCTGCGCGGTCGCCGGGCCTGGGCTGCTCGGTTCACTCCAGAGGACTCGCCCCGCTCCTCTTCGCAGGCTGCGGTCGCCAGGCCTGGGCTGCTCGGTTCATTCCAGAGGACTCGCCCCGCTCCTCTTCGCAGGCTGCGGTCGCCAGGCCTGGGCTGCTCGGTTCATTCCAGAGGACTCGCCCCGCTCCTCTTCGCAGGCTGCGGTCGCCGGGCCTGGGCTGCTCGGTTCATTCCAGAGGACTCGCCCCGCTCCTCTTCGCAGGCTGCGCGGTCGCCGGGCCTGGGCTGCTCGGTTCATTCCAGAGGACTCGCCCCGCTCCTCTTCGCAGGCTGCGGTCGCCGGGCCTGGGCTGCTCGGTTCATTCCAGAGGACTCGCCCCGCTCCTCTTCGCAGGCTGCGCGGTCGCCGGGCCTGGGCTGCTCGGTTCATTCCAGAGGACTCGCCCCGCCCCTCTTCGCAGGCTGCGGTCGCCAGGCCTGGGCTGCTCGGTTCATTCCAGAGGACTCGCCCCGCTCCTCTTCGCAGGCTGCGGTCGCCAGGCCTGGGCTGCTCGGTTCATTCCAGAGGACTCGCCCCGCTCCTCTTCGCAGGCTGCGGTCGCCAGGCCTGGGCTGCTCGGTTCATTCCAGAGGACTCGCCCCGCTCCTCTTCGCAGGCTGCGCGGTCGCCAGGCCTGGGCTGCTCGGTTCATTCCAGAGGACTCGCCCCGCTCCTCTTCGCAGGCTGCGGTCGCCAGGCCTGGGCTGCTCGGTTTATTCCAGAGGACTCGCCCCGCTCCTCTTCGCAGGCTGCGCGGTCGCCAGGCCTGGGCTGCTCGGTTCATTCCAGAGGACTCGCCCCGCTCCTCTTCGCAGGCTGCGCGGTCGCCAGGCCTGGGCTGCTCGGTTCATTCCAGAGGACTCGCCCCGCTCCTCTTCGCAGGCTGCGCGGTCGCCAGGCCTGGGCTGCTCGGTTCACTCCAGAGGACTCGCCCCGCTCCTCTTCGCAGGCTGCGCGGTCGCCAGGCCTGGGCTGCTCGGTTCATTCCAGAGGACTCGCCCCGCTCCTCTTCGTAGGCTGCGCGGTCGCCAGGCCTGGGCTGCTCGGTTCACTCCAGAGGACTCGCCCCGCTCCTCTTCGCAGGCTGCGCGGTCGCCAGGCCTGGGCTGCTCGGTTCATTCCAGAGGACTCGCCCTGCTCCTCTTCGCAGGCTGCGGTCGCCGGGCCTGGGCTGCTCGGTTCATTCCAGAGGACTCGCCCCGCTCCTCTTCGCAGGCTGCGGTCGCCAGGCCTGGGCTGCTCGGTTCATTCCAGAGGACTCGCCCTGCTCCTCTTCGCAGGCTGCGCGGTCGCAGGGCCTGGGCTGCTCGGTTCATTCCAGAGGACTCGCCCTGCTCCTCTTCGCAGGCTGCGGTCGCTGGGCCTGGGCTGCTCGGTTCATTCCAGAGGACTCGCCCTGCACCTCATCGCAGGCTGCGGTCGCTGGGCCTGGGCTGCTCGGTTCATTCCAGAGGACTCGCCCCGCTCCTCTTCGCAGGCTGCGCGGTCGCCAGGCCTGGGCTGCTCGGTTCATTCCAGAGGACTCGCCCCGCTCCTCTTCGCAGGCTGCGCGGTCGCCAGGCCTGGGCTGCTCGGTTCATTCCAGAGGACTCGCCCTGCTCCTCTTCGCTGGCTGCACGGTCGCCGGGCCTGGGCTGCTCGGTTCACTCCAGAGGACTCGCCCTGCTCCTCTTCGCAGGCTGCAGTCGCCAGGCCTGGGCTGCTCGGTTCATTCCAGAGGACTCGCCCCGCTCCTCTTCCCAGGCTGCGCGGTCGCCAGGCCTGGGCTGCTCGGTTCATTCCAGAGGACTCGCCCCGCTCCTCTTCGCAGGCTGCGCGGTCGCCAGGCCTGGGCTGCTCGGTTCACTCCAGAGGACTCGCCCTGCTCCTCTTCGCAGGCTGCGCGGTCGCCAGGCCTGGGCTGCTCGGTTCATTCCAGAGGACTCGCCCCGCTCCTCTTCGCAGGCTGCGCGGTCGCCAGGCCTGGGCTGCTCGGTTCATTCCAGAGGACTCGCCCTGCTCCTCTTCGCAGGCTGCGGTCGCCGGGCCTGGGCTGCTCGGTTCATTCCAGAGGACTCGCCCTGCTCCTCTTCGCAGGCTGCGGTCGCCGGGCCTGGGCTGCTCGGTTCATTCCAGAGGACTCGCCCTGCTCCTCTTCGCAGGCTGCGCGGTCGCCAGGCCTGGGCTGCTCGGTTCACTCCAGAGGACTCGCCCTGCTCCTCTTCGCAGGCTGCGGTCGCCGGGCCTGGGCTGCTCGCTTCATTCCAGAGGACTCGCCCCGCTCCTCTTCGCAGGCTGCGGTCGCTGGGCCTGGGCTGCTCGGTTCATTCCAGAGGACTCGCCCCGCTCCTCTTCGCAGGCTGCGCGGTCGCCGGGCCTGGGCTGCTCGGTTCATTCCAGAGGACTCGCCCTGCTCCTCTTCGCAGGCTGCGCGGTCGCCAGGCCTGGGCTGCTCGGTTCACTCCAGAGGACTCGCCCTGCTCCTCTTCGCAGGCTGCACGGTCGCCGGGCCTGGGCTGCTCGGTTCATTCCAGAGGACTCGCCCCGCTCCTCTTCGCAGGCTGCGGTCGCCAGGCCTGGGCTGCTCGGTTCATTCCAGAGGACTCGCCCCGCTCCTCTTCGCAGGCTGCGCGGTCGCCAGGCCTGGGCTGCTCGGTTCATTCCAGAGGACTCGCCCCGCTCCTCTTCGCAGGCTGCGCGGTCGCCAGGCCTGGGCTGCTCGGTTCATTCCAGAGGACTCGCCCCGCTCCTCTTCGCAGGCTGCGCGGTCGCCAGGCCTGGGCTGCTCGGTTCATTCCAGAGGACTCGCCCCGCTCCTCTTCGCAGGCTGCGGTCGCCGGGCCTGGGCTGCTCGGTTCATTCCAGAGGACTCGCCCTGCTCCTCTTCGCAGGCTGCGCGGTCGCCGGGCCTGGGCTGCTCGGTTCATTCCAGAGGACTCGCCCCGCTCCTCTTCGCAGGCTGCGCGGTCGCCGGGCCTGGGCTGCTCGGTTCACTCCAGAGGACTCGCCCCGCTCCTCTTCGCAGGCTGCGGTCGCCGGGCCTGGGCTGCTCGGTTCATTCCAGAGGACTCGCCCTGCTCCTCTTCGCAGGCTGCGGTCGCCAGGCCTGGGCTGCTCGGTTCATTCCAGAGGACTCGCCCTGCTCCTCTTCGCAGGCTGCAGTCGCCGGGCCTGGGCTGCTCGGTTCATTCCAGAGGACTCGCCCCGCTCCTCTTCGCAGGCTGCGGTCGACAGGCCTGGGCTGCTCGGTTCATTCCAGAGGACTCGCCCTGCTCCTCTTCGCAGGCTGCGGTCGCCAGGCCTGGGCTGCTCGGTTCATTCCAGAGGACTCGCCCCGCTCCTCTTCGCAGGCTGCGGTCGCCGGGCCTGGGCTGCTCGGTTCATTCCAGAGGACTCGCCCCGCTCCTCTTCGCAGGCTGCGCGGTCGCTGGGCCTGGGCTGCTCGGTTCATTCCAGAGGACTCGACCCGCTCCTCTTCGCAGGCTGCGCGGTCGCTGGGCCTGGGCTGCTCGGTTCATTCCAGAGGACTCGCCCCGCTCCTCTTCGCAGGCTGCGGTCGCCAGGCCTGGGCTGCTCGGTTCATTCCAGAGGACTCGCCCCGCTCCTCTTCGCAGGCTGCGGTCGCCGGGCCTGGGCTGCTCGGTTCATTCCAGAGGACTCGCCCTGCTCCTCTTCGCAGGCTGCACGGTCGCCAGGCCTGGGCTGCTCGGTTCATTCCAGAGGACTCGCCCCGCTCCTCTTCGCAGGCTGCGCGGTCGCCGGGCCTGGGCTGCTCGGTTCATTCCAGAGGACTCGCTCCGCTCCTCTTCGCAGGCTGCGGTCGCCGGGCCTGGGCTGCTCGGTTCATTCCAGAGGACTCGCCCCGCTCCTCTTCGCAGGCTGCGGTCGCCGGGCCTGGGCTGCTCGGTTCATTCCAGAGGACTCGCCCCGCTCCTCTTCGCAGGCTGCGGTCGCCAGGCCTGGGCTGCTCGGTTCATTCCAGAGGACTCGCCCCGCTCCTCTTCGCAGGCTGCGCGGTCGCCGGGCCTGGGCTGCTCGGTTCATTCCAGAGGTCTCGCCCCGCTCCTCTTCGCAGGCTGCGGTCGCCAGGCCTGGGCTGCTCGGTTCATTCCAGAGGACTCGCCCCGCTCCTCTTCGCAGGCTGCGGTCGCCGGGCCTGGGCTGCTCGGTTCACTCCAGAGGACTCGCCCTGCTCCTCTTCGCAGGCTGCACGGTCGCCGGGCCTGGGCTGCTCGGTTCATTCCAGAGGACTCGCCCTGCTCCTCTTCGCAGGCTGCGGTCGCCAGGCCTGGGCTGCTCGGTTCATTCCAGAGGACTCGCCCTGCTCCTCTTCGCAGGCTGCGGTCGCCGGGCCTGGGCTGCTCGGTTCACTCCAGAGGACTCGCCCCGCTCCTCTTCGCAGGCTGCGGTCGCCGGGCCTGGGCTGCTCGGTTCACTCCAGAGGACTCGCCCCGCTCCTCTTCGCAGGCTGCGCGGTCGCCAGGCCTGGGCTGCTCGGTTCACTCCAGAGGACTTGCCCCGCTCCTCTTCGCAGGCTGCGCGGTCGCCAGGCCTGGGCTGCTCGGTTCATTCCAGAGGACTCGCCCCGCTCCTCTTCGCAGGCTGCGGTCGCCGGGCCTGGGCTGCTCGGTTCATTCCAGAGGACTCGCCCCGCTCCTCTTCGCAGGCTGCACGGTCGCCGGGCCTGGGCTGCTCGGTTCACTCCAGAGGACTCGCCCTGCTCCTCTTCGCAGGCTGCGGTCGCCGGGCCTGGGCTGCTCGGTTCACTCCAGAGGACTCGCCCTGCTCCTCTTCGCAGGCTGCGGTCGCCGGGCCGCTTGCCTGAGGGGCACAGGCAGAGCAAATCTCTCTAGGTAGGTGAGATGTGCAGCCGTGTGTCTGCGAGTCTGTCTGTCTGGACGTCCATCTGTCTGAGAAGCCCTGGGACGGCGCGGCGGGACCCCGGCCCTGCAGCCGAGGGGACTCTCCACCGGCCAGTAGAGCGGAAGGGTCCTGGCTCCCAGCGCGGGCAGCGCCGGAGTTCCCACGGGAGCCAGCGCAGGCAGCGGGGAGGGGTTGGGCCAGGCCAACGGGAGCGCTGGGAACGGGACGTGGAAAGGGAGGGGCATGCTATAGGGTGGCCACTGGGGCAGCGAGCCACCGAGAGAGCCCCCAGCACGGCTGGGGCTGCCCGTCTGCCTGCCCCCCGCCGGGTCACCCCCTCCCCAGCCCCTCACGTGGCGTTTCCAGCCCACGCAGCAGCAGCAGGTCCCGGGCTTCTGACCAGAGCCCCTCTTCTCTGCCAGCCGGGATTCTGCAGCTCCAAGGGGCTGGGAGAATTTGGCTCAAGCGCAAAGAGCCGTTTGGCCATGGGCACCCGTCTGGCCTCCCGGGCTCCGTCTCTGGGGGTACCGTGCCGAGGCCTTGGGCATGTTGGGGGCGCGTGGGGGGCCAGCCCACAGCAGGGGACAAACCACTGCAGACTGGCTGCTGCTCCCCGGGCCCCAGCGGCCTGTTCCCGTGGCGGAGCTAACCCGGCCCAGGCTGCGCCCACGCCCCGTGGCTCAGGCCCTGCCCCCGGGCCGCGGTGCCGGCTGGGCACGTGCGGGGAGGCAGGGAAGAGAAGGGGTTTGTCCCAAGCCCTGCCTGGGAGCGGGAGGCGCAGGACACGCAGCTACAGGCCGGCACACCTAGTCCTCATGCCTCACTGCACCAGCCCACGCGCTCGCCTGCCGCCTCGGCGGAGCACGCTGGCCCGGAGGGGGAGGGGATCCTCACAGCCCACGCTGCCTCAGCCGCCTCCGAGCCCGGCTTGCGGGACCCGCCCTGCGGGGCGCCAGCGGCTCGGAGACGTTTCCCTAGCAGGGGGCAAAGTCCTCATGCCCTTCTCCCGCCTTCACCAGCTGCCACGGCCGCAGCCGCCTCCCTATCTCGGTCCGTCCCGCCCTGAAACGTCACCCCCCTGCGGAGCCGGCCCAGGCTCGCCACGCCCTGCGCGCTCTGAGTCACTCCCCCGGCAGGCCCGCGATTCCCCAGCTGCTCCCAAGCCCTGGGCCTCAGAAAAGGCCGGGCCTGGGCGGTGCTGGGAGCAGACAGGTTTGCTCTGGGGGCCCAGCCTGGGCGCTGAGTGCTGGAGGGAAGGGCCCAAGGACAGAGCCCCGCAGAAGCTGACCACGCGAGGGACCCGGGAGCAGTGAGAAGCCGCGAGGGGAGCCCAGGAAGGGGCTGATAGCAGAGCCCAGAGAGAAGACTAAAGAGAAGCCCCCGGCCCATAGAGGGGCCTGTCTGTTGGGCATTGGTCCTGCAAGGGGTTAACATTGTCTGTGCTGTGGCTGGAGGGCCAAGCCACCCATCCAGCACTGACCTGTCCGGAGGAGAGCACTTGGGGAAGGAAACTGAGGCAGGGAGCGCCGGCAGTGCTCTGCTTGGCCAGGGGAGGATGCCCCAGGGTGGCCAGCCCCTCTTACAGGCTGTGGATGTTTCTCCTTGTCATAAGTCCCCCCCCCCCACTGAATAATCCCTAACAATGGACCCTCCCCTTCGACCATTCTTCTAAACTCCTTCTGTGGTCCCGAGGCCCATGGTCCCCCCCAGGAGAGGACAAGGCCAAGTTCCCTCCATGCTCGTCCCACCTGCCGCTGTGGCATTCCCACAGGGACATAGGAGGGGCGGGGACCCGTTGCTGGGGTGTGAGTGAGTCTGGGCTGGCTTAGGATGCAGGGAGGGGCTCGGGGCCCGTGTCCCCAAGCTGGGCTGTGCTGACTGCTCCTGCTGCCTGTAACAAGCTGTGTCCTTCCGGCCGGCTGCGAGTCACGTCTGGCTGCCCATGGGGGTCGGGGCCCGGGGGCTCCCTCCTCCTCCGTGACAGCATTGGCTAAAATCGACTTTGGGGCCCTGGTCTCGACACAGGCAGCCTTCTCCCCAGGCTGACGCCAGCCCTCGGCGCAGGGCAGGATGCTGGCTGGGGGCCAGAGGAGGCTGCTCGCCCCGGCCGGAGCGGGCGACGTTCTCTTAGGGCTGTAACGGGTGTTGCCCTATCTGGGCATTTGTCAGGCAAGACTGGATCGGCAGGATCCTTGCAGAGAGCGACTGGCTGGCAGGCTCCTTGGCGAAGGCAACCCCCTTGGCTGCACTCAGCAGGGAGCTAAGCGGCTGGAGACGTGCAGAGCGGCAGCCCACTGTAAGCCCCGCAGAGGTGGGCTGCCGCTGAAACGAGGCCGCGCAGGGAGAGGAGCTGGCAGCTGGTCAGTGGGCAGGCTCCATCCTCAACACGAGCAGATGAGAGAGAAGTGGGAAAACGGGCCTCGAAGGGTACGGCCTCCTGGGCACAGCATGGGCCCACTCTTCCGCGTGGTCTTTGGGTCATTTGGAGGTTATCGACGGGTTGACCTTGGCCAGCGGTTGAAGGGGCCCTGCTAGCAGGTGTGCACAGCATGTTCCAGAGCGCGCTCAGACTGTAACCTACTGAAGAGTCGAGCTGAAGACAGGCGAAAATCCAGTCTCCATTTTAGAATGTGGGTGAGGACATTGCAGCTAGCACTGTTGAACAGCACACACCTCCAAAGCCTGGACTGTGTACTACAAAACACGCTGGGATCCGCGTGCAGAAAGATCCAAGCAAAGCGTCCCCTGCTCGGCACGGTGTCTGAGCAAGCGAGGCTCTCTGAGAGGGAGACTGCACGCCGGGCGGGTTTCACAGTCCCTTCCAGCCCTCAGAGACACAGCAGAGAGCACAGAGGGGCAGAGAGTGGCTACATGCCAAGCGCTGAATTAAGCTTTAAACATTTCCTCCTTTGGATTCCCCGGTGATTATGCCGAACTAATGGCCTTGCTTACGCTGAGATTTTTCTTACCGTTGCCTGTCAAGAGTGAAGCACTAGTATAGACCGGGCACTGGTACAGCCCAGTGAATGTACCCGCTCCCTGGCCACCCTGTAGCGGAGTCAGAGCCACCATGGGCACGGATGGTAACAACACACACAGTTAACAGCAGGTCAGTGCCTCGCTGCACTGGGGCGGTACAGAGCGGGAGTCCTGCTCCAAAGACAAGACAGAGCAGGTGGATGAGACAAACAAGCAGGCTGAGGCGAGGAAGATGCCTGTGCCCAGGGCAGAGCCGTTTGGCAGCCCCATCTGGCCACTCAGAGCAAGATGGAGCTCTCCCTGCTGGAATCGGCAGGGCTGCAAGCCGCGCCTCCCCCAGTCGGTGCCACTACTGCCCTGAAGCGGCTGGTAAGGTGTCAGTCCAGTACCCTCGGCTGGGCAGTTTGGGGGCTCTCTAGGTGGTCTCTTTGCTGTGATGTTGTCAGCATGTACCGAACTGCCTGGTGTTTGCTAATGCACGCCTGACTCCTGCTCGCTAACCAAACAGCAAGGCTCTGGAGGGGAGGTTGTGGTCCTCCTAGCACACAATGTGCAATGTTCTTATCCCAGACACTGCTCAGGATGGGGAGCTATCAGAGGGGCAAACGCAGCCCTGTTAACACCAATGCAGAGGAAACAAAGACCTGGCCTGAGGATGGATCAGTTCTGTAGGGAATTGCTTTCCTGGAGTGAGAGGATGTCTTCGGTAGGAAGCCATTGCCGTTGGAGCACCGAGTTCCACGTTCTTAGCCACCCAGAGACATGGAATCAGAGGAGAGCACACATCACTGTGGACACGCTCTTCAGTGCTGAGAAGGCGTGAGGAATGGCTGTTTGTGGGGCCTCCCTTTCGGGCCGGGCCTGCAGTCTTTCTGCAACACACAGCGTTCCCCATGCCCCCCGGATTTCTTATTCTCTAGAGTCGGGACCAGTTCAATGGTGGGATCAGTCTAAGCAGTTTCAATTTAAGAGCGTCTGAGCCGAAGTCACTGAGGAGCTAAGCGAAGGCCTACACTGAACGGGTCTGGCGAGTGTGTGTGACCTCAGCTGGCTGGGCGGGTGGCTTGCGCTGAGAGGTATTCACTGGACACGCAAAGTGAGGTCACGGTGTGTCAACGGCATAGACAGAAAGAAATGGAGCCACTTCTGCTCCTGCTGAGGCTGCATTTGTCCTCGTGGGCTCTGTGCATGACGCACGCTATAGACATGGAGAGCGTCAGCAACCAGACTCCTACCACTGTCTTCCTTGGGGAGCCTGGGGAAATAACAGTCCCTCTGCGCGTCCCCACACGGCTCCTTCCCGCCCTGCGGCAGGGAACCACCGAGGCTTCTCTGGGAATTCCGGGAACACCAAGCCCTTCCTGGGAGTATGAGTGGTTCAGTGATGCCAGCCTTCCTGCTGGTGACCCTCCGGGTGGCCCCATCTTCCACCGTCCAGTGACACCCTTAGCAAGAGGCAGTGTGAATCGACTGCAGCTGCACTGCGCTCTACTGGTGCGCTCCTCACCATGCCAAGCAGGCTCCCGGCTTTGGGCTGGATCAGGGTATCAAGGCAGATGTGAGCAACGTCTGCAAGGAGGCTAGGTCAGCATGGCTGCCGCGTGAGATGAAAGGGTCTAATACCTCTCCTGGCACGATGGACTTTAAAGAGGCAGAATGCAAGTTGAAAAGAGTGACATAAGCAGGGAATTTCAGAGGAATTCTCTCCCTGCCAATGGCTTTCAGGATTGAACAAGCTTCAGCCTGTGCCAGGACTTGACCCTTTTTGCCATCAGCAACTCTAGTGGCTCTCACCCTTTCACTGCTACTTATTCCAGGCACCCTCCACTTCACGCCGACGTTCTGGGCTTACGGTTTAGCGCCCTATTTTCAGGTAACGGTTTGTAGCTAATGCTAACCACTGCGCACTGATACCGACCCGTCCATCGACGGAATTCACAAACAAGAACTCATCAGGCCGTACGTGGCTCTGCGAGGTGGGCAAGCCCCACTTTAGACCTGTCCAGAGAGGTCGTGCTGTCCCTGGCCTGGAGAGCAAGGGCCGAGAGAGGCCTACGCAGCCGTGCTTCTGTCTCTTGCTCTGTCTCTAGGTCACTCTCCCTCCGGGGTGCAGACACCAGAGCACAAGGCGGTGCCTGGCTCTGCTAAGCAGCACCACTCAGAACAATGCTCAGCTTCTTCCTCCGCTTGCCAGCAGCCTGTGGGGACACGATGTGCTGTTCCCCTCGGCAGCGCGGGCAGGGATTTGCACCCACAGCAAAAGCATCGGAATGTCCTCCCTGGGAGTGACCCTGCAGCTACAGCGCTCAGCCAGACATGTGGGGACACGCAGGCCCTGGCGTCCGGAATCCCGGGTAAGAAGCCCCGTCTTATTCTTCCAGGTGCTCCGCTTGTCCTGACTGGAGGCTTCTGCGCTGGAGACGCGGAGCACAGGAAACTCCGGAAACGTGTCCCAGCAAGATGCTTCTCCCCAGGGAGCTCTGCCAGGGAACCTCCTCTTGAGGAGCCGGGGGGAGATGACTATGCAGAACTATGGGTGTAGGAAATTGAGCCCCTCTGGGACTTCTCCGTCTGTAACCTCGCCCCACAGCATGCGCACAGCCACCTCAGCGGGATTGTCTCTCTCGGGCTCCAAGGAATACAGGCTTCACAGGGTTTGCTGCAAAGTCAGGGTCACTGTTCAAAGACCTCGCACGGCTCTTTCTTCCCTGTGGCTTCCTGCCATCGCCAGCCCTGTCGCAAGACGATGGCTTGCAGTGGGAAAGCTGCTGCAGAAAGTGTGTTCCAAACAAAGACAATAAGGTGGCAATCGTGTGGCTTGCGAAGGGCTGTTCTTTCCTCATGTCATTGGGCTGGCGAGCCCCACGCCCCTTGGGGGTCTATATGGCCCCACGGCCAAGTCTCTAACTCCCCCCGGTCTGGGGTCAACATGGCCCAGCGTCCGAGTCTCTAACACCCCCCGGTCTGGGGTCAACATGGCCCAGCGTCCGAGTCTCTAACACCCCCCGGTGTGGGGTCAACATGGCCCAGCGTCCGAGTCTCTAACACCCCCCGGTGTGGGGTCAACATGGCCCAGCGTCCGAGTCTCTAACACCCCCCGGTGTGGGGTCAACATGGCCCAGCGTCCGAGTCTCTAACACCCCCCGGTGTGGGGTCAACATGGCCCAGCGTCCGAGTCTCTAACTCCCCCCGGTCTGGGGTCAACATGGCCCAGCGTCCGAGTCTCTAACTCCCCCCGGTGCGGGGTCAACATGGCCCAGCGTCTGAGTCTCTAACACCCCCCGGTGTGGGGTCAACATGGCCCAGCGTCTGAGTCTCTAACACCCCCCGGTGTGGGGTCAACATGGCCCAGCGTCCGAGTCTCTAACTCCCCCCGGTGCGGGGTCAACATGGCCCAGCGTCCGAGTCTCTAACTCCCCCCAGTGCGGGGTCAACATGGCCCAGCGTCCGAGTCTCTAAGGGTATGTCTACACTACATAGGCGCTACACTAGCGCTCCGCTAGTTCGAACTTTATTCAAACTAGCGGAGCGCTTAGTTCGAACTAGGAAAACCTCATTCCATGAGGACTAAGCCTAGTTCGAACTTACTAGTTCGAATTAAGGGGTGTACAGCCCCTTAATTCGAACTAGTGGGAGGCTAGCCCTTCCCAGCTTTCCCTGGTGGCCACTCTGGCCAACACCAGGGAAACTCTACTGCCCCCCTCCGGGCCCCGGAGCCCTTAAAGGGGCACGGGCTGGCTACGGTGCCCGTGCCAGGTGCAAGCCTGCCAGCACCCAGCCAGCAGACCCTGCACCTGACACGGCTCGAGCCACCCACCCAATGCCCCCCAGCCCTCCCCCTCTTCCCGGGACCAGGCTGGCAGCTCCCGGGAGCTTGCCCGGGACCGCAAGAGGCAGGCACCCGCCTGGTCCAGTGCAGACATCATGGACCTCGTCCACGACCTCCTCACTAGGCACAGGAAAGTGGCCGTCTAGGGCAGGAGAGCTGCCAGCCTGGCCACCCAGGAGCAGATGTGCATGAAAATCAAGGTGGTCCACTGAGACCCCCAGACCCTGAGCACTGAGCTTACAATGGCTGTCCTGGGTCAGAACAAAGGTCCATCTAGCCCAGTAGCCTGTCTGCCGACAGCGGCCAACCCTAGGGACCCTGGAGGGGATAGACCAAAGACAGTGACCAAGCATTTGTCTCGTGCCATCCCTCTCCAGCCTTCCACAAACTTCGGGCAGGGACACCACTCCTACCCCCTGGCTAATACCACTCCATGGATCCAACCTCCATGAATGGATCTCACTTCTCTTTAAACTCTGTTCTAGTTCTAGCCTTCACAGCCTCCTGCAGCAAGGAGTTTCACAGGTTGACTATTTGCTTTGTGAAGAAGAACTTTCTGTTACTAGTTTGAAGCCTGCTACCCATTCCTTTCCTTTGGTGTCCTCTAGTCCTTCTTTATGGGAACTAATGAAGAACTTTTCTGTATGCACCCTCTCCACCCCACTCATGCTTTTATAGACCTCTGTCCTGTCCCCCCTCCATCTCCTCTTTTCTAAGCTGAAAAGTCCCAGTCTCTTTAGCCTCTCTTCATATGGGACCTGTTCCAAACCCCTCATCATTGTAGTTGCCCTCCCCTCTCCCACCCTCTCTCTTCCCCTCTCCCACCTCCTTTTCCCAGTCTCCCCCAGTTTTGTTCAATAAAGAGAGATTCTATTTTTGAACACAATTGTCCTTTATTTTGTACATCAGGAAGGGGGGCTAGGGAAGGGTAAGTGGAAGGAGGTGAGGGAGGAATGGGGTACGAGCCCCGATGGGGAGGACTGGGCTGGCTCTGCGGGCTTCTGGGGGTGGAAGCTCTCCTGCAGCCCCCCAATTGCCCCCTCTCCCCAGATGGCAGCCTGCGGCAAGTGCAGCCGGGCTGGTGGCCGAGTGGTGTGATGTGCCCAGTGTGGGTACTCCGGGCACTCCAAGCCAGGACTGCTTTGCAAGCGGGGCACCCCTGAGAACTGTCTGTCCGGGGTGGGGGTCGGGTCCTTTTAAGCACAGCCCTCGGCTAGCCTGTGACAGCATCTCCACGCTCTAAGTCCTCATCTGATGCCCTGCCGGCACTGCTTCCGGCCATCCTTAACCCCGCTTCAGGGTCCACTCTGTGTAGACATGCTAGTTCGAATTAGCAAAACGCTAATTCGAACTAGTTTTTTAGTCTGGATGCGTTAGTTCAAATTAGCTTAGTTCGAATTAACTAATTCGAACTAAGTTAGTTAGAATTAGCGCTGTAGTGCAGACATACCCTAACTCCCCCCGGTCTGGGGTCAACATGGCCCAGTGGCTGAGACTCTAACTCCCCCCGGTCTGGGGTCAACATGGCCCAGCGTCTGAGTCTCTAAGGGTATGTCTACACTACCACCCTAGTTTGAACTAGCGGGGTAATGTAGGCAACCGGAGTTGCAAATGAAGCCCGGGATTTGAATTTCCCGGGCTTCATTTGCATAAAGCCGGGAGCCGCCATTTTTAAATGTCCGCTAGTGCAGACTCCGTGCCGCGCGGCTACACGCAGCACAGACTAGGTAGTTCGGACTAGGCTTCCTATTCTGAACTACCGTTACTCCTCGTTTCACGAGTAACGGTAACTAGCTAGTCCGAACCGCGTGTAGCCACGTGGCACGGAGTCCGCACTAGCGGACATTTAAAAATGGCGGCATCCGGCTTTATGCAAATGAAGCCTGGGAAATTCAAATCCCGGGCTTCATTTGCAACTCCGGTTGCCTACATTACCCCGCTAGTTGGAACTAGGGTGGTAGTGTAGACATACCCTACCTCCCCCCGGCCTGGGGTCAACATGGCCCAGTGGCTGAGACTCTAATGCCTCTTGTCGGGGGGCGTAAGGGTGTGGTGGGGTAGGGGAGCCTGGGCCCTCCCTCTCCACCGGGCCCCAGCCCAAGGCCCTATCAGTGGTGGGTGGTTCCCGCCACTGGTTCGGTGGGGAGTCCTCCCCGAAATGCGCCGAGCCCTCCGGGGCACCTCCTGCTCCCCGCCCTGGGCTGCTTCCTACCCCATCCTCCTGACCGGCGTAGGCCCCACCTGTGCATGCAGATCTCACAGCGGTAGTGGTGTTGGCAGGCCCAGCAGTGGCGGCTGGTCCAGTGGCTGGTGCAGCGATGGCGGCTAGGGTAGCTGCAAGCCGCGGTGGGCGTGGTGGTTGTAGCTCTGGCTGGGGCAGTGCTTTGGACTCGGACAGCCCGGACAGCTGCTCCTGTGCTCCAGCAGGAGCGCCTTCCCCTTCGGAGGTCAGCCGCAACAGAGCTGCTTCTCTGGCCTTTATGCCCGGCCTGCAGTTGGAGCATAGAATCCTAGAGCTGGAAGAGACCTCAGAAGGTCAGCAAGTCCAGCCCCCTGCCAAGGCAGGACCAATCCCAACTAAATCAACCCAGCCAGGGCCTTGTCAAGCCGAGACTGAAACACCTCTAGGGATGGAGACTCCACTACTTCCCTAGGGAATCCATCCCAGCGCTTCCCCACCCTCCTAGGGAAATAGTTTTTCCTAATATCCAACCTGGACCTCTCCCACCGCAACTTGAGCCCATTGCTCCTTGTTCTGCATCTGTCACTACTGAGAACAGCCTCTCTCCATCCTCTTTGGAACCTCCCTTCAGGAAGTTGTAGTGGGGGCCCCAGAACTGGACACAATACTCCAGATGTGACCTCACCAGAGCCGAATAAAGGGGAATGATGACATCTCTGGATCTGCTGGCAATGCTCCTCTTAATGCAACCTAAAATGCCATTAGCCTTCTTGGCTACAAGGGCGCCCTGGTGACTCATATCCAGCTTCTCATCCACTGTAACCCCCAGGTCCTTTTCTGCAGAACTGCTACTTAACTGGTTGATCCCCAGCCTGTACCAATGCTTGGGATTCTTCCGTCCCAAGGGCAGGACTCTACACTTGTCCTTGTTGAACCTCATCAGATTTCTTGTGGCCCAATCCTCCCATTTGTCTAAGTCACTCTGTACCCTATCTCTGCCCTTAAGCGTATCTACCTCTCCCCCAGCTTAGTGTCATCCGCAAACTTGCTGAGGGTGCAATCCATCCCCTCATCCAGGTCAGTCATAAAGATATTGAACAAAACCAGCCCTAGAACCGAACCTTGGGGCACTCCGCTAGAAACCGACCGCCATCCTGACATCGAGCCGTTGATCACTACCCGCTGGGCCCAGCAAGGGGCCTTCTCAGCTCAGCAGGCCTGGTTAGCCTCCCCTCGGCCAGTGCTCGGCAGGACGCCCTGTCACACCTCATCTAAGGGGCTAGTTTGTCATTGATAAAATGTCCTGCTAGAAAAACCCTGGCAGCATCTGGCGACTGTTAGGGTTGCCATGGAACCAGGAGAAAGGGGTTTGGATGGCTGGAAGGGACGGCGAAGCAATGCCAAGTCATAAAGCCATATGTGAGTAGGGAAAGGTACATGCCTGAGCTGGTCAGTTGGTCTCCACCCTGTCTTTCCCCACTCTCTGCAGCCCCTGCCTTCCTCAGAAATTCAAACAGCCTGCCATTTATATAGCACTTCCCATTCAAATGGCTCTTGAACGTAAAGAACGAGGAGCAGTCCGGTGGCACCCTAGAGACTGACACATAGATAGGAGTGTGAGCGTCTGTGGGTAAAACCCACTTTGTTTGATGAGATGGAGTGCAATTGGGTTTCACCCACAGAAGCTTACGCGCCTAGAAGTTTGTCTGTCTCTAGGGTGCCACCGGACTGCTCCTTGTTAAAGTGACAGACTAACCCGGCTTCCCCTCCGAGATGGTCTAAACATGTCACCAAAGCTCAGGAATAACTTGATGCTCAGGTTCCATGCAGAAAAAATGGGAGTGCGGTATCTGACCCCACAGCCGTACCTGCGGATGAAACCCGGGTTCTGTAAACTGGCGCGCTGCACTGCTCTGGAGCTGTGGCCCTGGCTGGAGGGGTGCGAAAAGGCAAAGGGGCTCTACAGACGTGGCAGGATGCACTGCGGACATGGCTGCCATGCTGGGTCGGTTCAGTCCAAGGGAAATGTAATGAGGATGTGTATGCAGTGGTGTCTGTCTCCTTTCTCCTGCTACTCAGACTAGGGGCAGGTAGGCAAGTGCCCAGAGCTGGTGTCTCATTAACTGGGGAAGGGCTGGAATGGTGCAATCAGAAAGTTCCAAAAGCTTCTGGAGCATGTGGGAGCAGGGAGCTGCAGGTGTCAGGTGGAATCGGACAGATGGTTCTAGAAGGTTCTGGAGCAGCTCTGAGTGACCATGTGAACTCCCCTTGCTCCCATGGCAAGGTTGTCTGCATTGGGCACGTAGGTCAGATGGACACTGGAGATCTGGCCATTCGGCACTGGTTGTTTGAGTGAAGCAGTTGGAACTGAGCTGCTCGGTCACACATCCACTTCCTGATTACAAAGCAATTCCTTCTCCCATGGCCTGTTTGGTTGATGAGGTGGATCTGCCATCTGCCGCCTGTGTTTGCTGGCTCCAGTGACTGGGTGGGCAAAGGCTGCTTCTGTCAGTTGCAGTCTGGAAACTACTGATGACATCCTTGGTTTTGATGGGATGTCTGTTTCTCCGGTAGGACTGCCCCCATGGGTGCTTTTAACTTACAACCTTGGAGCCGATGGCATCTTTGCACTGGGGTGTTTCACACGCTTTCCATAGCGTGTCTTGTCCAGACTCCTGGCCGACACCTCTTTAAGGTTAGCGGGCTGTGGCGTAGGAAGCTTGCTGCTTGCTGGCACCATAAATCTCCGCCCCGCTGACCCCAGGAGGCTGCTGTTCCCGGGATCCGGGAGAAGCCCCTCCCCCGCTCTGGAACAAGGGCAGGGCTGTGCAGCGCTGGCACGACTAGCGAGCTGGTTTATCACTGTGCTGCACGGCCCTGCCCCTGCCTCCTGGCCCCTGCCTCCTGCCCCGGCCTCCTGCCCCCTGCCTCCTGGCCCCTGCCCCGGCCTCCTGGCCCCTGCCTCCGGCCCCCTGCCCAGGCCTCCTGGCCCCTGCCTCCGGCCCCCTGCCCCGGCCTCCTGGCCCCTGCCCCCTGCCCCGGCCTCCTGGCCCCTGCCTCCGGCCCCCTGCCCAGGCCTCCTGGCCCCTGCCTCCGGCCCCCTGCCCAGGCCTCCTGCTCCTGGCCCCTGCCCCGGCCTCCTGGCCCCTGCCTCCGGCCCCCTGCCCAGGCCTCCTGGCCCCTGCCTCCGGCCCCCTGCCCAGGCCTCCTGCTCCTGGCCCCTGCCCCGGCCTCCTGGCCCCTGCCTCCTGCCCCGGCCTCCTGCCCCCTGCCCCCTGCCCCGGCCTCCTGGCCCCTGCCCCAGCTAGCCCGGCCCGACAGGCTGCACCCGCCGCCAGCCTCGCGGCGCTGCCCGTGCGACGGGGGCTCCGCGTGGGGAGCGGAGCGCGCGTGGCTCAGCCCAGCGGGGGGCGGGGCCCTTCGGGGGGCAGCGAGGCCAGACCCGGGCCGGGGCCGCCGCCTCCTGCCTGCGCGGGGCACCTGCCGTGGGACGCTCCGGGGGCTCTGACCCCCGCACGCCCCCCCCCCCCCCACCCCCACAGCTGGCGTGGGGGGCAGGGACTGGTCAGAAGCCTTCTGGCCCTTCCCCCACGACAGGCTTCCCTCAACCCCGCCCCCCCGTCAGTGCCACACAGCCCCGCCCCCGCCCCCGTCAGTCACACACAGCCCCGCCCCGCCCCCGCCCCCGTCAGTCACACACAGCCCCGCCCCGCCCCCGCCCCCCGTCAGTCACACACAGCCCCGCCCCGCCCCCGCCCCCCGTCAGTCACACACAGCCCCGCCCCCGGCCCCCGTCAGTCACACACAGCCCCGCCCCCCGTCAGTCACACACAGCCCCGCCCCCGGCCCCCGTCAGTCACACACAGCCCCGCCCCGCCCCCGCCCCCCGTCAGTCACACACAGCCCCGCCCCCCGTCCGTCAGTGACACACAGCCCCGCCCCGCCCCCGGCCCCCGTCAGTCACACACAGCCCCGCCCCCGCCCCCCGTCAGTCACACACAGCCCCGCCCCCGGCCCCCGTCAGTCGCACACAGCCCCGCCCCGCACCCGGCCGCCGTCAGTCACACACAGCCCCGCCCCCCGTCAGTCACACACAGCCCCGCCCCCGGCCCCCGTCAGTCACACACAGCCCCGCCCCCGGCCCCCGTCAGTCACACACAGCCCCGCCCCCGGCCCCCGTCAGTCGCACACAGCCCCGCCCCGCACCCGGCCGCCGTCAGTCACACACAGCCCCGCCCCCCGTCAGACTCACACAGCCCCGCCCCCCGACCCCTGTCAGTCACACACAGCCCCGCCCCCCGGCTGTGTCTCGCTGACGTCATCCTTTCCCCGGCCCCGCCCTCCCTCTCCGCGCCAATCAGTCCCCACGTCTGCGTTGGCGAAGCCAATCGGAGTCGGGGGGCGGGACTTCCTCGCGCTGTGCGGCGAGGAGCGGAGACGAGGGAGCCTCGCCCCAGGCCCGCGAACGCGCACGGCCCCCGACAAAGAGGACACTGACGTCACCGCGCGCGCCGCTCGCTGCCTCGGCCCCGGCGAGCACGAGCGCCCCGCCCCTGCGTCGACCCCGCGGCGCGCGCGTCGCCCTGCCCCCCTCGCGGCCTGTGCGTGTAACGGGCGGCGCGCGCAGCCGAACCGCACCGCACCGCGCCGCGCCCGCCGCAGCCGCCCCGCCGAGCGCTCCCCGGGCATGAGGCCGGCCGCCGCCGGGCCCCCGTGAGCAGCGGCGCGTGCGCGGCCCCCACACCCACAGCGACAGGCGCCGGCCGGGCCGGGCCGCCATCTTGTGCCGCCCCTCCCCCGCCGCGCCCCATGGCGAAGAAAACCTACGACCTGCTCTTCAAGCTGCTGCTCATCGGCGACTCGGGCGTGGGCAAGACCTGCGTGCTCTTCCGCTTCTCCGACGATGCGTTCAACACCACCTTCATCTCCACCATCGGTGAGCGGGACCCCCCTCAGCCCCTCCCCCACCCCCTCAGCCGCCCCTCCCCCATCCCCTCAGCCCCTCAGCCGCCCCTCCCCCACCCCCTCATCCCCCTCCCCCACCCTCCCCTGCGTGCTCTTCCGCTTCTCCGACGATGCGTTCAACACCACCTTCATCTCCACCATCGGTGAGCGGGACCCCCCTCAGCCCCTCCCCCACCCCCTCAGCCGCCCCTCCCCCATCCCCTCAGCCGCCCCTCCCCCACCCCCTCAACCGCCCCTCCCCCTCAGCCCCCCTCCCCCACCCCCTCATCCCCCCTCCCCCACCCTCCCCTGCGTGCTCTTCCGCTTCTCCGACGATGCGTTCAACACCACCTTCATCTCCACCATCGGTGAGCGGGACCCCCCTCAGCCCCTCCCCCACCCCCTCAGCCGCCCCTCCCCCATCCCCTCAGCCCCTCAGCCGCCCCTCCCCCACCCCCTCATCCCCCCCTCCCCCACCCTCCCCTGCGTGCTCTTCCGCTTCTCCGACGATGCGTTCAACACCACCTTCATCAGCACCATCGGTGAGAGACCCCCCGGGCCCCCCTCAGCCCCTCCCCCACCCCCCTCAGCCGCCCCTCCCCCACCCCCCTCAGCCCCTCATCCCCCCCTCCCCCACCCTCCCCTGCGTGCTCTTCCGCTTCTCCGACGATGCGTTCAACACCACCTTCATCTCCACCATCGGTGAGCGGGACCCCCCTCAGCCCCTCCCCCACCCCCTCAGCCGCCCCTCCCCCATCCCCTCAGCCGCCCCTCCCCCACCCCCTCAACCGCCCCTCCCCCTCAGCCCCCCTCCCCCACCCCCTCATCCCCCCTCCCCCACCCTCCCCTGCGTGCTCTTCCGCTTCTCCGACGATGCGTTCAACACCACCTTCATCTCCACCATCGGTGAGCGGGACCCCCCTCAGCCCCTCCCCCACCCCCTCAGCCGCCCCTCCCCCATCCCCTCAGCCCCTCAGCCGCCCCTCCCCCACCCCCTCATCCCCCCCTCCCCCACCCTCCCCTGCGTGCTCTTCCGCTTCTCCGACGATGCGTTCAACACCACCTTCATCAGCACCATCGGTGAGAGACCCCCCCGGGCCCCCCCTCAGCCCCTCCCCCACCCCCCTCAGCCGCCCCTCCCCCACCCCCCTCAGCCCCTCATCCCCCCCTCCCCCACCCTCCCCTGCGTGCTCTTCCGCTTCTCCGACGATGCGTTCAACACCACCTTCATCTCCACCATCGGTGAGCGGGACCCCCCTCAGCCCCTCCCCCACCCCCTCAGCCGCCCCTCCCCCATCCCCTCAGCCGCCCCTCCCCCACCCCCTCAACCGCCCCTCCCCCTCAGCCCCCCTCCCCCACCCCCTCATCCCCCCTCCCCCACCCTCCCCTGCGTGCTCTTCCGCTTCTCCGACGATGCGTTCAACACCACCTTCATCTCCACCATCGGTGAGCGGGACCCCCCTCAGCCCCTCCCCCACCCCCTCAGCCGCCCCTCCCCCATCCCCTCAGCCCCTCAGCCGCCCCTCCCCCACCCCCTCATCCCCCCCTCCCCCACCCTCCCCTGCGTGCTCTTCCGCTTCTCCGACGATGCGTTCAACACCACCTTCATCTCCACCATCGGTGAGAGACCCCCCCGGCCCCCCTCAGCCCCTCCCCCACCCCCTCAGCCGCCCCTCCCCCATCCCCTCAGCCCCTCAGCCGCCCCTCCCCCACCCCCTCATCCCCCCCTCCCCCACCCTCCCCTGCGTGCTCTTCCGCTTCTCCGACGATGCGTTCAACACCACCTTCATCAGCACCATCGGTGAGAGACCGGCCCCCCTCAGCCCCTCCCCCACCCCCTCAGCCGCCCCTCCCCCACCCTCATCCCCCTCAGCCGCCCCTCCCCCACCCCCCTCATCCCCCCTCCCCCACCCTCCCCTGCGTGCTCTTCCGCTTCTCCGACGATGCGTTCAACACCACCTTCATCTCCACCATCGGTGAGAGACCGGCCCGGGGCCCCCCTCAGCCGCCCCTCCCCCACCCCCCTCAGCCCCTCAGCCGCCCCTCCCCCACCCCCCTCAGCCCCCCTTCCCCCACCCTCCCCTGCGTGCTCTTCCGCTTCTCCGACGATGCGTTCAACACCACCTTCATCTCCACCATCGGTGAGTGGGACCCCCCTCAGCCCCTCCCCCACCCCCCTCATCCCCCCTCCCCCACCCTCAGCCCCTCAGCCCCCCCCCCCCACCCCCCTCATCCCCCCTCCCCCACCCTCCCCTGCGTGCTCTTCCGCTTCTCCGACGATGCGTTCAACACCACCTTCATCAGCACCATCGGTGAGAGACCCCCCCGGGCCCCCCCTCAGCCGCCCCTCCCCCACCCCCCTCATCCCCCCTCCCCCACCCTCATCCCCCTCAGCCGCCCCTCCCCCACCCCCTCATCCGCCCCTCCCCCTCAGCCCCTCATCCCCCCCTCCCCCACCCCCTCATCCCCCCCCCCCCACCCTCCCCTGCGTGCTCTTCCGCTTCTCCGACGATGCGTTCAACACCACCTTCATCAGCACCATCGGTGAGCGGGACCCCCCTCAGCCCCTCCCCCACCCCCTCAGCCGCCCCTCCCCCACCCCCCTCAGCCCCTCCCCACCCCCTCAGCCGCCCCTCCCCCACCCTCCCCTGCGTGCTCTTCCGCTTCTCCGACGATGCGTTCAACACCACCTTCATCTCCACCATCGGTGAGCGGGACCCCCCTCAGCCCCTCCCCCACCCCCTCAGCCGCCCCTCCCCCACCCTCATCCCCCTCAGCCGCCCCTCCCCCACCCCCCTCATCCCCCCTCCCCCACCCTCCCCTGCGTGCTCTTCCGCTTCTCCGACGATGCGTTCAACACCACCTTCATCAGCACCATCGGTGAGCGGGACCCCCCCGGGCCCCCCTCAGCCCCTCCCCCACCCCCCTCAGCCGCCCCTCCCCCACCCCCTCATCCCCCCCTCCCCCACCCTCCCCTGCGTGCTCTTCCGCTTCTCCGACTATGCGTTCAACACCACCTTCATCTCCACCATCGGTGAGCGGGACCCCCCCTCAGCCCCTCCCCCACCCCCCTCATCCCCCCTCCCCCACCCTCATCCCCCTCAGCCGCCCCTCCCCCACCCCCTCATCCCCCCCTCCCCCACCCTCCCCTGCGTGCTCTTCCGCTTCTCCGACGATGCGTTCAACACCACCTTCATCAGCACCATCGGTGAGCGGGACCCCCCCGGGCCCCCCTCAGCCCCTCCCCCACCCCCCTCAGCCGCCCCTCCCCCACCCCCTCATCCCCCCCTCCCCCACCCTCCCCTGCGTGCTCTTCCGCTTCTCCGACGATGCGTTCAACACCACCTTCATCAGCACCATCGGTGAGAGACCCCCCCGGCCCCCCTCAGCCCCTCCCCCACCCCCTCAGCCGCCCCTCCCCCACCCCCCTCATCCCCCCTCCCCCACCCTCCCCTGCGTGCTCTTCCGCTTCTCCGACGATGCGTTCAACACCACCTTCATCTCCACCATCGGTGAGTGGGACCCCCCCTCAGCCCCTCCCCCACCCCCCTCATCCCCCCTCCCCCACCCTCATCCCCCTCAGCCGCCCCTCCCCCACCCCCTCAACCGCCCCTCCCCCTCAGCCCCTCAGCCCCCCCTCCCCCACCCCCTCATCCCCCCCTCCCCCACCCTCCCCTGCGTGCTCTTCCGCTTCTCCGACGATGCGTTCAACACCACCTTCATCTCCACCATCGGTGAGTGGGACCCCCCGGGCCCCCCTCAGCCCCTCCCCCACCCCCCTCATCCGCCCCTCCTCCACCCCCCTCAGCCCCTCAGCCGCCCCTCCCCCACCCCCCTCATCCCCCCCCTCCCCCACCCTCCCCTGCGTGCTCTTCCGCTTCTCCGACGATGCGTTCAACACCACCTTCATCAGCACCATCGGTGAGAGACCGGCCCGGGCCCCCCTCAGCCCCTCCCCCACCCCCCTCATCCGCCCCTCCCCCACCCCCCTCATCCCCCCTCCCCCACCCTCCCCTGCGTGCTCTTCCGCTTCTCCGACGATGCGTTCAACACCACCTTCATCAGCACCATCGGTGAGAGACCCCCCCGGGCCCCCCTCAGCCCCTCCCCCACCCCCTCAGCCGCCCCTCCCCCACCCCCTCAGCCGCCCCTCCCCCACCCCCCTCAGCCCCTCAGCCGCCCCTCCCCCACCCCCTCAACCGCCCCTCCCCCTCATCCCCCCTCCCCCACCCCCCTCATCCCCCTCCCCTGCGTGCTCTTCCGCTTCTCCGACGATGCGTTCAACACCACCTTCATCTCCACCATCGGTGAGAGACCCCCCCGGCCCCCCTCAGCCCCTCCCCCACCCCCCTCATCCGCCCCTCCCCCACCCCCTCATCCCCTCATCCCCCCCTCCCCCACCCCCCTCATCCCCCCTCCCCCACCCTCCCCTGCGTGCTCTTCCGCTTCTCCGACGATGCGTTCAACACCACCTTCATCAGCACCATTGGTGAGAGACCCCCCTCAGCCCCTCCCCCACCCCCTCAGCCGCCCCTCAGCCGCCCCTCCCCCACCCCCTCATCCGCCCCTCCCCCTCAGCCCCTCATCCCCCCCTCCCCCACCCTCCCCTGCGTGCTCTTCCGCTTCTCCGACGATGCGTTCAACACCACCTTCATCAGCACCATCGGTGAGCGGGACCCCCCTCAGCCCCTCCCCCTCAGCCCCTCAGCCGCCCCTCCCCCACCCCCTCAGCCCCTCAGCCGCCCCTCCCCCACCCCCTCAGCCGCCCCTCCCCCTCAGCCCCCCTCCCCCACCCCCTCATCCCCCCTCCCCCACCCTCCCCTGCGTGCTCTTCCGCTTCTCCGACGATGCGTTCAACACCACCTTCATCAGCACCATCGGTGAGCGGGACCCCCCCCCCTCAGCCCCTCCCCCACCCCCTCAGCCGCCCCTCCCCCACCCCCCCTGCGTGCTCTTCCGCTTCTCCGACGATGCGTTCAACACCACCTTCATCAGCACCATCGGTGAGAGACCGGCCCCCCTCAGCCCCTCCCCCACCCACTCAGCCGCCCCTCCCCCACCCCCTCAGCCCCCCTCCCCCACCCTCCCCTGCGTGCTCTTCCGCTTCTCCGACGATGCGTTCAACACCACCTTCATCAGCACCATCGGTGAGAGACCGGCCCCCCTCAGCCCCTCCCCCACCCCCTCAGCCGCCCCTCCCCCACCCCCTCATCCCCCTCAGCCCCCCCTCCCCCACCCTCCCCTGCGTGCTCTTCCGCTTCTCCGACGATGCGTTCAACACCACCTTCATCAGCACCATCGGTGAGCGGGACCCCCCCCCCGGGCCCCCCTCATCCCCCCCGTCCCCCACCCCCCTCATCCCCCCCCCCCCGTCATTGGAGGGTGGTTCCAGAGGGACTCTGACCACTCCCCTCCCAGGGGTTGACTTCACACTTCTTCACTTGCATCCTCATGTCAGGCTCATCTCCGGTATGTGTGAAGCACCTTGGGGAATCTTTCTAGCTCTTGGGAACCTGAATTCCCTTCTCATCCCCCCCAACATCTATTCCATTAGTGACTGGTAAGGCCAGGTGAATTCTGTGGGGACCCTGGGGGTCCTATCAACTCCCAGTTACTCCTGGTAGATTTCTATGCAATGCAGAACTTGCACAGAATTAGTATTCCCCTATGGAATTTTATTTTTTCCTGATGAATTTGTGATTTTTTTTTTTACCTAAATGTTCCTTTGGTGCAAATCACAAAATCCAGAACCTGCTCAACCTGTCAGTCTGGGCATGATGGGGCTATATTTCCGCAGTCTTTTTCTTGTCTCTATCATTAAAGATAACATTTGCTGACCAGTATTGTGAAATAAACTGCCATAATAATTGAAACTGATGTGATTTTTATTCTGCGGTTTAGATATGCAGAATTTACGGTCTTTAACTTTTTGCTGTGGAATTCCCAACGAGTAACTCAGCCTGTATTTGAGTGTGCAATTCTTCTTTCAAAATGGCTTTTATTTCCATTGTTAAGGGGTGTTTTCTGAGATCTACCTTCCCCATCTCCCAGTGCTCTTGACCAGATTTTGGTCTCAAAACCCTTTTTCATTAAACAGGTTGCTTCTCAATAGATTCCCCTGCTTTCCCCTTCCCCAGTGAATTTCTAGAGATTTCAGTCCCCTGTTGGCTGAAGTACCCATCTTTCTCAGCTTCGTCCTGTTGTTTTCATCTAGTGATGGATGCATACATCACTTGCTTCCTTTGCTGGCAGTGTTGGGATTCCTTAAGAAAAGGGGTAGATATCACAAAGTTTCATTGTCTGTATCTTCATTTCTGGTACTCCCACATCTTGTGTGCTGTGTGCAGGTGTTGTCCCATTGGAATTAGAAAAGGGCAACAGAAATGAATGTGTAAGAAATGGCTGCCATATGAGAAGAGATTAAGAAAACTGGGACTTACCATCTTGGAAAAGAGATGACTGTGGGAGAATAGGATAAAGTAGGAATGTAAGATCCCATTTAAAATGTTAACTGGTTACACTATGGCTACATCTACACTGCAGGCTTTCTGCGTAAGAACCATTTTGCACAAGAGTTCTTGTGCAAAAGGTCTTCGACAAGAGTGCGTCCACATTGCCATGTGCTTTTGTGGAAGAGATGTGTTTTTGTGCAAGAGCGTCCATGGCAGTATGGACAGTCTCTTGCGCAAGAAAGCTGTGATGGCCATTTTAGCCATAGGGCTTTCTTGCTCAAGAAACCCCTGTTACCTGTCTACACTGCTGCCTTGTGGAAGAAGTCTTGCACAAAAGGGCTTATTCCTCATGGGGAGAGGAATAACTCTTGTGCAAGAAGCCTTGTTTTCCGACGCTTTGCTGTAAATTTACATGCACAAGAACGCGCATGCAGCGTAGATGCTCTGCAAGTTTTTTTGCTCAAGAACAACTGTTCTTGCTCAAAAAGCCTGCAGTGTAGACATAGCCTATATGTTTAACTGGCCTGCTGCACTGTGGGTGCAGGGTTTCTGGAGCATGGCATAGTGGACCCGGCTGGAGCAGGCCCCCTGTTCCCGGGCGCCCTTACCGGCATGCTTACCAGCATAACTAGTTAACCAGTTACCCCTTTATATATCAGTAATAAAGGCTTAAAATCATTATGGGTGTGGAGAAAGTAAATAAGGAAGTGTTCCTTCTCTTAACACGAGAACCAGAGGGTCACAAAATGAAATTGATAGGCAGCAGGAAGTATTACTTCACACAACGCAGTCAAACTGTGGAACTCTTTGCCAGAGGATGTTGTGAAGGCCAAGAGTATACAGGGTTAAAAAACCCCTAATATTTTCATGGAGGAAATGTGATCAGTGGCTATTAGCCATGATGGGCAGGGATGGTATTCAGAGCCTCTGTTTGCCGGCAATTGAGACTGGGCAATAAGGGATGAATCACTTGATGATTATCTGTTCACTCCCTCTGGGGCACCTGTCATTGGCTGCTGTTGGAAGACAGGGCACTGGAGTAGATTGGACCTTTGGTCTGACTTGATATGGCCATTCTTATATCATCTGGACGTATTCTCTTGGGAAGAATGCCTGACCCTCCATTGTAGGAACTTTGAACCTCACTGGTCAACTCTACCAGCTTTTTTTGTGATGGCACGCCCCTGCATAACTTAAATGAATTGCATTCCCCTCCGGTGTACTGGTGCTTCTTTTCCTGGGGTGGCTGGGCCTTCTGATGGAAGCCTGCTCAGGGGACACGGCTCTTAAAGGAGCCGCCGGTTCTTTTGGGTTTTTTGCTCAACTCCCTCTCCTCCCCCCCGGAGTACTAGCACCCTTTTTCTTACCAAAAAAAGCATTGTGCCAGTGTATATTTGCAGGCACTGTGTACAGGTGTGTATTGCATGTAGCAGAAGTTAATTGATGCAAAAGTTCAGTATTGGAAATGCAATGTGTTTGGATTGGATCAAGCTCTGTAGTGCTTAGTGGGCCAACTTGAATGACAGCGCATTGCCCTTCTAAGGCAGGGAGCATATAGTAGCAGTCGTACAAACATGAAGTATCTATAGTGGTAGAAATAAGAATAGTTGGGGACCTCTATCCCGTGGTGTTGACCAGTCTGCTATATCTCTTACCAGCGAGCGCAAATGTGGCCCTAAAAGTCCTGGAAGAAATAGTGCTTTCTTAATCATTGACATTTGTGAAATTTAGGAAGATATATTTGGTATTTAAGTCTACTAAGCAATTCGGGATAGTTGAGAAATACTTGGTGGCTAGCAACTGATTTATCTTCCACTGGAGCTCTTAGGTTCTTTATTTTTATATTTCCCACTTGAACCTTCATAACACCTCATTCAAGGGAAGTAGACGTGTTGGATGACATGTTTTATTATAAGGATCATAATTTAATTGTTTAACTTGTATTTGTTACTTGATGTGCATTTGTCTGAGTTTATATTAGCCTAAGCATTGATGGCTTTCTCTGGTGGTGGGATGTAGAGTTTGTTGAGCTTGTGTTTCAAGTTCAAGTCCTTTAATGTTCCGTTTAAGGAATTGGTGGTGTATAGTGGTGATACTACCGTAGCCATGCGCAGAGAATATGCATTATTACCAATGTTCAGACACTGATAAATGAGACTGTAAACTGCGAGTAACTTGCGAGTAGCTTGAGTATAGGCAAAGCAAATCTTCTGTTAGTTTTGGGATACTGGGGATTAGTAGCGTTGGGCTCTCCTGTGTTTCTCTGGCTGCACCATAGCTATGTTCTAGAATCCATGAATGGGATTTTTAATTATGCCTAGAGTGACTTAAGCACATTTTTAAAATCCTGTTCTTAAACTCTAGAACACAGAAATTGTGTGGCATGAAAACACAAATCCCATTGGAAGATAATGGGGTGTGTGTGTGTGCGTGTGTGCGTGCATTTGTTTGTTCGTTTGTTCATTCCTCATTATCTCTTGGTGGCTTAGAAAAGTTTGGGATTTTTAGATCTAATTTGTGTTCCTGGAATGCACAATACAGTAATTCTTGGAACAAAATTGAGCTCTAAAGAATTGGTATGTGGTCTTGAAGCTATTGTGAACTAAGAATGCAGGTTTTATGTGGCATTCAGAGCTTCCTTTATGACCATATGAGTCAGATCTCAAACTGGTCTGTAAAATAGTTGCTAATGGATTGTGAAAAGCTGCCTTGTTGCACAGTGCTGGCTTTTGACTGCTAAATTCTGTAAAAATGGCTGAAAATGCATTTTCCATCTATAACATTTATTTACTGCTTGGCTGTTATGAAATCACAAAAGGGATGTACTCTGGATGAATGTAAAAAACAAAGTAGGCATGGATTATGGGACTTGCTTTTAAGATGAGGCCAACTCATACTATGGAAAAAAATGATCCTTTGACTCTTGCTCAAGCACAACTCTGAAGGGTGCATTGGGTTCCATGTAAAATGACTGAGCAATGTGTCTGAAAATGGATTCTCACGCACTAACATTTTCAGTTGTAGCTTCTAGGCCGTGCCTGCACGAATGATTCTGAAAATCTTCTCTGTTGGTAAAATAGTGCAGCCCACTGGTGATGCCCATAAATGTGACAGATTTGTGACATGGTGGTTATGATGCTGCCAGCCTCTGTGAAAACTTCTGCTTCTGGTATTGACAGTGCTGTATCATTTCTGCAGCAGTGGTGGGAGACTTTCACTAAATCTCAGTGCTGTTGCACTATGTCAAAGGAAGTAACAGGTGCATTCCCAGTATGTATCAACTAGGGATGTTAAATTTAATTTAATCAAGTAATTCACTAGTTGATGGATTTTCCGTCAATTAGTCAATAAGCAGGGGAGTCGCAGTGAGGTTAGCCTTAATACATTTAAAGGGGTAACTTGCAGGAGGAGGGACTCAGCATGAGCCAGGACAGCTGATTCCCAAATTGCACTGGGTCCTTCCTGTTGCGCTTTAGCCTTTTAAATGTATTAAGAGCTGACAGGGACTCTGGGCACTCCAGGACAGCTGATTCCTGGCTTGCACCTGGTCCCCACTCTCCTCCACAGAAACAGTGCTGGGGAGAACCAGCTTTTAAGCCGTTTCCCCCCAGCACTGGCTCCTCTCCCCCCTCCCCTCCCCACTGCCTCTGATAGAGGCAGCAGAAGGGGAAGCGACTAGTTGAGCGACTAGTCGACTATCCGATAAGCTTTTGCTTATCAGATAGTTGACTAGTCACGTCCATCCCTAGTATCAATGTAGTAAGGTGGGCTATCACTTATTTATCTATTTCTACTTAAATTATATCAGAGCCTTACGTAAGAGTGGATAAAATAGTTACAGGTAGCAAGTTGACTATGATTTTCATAGAATCATAGAATACTAGGACTGGAAGGGACCTCGAGAGGTCATCGAGTCCAGTCCCCTGCCCTCATGGCAGGACCAAATACTGTCTAGACCATCCCTGATAGACATTTATCTAACCTACTCTTAAATATCTCCAGAGATGGGGAGTCCACAACCTTCCTGGGCAATTTATTTCAGTGTGTGATCACCCTGACAGTTAGGAACTTTTTCCTAATGTCCAACCTAAACCTCCCTTGCTGCAGTTTAAGCCCATTGCTGCTTGTTCTGTCCTCAGAGACGAAGATGAACAAGTTTTCTCCATCCTCCTTATGACCCCCTTTTAGATATCTGAAAACTGTCCCCCCTCAATCTTCTCTTTTCTAAACTAAACAAACCCAAATCCTTCAGTCTTCCCTCATAAGTCATGTTTAAACTATAACAGTGTTTAAAGAGAAGCTAGATAATTTCATGGAGGTTAGGTCCATAAAAGGCTATTAGCCAGGGGATAAAATGGTGTCCTTGGCCTCTGTTTGTCAGAGGCTGGAGAAGGATGGCAGGAGACAAATCGCTTGATCATTGTCTTTGGTCCACCCTCTCTGGGGCACCTGGTGCTGGCCACTGTCAGGAGACAGGCTACTGGGCTAGATGGACCTTTGGTCTGACCCAGTACGGCCGTTCTTATGTTCTCTAGACCTTTAATCATTCTCATTGCTCTTCTCTGGACCCTCTCCAGTTTCTCCACATCTTTCTTGAAATGCGGTGCCCAGAATTGGACACAATACTCCAATTGAGGCCTAACGAGTGCAGAGTAGAGCGGAAGAATTAACACCTGTTAATGCATCCCAGAATCATGTTTGCTTTCTTTGCAACAGCATCACACTGTTGACTCTCATTCAACTTGTGGTCCACTATAACCCCTAGATCCCTTTCTGCCATGCTCCTTCCCAGACAGTCGCTTCCCATTCTGTATGTGTGAAACTGATTGTTCCTTCCTAAGTGGAGCACTTTGCATTTGTCTTTATTAAACTTCATCCTGTTTACCTCAGACCATTTCTCCAATTTGTCCAGGTCATTTTGAATTATGACCCTATCCTCCAGAGCAGTCGCAACCCCTCCCAGCTGGATATCATCTGTAAACATAATAAGCGTACTTTCTATGCCAATATCTAAATTGTTGATGAAGATATTGAACAGAGCCAGTCCCAAAACAGACCCCTGTGGAACCCCACTTGTTATACCTTTCCAGCAGGATTGTGAACCATTAATAAGTACTCTCTGAGTATGGTTATCCAGCCAGCTATGCACCCACCTTATAGTAGCCCCATCTAAGTTGTATTTACCTAGTTTGTTGATAAGAATATCATGCCAGACCGTATCACATGCCTTACTAAAGTCTAGGTATACCACATCCACCGCTTCTCCCTTATCCACAAGACTCATTATCCTATTAAAGAAAGCTATCAGATTGGTTTGACATGATTTGTTCTTTACAAATTCATGCTGGCTGTTCCCTAGCACCTTGCCACTTTCCTAGTGTTTACAGATGATTTCCTTAATTACTTGCTCCAATTACTTTTGCATACTTTGATTGTTTTGTACTCAGTTCCTAAATGCAATCTCGTTCATTCTCGCAACAGTTGTTGATCTGTACATATGTGAATCAGTGACTTCATTACCATGGCTAGAGGTGCTATAAATAATCCACAAGGCTCTCCTGCAGAATTCCTAAGTCATCATAACCTCCCTGAATAGAGCAGGGAGTCTGGCTTCAAAAGCTTTTGGACTTAAAGTAGGCTGTGCATATCTCATGGAAGGGGTAAACATGTATCAAAGTACTTATTCTGTATTCTTTAGTGCAGTGATTCTGTTTTTACTGTAACAGAGTGTGTCTCCTGATAACTTCACTTTTGTTTACATTCTTTTCCCAAACTCCCCATTATTGGATCAGCCCCATTAGTAATATCCATGTTTGGCATATGTTAATTGATGGTGTTCTCTGGTGCTGTAAGCTGTCATGTAGTGTAGAACTGTTCTGAGCAAGATTTTAAAAAATGTTTAAAGTTTTAACCACTTCCTAGACATTGTTAGGTGCACCAAGTGCAAACAGAAGTGGAAGTGCTAGCACAGAAGAGCTAGGGATGTAAATGTGTAACTGTTTAAACAGTTAACCAATAAGCATCAGTTTATCATGGGGTGGGCAAAAGGGCCTGGGGGCGGGAGAGCATACAAAGCCTTCTCCGCTCTGCCCCCGCCCTGCAAACAGCGCACGGTGCTTTGAAGGGAGAAGGCCTTAATTGGCCTGGGGTAGGGGAGCACACCAAGCCCCCTCCTGTCCTGCCAGGAGCACATGGAGCTTTGAAGTGCCAGGTGCTGCTTGCAGGATGGGGGGGGGGGAGAGTGGGGAGGCTTCATGCAGTCCCCTGCCCCCAGGTCAATTAGCACCTGGGGGCGGGGGAGCTGTGTGAAGCTTCTTCGGCCCTGCCCCAGCCCTGTGAGGAGCTCGCAACACTTCAAAGTGCCACATGCTCCTTGCAGGGCAGGAGGGGGCTTTGTGCGCTCCCCCACCCCAGATTGGCCTGGGGGCAGGGGAGTGCACGAAGCCTCCTCCACTCCCCCCCCATCCTGCAAGTGGGAAGTGGGGGGGAAGGGGCTCCCCCACCCCTAGACCAATCATGGTCTGGAGGTGGGGTAGCCCCACCCCTTTCTGTTTAAGCTCCACCCCTTCTGGGAGCCACTTAAAAATTTTTGGAAGTGTCCCCCTGAAAAAATTATTGCCCACCCCTGGTTTACCAGTTTTTGTTACGGTTACATGCCAGCTCCTGAGGAGTTGGCTGCTGCCTCCTGCTGCAAGGTCTGGAGTAAAAAGTTAATATGTAAACTTTATACTGCCAAACCCCCAGCACTTGCAGCTGCTAAGATTTTTAACTGTTACATGATGACATTTTTAACTGAGAACCTGACAGTGAAACTGACCAAAGTTTATATTTTTGCATTAGCAAACTGCACATAGACAACAACAACAACAAACTAATCTGGGAGAAACCTTTAATTTTAATAATTGGTTATGCTAATACAAGCCAAACATAAGTATCTCCTCATAATAGTGCCTCTTAAAAAACCATCTCCATGTTTTGTTAGTCTGTAAAGTGCTACCAGACCATTTTTTTTTCTGTAACAGACTAACTCGGCTACTCCCTGAAGCTCTTAAAAATGTGTTAGTCTAGATAAAATTAGCGTTTATCTTAATGAAAATGCTTCAGTTGATGTTCTTTTCTTCCTCTGTGAATTATTTGCTGTGAGGGGAGTTTCCTAAAAGGCTCAATTTATCATAAGAAACCATACGTCCAGTTTAAGTGAAGATGGACGTAAACATGTATTAATCTACATTCTGAAAACTAAAGCACAGTACTGATTGTTCTAAAGCAGTGTTTCCCAATTTTATTTGGCCTCAGAACCCTTTTAAACTCAGAAGAATTTCGAGGAACCCTTATAGCCAGGGGGAAAACTTGTTGAGCAAAAAAAAAAAAAAAAACCTGAAAAACCCCCCACAACTAGGGACACCTGAGGACCAAAATGCAATCACGCATGTCCCGAGCAGGCTTGGGAAACGCAGAGTGGCTGCTGGGGAAGGGAAGTGTCCGAAAGCCGTCGGGAAACCAGAGAAGGAGCCAGTGTTTTTGTGCACTGGCTCCTCTCTGCCTCTTTAAGGAGAGGGAGTGATTGTGTTCTCGTGGGACCCTTACTTTCACTTGGTGGAAGTCCGGGGGTCTGCAGAGCACCATTTGGGAAACACTGTTCTAAAGCAACAGCATTAGGTAGTGTACAGAATTGTATTCCACGTAATGCCATTCTTTAGTTCAGGGCTATTCAACTTTGAAGCCCCAGTGTTACTCTCAGCACATGGGCCGCAACTTAAGTGTGGTTGCATATACATGCAACTAGCTTCTTTCACACTGAGGGGCATGAATACAAAAATGAAGGCAAGACTACACAACACACAGGCCCCATTTGTCAGTTCTTCTGATATTAACAAAATGCAATATTTATCCGATTTCCACCCGTTTGACAGCACTTTTAATGATCAATGACAGTCCCGGAATTTAACTACTAAAAGACGTATCAACAGAAGACCATTCTATTGACTGCTTTTTTTGGTTTTAGCTCCCACCTGCGGGCCGCAAACAAACAGGCTGCGGGCAGCATGTGGCTCTTTGTCTGGAACGGGTTGGCCACCCCTGTTATAGACTCAGAAAACATGTAGATGGTATCATGAGCTTTCGTGGCCACGCCCACTTCAGTTACCTTCTGTTGAGTCTAGACAATCCCTTCTCTCCAGTTGCTAATGACTCCAATAATTCTTCATGCTCTTCAGATTAGAGGTGTCAAATTTATCCAGGGGAGAGTGATGTATTCTCTTTTGTTATGGTCCATGGGCCAAGAGACACATTCAAGACCTGCATACTCTCTATAAGGCACAGTGGAATGCCCATGATTTCTGTAGGAGGCTTGCACAGGAATTGGTGGTGGAGAATATGGCCTTTAATTAGTAACTGTGTTGGATCTGGTCAGTGCCTCCAATTATGGGGATAACATGCTTCACTTTAGGCCCACTGCTATTTTGGTCTTCATCCCCCTTTTTGATATCTGATAATTCTCTGTTCTCTTGTTTCCCTTGTCACGTTACTGGATTTTGAGGGGAGCAGCCAGATCACTGCTGCACCCATGGGGGGAGGGGTGTTGGCCCAAAAATTGATACAAAGGGGGCCATGTAAGGTGTCAAATGAAAGCTTTCCTTCTACTGGTTCTGTATATGCTATCCATATACTTGTATAGTATCTGGGTGTGGAATTATGAATATGTATTGTGTGGATACTGAATGTTTCTCTGTATGTGGTTGAGCAATGGGTGAAGAAGCTCAGCCTATGGATATGCTAATGGAACAATAGCCCTCTATAGGGCAAGGACACCCCTCAAGAATGGTGACTGATACCTAAGGGCTACCAGCAGGGAACACAGGGATAGGCCACTGGCCAGGTGACCTGCTGCAGCCAAGAAGAGACGAGGAAGGAGGTATATAGGGGCCATGTGGCATCCTCCATTTGGTGCTCAGCTTAGCTCTTCATCCCAGAGGCACGAGTGCAGGGATCGAGGAGCCGGGAAGAACTGTGGATCCATCCTGACGTAGGATATACACCAAAGACTCATAAGCCAACAGTTATAACATCTCTGCTGCAAGCCTGCATTGAGAACTGGGAGATTGATACATGTAATGTATGATACTTTAACAACCATACTCTCTTGCTTTTCTTTCTTGTAGCAATAAACCTTTAGAGTTTAGATTCTAATGGATTGGCTTAGCGTGATCTTGTGGGTAAGATCCAGAGGGTAAATTGACCTGGGGTCTGTGGCTGGTTTCTTGGGACCAGAAGAACCCATTTGGGGTAGGTGAGAGTGGGTTCTAAAACCCCTCACCTGTGTGCTAGGTCCCGGGCTTTTGGGGGCATGAATGTATCTGGGGTGTCGGAGGGGTTTTGCTTGTGAGGCTTCTGGCTGGCCAGGCAGGCAGCTGAAGCGCTCTGTGGGACTGGTTTGTGGCCTGTTTGGGAAGATCTCCAGTCTGGGGGCTATAGAGAGCCCCAAATTTGAGCAATTCGCCCTGAGCAGATGCCCTCGGCTGTGCCCAGACCCGGCCCAGTCCGTCGCAGTGGCGTAGTCAGCGGGATCCACAGATCTTGGTTAATTGAGCTTTGGATCAGAACCCCATGCTGGCTAAACTTGATTTTTTGGCATTGAGAGTTTGGTGGGTTAAAGAGCTGCTGCAACGAGCCAAAGACTGTATGAGAGTCTGGACAAAAGGGCTCTGAGGATTTTGTGCTGGGAGGGAGGCATTATCTTTAGAGAAGGAGCCTCTAAACCAGAACTGGAATGTATGTTAGTTGCTGAAGATATGGCTGAAAGAGAGCAGAAGATAGCCAAAGAAGCTGCTGAAAGAAGGCAAAAGATGGAGGGCAAAATTGCTGAAATAAGGAAGGAGATGGATCGAGAGCGGGCAAGACATGCAGCGAGAATGGCAGAGTTGGACAGACAGACCAGACAAGATGAGGAGGAAACTGCCAGATGGATTAAGCGAATAGAAGAACAAAAGAAACTGTATCCTCCTGGGGATTCAATGTATAACCATGTGGGTATGCGGTGTAGCTATGACATGACAAATGTTTTTAACACAGCCCCAAAGCATGGATGGGATCTGTGAGGGGGGTACAGGTAACTCTGGGAAGTTTTCTGGGGCTAGTCAATCTCATTGTAACCAAAAGAAAAGTGTCTCTGAATGTTTGCCTGTGGCAGATAGCCATGTGTCTGTGAGTGAGGCGTCTGGCTGGGCAGGCAGGCAGGCAGCTGAAGCGCTCTGTGGGACTGGTTTGTGGCCTGTTTGGAAAGGTCTCCAGTCTGGAGGCTGTAAGGAGCCCCGAATTTGAGCAGTTAGCCCTGAGCAGACGCCCTCGGCTGTGCCCAGACCCAGCCGGGTCTGTGTCATTCCTCCTTTCAGCAGTTCCAACCTGCCATATCTCCATTCCAATCGAATTGTGAACATAGCCATTCAGCTGCTGTTGGGCCCCCTCCGTATAATGGGGGTGGGGGAGAGTTCACACCTCTAAGGCTAAGGGTTTCTGCAGACAGGTATCACTGTTCATTAGAACTGGTTCACATCTTGAAGGAACTCGGCAGCCATTAGAACTAGGACTCATTCCCCCCTCCCCCCCCCAACAGAATCCTAGCTATCCCAGATGTTGGGCCGGCTGTAAGTTTGACTCACCTGCTCTAGGCTTGAAAACACTTTCAGGGTTGTTTTGTAATAGGCAGGCAGAGGAGCTTGGCCTCCTCACAAGCTTTTGCTAAACTTCAGTGGCAAATTAAAGGAGAATCTGCTAAACCCTATTAAACCTTCTCGTGGCTTTTAGTTCATGTGGTGGGAAGGTTTTTTAAACCAGTGGAAAAGGGTTATTTAAATCTCTGCTTCATTGACTATGTTGGGTAAACTAGTTTACATGGCTCCATCGACGGAGACATGTAGTCTAGACACACCCTTAAAGAGCAGAGCTGCAGCAGGAGTCGCTCCCGTGGATGGCGCAAGCTGGGTCAGACCAGTTGGCTCCCCCAGCACCAGCTCCTGCTTCTCTCTCTTTCCCCTCCCCCCCCTGCCCTCCCCAGCTGCCTCTGATACTGATGCAGTGGGGGAGGGGAGAGATGAAAGTGACTAATCGGGTACTCACTCCACTACCTGAGAAACTTATGCTTATTGGGTAATCGACTACTCACTTCCATCCCCAGTTTACCTCAATAAAGAGGCCATAGGAAGGGGTGCAGATTACGGAACCTCATATGCCATATTTTCCTCAATGCCAAAGCATTGATTAGCATTGGGGAAAATATACTGCCCTTGGCAAAAGAAGCTTCTTCATTAAACTCTGGCTTCTTCAAAGAGTAGGTGGAAGCTGTGTGTCTTGGTATCTAGGAGACACTGGGCCTAAGACTTGAGCTTCAGAAACCTGTGCCTGCTGAGACCATGTACATGCTCCGTTGTGACAGTGTTCACAACTAAAGTTGAGCAGTATGGGGTTCAGCAACTTCAGTCCCTGTTCTATAAACTAGGCAAATACAACTTAGATGGGGCTACTCTAAGGTGGGTGTAGAACTGGCTGAATAACTGCACTCAGAGTACGTTAATCGTTCTCAAGCCTGCTGGAAAGGTATAACAAGTGGGGTTTGTCACAGCTTGGTTCGGTGATGTGATGGGAGCCCCCAGGGGTTAAAGCCGACTACTCAGTGAAAACTACTAGATGATGGTGAAACAAATGATTTTTTTATTAAACAGAATGTTTCTTTTATCAAAAATCAAGTGACTTTTAAATGAATTTTAAAACAAGCAATTGCCTAATGCTTTTACAGGAGGGGAAAACTGAACCAAACTGCACTTAACTGATTACAAACTTTGTGATTATACAGGCAGTCCCCGAGTTACGCGGATCTGACTTATGTCGGATCCGCAGTTACGAACGGGGCCGTTCCTCTCCCTGGTCTCCAGCAGACCAGAGAGAGGAAGCAAAGCGGCGGAACACATGGGCAGCGGACAGGGCTGTCCGCTGCCCACGCGCTCCGAGGCTTGGCTCTGCTTTGCCCCCCCCCCCCCCAGTCTGCAGACCAGGGGGACGGGGGGGCGGCAAAGCAGAGCCAAGGCGCGGAGCGCGCGATCAGCTGACAACCCAGACGCGTCTGGTCTGTCAGCTGGCCGGGCGCTCCGCGGCTTGGCTCTGCCTTGCCTCCCCCCCCCCCCCCCCGTCCCCCTGGTCTGCAGACCAGGGGGATGGGGGGGGGGGCAAAGCAGAGCCAAGCCGCGGAGCGCGCGATCAGCTGACAACCCAGACGCGTCTGGGCTGTCAGCTGATCGCGCGCTCCGCGGCTTGGCTCTGCTTTGCCCCCCCCCCCCCCATCCCCCTGGTCTGCAGACCAGGGGGACGGGGGGGCAAAGCAGAGCAAAGCCGCGGAGCACGCGGGCAGCGGACAGCCCAGACGCGTCTGGGCTGTCCGCTGCCCGCGTGTTCCGCCGCTTTGCTCCCCGTCCCCCTGGTCTGCAGACCAGGGGGACGGGGAACAAAGCAGAGCAAAGCCACGGAGCCCGCGGGCAGCAGGACAGCCACGGCGCGTCTGGGCTGTCCCGCTGCCCCCGTGCTCCATGGCTTTGCTCCGGACACCTGTGGTACAGCAGCTGGGGCGCTGCCAGTTGGTCCCGTAGTGCCGCTCTGGGCGCTACTGGACCAACCGGGCAGCACCCCAGCTGTTCTGCCCCAGGCGTCCTGATTCAGCCACTGTTGGTCAGATTCAGCAGCGGCTGAATCAGGACGCCTGGGGCAGAGCAGCTGGGGTGCTGCTGGGTTGGTCCAGTAGCGCCGAGGAGCGGCGGCGCTACTGGACCAATCCAGCAGCACCCCAGCTGCTCTGCCCCAGGCGTCCCCAAGTCAGCCGCTGCTGAAACTGACCAGTGGCTGACTACAGGAAGCCCCTGCCCAGGGCTTCCTGGAATCAGCCGCTGATCAGTTTCAGCAGCAGCTGACTAGGGGATGCCTGGGGTTCTTAAGTTGAATCTGTATGTAAGCGGCTGAATCTGGACGCCAGTTCCGACTTACATACAAATTCAACTTAAGAACAAACCTACAGTCCCTATCTTGTACGTAACCTGGGGACTGCCTGTAATTCGATTATATTAAATCACTATCTCTAATTTGCTTAAGGCAGCGCAGCATGCAAGCAAAAAATACAAAAACAAAGCCAATATAATGATGATAAAAACTCTGTCCACAGCCAGCCTCTCTCTGGTTATTTTAGGGCAGCTGGTGGAGTTAGTCATTAATCTACCTCTACAACTTAACAACTCCTGGGTTTCTATTTCTAACACTTATGCTTGGCCTAAATACAACAAGAGAGTCTTATTTATCTCTTGCAGCTGTGCTCTGTTTTCATCCTCACCTCCTTGTTCTTAGATGCCTACACAACGCAAGATTATACAATTTACACAGTGTGGTTAATAGAACTCAGTTACACTCTGCAGAATTACACAATGAAATTAACACAATTCAACTATTAACTAAACCAATAACTAATATATTTAAGCAATACTTACAAATCCAGCAACGATAAAGCGTAAAGACACACTAGAACTCGGAGCATGCTCAGAACTTGCGCACTGCTACCTTTGACTCGAAGGGTGGGGAGGCAGCCTCAGGGTGATCAGTCCTTCAGCCAGGCAAAAAGACACGTGCCCTCAATAACATGGAACCTCTCTGAACAAAGGGGTCGAGGGTCTTTTATAACAGAACTTGATATCCGGTACCTTATTAGAGTCTGTTCGTTGGCTGGGCCTGATAGGCTGGTAATGAGGTAATGTGCAATATTGCCCTATAGGATTTTTCATGATGCCTGCCTGATAGCCCCGTGTACAGAGCCGAGTGAGGGCATGGTCAGTGTGCATGGCAGTTGCGTCTCATTTCCCTATGCCTACCTTCAAGGACCGGTCAAGAGAGTCTTATCTATCTCTTGCAGCTGTGCTCTGCCTTTTCATGCTCACTTCCCTGTTCTTAGATGCCTACAAGGTTAAATTCCGTTCACAGAAAGCTGCATTGTGTGCTTACAAGTTATGCTTTCTCAGTGTGTGTCAGCAGCCTACATTTTCTGTGAGGGGCCTTTGTGTGGCAGAATGGGCAATGCGCGCATGAGGCTGTGGTCAAAAGGACCTGCTCTGTGACAGGGTTCTGCAGGAGTCTGCTTTGGGACCAGCTCTGTTCAATATCTTCATCAACGATTTCGATATTGGCATTGAAAGTACGCTTATTAAGTTTGCAGATAATACCAAGCTGGGAGAGGTTGTGACTGCTCTGGAGGATAGGGTCATAATTCAGAATGATCTGGACAAATTAGAGAAATGGTCTGAGGTAAACAGGATGAAGTTTAATAAAGACGAATGCAAAGTGCTCCACTTAGGAAGGAACAATCAGTTTCACACATACAGAATGGGAAGCGACTGTCTAGGAAGTAGTACGGCAGAAAGGGATCTAGGGGTTATAGTGGACCAGAAGCTAAATATGAGTCAAGAGTGTGATGCTGTTGCAAAAAAAGCAAACATGATTCTGGGCTGCATTAACAGGTGTGTTGTGAGCAAGAGACGAAAAGTCATTCTGCCGCTCTACTCTGCGCTGGTTAGGCCTCGGACTATTGTGTCCAGTTCTGGGCACCACATTTCAAGAAAGATGTGGAGAAATTGGAGAGGGTCCAACAAGAAGAGCACCAAGAATGATTAAAGGTCTAGAGAACATGACCTATGAAGGAAGGCTAAAAGAATTGGGTTTGTTTAGTTTGGAAAAGAGAAGATTGAGGGGGAACATAATAGCAGTTTTCAGGTATCTAAATGGGTGTCATAAGGAGGAGGGAGAAAACTTGTTCATCTTGGCCTCTGGGGATAGAACAAGAAGCAATGGGCTTAAACTGCAGCAAGGGAGGTTTAGGTTGGACATTAGGAAAAAGTTCCTAACTGTCAGGGTGGTCAAACACTGGAATAAATTGCCCAGGGAGGTTGTGGAACCCCCATCTCTGGGGATATTTAAGAGTAGGTTAGATAAATGTCTATCAGGGATGGTCTAGACAGTATTTGGTCCTGCCATGAGGGCAGGGGACTGGACTTGATGTCCTCAAGGTCCCTTCCAGTCCTAGTATCCTATGATTTGATGAAGTTGAGAGGCATGGGGTCCAATAACTTCAGTCCCTGTTCTATAAAATCATGGATGTGGAGGAGGCAGAGACCCTTTGTCTAAAGAATGTTGCTGATACGAGGTTTGTTTTTCTGGAGCAGAGCTGCTTGTCAGCCTGCTTTTTAAACTTAAATATGCACCTTTGTCAGGTCCTACTGCAATGATGGAAATAGTACTCGATCCATTTGCTTCTTTTTTGCCCACAGTTTAACTTTCTGGTGCGGTATTTCTTTCATCAATGACTCTTGAAGTGCCTTCCAAGTTTTGACTGTATTAGCAATGGAGCAGCAATTCTCTGAAATTTAAGGCTATGGATATAGGCTTTAGTATACTGAGTATATCCTCTACATCCCTCTGCAATCCAGTGTTAGATATTTTAGAGAGATACTTCAATCTATTTTATCATGGGTTTTTTCAAAGTTTTATGAGAATAGACCAGTTCCTAATAAACGATTTGAAACAATCAACCCCATAAAAATCAAATCTCTGGAGGGAGAATTGGTTTGAATCCTCTTTCTCTCGTCAGTGAAGCAGAAGCAAAATGGTTATGGAAGTATTTTGTGACTTCAACACTTTACTTTATTTCTGGAGTAGGTATACTTAAGTATTTGGCTAAAAGATGCATTAAATGGGCATGCAGCCCATTCTGTTTCTTCTGTTTATTTTTCTAAGTGTGTTTTTTTTAAGTTGCCATATTTATAGCATTGTCTGACACAACTGTGAACATGGCAGTTGAATTTGTGTTCAGTTGATTACAGTTTTCACTGTCACTTTTAATAATATTCTGTTTCTGTAACCCCATCTTCTATCAAGACTTAAACTGGCCCATTTCCCATCAGTATTTCTTGCACACTGTTCATGTTCCTTGTCATACACTGTATGTAGCAGCCTTCCACCAGCATCCGCTCTGCCAGGTGGAGTGGAGTGTGGTCATAAGGACTCAGCCATGTCAATGAGGTATTGGGTAATAATGCGAAAAAGAGACTGGGACATAGATGAAGCTGATCTTTTCCTTGATGGTGTCTGCTCGTCCTCATGATGATGGCGGTTTTACTGGATGATGATTATTTGCTATGTTTTAACTAAAGGGGCCGTCGTGAACTTGATTTCCAATAACATTCTAGTTTTCAGATCTTAAGCATTGAGTTAGCTGTGTCAAAACAGAGTACCACTCCAAATTATCTCTTTCTGTAAGATTCATTTAGACGCAATCCTATTTCAGGTTCATCCTATGTTTCTTGCTGATCTTGGTTCAGTTTTCCACATTTGCTTAGTAATGTCAATTTAGAGGACTGGACTTGATTTGGCGATTCTCTTTTTTCCTGTATGCTTTTATGAGAAGCAATCCCTTTCCAGGTACATCCTGCTCACCTCCGCTACAACTAAACCCTTACTGTGCTTTACATTATATGAGGAAGCTGTGTGCCAAATTTGGTGGTCCCAGCTCTTGCCTTTTAGGAGTTTATGATCAGACAAACTCTCTAAAATATAGATAGGACCGTGAAACACAATTAAAAACCAATTTTGAATAGTCATTCTTCCTACTCTTATTCAGTTACTCACTCATTTAATTTTTTTCAGCAAGGATGTTGATCTGGTCTCAAATTACCAAGAAAGTTAAGACTCACTGCACCTAGAGTGCACAGAATTTTGGTATAAAACACCGTTGGGAAAGCTAAAGTAAAATAGGGAACAGACTTATGGCATCACCATTATGGTCTGTGACCATGATGTTCCAAAATAAGAGGCATATATTATGTAATATAAATTAAGAAAATGACACTCAGTAGCAACTGGCAATTCTAGATTTTGTTTACTGCAGTGTTTGGAGTCCCCGGCTCCGCATGGCATTTCAAATCGGCAGCACAGCATGGAGCCCAGCATTAGCAGGGGACTCTGAGTCTCCCCTCCCCCCCATTGACCCTGGGCTCCATGCTGCGCTGCTGCTTTGAAATGCACAAGAGCCGGCGCTGGGGATTCTTGTACATTTCAAAGCTGGCACCCGCATGCAGCCCGGAGTCAGCGGGTACATTTCAAAGGAGGAATGCGAAAGTGCTTATCGACTACTCGACTAGTCAGTTAACCATTACTTAACATCCTTAGTCTAAAGCCAGGTTACCCAGCCTGTAGCTCTGCAGGTAAATCTCATGGAATATTTGCAGTGCATTAGCAGTCTTAGTCTTGAACTTCCCTGGTGTTCAAGGAGGTATTAAATATTAACAGCAGTAGAACAGAGATCGTCTCAGCTAACTCTTAGGACTCCTTTGTATGAAAGTTATCTGGACCTGCTGATTTTAAAACACTTATCCCTAGTAGTTGATGATAAATATTCTTTTATTAATAAATTGGAAAGCACTATATTACCCTCATGCAATATTTGGACAGGACAAATATTCCATATTGAATGTGATCGGGTAAGAACTGGTCCCTGAACATTTCACCAACTTCTAGTCCAGTGACTAGTTCATTTTTTTTTTCTTCATAATGAGGTTCAAAATAGCTTTCTCATGTTGGGTGCAATACTTTGTTTAAATTTGTGATACACTGCCTGAAACCACCAGTTGCAAAATTGAAGTTTCCCCATAAGTTTTTCTACTACACGTTAGACAGGGCTTGCAGAGCAGTCCATGCTGTTTGCCACTTTGATTCAGTGGTCTGTAACAGATGGCTACCAGAAGGTTCGCCTGGACTTCATTACTTAGCGCGCTGAGCCACATGTATTCAAGATCCCGTGGTTCTGAGTTACCAGTAACTGATCTGAGCCATTAAACAAGGACAAATCTTTAAAGAGTGAATCCTGACAGTCTCCATAAGAGGTTGTGGGGAACACCTAACAAACTTAAGGGTAGATGGTGTATTATGACTTCTCTGATGCTTTTGCCCTAAAGTAAGTGTACTGTGCATTGTGAAGACAGTATGGTCTTTCTCCCTTGGCTTACTGCTTCCTTTGCTAGCAATCCAGCATCTGGGAGCACCCATGTTCAGCAAGGTTGTGTCACTGCAGCTCAAGCTGGTAAGGAAGCAGGCTTTGATTTTGGTTTCGATCATTACATGATTTCCTGGCCTCCACATTGTGCTGGTTGATGTGTTGGCAGTGTTAGTTAGACAAGCAAGCTGATTACTTTAAAAAAAAAAAGAAAGCAAGAAAGAAAGAAAAAGTGCTGCCAGCCTCGGGGGCACTAGCTCGGGTGCCCTCTCACAAGCGTGTTATGTTTGGCTTGTGTCCTGAAGCCAGAATGAGTGGTTGTGTAGGGAGCAGAAGCAGGTATTTTCAGTGCTCTGCCAAAAGCGTAAATTCTGTCAAGTTATTTGCATATTGTGTGCCATGCTTGTACATTAGGAGCCTCAAGAGACGTACACAAGCTAATGACTAATTTTGGTGCATGCATATAACTCACTTTGTGGTCCAGTAAAACTGGTGAAAGCAATAAGCTTGAACTAAATAAATCTGTTCCCTGTGTTGGATTCTGGACTTCTCCCTACAGTGATTTTTAAGAGAGGTTCTAAACCCAAGTGTCCTCTCCTCATCAGGAGCCAACTTTGGTGTGGCTTGGCTGCCTCCCATGAAAACAACTTCAGAACATACATGGATAAGGGGTTTGCTGCCCTGCGCTTACTTGCAGTCTAGGGTAGTAGAAATGTCAATTTTAGGAAATGGAAATCAATTTGGGCAGGGGGCAGGAGGAATAGCAAGGAATTAATGAGCTCACCCAGGTAAAAATTGCAAGCAGTTGTTGCCCTTTCAGCTGGCACTTCCTTGCCCGGAGCTCTTTTTAGTCTTCCCTCCTTTAATGAACAAAATATTTTTTTCTTTCTCCACTATAACTAAAATGCCTTTAAAAGCAATGAATACAGAAAATACCTGCTTTACTTAAGCGGCGAGGAGTCCTGTGGCACCTTAGAGACTAACTGAAGTGTAGGAGCATAAGCTTTCGTGGGCAAAGACCCACTTCGTCAGATGCATGCATGAAAGCTTATGCTCCTACACTTCAGTTAGTCTATATGGTGCCACAGGACTTCTTGCCGCTTTTGCAGATTCAGACTAACACGAATAGTCTGATACTTGACTGCTTTACTCTAGTCATCTGTCTTGTTTGTGGGAGCGTTAATATATGGCTTAATCTCTTGAATACCAAAATGGCTAGGTTTTTATCCCCCAAATGAATCAGTCACTTCGCAGTTGAAACTGCCTTTTTTATAGAGCTGGCAGGGTTGTGCAGGTGGTGTCAGCAAGAAACTTCAGATACGTGCCTGTTAAAATGGTACGTGGGAAGCAGACTTATCTGGGCTTTCACTAAAGATGTAACAGACTAGTCGACTATCCACTAGCATTTGCTTATTGGACAGTATTTTGACTAGTCGATAATCCCTCCCCTTTGCTGCCTGTATAAGATAGAAGCACCGGAGGGCTACTTCAAAGTGGCAGTGCTGCACAGCGGCGCTGCCACTTTGAAACCCCCTATTTAAAGGGGCAGCCACTGCACAACTGATCTGCGGATAAGCTGTGTGGCGGCTGCCCCTTTAAAATGCTGCCTGTGCGCCTTCCAAAGGGGCAGCTGTGGAGCCCAGGATCAGGAGTCCCCAGCTGACTTTGGGTTTTGGGGAAGTGCCGCACGGAGCTCGGGATCAGCTGGGGAGTCCTTAGCTGACCCCAGACTCCTAGCAGCATGCAGCATAGCATGGTGCTCGGGGTCAGTGTGGGACTCCGAGTCTCCTGCTGACCCCGGGCTCCGTGGCTTTGAAATGCAGACGAGTCCCCGCACAGGACTCTTGTGCATTTCAGAGCAGGCACCCGAGTGCAGCCCGGAATCAGCGGGACTTCCTGCTGGCCCCGGCTATATGCAGAGTTCTGCATTCCTCCTTTGAAATGTACAGGAGCCCCAGCAGGGGCCCAGCGGGACTCTTGTACATTTCAAAGGAGGACTGCGGAGGTGCCTGTTGACTAGTGGATGGAAATTCCTTCGACCGGTCAGTTAACTGCCTTTTAACATCCTTAGTACAGACATCTGGAAAGTTGAGAGCCTCTGATTTATATCAGACTCTTGAAGCTGACTGAACTCTGTGCCTCACTTTGTGGAGCCTGACAAGGGACTCTGGTTCTGATTTGTGGAGTTGTTGAGCACTTGCAATGCAAATTAAAGTTAATGGGACCTGGGTCTAAACATACAGAATTTCTGTTCAAGTATTTTAAAATGTCAGGTCCTTTGGTATCAGATTAAAAACTTCAAGTTAGTGAATACTCTTGCCCTTAACCTTTCTCTGCTTCAGCTCCCTGCCTGTACATTGAGTCTACCGCCCACTCATCTCACAGGGTGGTTGTGAAAATTTGATTTAATGCTTGTGAAGCACTCAGTTTCTATAGTAATGGCTTCATTTGCTTTTCCGTGTCCATTTCTGAACTGAAATGTCTACTAGGTGAATTTAAATCTGGGTGGCACTTAAGTATTAGTGTGTTAGAACTGACAGTGCAAGAATTCACATCTTCAGTCTCTTGAATCTAATAAAGACATTTTCTAGGAATATTGTGGGAGTGGTTCTTGTATCAGTTAGTACCAGTACATAACCTGGGGTGAAACGAATAGACTTTGGAATAAATTAGAGCATTATTGTACTGTAAAGACTTTAAAACACAAGTCTCCAGCTCAGAGTAGAAATTATTCAGATGGCTTCCATCCAGACGGAACTAACTTTGTTGCATGGAACACACTTGCTTGTAATGGTCTACTCCAGATTGGACCAGAGAAAGTCAGGGCCCCGCTCCCAAGCTCCTCCCCCAGTTGTCGGCCCTGGCTGGTTCTCCACTGCGGTCCAGCAGTATGTGCTCCTGCTGGACCAGCATCCCAAATAACGAGGGGTGGCCCAAGGCGGGCTGCCGGCAGCTGGCGCCCCAGGCGGAATGCGCGATTGGCGCCCCTGCCTCCACAGCCCTCAATGGCGTGACATCCTCATTGGGCGCCCCCTTTAACTCAGCGCCCTAGGTGACAGCCAAGTCGGCCTGTACGCACGGCCACCCCTGCAAATAAGAGGTTCAGCCAGTAGTGAGTGTTGCATACTATGAATCTATGGAATGAGAGTTATTGTTACGTTACAAAACTGTTTTGCTGCAAGCCAGTTATGTCTGTCATACAATTAAGAGGTTGTCCCCTGTGGATAACTTGTCTTAGTTTGGAAAGGTGTGGTGGAAAATATTCATTGGTAATGTCTTAGAGGATTTTCTTTTCAAATTGAAACACCTTACCAGTGTCTCAAGGAACCCTTTTAATACTTAGCCGGAGTAGCTCTTGGCCATGACTCATCTTAACGAAAAGAAACTGAATACTTTCATCTGTCTGCACTTTTGCTGTCAGCTCGCTTAGCAGTATCCTCTGAAGGTAAATGTCCTTTTATATGCTTCCTCGGCAAGTCAGTGTCTGTGTAGGGCATTCCTGTAATGAAATGGGTTTAAAGTCATGGAGGACAGGTGCATTTCCCCATGTGAAAATGGTTCCACAGTTCACATAAGAAGCAACGTTTAACTTTATTTTCCATCCTTTGAAACAAAATACTTACCATTTATATTTTACAGTGATAATTTTAATCATGTTCCCTCAGAAATAAAGCCAGATCGGTCATGTATTAAAAGAATTTTGTAATGCTTCCACTGTAGTGTTCTCTTATGGCAATGTAGTTCAGCGATCTGGTGAGTAGTTAGTGTTTGAGCCCATAGTCGTTCGATAAAGAAGTAACTCCATTAGCTGGTATGAACAGTAGTCTGTTGTCTAGGCCAGTGTTTCTCAAACTGTGCTCCGCGGAGCCCCAGGGCTCTGCGAGATCTCTCCAGAGGATCTGTGAGGTTGACAAACTGGAAACATCGATCGGTACAACACATGCATTGCCCCAGCGGTCCGCTGACTGTATAAGTACAACGCATACAGTCAGCGGACCGCTGGGGCAATGCAGAAGTACAACGCATACAGTCAGCGGACCGCTGGGGCAATGCAGAAGTACAATGCATACAGTCAGCGGACCGCTGGGGCAATGCATACATTTTTACATATGTAAAGGGCTCCGGAGCCCAAAAAGTTTGAGAACAGCTGGTCTAGGCCAATATTGGTAGTGTTGGGTGTAAAAGGGTAACTGGTGGGGCTGGAGGTGAGAGCTCCACAGGCTGGAGCAGTCCCCACCTGGATTCTGCCTAGTTGGTTAACTGGTTAAATGATTAACTGGGATTTTACATCCTTACTTTCAACAACATGGACATCTGCTGGGGAAATGCCACATCAAGGCACAGATGATCCAGCAAGTTGTTGGGATGTACAGCAGAGAGAGCTTTTTATTTTTGGGGGGAGAAATCTACTAGGGGAGTCTGTTCTAAGATTGATTTTTACAAATAAGGACTGGTTGAGATTTTGAAAGTGGAAATCAGCTTGGGTGAGTGTGATCAGGAATTGGTAGAGTTCATTCCTCTAATGCTAGGTGGGAAAACAGTGCAAACAGAATGGGTTTCAAGAAGGCAGACTTGAGCCAACTCAGGGAGTTGGTGAGTAAAGTTCCCTGGTATCCTGCAGGTGGGGGCTGCTTTGGCTGGGCTGGATCAGCCCCCCTCCAGGCTGGAGCCCCGCACTCACTCATCTCCCTCTGTAATCGATTAATCAGTTAAATAGTATGTTGAACAGGTTACCTGGGAAGCAAGCATAAAGGGACAAGCAGTTTGAGAGTTGACCATTATTTCAATGGGGAATATTATGAGCACAAGAGAAAACCATATTACTGGGTTGGAAAGATAGAAAGTATGGCAAGAGACCACCTCAGTTTATCCAAGAGGTCTTCAGTGATCTGAAATGCAGAAGAGACCTACACACAGTGGACATTGAGTCAAATATCGAAGGATGAATACAAACAACACAAGTATGTCGGGATCAAATTAGAGGCCGAAGAGCAAAATGAAATTAAACTAACGAGACAAAGGGCAGCAAGCAAATGTTCTAGAAATACATTACTACTTCTGGAAGGGGTTGCAAGTGCTTTGGAGAACAACTTAAAATTCAAAATGCTCTGGAGAAATAGTCTGAAGAAACCAGGGTGAAATGCAACAAGGACAAATGCAAAGTACTGCACTTACGCAGCATCTGGTGCACAGATGCAAAATGGAAATGACTGCCGAGGAAGGAGAACTGCAGAAAGGGATTTGGGTATCCTAGTGGATCACATGATAACTGTGAGTCAGCAGTATGATACTGTTGCAAAAGCAAATATTCTGGGCAGGACTAGCAGGAGTGTTGTAAGTAAGCTGGAATGAATTGTATACGCTGATTAAGCTTCAGTTGGGGGATTCTGCCGCTCTACTCTACACTAGATAGGCCTCAGCTGGAGTACTGTGTCCAGTTCTGGGCGCCACATTTCAAGAAAGATGTGGAGAAATTGGAAAGGGTACAGAGAAGAGCGACAAGAATGATTAAAGGTCTAGAGAACATGACCTATGAAGCCAGGCTTCATGAACTGGGCTTGTTTAGTTTGGAAAAAAGAAGATTAAGGGGGGACATGATAGCGGTTTTCAAATATCTAAAAGGGTGTCACAAGGAGGAAGGAGAAAATTTGTTCCTCTTGGTTTCTGAGGACAGGACAAGGAGTAATGGGCTTAAAGTGCAGCAGGGGAGGTTTAGATTGGACATTAGGAAAAAATTCCTAACTGTCAGGGTGGTCAAATATTGGAATAAATTGCCAAGGGAGGTGGTGGAATCTCCCTCTCTGGAGATATTTAAGAACAGGTTAGATAGACATCTGTCAGGGATGGTGTAGACGGAGCTTGGTCCTGCCTTGAGGGCGGGGGGCTGGACTCGATGACCTCTCGAGGTCCCTTCCAGTCCTATTATTCTATGATTCTATGATTGTGTCCAGTTCTTGGTGTCACGTCTCAGGAAAGATGTGCACACATTGGAGAAAGTCCAGAGAAGAGCAACAGAAATGATTAAAGGTCTAGAGAAGATGAAAGGCTGGCGGGTGACGCTTACTAGTTCCTGTTAACGCGTGGGCTGCAGCAGCTTTTCGCCCGCCCTGCTCCAGCCCTGCAAAGCCCACCACGGGCAGGGGCTGCTCTGGCCGGAGCAGATTCACACCCCCTTCCCCTGCGGAGGGTCCCATTCCTGGCCCCAGCCTCCAGGACAGGTCCCTCTTCTCCCCCTGCCACGTGGTAGCTCCAGCCACCAGAGCAGGTCTTTCCCCATCACAGGCCAGGTCCCAGCGCCCCACCCCAGTGGTTCCCTCCCTGTGCCATTTCAGCCAGCCCCGCTCACCGGAGCAGCCCTTCAGTCCTGCTGCGTGGCTCTTCAGAGGGGCTGGGTAGGGAAGGGGCTTTTGTGCATGGCCATGCAGGCGTGCGCCTCAGCAGGAACTGCGCTTCCTTCCAGTTCCAGACATTTGATCATGGTGGCATCCAGTGTGAGCTGTGACTGGAAGGTGAATTGGTGATTTGGAAGGGAGGTAGGACCTTAGTTGTCTATGCTTTGGAAGTATTTGGGAAGCGCTGTTTAAGAATATGGAGAATTGTCATAACCTAGTATCCTAGCCCTTCGGCAACTAACCCATGCATGGGCCTTCACACACGGTAAATTAAAGATCTGGATGCATCTTGGAGCCCTCTTTGCTCCCTGTTTCACATTTGGGACAAGTTAAAGATGTTAAAACAGGCTACCTGGCTGCTGGTAACTTTTTTCTGCCCTTTGAAGTCTCAAACATCAAGCTGAAACGTTTAAATCTGTGTGGAGTGCTGGCAATGGAAATGCTGCCCCTTCTCACGGGGGATGTCTGCACTCTTTCCTATGCTTCTCTGAGAGTTGAGAGAAATCTTCAGGGTGTTGCAGGAAGAAGTTGGGTTTTGTAGGTGGCGTTGTCTTTTAGAACCGGTGCTTCAGAATATATAGGTAGCTGAAATCTGCTTCCGAAAGGCTTTAACTTTTAGGGATGTAAATATCAAACAAAACAGTTAACCAGTTAAATGGTTAAAATTGTGGTGTTTAACTGGTTACCTGCAAGGACTAGTCGACTATCTGATAAGCAAATGCTTATCGGATAGTCAGTAGACTAGTTGATTTCCCTCCCCTTGCTGCCTCTATCAGATGGAAGCAGCAATGGGGATGGAAAGGGGGTATTCAAAGTGACAGTGCGGCACAGCTGATCCCCAGATCAGAGGCGGCGTTTCAAAGAAGCAGCACTGCGCAGAGCCGGGGTCAGCTGGGGACTCCAGCTGATCCCGGGCTCCACGCGACATTTCCACAGAATCCAGGATCAGTGGGGGAGTCCACAGCTGACCTCAGGTTCTGGGGAAATGCCACACAGAACCCCAGATGATCGCGGGTTCCTCTGAAATGCCACGCATTTATTTGTGTAAATGTGTAGCTGCTGAATTTTTCAGTTTTTACATGTGGGGGAGGGAGGAGGGGCAGCTGGAAGCCAGTGCCTGCCCTCCCTCCTGTGCTGCCCCTCTGTGGGAGGCACCAGTGTATGTGGTGGGGGGACAGCTGGTAGCTCCGCAGGAGCTGGCTCCCCACACGTGCTGGTTCTTGCCTCCCCTCCTCCCCCGCATTGCTGCCTCTGTATCAGAAGTAGCAGTACTGGAGCGGGGCAAGCGGCTTTGCAGGAGCTGGTGCTCTTGTCTGTCCACCCCCCCTTGGGGAGGCAAAAGCCAGCTCCCCATGCACACTGGCTCCCCTCACCCACGCACTGCTGCCTCTGATTAATTCTAAGAGTTTACACATCTCAATCTAGAAACCTCTCAACATAATTGTACTGCAGTCTGCAGGCTGGAAGATGGGTGACACAAAAGCAGTGTGAAAGAGAGGTGGCCATCTTTTGTCTAGGTAATAGCTTTTATTGGTAAATGTGTAATTTCTACATTCCTACTCAGAAACAAACCTAAAATGTATTTCTACTCTGGTCTCAGCGTTGTGTCCTGAATACTCTAGTATGGTCTTAAGTTACCATTCATCCAAAGTCTGGATTGGTCTCCTCTCCTAAAGAAAGCACAAGCAACTTCAGTTCTTTTGAAATGGCTAATGCTCGAGATCTGTGTACTTTCACTTCTCCTCTTAGCAAAGACGGTAAAATTGGAGCAGCCAGGTGAAGTTCATTTCAAAGCTGCATTGTTTTGGAATGGTTCAGAGAGATCAGATTCTAAAACTAAAACTGACCCCTTTTGGATGGCTCCCTTGTGAAGTTGATAGGTTTTGATAGGCAGCACTAATTTGTAAAGAACCCACAACAAATGTGCTAGTCGTATAACCAAGTAGATGGCGTGTAATGGAGTGCACATAACATGGACAGCACATCTGCTAGCCTTTTGGGACATCTTGATCATTTTTGGTAGCGTAAAAAGACCTTGTAACAGCAGCACAGAATGTGAACTGCTTCTTCGAGTGGTCCCCGTGAGTAACTTCCTCATTCATTGAAAGCCCGCTACAGAGAGTGCTAAGAGCCTCTCCTTGGGAATTGCAAGTGGAACTTCAGGTTCCTTGCTCTCTTTTACTCCTAATAACCATCTGGAATGTATCTAAAAGTACTACAGGAGATGTCAGTGTCCAGCTCACATTTCTTAATGCAGGTTGTATGAGATGGATGGGTATTAATGGAAATTGGAAGTTTGAGACTGTGGAGTAAAGTCTTGCTTTGTGAATGAAGAAATTCTGGATTTGGTTGCCTTATCCATAGGAGATGATCTAACAATACTGTACAGCCATGCCAGCTTGTGCCAACACTGACCATGATGCTGCGAGTGTCCTCCAATATTTATGCTTACGACCTCTTCCATTAGACCATCCGTGAGAGCGATAAGGAGTGAAGGGTCACTTAATTTGCAGCGACTAATATAATTCAGTGAAATACTTCTGTCTGTTGAACTGCCAGGTTTCTTATCAAGATAAGTTTAATGATTTCCGTAATTATAAACTGAAATGTGAAAAAAAAATGATTTGCATTTTGTATGACCTTTTGGGGCTGCAATTTATTTTAGAAGTTTTCTTTTGAACAAAATCTTGAGTCATTAAAAAAAATCAGCTGTCAAGATCAGTATTAGAGGAATTGGCATACTGGATTAGATTTAGGACTTTCCCCACAAGAGTATGAAGTAAACCGATGTCATGGTTTTGTATTCACTTAATTTCCCTTTTTTATTTCATTTTTTGCTCTGTTATATTTGCGGGGAGAGAGAGGCATGAACCCAAACCTAAACTTATGCAGTTGTATGAGAGCTTCCACATTAAATCTACTGACAATGGAAAACTCCCTAGTGGATTTTGGATTCCTTGGCTCTTCTGCCTTTTACATGCCTGCCTTTTTAAACACACAAGCTGAACCTGCTCTCTCTGGAACTTAGTGGGTGGGTGGCGGCTGGTGTGTGTTTTTTGGGTTTGTTGCAGCATTAAAGCTCTCTGTTACGTTAGTGTTTATGCTAAATAATGTGTCTGTATTGATTTGTTGTGCTTTTTTCTCTTTTGCTTGGTGATTGTTTCTATTTTACCACTTGAAACCTTCAGTGAAACTACATTTCTCTGCCACCCTGTCAATTTTGTCAATCAATTGTAATTCTAAATACTCATGCATTTGCCATCACTTAATTTCTGAGAGTCAGGTTTTAGTTCTTTTTGCTGTATTAACAAACAAAACACGTCTACAAAACCCTTCCCATTCTACTGACAAAGATGGCCGGTGCTGTTTTGGACAGAAGTCTGAGGGGTAGCCATGTTAGTCTGTAACTGAAAACATTTAATAAAACAAAACAACCAATATTTCTGCAAGCATCTTAGGATATGTGTACACTACAGTGTTATTTCGAAATACCTTATTTCAAAATAATGTCTCTACTCACAAAATGTATTTCGAAATAGCCTTTTGCTCTTTCGAAATAGCCCGCCCACACTGAGTGGACACTGAATCGCATTTAAGGCTGGCCAGAACCAGGTCTGGGAGGACATCAGGTCAGGAGCTACTTTGTGTGGCTGCTGCCTGAAGCTATCTGATGCCTGTGCTTAAAGGGTGACCACCCCCCCCCCCCAGACAAACAGTTCTCAGGTTTCCCTGCTTGCTTGCCTACCTCGATGAGGGACAGCAAAGCATTTTGTCTCTGTGTGCTCTAGTTGCCCTCACTCAGGACACCACAGCACTCTGCACCATGGAGCCAGAGCTGCCTCAGGGCACTCTGGTGCTTCTCGTGGATGCGTTGATGCAAGCCTGGCTGCACTGTCTGCAGGCTGCCATCTGGGAGGTCCATCGGGGGGCTGTTAGTATCCAGGAGGCCCTGCAGGAGAGCTTCCACCCTGAGGAGCACTAAGAGCCTCCCTGGTCTGCCCCACTGGGGGCTTGTGTCTCATTCCTCCCTCACGTCCTTCCACTTACCCCTCCCTAACCCCCCTTCCTGATGTCAAATAAAATACATGTATTTTCATGAACAGGGCTCGACAAATAATACAGTCTACTTGCCTGTGGCGAGTAGATTGTAACCCGGAAGAGCCGGGTTTGGGTGATCTGCGCATGTGCAGAGCGCCGGACAGCGTGGCTGGCGAGCGGGGCTTGTTTGTGTGCCTCGTGGCAAGCACCGTGTAATACTAACACAGCTACCCCTCAGACTTCTGTCCAAAACAGCTCAGTATTCAGTGTGTTGGCATACAATGGTTTTATATCGCGGCAATAAGATATTCTCTGTTTAATGACTCCTAACATTCTATTTGCCTTTTTGGCTGCCGCTGCACAATGAATGGATGTTTTTAGAGAACTATCCACAATGACACCAACATCTCTCTAATGGTAGACAAATTAGTCCCCATCAGGTTGTGTGTATAGTTGGGATTATTTTTTCCAATGTGCATTACTTTATACTTATCAACATTCAATTTCATTTGCCTTTTTGTTGCCCAATCACTTAGTTTGGTGAGGTCTTTGTGAAGCTCTTCACAGTCTGCTTTGGTCTTAACTGTCTTGAGCAGTTTGGTATCATCTGCAAATTTTGCCCTCTTCACTATTTACCCCTTACCTAGTTGTGGGTGAGGTCACAGAGCTCAGTACCCAGTTGTGTGGTGGTGTCGTCAGGGACACAGCCAGTAATCCAGCTGTGTGCGGAATGCTGGTGTAAAGAGCTTCTATGGCCATGGAGGCCAGGATGGTGTTTTCAGGAAGATTACTGATGCTCTGTAGTTTCCTCAGGATGTCGGTGGTGTCTCGAAGGTAGCTAGGAGTGCTGGTAGCATAGCGTCTGAGGAGAGAGTCAATGTAACAAACCACTCTCCTGCTGTAAGTGTGCCAGTGCCCGAGATGATGGGTCGTTCAGGGTTTCCAGGTTACTCATTTTACCCAATGTCAGGTTTCCAAAGCCATTCCAGAGATCACTTGGATTGGGTTGTGGCTAGCTGAAAATAGGAAATAGATATGCATGTCCTATAAAATGAGCAACTTCCGTGTAATGTGTGTAAAATGACTTTCTCTGTGTACCTTGGGTTTTGCAATGATATAAATATCAGTGCCACATACTAACTTGTATCAGCAGTTTCAGAAGTTACAGTAAATGGGTATTTCTAATACTAGTCAGTGCCCAGGGACTACACTGAAGAATTGTGTAAGTTAAAGAAGCAGTAGTGTAGACAAGACAATACTTGGTAGGTCAACCTTGTAAGAAGTGTGAAGGCCTTATAATTGTACCTAGTAGTACAAGTAGGTTGCTTTGAATTTAACCAGCAAAGAAATATAAGCTTGCCCTTATTCTGTAGCTTAGATAGCTTAGGTAATATCTTTTGATTTATAACTTCTCATCTGTTTTACTTTAGAAGCTCAGGTTCTGACTAGATTAGGTATTAACCTACACAGCTAGTGAAATGGTGACCTCACAAAACCATAAGTGTAAGTGTGCAGTTGACTAGGATTCCCTTCATTGTTTAACACCTGAATGTCTTGAAAGAAAGCCTTTGTTTAATGCAGCCCTTCTTGGCCATTTCACTTAAGGTAGTATAGCTCCAGCATCCAAGGTCTCCAAGAAGTTCTCCAGCAAAGTCAGAACAATGATATTTCTACTCTAAAAAAGGAACGCTCTGAGAGCCACTGCTGAATCACTTAGAGAAAGGCACCAACCATATCCTCCCAACTCCCAGCAATGTTCCCCAGGAATAAACCGTCTTGAGCAGTGCAGACTTATTAATTGGTCCACCGCCTCATCGATGGAGAGTGCGCGTACTTCAGCCTCAGTAAATATAAGCAGATACCAAACACTTCAGCCCAACTCACTGGTAAAGATAAGCTAGTTCATTGATTATAAAAGAGAGATTTTAAGTGATGACAAGTAGCAGGCAAAAGGTCAGAGTGATGATTACCAGGGCTTGCTGAGCCGCGGCGAGCCCCGCTCGCCAGCCGCGCTGTCTGGCGATCTGCACATGCGCAGATCGCCCGAACCCGGCTCTTCCGGATTGTAATCTACTCTCCACGGGCGAGTCGATGACATAGATTGTCGAGCCCTGATGATTACTAAAATATAATATATTTAAATATGCAGTCTAACCTTTAAATCCTATTCAATTGGCAACATGTAGGGCAGTGGTCCCCAACCATTTGGGGTTGCCGGGCACCAGGGGGCGTGGCCCTTCGCCCACTGGGCTCCCGGGGGGGCGGGGCCCCCCCTTAGCCGCATTCCGGGGCCGGCGCGCTCTCCCCCAAGCGCCGCGCGCCCGGGGCCGGTGCTGGCGCTCTCTCCCCCAAGCGCCACGCGCCCGGGGTCGGCGCTGGCGCTCTCTCCCCCCCCAGCAGGGCAGCTATTAGTCAAGCTGTGCTGGTGGCTCGCTGGCCTTTTTAGAAAAGGCTCCATTGTCCTCTCATCTTCCTCGTCATGTTAATTAACCCTATTCCCTCTGCCTAGAACAATTCTGACAACTCTATCCAAATGTCGTACTGTTCTTTTCCAAGTAGCCCTAAAACTTTTTGTCTTTATTGATTTGTAGGAATAGACTTCAAGATCAAAACAGTTGAATTACAAGGAAAAAAGATCAAGCTTCAGATCTGGTAAGTGACATCCTTGAACTTGTGCTGCCATCATAATTGCAGTATGGCTCCTAAGAGAGTTAGCTCAGCTAAATTGCATATTGGCTTCCAGTCCTTTCAAGACTTATTTGAATATTATTGTTGCTTAAACTCTTTTTAGAGCCGGGGGAGAACATTAAAATCAGTAGAGTTTTACTGTCTAGGTATTTTGCCTATCTTTAGTTTAATTTCATTAATGTATTGTGTATATCTGATACGGTAGTGGAGGTTTTTCAGTAGGCTTATGGAATTTTCTTAAATGGAAAAATGAAGTGATTAAAACTTTGAATTGGTTAACAGTTGCACAGGACTAATAATTCATATACTTTTCTGAAATATTGAGGCAAACTAGACCTTAATATGTTAAAAGCTTGCTGCATTTCATTTACAGGTTATTGGCAACTCTTCTCTGAATGTTTGAAAACTGGGAGTGTTGATAGTCCATGTTTTTGTGGGAAGTATTTAAAAATGATTCTTCAACAATGAGCCATATTAATGTATAGTAGTGTTTCTCCACTTTTTTTATAAAGTACCCCTTTAAAAAAAAAAGTACCCCCAGTACCTACAGTTCTCAGATACACACCATTTTTATAGCATTGCAACACATTTGTTTAAACAACTTAATCGTAGCTGGGCAGGTGATGAAATTTTTGGGTGTAAAAAGTACAAAAAGAATAAAGCGCTGTAAGACTTAAACAAAAAATTGTTTTCTCCACATTTCAGTTGTGTTGACATACTCTCCTCCTCCCCCCCCAAGACTTCTGTATCCCTGAGGGTACTCGTACCACTGGTTGAGAAACACTGGTGTAGTACACTGGGGTGGCTTGTATTCTGTACTTGAGATTTGTGTAGATCAAGTAAAGCCATGACTGGAGACTAAATCAAGGATTTTGTTAATACTTGCAGACTTCTGTCACCAAGCATTTGTAAGGTGTCGGTGTAATTGTGTGACCTCCCATATACTATCTCGTGTAATAAGGCATGTAAACCAGAGATATAAATACAAATAATATAAATTGGCTGCTGAGCTCGTGCTTTAATACGAACGCCTATGTAAAGCAAACGCTCTATTAAACCAAACATTTCCTCAGGAGCCAGTTGCCCCATCCACTCCTCTGACTCTAGTGGGTAGTTCTTTCATCTATAGCAGCTCTCCTAAACATGAGGCTAGAAGGAAGGTGATCTAGATCAGTGATCCCCAACCTTTTGGGGCTGCAGGGCCGCTCACACGCCGGGCACCCAGGGGCGGGGCCACACATGCGCCTGGGGGCGGGGCCATGCACGCGCCTGGGGGCGGGGCCACCCATACGCCGTGTGCCCGGGGCCGGAACAGCCCATGTCCCGTGAGCCTGGGGGCAGGGCCACCACCGCCCATGTGCTGTGTGCCCAGAGCTGGAGCCTGTGCCATGCACCCAGGAGCCGGCAGCGCCCATGCACCGCGCACCCGGTGGCAGGGCCGGCCCCGATCACTCGGCGGGCGCACAGAAATGGCCCGGGGGGTGCCATGGCGCCCGCGGGCACCACGTTGGGGACCACTGATCTAGATTCTGTGTGGGCTCTGACAGTCTTCTCTAGTCACTTTGCTTGGACTCTGCCAAGTGCCTTCCATGCTCTCTCACTTCTAGTTAACCTGCCCACTTCCCCATTCTGCAACCAGCCCTTTAAGCAGACCCTCATCTTGTACTGGTGAGGCTTACTGGTTCCAGTAACCAGGGCTCGACAAGCTATTGAATCTACTAACCCGTGGTGAGTAGATTTCAGCCCGGTGTCCCGTTTACCGGCAGCACTTGCGTGTGCAATGCGGCTCTTGTGCATGTGCAGGACAGGGCTGGTGAGCAGCTTTCGCTGCAGCTCGTCAAGCCCTGCCAGTAACCATTGGGGGCTGCTCCAGCCGTGCAGGGGGCCCAGTGCAGACAGCAGCTGCTCCGGCATCCAGAGCAGCATCTGTCTGCCGCAAGCCCGGATGCCCCATGGGCAGGGGCTGAGAGCCAGTGGCAGCCCCAGCCCCCGCTTAATGCCTGGGTGACAGGAGAGTAGGAGCCCTGCAGACTGGGTGCTGCTCCAGACAGGCTGGAGTGGTTCCCTAGCTTAGTCTGTTAACTGTTTAAAGGTTAGGTCGACCTAATGTTTAACCACTTAACCGGGATTTTACATCCCTGCTCATGCTTGGATTGCAAAGGACTTCCTCAGCAAGTGCATAAAAATGAAAATGATGCCCCTGTAACTAACCCTAGCCCGGGCCAAAGGAATGCATGTAAGTTGGGTGAAGGCAGAGAGCCTGAAACTTCACTTTCACATGGTGGTGTAGCAGAGTTTTTGTATGTACCATTACTTAGAGTGAATCTTGTTTCCTTTTGGTAGCTGTCTGCTACTTCTTTGTAAGCTGCAGCAGGTTTTGCACCCAAGTATGGAGTGTGCATTCTTCTTTGCATTTCCTGACACACAGTGAAAGCAGTTACTTACCTTATGGGGTTGCTGTAAAGATGGTCATTTTAATGACTGAAGTTGGCACAAGGGATGTGAAAGCTTAACCGGTAAGGGTGATGCTTACTGATTCCAGTGGGGACTGGAGCAGCTCCGGTGGGTAGGGGCGTACTCCACTCCTGAGGGATGCACTGCAGGCAGGGACTGCTCCAGGCGTCTGGAGCAGCCACTGCCTGCCCCCGCTTTAATCAGTTAACCGGTTCAACAATACATTTAACTGGTTAACCAATTAAATGGGATTTGACATCCCTAGTTAGCGCGCACAGCACTTTTCAGTTTCAAGGTTTTCCCTGCTGCTGGATTTGAAGTCAGAGGGAAGAGTCTATGTTGGGAAGAATATCTAGAAATTGTCAGTTTCATATTTATCATGTTGAATGTGAACCCAATAAACAGATGACCCTGCTAATTAGTGTACTTTGTATCCTGAACGATCACCCTCTCCTTGTACCCGCAATGTCTTCTCCAACATTTTGTCTAAATGCCTTTGTTTTGTAGGAATACTGCTGTGCATATATAGGATAGCAGGGTCAGTAGCAATAAACAGTTGTTTGGTATAATCTGTTCTTTATAAAGGTTGATTGCTTCTTTTCAAGTAGATGTACAAAGCTAGTGGCTGAAGAAACACTAACCTCTTGTAAATCTCTTGAATTTCTATTAGGAATGTTAAAATGTGTATTTGTGTACATGTGTAACTGCTGAAAAAATTAGTAGCTACATGTGTAGAGGTAGCAGTGTGGGCACAGGTGGCTTCATGCAGTACTTTGTGCAACATCGGTACGTGCAGAGAGCTGGCTTAAAAGCAGACTCCCCATGTATACTGGCTCCTGCCTGCCCCTGCTCTGTTGCCTCTCTTATAGAGGCAGCAGTATTGGGGGAGGCAGCTCTGCGGGAGCCAGTGCTCACGGGGAGACAGCCCCCTCCTGCCTCTGTGGGAAGTAGGGGGGCGTATGTAAGCATGCAGATTACCCGATGAGCCCAGGCGTATCAATTCAGTGTGTACACGACCACATGTTAACATCCCTGTAATTTCCATAGTCGAAAGCAAATCTAAATCAGTGGTTTCAGTGAGATATATGACTTGGATCGGAAAGGGCTGGAAAACCAGTTAACAAGAGGAGGAGGGGAAGGTGTCTGACAAGGTGCAGTTGGTAAAGATGTTCACAAAAGCAGAAACTAATGAACGCGAAGGGTGTGTAAGCATGTCAGCCGACGGTCAGGGCAGTGTGTGCGTGTGTGTTACACCCAAGTCTTCAACTGCTGAGACACACAGTCTCGTTGCAGTGGGCAGCCTAGGAGGCTGGAGGGCGCCCCGAAAAATAGTTTAACGTCTGTGACTTTACTGCTAGGACCGGGGTCCCGTCGCAGAGGGCAGCCAACAGGCTCTCAGACGCCCCGAGTTTATAGGAAGAGCTTATTACACCTTAGATTTCAGCTGCTAGAATTCGTAATTCCTTCGCAGCGGGCAGCCTTGGGGAAAGACTGAAAGGTGCCCCCAGAGGATTTTGCCACCTGGGTGTGACACAAATCCAAACGCCCAAGCTCTCCCTATATCTGTCCCTAATGACCGGCTGAAGTTCTTTAAATTGTGCTTGGTTCTGTTACAGCAACTGCAGGAGTCAGGTTAAAGCTTAAACAGTTACTATTTATTGTTACAGGGTAAACTTAGTTGTTAAATGCTACTGCTGTGTTACAGATAACACAGACACTACAAAGGACAGGACAGAAATTACACTAAGAAGTCACTTACAGGTACCATGAAACCCTTTGGTTCTCTGAGCTCTTATTAAATGCATGCAAAATAGACACATAGCAGGTATATATTCTCACCCCTGCGTTCCAGACTTGGCGTGACCAGCGTCTTTCTCTCAATCCCTCGGGAAGAAGTAGGGCGAGGTTGGGCGTCCCACAGACCTCGGGAGACAATCAATACCTGCCAGCAGGTGTAGATGATTGGAGCTCAAATGGGGTGGGCTGCTGAACCTCTTTTTATACCCCTTGGGTCATGAAGGCTTCTTCCTGGTCTCAAGTGGCCAATTAGGAAAAATGGCTTTGAATGCCAAGTTTCCCACGAAGGGTGCAAAGCATAATTCACACCTGGGAAAATGCAGACAATGGGCACCTCTGGTATGTGATGGGCGAAGATTCCTCTCTGGGACAGTGCAGGCGTGTCAATTACTGGTACTAGCCATCAGGGTGACGGGAGGCCCCGGGTCGTCAGCTAGCCCATTTACTGTCTGGTTTCTGTTTATGGTAGAGTCAGGGACAGGCAGCACACCTGCGTTCCCAGGGCATCAAAGGCTGACTGCCTTTCTCTTCCTCTCTGGGGGGGGGGAACAAGATGGGGTTTGTGTCTGGCTACAAAGCAGGACATAGAGTTTGCAGACACTAAATGGGAAGAGTTATGAACTGAAGTAACAAGGTGACTTAGTGAGATTACAAACTGTGGACAAAATGGAATGCAAATTGTAAGGCCAGATAACACATCATGGGTAAGCTTAAGCCTGGGAGAGAAGACAAAAATGGTAATGCTGAAAGAAGCCCAGGAAAGTTGACCTGCGGACTAGACACAGTTCGCTACTGTAAGGTAACCAAGGCCAATGTAACCTTTTTGATTGTGTATTCGTGCCTCAGCAGGGCGCAATGAGGAGTTGTTCCTCTCTGCTGCTGAGACTTCATTCTCCTTTGGACACCTCGCTATAGATGGGCTGGTGGGAGCTTAGAATGGAGCACCAAAAAGTAAGGGTGCGGCAGTGTTGACTTAGACACTGGTGGTGATTACACCTTTGGGATCTCTGGCTAAAGAAGTAGGTCCTAGAGGCTGCTGTAGGCTCAGCCCTCTTGCCAGCGAAGTGCCTCTGGAGAGGGACGGCTAGAACGAGGGGATAATAATAATGAGATGACTGTCTTAAAGACTTAGGGTCACTTGGGTTAAAAAACCCTGTAGGCAGATCATGGTGAAAAGGTCGAGCTATATTTGCAGAGGTGGAAAGCCTAGATGTAGAGAAACGCAAAGCAAGCTGGGCCAGAACTCCAAGCGGTCTGGTTTTAGTGGCTTAGGTCGCAGTGCTAGGGTTTGGAAGAGCTGGGTTCTGTTTCTAGCTCTGACACTGTTGTGTTACTTGTCACTTGAACTCATTTTGTCTTGTCTGCTCAGCCCTGCCTTGAGGGATTCAGTGCTAGTATTACAGCACTCAGTACAATGGACCTCAGTTTCTAGATCTAACAATACAAATGTAAGGAATTGTTCTTCACTGCTAGGCTTGCAGACTAGATACTATCTTGGTAGCTGAAGAGAGTTAAGGGAATGGGAAGAACCTAACCGGCTGGGCAGGATTCTTATCTCCAGCCGGTGGGACTGTCTGTTAACTTTTCTCTTGGTGGCTTCCAGTCTGGCAACTGTTTCCTGATGCAACTCTCTCTAATGGCCTCCCAGAAACTCGCCAGCCCTGATAGGATTGTGTGGCTTTGTTCCCTGTAATACAAGCTGCTGATGGTTTTTCTCCGTTCATGCTGAGTACATTGGAATGGTCTTGCAATAGAATTGTGTGCAGCAGAGTTCCAGGAGCACTTGTCTTACTGAAAACAAAGGGACCTTTTAGCAGGTATTACTGCTTAGTAAGGGTAGTGCATCGTTCCTGTCGAACCTGAAGATTCCAATCAGGACTATTCTCTGTACAGATCTACAGTCTCTGCCTCAAAGGGTTTATGATCTAATTGGAAAAGACCCAACAGGGGAGGATCAGAATCAAAGGATAAGCTCTTTTTCGAATGGATTGGGTTCCCAGGGCATTCCCTGCTTTTAGGACTTGTTTGGATGCTGTCTGTAAAAGTGAGCTTCTTTCAGGTTAGTGCGTTTCCTTCCGGTGAGGGCTGCTGCTGTAATGTTTGGCTGAGCAAGATCACTTTGTGTAGCTACATTTGATTGCCACACACTGCATTGAAACACCTATCTGTATTTAGTTACATAATTGATTTACAGTCTTGCATTGCGCTCCCACCACAACAGCCGCTAAGCAGGGCATACGTTCAGTGGAGTGTCACTTGTGTAAACACAAGTTGTACTGCCTTAACTGTACCCCAGCAAGCCCTCAGGCCACATCTGCACTACAACATAAGGACAGATCTTTTATGGTCCATGTCTGGACACCCAGTTTTGCAAAGTCAGAGGTCCGAGTCCTCACTGCAGGGAAGAATTCAATGTACACCGAAGCAGCACATCCCCATTATAGAGCCTGCCATCGACTTTGAGAGTGATGCACTGTGGGTAGCTATCCCACGGTGCCTGTGCTGCTGTGCATTTTGGGTTATGCTCCCCATGCATGCTGGGGCCAAAACTGCAATGGGTAGTTATGGGTTCATGTTGTCAGCATCCCATAATTCATTCATCTAGTCCCTCCCCCCTTTGCTTGAGATCAACAAGAAACAGTCTTTTTACGCCTTTTTTGGCCCTGGTTGGGCATGCAGACACCTTAGTGAAAGCATGGATACCGTTTTGCTGCAAACCATTGTGATGTTGATGTCCGCCATGAGAGCGTACGCGTGTCACGGTTTGAGGAAGAGCACTAATCTCAGGATCACATGGACTCGCTTTTCACGCAAGCCCTTGCACTGATGCCAACACAGCTGCCAGTCAGTCCTGTAGATGCAGTAGAGCGGTTCTGGTGCCAGGAGTCCAGCACAGACTAGTGGGACCGCATTGTGATGCAGGTATGAGTCGATCCGCAGAGGCTGCAAAACTTCTGAATGCGCAAGGCCACCTTCTGGGAACTTTGCAAATGGCTCCCGATGCTCAAGAGTACCAGAATGAGACCCACTCTGACCGTGGAGAAGTGGTAGTTGCCCTGCGGAAGCGTGCAATGCCAGACACTTCAGGTCAGTACAGAGTGGGCTGTTGTTTCAGTAGCCACGGCGGCCTATACCATTCTGTAACTGAGAAATGTGGATACCATAGTACAGGCGTTGCCAACCCAAAGCTCGTGAGCTGCATGTGGCTCTTCCCCCGTCCCCCTCCAGTGCGGCTCACAAAGGGCCCCCCCATGGCTCGAAAGCCGCTCCCGCGCCCCCAAAAACGTCCCTCTCCTCCTGGCTCCCTGTGCTGGCCTGGGCAGGGGAGCCATCTGGCGCAGCTATGAAAGCTGCAGAAATAAAGATGGCCTGCTGTGGCCAAAAAGCCTCAAAACGAGTTTAAATGCGGTTTCTTAAAGGGCAGAGCCTTTTTTTGGGGGGGGGGGTCCTTTCAAAGTGGCAAAAGGGGTAGTCTCCCCCCCCCCCATAACTTTGCCATGGCTCTTTGCACTGGATCCACTGCTATCTTGGCTCTTTGCCCAGAATGGGTCGGCCACCCCTGCCATAGTAGATGGCTTTGCCATGATGGGGTTCCCTAACTGGTGGGGTGAGAGATGGAACACACATCCTCATCTTGGGCCCCCACTACCTAGCCAAGGAGTACATAAGCCGCAAGGGTACTTCTCGATGATGCTGCAGGCGCTGGTGGATCACAAGGCCCGTTTCACCGACCTCAGCATGGGATGGTAGAGCAAGATGCATGATGCGCGCATCCTTCAGAGATGCACACAGGAACTCTTTTCCCACACTGAAAGATTAGCGTGGGAGAAGTGGAAATGCCAATGGTGATCCTTGGCGACCCAGCCTACGCTTGCTCCCGTGGCTTGTGAAGCCATTCACGGGCAGCCTGGACTCCGGTAAGGAGGAGTTCAACTCCAGGCTGAGCATGTGCACAATGGTGGCTGAATGTGCTTTTGGACATTTAAAAGGAAAGTTTAGGAGTCTGTTGAGTCGGTTGGATCTCTGCAAATGCAACATGTGGTGTCAGCCTGTTGTGTGCGTCATAATCTTTGCAAGAGCAAGGAAGGGGAAAAGTGATCTGGTAGGGTGCAGGGCTGAGGCAGAACGCCTAGTCCAGAGGTGGCCAACCCATTAAAGAGAGCCAAAATAGCAGTGGAAAAAATTCAAAGAGCCGCACCAGAGTTGTTGAGCCAAAAAAAAGGAAGAGCTCCCCACCAGCCAGAGCTGTTGAGCAAAGAAAAAAGGACACTGCCCCTTTAAAAACCATGGGTTAGGCGTTTTGGCCATATCAGGCTCCCGCCGGACACCACCATCTTGCCAATGCCATTTTGCCACGCCAGACGGCTCCCCTGCGCCCAGTAAGCATGAGATCGGGGGCCGTTAGTAGGGGCGCATAGGGCAGCTTCGCACTTCCAGGGGTGAAGAGCTGCGGGTTGGCCACCCCTGGGCTAGCCAGCTTTTGAACAATCAGACACCAGGCCCATACGGAGAGCACAGCACAGGGCAGCACAAACCAGAGAGGCGCTGAAGGAAAGTTCTATGAATGTCCAGTTTTGAGACTCGTGCATGTTTCTCTCAACAAGGTGCCCCTGCATTCAGTGTATTTGCCTGCACCCCACCACTGCGATACAAGCAATAAAGAAACTGTTGTTCAGAAATCCTAAAAGAAGTCCATTGTGGGACCCCACAGAGGAAGAGGGTCTCAAACACGAGAAGGACAGCCTTTTGCTTCCTGAGGTCCTGGAGGTCCTCCCTGCTCCTTTGTCCTACGGCCCTGGGGGTGGAGGCTATGGAACTGGGAGAGGAAGGAAAGTTCCTTTGCACAGGGCTTTTGGAGGGGCTTGTTCTCCAGGTGTGCAGCCAGTCGGCAGGGAGGAAAGATCCTGTCCTGGTATCTGGCCTGCACTCCCTGCACGGTCTCCTTTGCACACAAGGGCACTTGCTGCTTAAACCTAACCTCGGCCTGGTAACCTACAGCCAAGGCCTCCATAAAGACAATGGAGCTGTGCTGTGTGCAGGCGCTGGTGGATCGGGGCGGACAGGCCCCGCACTGACAGACAGGTGGTGGCCCAGGCCCAGCTGGCAGAGAAAGCCCTGCCCCTCCGACCCTGCTGGGCATGCTCCCAGCAGAGGCCAGGTATAAAAGCAGAGGGAGCCCTGCAGTCAGGGAGACCGCAGGGTGAGGGAGGAGACCAGGCCAGGCCAGTGTTTCTGCAGCCGCTGGGAACAGAGTCGCTGCCTGTGCCGGACCCTGACACCGAGGAAGCAGCCACCGACCCCGGGAGGCCGGAGCGCACCCACAACCCCGGCAGGTACGGCCTCGGAGGCGAATGGGCCCCAGGGGAGCCGGGGCGCGGTAGGAAGCAGCCCAGGGCGGAGGATACAAAGTTTGGCTCGGCGTGTATCGGCCGGATTCCCCGCCGAGCTGGCAGGAGCCACAGACCCTGCCTAAAGGGCCCTGGGCTGGGACCCGGTGGAGAGGGAGGGCCCGGGTCCCCCTACCACGCAGGGTCTGTCTGTCTGTCCGTCCGTCCGTTCCCCTCCGTCGGTTCCCCCCCTCCCCCCCGCCCTGGATAACCAAACCATGGGCCAGGAGAGGCTTCTCAGAGGGACTAGGCCTCTCATACCGTATATCCCCTGATAGAGGGGCCTGGACTTGGTTCTGGGACTGTGGATACCATATATCCCCTGATAGAGGGGCCTGGACTTTTGGGGACTTTGGGTGCTGTATAGGCCCGGACCGAGAAGCGGGCCAGTAGATGGGGGCAGCGGGCCAGTAGACGGGGGCAGCAGCCCCTGTCAGGGGCGTACCCCCTGACACCCAGGCTTTGCTCTAAAGCAGCCACTCTACAGCAGGTGCCCAGCAGGACTCTCAAGGGGAAGCAGGCACGGTCAGGGGCTTGCTCGGGCGCAGTGCTGTGGGTAGCGGTGGGAGGTAGGGTCCAGTCATGCCGGCGGGCTGCATGGTGTCCCTCACATTGGGCTCCTGGAACAGTGCTACTTTCCCAGCCTGCAGGCACCTGCCGGTGGGAGGGGAGGGGGATGAGGCAGGGCAGCTTCCCTTGTGTCTCTCACATGCCTCCTGGGGAGAGAGCTAATAGCTTCCCCTCCTCCTTCCAGGATATCATCTGGCATAGCAGTCTGCTCCCAGTCACTGCGAGCGAGTGACTGACTGTGGCCAGGCGCCAGGGCCTTAGACTGCAGTGCTGTGTGGTTCGGTGGCACCAGACCCCTTACCGGTGTTGGTGTGGGAAGGACAATGAGCTGGCTTCCCCAGAACCTCATGAGAAGGTTGAGAGAGTTCCTACCTGAGAACGTCATGGAGCTCTGCAGGGAAACTCCTGTTCCATCTCCAGACACCTTAACAAGCTGTTCCAGGCCCCCCATGCTGTGTAGGCGCACATCACGCCCAATTGCCTTACCCCACTGGCAGGATGAAAACAATTGTGAACTCGCCAAAGTGCCATCCCTGGATCAGTGCTCAGCTGGGAGACATCCTGGGAGGAGGGAATTGGCTCGGAAGTGATAAAGTTCCTGGTTCTTGCTGATTGCCCGCTGGCCATTCTCCTTCTCCCCCTCTGCTGCCTTGCTGTCTTCCACGCTGATGCCAGGAGTGTTGGCCGGACTCCATGGTCGCGCTCAGGAAGCTGGTTGGGTCCCCTTAAAATAGCATGCAGCTGCTCGTAGAACTGGCGTGTTCGCAGTGATGCACCAGACTGTCCGTTGTCTCCATTGTCTTGTGGTAGGACTGCCTCAGGTCCTTTATTTTGACTCTGCATTGCTGGGCGTCCTTGGAGTGTCCTTTGGCCACCAAGAAGTTTGTGGTCTTTGCATAAATGTCAGTGTTTCTTTTGTTGGTTCGGAGCTTGGAGAGAATGGATTCCTCTCGCCACTGGCACTCCTCTGCACCCCTAGGAACTGGCGCTCACGGGGCTGGAAGTGCCAGAGGTCATGGCCATGTGTGCTGCCTGCTCTGAGGTGGGCTTACAGCGCTGGCCACACAGGAAATGAAATTCAGGCTTTCCCAGGGCTTTTCCTGTTCCCATGGAATGCAGTAGAGCTTCAAGTTCTGGCCAGAGCAGTCTGAGGGGCACTGTGGGATGCCTCCCGGAGGCCAAGAGCATTGACTTTCACCAACACTGCATCTACCCTGTCGTAAACTCGACCAGGCAAGGCCGGAAATAGCATTACTCCCAGTGAAATCAGGGGTACCCAACATGGACTTCAGGGGCCTGTAAGGTCAACGAGGCAGACCTGGTAGCGTGGACACATCATTTAGAAAATTGACCTTACAGGCTAATTTCGATGTAAGCCCCTACTGTGGACTGGGCCTTAATGTGGGTTCGGTTATGACTGTTTAAGGCACCTTTATACCAATTGGGGTTGTTCCAGTGTAACGACAATGGTAAAATCACTCTTAACCAGCATAATTGCATCCGTAGAAACAGGGCTCGACAAATCAGTGAATCTACTTGCCCGTGGCGAGTTGATTTCAGCTGGTCGCCCCGCTTACCGGCGGCGCGCGCATGCGCAGTGTGGGTCTGATGCATGTGAAGTGCAGGGCTGGCGAGTAGATTTCACCGCGGTTTGACAAGCCCTGCGTATAAAAACTGTAGGCCAGGCATGAGGTATTCCACTGAAGACAGAGTGAGAGGAGAGGCTGATCAGAGGGGAAAGAGGGATCAGTTTCATACATGAACACCATTTTAGTAGGGAAGGAGATAAGTAAGACTTAGCATTTGTGTACCTGCCACTTCTGCGAGGCTTACATTGTCATGTAGAAGCCGAGTCTCTGAAACAGTGCTGTACTTAGAGTTGGGATCAGGTATGACCACTCACTGTAAGTCTGGGGTTTCATGTCCCACTAGCAATGACAAATTGGGGACAGGGACGGATCACTTGATTCCCTGTTCTGTTCATTCTCTCCAGGGCACCTGGCACTGGCCACTGTCAGCAGTCAGGACACTGGGCTAGATGGACCTTTGGTCTGACCCAGTCTGACTGTTCTTGTGTTCTGCTCAGGAGGCAGAACTTTCTTTAGGGTCACTCTGAAACTATGGAATGAATTCCCCCAGGACTTACGGCCATTGCAAACTAAGGATGTTAAGAGCTGAGTAGTTGACTAATCATGAAGTGGATAAGGGGAGTCACTCTGCAGAGCCGCAGTGGGGGTAGCTCCTGGAGCAGACTCCGCACTCCTCCATTAATGCCATTGAAGAGTGTGACCCTCGATCACTTTCCAAAATATTGGTGTGGCCCCATCAAAAATTACTGCCTACCCCTGCATTAAGCCCAATAATTAATGATTGAACTAAAGCATATTTTGATCTTAAACTAGCCAGTCCATGAAGAGTCTGCCACATCGGGGAATCTTGTTTGTTTGTTTGTTTGTTTGTTTGTTTTGTTACTTACATTCACTGTTAAGGGACAAATTTTATTTTTCCCTTGAAATGTTCACTTTGGCTTCCAGCCATTGGATCTTGTTGTGCCTTAATCTGCTAGATTAAAGAGCCTTCTCAGATATGGTCTGTGACTGTCCAGTTGCCCCTTACGATTAGTGTGACACAGGCTTCCAGTACAGACCTTACATGTCCCTCTTTTTGGCAAACTAGAATGTAAATACCAGGCCCACAAGGTCCCTGTAGCCCTCATGTGCACTTCTGTACGCTCTGCCAGTTAGCATCAAGAGGTTCTTGTGTTGCACAATTGTAATTATAGATGCTGTTGTTGTACCTTTAATTTCAATTCCTTAACTCTCTACTTGTGCCTCATTTTATTTAATTCAGATCTACATTTTATTTTATTTTATTTTACTTGAGTCAGTCTTTGTGAAAGCACAGTCTTTTTGCATGACTTGGAAAGAGATTGGCTTGTGTAGTAAAATCATAAGCTACAAAAATAATTGGTGTAACTTACTGATCTGGTCATTAGGAACTTCAGCTTCTACCTTTAGATTCTTGGTCTGTTTCAGTGTTTCTCAACCAGTGGTACGAGTACCCTTAGGGGTACTCAAGAGAAGTCTAAGAGCTACGTCAACACAACTGAAACTTGGCAAAAACGGAATTTTTGTTTTAAGTCTTCCAGGATTTTATTATTTTTGTACTTTTTACACCCAAAAATTTAATCACCCACATGACTACAATTAAGTTGTTTAAACAAATGTTTTGAAATGGTAGAAAAAAATTGTCTCCAAAAAGTGTAGGTACTGGGGGTACTTAGAATTTTTTTTAAAAAAAGGGGTACTTCATTAAAAAAAAAAGTTCGAGGAACACTGGTCTATTTGGCTGTACCAGTGGGTCTTTGGTCTTGGGTTCCTTTAATGAATTTTGTACCTAGCTTAGTGGCCTGGGAAAGTGCCGTTCTATCTAGTCTTGCTATACCCTTCTGAATGTTGAGGCATTTCTTTGCTCTTCATGCCGCACTTCTTTCTGACAAGAAAGCTGAATGTGTGGTTGCCTTGGGAGGTGTGGAGGGGAGAGGTGGTCTTTGAATCTGCTTAAATAATAGCACCCGATGAGAGGGTAATAACCCTGCATTAGCTCTTACCGCTGTTTGTCTAACACAGACATTCCCTCTCGTGTGGACACACTTTGAGCTGTAATAATGACTCTTGCTTGCTGTTCACAGGGACACTGCAGGACAGGAGCGATTTCACACCATCACCACCTCCTACTACAGAGGAGCCATGGGGATTATGCTAGTGTATGACATCACTAATGCCAAAAGCTTTGAAAACATCAGCAAATGGCTCAGAAACATCGACGAGGTGAGCATGGCCGATGAGCTCCTCCTCTCTGCACTAACCGCACCTGTTGTCTGGCAGGTCCTGCCTGCTGCCGAAGGAAGGCCCTGCAGAGCTGAGTCTCCTGAGACCAGCAGTTTCTCCCTTGCAGATGTGCTACTGTCAAGGAGCCAGATGAGGGTGGAGACAGTGGAGCTGTCAAGCTGGTTTGCGTAGGCCGTACCTCTGCCCCATAGGTAGAGCAGGAGAGAATTTGTTGCTAGTTGAGAGTTGGCTAGCAGTGCTGCTCTCTGAAGCATGTGCAAGTTAAACGCTCATTTTAGAAGCTTTTTAAAATAGTCTTGGGTTCCTTTTGGCATTCAAGGGATGGAGTGAGAGGGTCAGATTATGTGCCTTTGCCCAATAAACAGGCTCTGCTGCTGAAAGCAATTACCAGCACGTCACGCCTGCCATGCTTGCAGCTACTGTTGCAGTGAGAGCCATGATACAAGAATGACAGTAGTTTGTAGACTTGACCATTACTCGGTGACATGCACCTGTCTTCGTACAGATTATTGGGTTCTCTGCCATGGGAGCTAAAATGTGTTTTGCAAAGAAGATACCTTCAACGTCAAGTTCAATTTTGTGGGAACTGAGCCCAGTTCTTGACTGCGTTTCATATTTCTGGATGGCTAATTCCCTGTGGGGCTTAATATTGCCAGTTGTGTAACTCCCCTCGAGTCTGCAAGAATGTTGACCAGTAGAAATTGGTAGAACTACTGAGGGGATCTGATGAAGTGGAACAAACTGATCAATATGGAAACCTAAAATGGACTTAATTCCCAGTGAGCCGAATCTTTGAGGGAAATTCTTAATTTTCTCACTGTGCAGTGAGAAATGGGCTACGTCAGATTAACTTAGCTAGGAGAGTCTCCTTTCTCTGGTAGTTCTTCCCCTTTGCTGTGGCATTCCCTGTTGCTCCACATGTTAAACGGAGCCAGTGCGTGGGTTTTTTCTGCTCCTCGGGGAAAGAGAAGCTGCTTTATCTCCTGCGTGCACTCTCCCCCTCCAAAAAAACCACCCTAAAGCTGCAGAAAACAACCTGCTTTTTAGCACTGTGTGTGTGGAGATGAATACCATTGCCAGAGGCCCTAGGGAGAGGCTAGTGAGGGTGAAGGCAGTCCCAGAAATGAAATAAAGGTGGCAAGCTTTGATGGGGAGACACCTCCCTGGTAGAGTGGGGGAGAGGGTGAACTGGATGGGTGCAGAGGCATGAGGAAGTGGGTGCTAAAGACCGTGCAGGAGAAGACACGTGATCCATGATGGAGAAGCCCTGTATCCTTGGCAGCCAACTGAATCTAAAATTTGAAGCAAGATCCATTTAATCAGCTGTGGAATTTGAATATGTGAATGACGGCTGCTTCATGGAAGCTGCCAGTAGGCGTTAGCGACTGAGATGGGAATTCTTGGCGCCATATGAAGTGGAAATACGCTAGCTGAGCTTTTGCTGAAATGATCAGTTCAAGGCCTGGTCTACACTAGTTAGGTCTAAGCCACTTTGCGTCAACCTAAAACAAGCAGCAATGGGCTTAAACTGCAGCAGGGGAGGGTTAGGTTGGACATTAGGAGAAAGTTCTTAACTGTCAAGGTGGTTGAACACTGGAATAAGCTGCCTGGAGAGGTTGTGGAATCCCCATCCCTGGGGATATTTAAGCGCAGGTTGGACAGACAGCTGTCAGAGATGCTCTAGACTAGGGATGTTAAAATTAGATTAATCAGTTGGAATTTCAGCTATTCGATTAGTCGATAAGAGCACTTCTGCTTTGAAAGGTGGCTAGAGCCCACTGGGATGTTGCTACGTTTCAAAGGCGGAAGCGCCACGCAGCGTTACGCCTTTGAAATGTGTAAGAGCCCCGGCGGGAACTCATGTACGTCTCAGACTGAAAGGCTGCGTGGAGCCTGGGGCCAGCACGAGTCCCCCGCTGCCCCAGGCTCCATGTGGCCCTCCCGCTTTGGAGTGCCCCAGCGGGGACTCTTGTACATTTCAAAGGTGGAACGCTGCCGCTGCGCCCCTGCCCCCTCGCACGGAGCTGGAGCTGGGGGACCTGGCTGTTAACCCCAGCACCCCTTCCGCTTCCCCCCTTGCTGCCTCTTTGATAGAGGCAGCAAGGGGGGAGGAGCGACTAGTGGACCAGTGTGCCGACTATGCAATAAGCTCTTGCTTATCAGATAGTCAATTAGTCGCTTACCCCCCTAAGTGAGACAGTGCGTGCTCCTGCTGTGAGGCCGGCGGACCTCCTGAGGGCCCTGCCAGTGCTAGTGCTCTAGGATTCTAGTTGTGTGCATGTTTCCACTGACACAAGTGCCCAGTCAGGTCTTTAAGCAGTTTGTCCTGATTTGACCTCTCAGTGGTGCCCCAAAAATCTGTCCCATTGCAGTCCGACAGTGACCTGGCCTGCGTGTCGGTTCTCCGCAGGGTTCCTTGTGGCTCAGCACACACCAGAGGGCTGTGCCAATCTCTTGGCAGTAGTGCAGAGCAGCACAGGCTGCTTACCAGATGGCTAACAGTGGCAGACCCGCGTGGGTTAGTGGGACATTGAAAACAGGCACAGATTATGGAGTAGGCACTGTCAGCACAGCGTGGCTCCATTCTGCCCCAGACATTGGCAAAGCTCCCCCAAAGCCAGCACGCTGCATTAGGGATGCCAGCGAGTAGTCGAGTGGAGTACGCGGCTACTCACTCCTCCCCCGCTGCCTCGTAGGAGAGATACAAAGGGGTGGGGGACACAGGAGCTGGAACTGGGGGAGAGCTGGCTGAAAAGTTGGTTCCCCCAGCACAGTCGCCACAGTGTTGCCTGTCCCCCACTCCTCCCCCACCTCGATCAGAGGCAGTAGGTGGGGAATAAGGGAGGCTGCTCCAGCAGCACCCCCTGTCATGGCCATGCCCGGTCACCGCCATTGGGCCTCTGGACCTGGTGCGAGCCAGAACTGAGCAGTCCAGGACTGCTGCGTCTCTGCGTTTGAAATGAGGCGCAGCGTTCCGGAGCTTGTGCGAGCTGGGCTGCTCGGTCCTGGCTCATGCCGGCTTGGGATCCACCTGTGCTACGGCTCTGACGACATTTAAAGTGCAGAGCCGCAGCAGCGGGAACTGTGGGGACTGTGCCTCCACCTAGGAGCCAATGGCCGTGATACAGCTGTGGAGGAACACCCCTCAGAGATGAGCACTGCCGGAGTCCTCGCCCTATCCTGCGCCCCTTCTGCACCCAAACTCCGGCTGCTGCTTTTGGCCTGGGGCGGGTGGCACTGGCCAGAAACTGCTGCAGCAGTGCTAGTGCAACTGGCCCCCAGGCCAGCCACCCTGGCTGCTGCAAGTCATGGATTCCTTGACTTTCCATGACACTCTCAGCCTTACGGATGTTGGGTTGGTCCGTGAGGACTTCCGGGGATGGCAGTTGGGCACAATTATTGCTACTGCAGTGTAAGTGGGGAGGGCTACCTGTAAGCAGGTATTAGTGAACACGGCTGTAAGTCTCTGTTCAGTGCGAACAGGTAATTCTCTTAGCAGACTGTCTAGAACGGGGTGGGCCATAATTTTTGAAAGAGGGGGCACGCCAAGATTTTGGAAAGTGTTCGAGGGCCGCACTCTTCCATGATACTAATGGAGGAGGTGCCAGGTCTGGGATGGAGGTCGGGATAAAGGATTGACATGCAAGAGAGAGAGTGGGGTCTTGGAATAAGTTTGGGTGAAGGAGGCACTTGTGACCTAGGGCAGGGGCTGGGGTTTGGAATGTGACTTAGGTTAGGAGGGGATTGTGATCTGGGGCAGGGGACTGGGGTGCCAGGTCTGGGAGGGGGTATGGGTGTAAGAGGGGGGCTAGGGTGTCAGAGGCAGGCTCTGGCCAGAGACTTACCAGCCAGCAGCCCAACCAGCCTTTCTGCCTGCAGAGCTATATGCTTGCAAAGCCTAAAAAGCTTCTCAGCCGGCCTGCAGGGCCATGTGCTTGTATGAACAACTGGGGGGGGGGGCTTCATGTGCTGCCTGTTGTTTCTGACCAGAAGCTGGCCAGTGGGATTGTGCGGGAGGCAGGAGTTACGCCTGAAACCGCCCTCCTCCTCTCCGGGCTCACAGTTTTTAAAGCTCCTTTTCTGAGCGGTGTGTGGAGCAAACAAGGGAGCCTGCCTGGGGCGAGCTGGCTTCAGCCCACGGCCGTACTTTGCCCGGGCCTGGTCTAGAGGCTTTCTCAGTATTCACTATTACAGGCTTTGAAATTGCTCCCATAGACGTCCAGTAACGCAGTTAGATCCCTTCAGATGTGCATTCTGAAATTCCTTCCCTGCACAGTGGTGTGTCTGTCTGAGCAGCCATGTGACCGTCCGTTCTCCTCTTGGCTGCATCCCTGGTTGGAGTGAAACCCTCCCCCAAGCCAGGAGTCAGGGTTCAGATGAGTAGCCTGTGGGTGCACCCAGCTGACGCTCACACCCCGTCTACACTGCCACTTTACTGAGCTGCGACTTCCCCTCTCGGGGTGTGGGCCCTCCCAGCGCTGTAGAGCCCCAGTGTAAATGGAGCTACTCCCCTTTCCCTACTGCGCGAGCTCTCCCCCAGCACTAGTGCTGTGGCAGGGCCTCAGTGTTAGGTATAAGGAGGAGAGCGGTGCCCACGGCGCTGACGGCCCTGGGAGATGGCATTCCTCCGGCAGTGGTCACAGCCAGCCATCGGGAGCCACTCACAGGGCGGCCGTGACTTCAACTGCTCCTTGTTGGGAGATTGGCTACTAAAAACCTGACGGTAGCGTTAAACGTGTGCGCGCTGCCATAGGAGAGCCCGCTTTCAGGGTCTGAGTTCTGTGCAGAGCCTCCCCTTAGGGGTGTGCCGCTTGGCACAGCTCTGCTGACACCACCACAGGTGACGGGCCACCCTCTAGCACAGAAAGGGAACCGGAGCGCCCAAGGTGGACACGGTACGTGCATGTTCTCTGAGCCACTGAGCCCCTCTCAAGAGCTGTTCCTTGCTCTTGCTCTAGCATGCCAATGAAGACGTGGAGAGGATGCTGTTAGGAAACAAGTGTGACATGGAAGATAAGAGAGTCGTACCTAAAGCAAAAGGAGAGCAGGTGAGTGTCCAGCAAGAACTTCTTTGCAGTCACTCGGGAGACCTTCCACTGTGTGCAAAGATGGCAAATATGGAGTCATCCAACTGGCCAGTCTCCAATTGGGGCTGTCTGGAGGGGTGGGAGGGGGGGTAACTAGAGAATTGAAATGCCATCTTACCACCTGCCAAAGAATGCCATGACTAGTGCAGGGCAGGCTGATGGCTTGTAGGTCCAGGAGGGTCCTTCCTGGAGTTGTGTGGTGAACAGCTACCGTGTAGGTAGTTTTCAGGTAGCATGAACTCAGGTGGTCAGGCATGTTCCTCTCTTTTGCTTTTAACGTTCCCCATACGCTAGATTTTGTAACTCCTGTGGAATTCATTGTCTGAATACCCCGTACCTGCAGCAAACCTGTTCTGTCCTCACGGAGCACTAGAATGTTTTCCCCCTCCCCTAGCCGTTTGACTGACTGGTAAGCCAGTGGCGGCATTGTGCGGCCCGAGGGCTACAGGCGGGTTCTGTGTACGGCCCCGCAAGGCACTTTGTGCAGGACTGACCGATTCCGCGGGTTTCCATGCCTCTCACTCTTCCTACCTGTAGTAAAGCCAGGGCACATACGGCGGGGTGCGTGCTGATCGCACACAGCACTGACAGAGCCGTGCACTCCCTCTGCATCCAGTCCCAGTGCTGCGACGATTCAGTTGGCACCGCCCACAACTCAGTTGGCAAAGCTACCCTCCAGTCTTGCAGCCCGTTGAGCTGAGGAAGGGCCAGCCATGAGGCCCACTCACTAGCCAGGGTTGCCCTTGGCTGTAGTAGCCCTGAAAACCAAATACTGTACCTGCTACTGCAAGCTGCTTACTAACCAGCATTACCATTGAGCATCAATGTGTAACCTGTGCATGGGAGATTTCTGGTGCTAATGTGTGTGTCTCTTGGTTTAGATTGCGAGGGAGCATGGTATTAGGTTTTTCGAAACTAGTGCAAAAGCAAATATAAACATTGAGAAGGCATTCCTCACATTAGCAGAAGACATTCTTCGAAAGGTAAGTGCCCACCAAAGTTTTCTCTAGACTGCATATTGAAAAAGCCAGAATGGCTTAAAATCCCAGCTCCAGATCGTAGCAAGAGCTGAGAAGGTAGCTGAAGTGGTGTGGATCTGCAAGCTTGGCAGACCCGCTGCACACGCAGGAAAAGCTATGGATGCTTCCGTTTCTTAGACTGCATCTTTATTGCACAAATCAGGCAGTCTGGGGCACTGGGAGCTGTAAAATGCTGAATTGTTGCTGCCCTGGGCTGCTCCAGACTTCCGTGTGTGCCTGAAACTGCAGATATTTCCTTAGCGCTGCAGAGCTGCTGTGGTAAAGGAGGAAGAGAAATAGAAACCTAGCTGTGACCGAGCAATATTCTAGTGGATCACTCGGATCGCATTGTAAGCAGCTGAAAATAGAAGTTCGCATTTGAGCAAAACCACTTGAGTGGAATGTTTGTGAGGTCTGACCAAGATTGCACACACGGGTGTCTTGCGCTCTCAGAATTCGGCTCTCAGCTCCTGACTAGACGTGTGAGTGCTTCACAGAAAATGTGCCAGCCTCCAGACTTGCAACAGAAGAGCAGGCCCAGCGTGTGACTCGTGGGGGGAGCTCCTGCAGTAGACCAGTCCCCACGGTGGAACTGGAAATGCAGAGCAGAGAGAGCTATTTTCAAGGGGGTTGTGTGATGTGAGAAAATGGCTTACATGGAAAATATGAAGTCTTAGCTGCTGGGGAGACTGACTTGCCTGAACAGTAGCCAAACCAGAGGCAACGTGTTTGAGCTGCCTACCAAAACACACTGCAAGAGCCCTCTCTGGGGTAGGTGATCGGGACCCCACAGAATGCTTAGCACCGCCCTCACGGATGCTACTCAGATTTGTAGCTCAGTCTCTTCTAAGCTAATATCCTGTGTGTCGACTTAGTCTTCTGTGAGCTGTTGGGAGGATAAGCAAGGCCCACGTAGCTCCCGAAGCCAGGGCTGGAAGCCACGTTGGGTTTATTTTAGTGATGGAGCCACCTTTGCAGGTTGGGCCCAAAGTCCAGGGGTCATGGATTTCAGAGATGGTAGAACTGGTGCAACTCAGCTACGGAGTTTGACTCCAAAGTTCGGTGGTGGTTGAGGACCACATCTGACTTCTGGGCATGTTTCTTTTGCTGATACAAGCATGTCAGACCATGCTGATGTCCGGTTAGTGCTGAATGCTTGCGTCTCTTCAGAAAGTAATTGGAATTTCTTTGGCGTGTTTTGTTGCAGACCCCTGTAAAAGAGCCCAACAGTGAAAATGTAGATATCAGCAGTGGAGGAGGGGTGACGGGCTGGAAGAGCAAGTGTTGCTGAACGTTCTCCTCGATCACCAATCGCCATCCACCACCCCTTTTTTTCTTGCTGCGAAATAAACCACTTGCCCACTTCTAACCTGAAAGGAATGTTTCGTTCCTCATCTTAATGAGCTCCAGCCACCCTTTGTTCTTCCATTTAGGACAGCTTGCTGACTCGCATTCTCTCAACAAAATGTATAGAAAAATCATGTTTGTGACTTCATTTTTCATGTGTCTGCTCAACTCACCACTACATTTTGGTTGTATTATAGTCCCATTCTTGACATGAAATCTTACAGCAATCACTTCAGCTCTCTTCTGCAAATTGTATAAGAATAAAAGTTAGAATTAACAATTTATTTTGTACAACAGTGGAATTTTCTGTTATGGATAATGTGCTTGAGTCCCCGTATTCTGTAGCCATGCATCAGCAACAAAGCCAGGAAAAACCTCGTTTTCGCCTGGAGTATGTAAATGGGGTTTGTTTTGTCCTGTGCCTTATGTGGGAAGGGAACTGTTTTCCCTTAGTTCTGGTGGAAGCATGTGCAGGAGACAGACCATCCACACTTGGCCACTGTACAGTGTTCCAGTCCTTTGTGGTTGCGTTGCTGTGATTGTTGGTGTAGTGAATAGAGGACAGAGGGCGATGCAAATATCTTCAGTATATCTGCAAAGTCTCCCCTTGGGTGAGCTAGCCAGTCACAACTGGGCCCGCTGCCATTTTCTCTTTCCTTTTGCCTGCATGTTGCTTTTTGTTTCCCTTTCCATGGTGCGATGTGTTAATGAAAAGATGGCAACCCCGTATATTTGCCAAAGCTAATACAAAGCACTGATTCAGCTTTCATGTTATGCCTACTAATTTCCCTCTAGCCGGTGTCCCCCTCTTTCCTCTTGCATAGCCTTTGGGTTTTCTCATCTGGATGAGGTATTTGCATGCACTAGTTTTTGATGGAGGGTGATGTGGTTCTCCACTTTGTGTGTGACTATAACATGCGGTTCCCCAGCTGACGACAGTTACTAGAACTTAGTCTTCATTAGCTGCTCAGACAGGGCACTTGGTAGCCTAGCAAATGGTTAAGTAAACAAGTCTTTTAAAAACCAAAACAAGCCGGCAGTCGTGTTGAGTTATTGCCTCCCTACAACTTCCCCTTTCTCCAGTGTGAATTGTTTGGCATGAAGAATGTTCTTCGTGCTGGTCATTCTTGAGCGCACGGAGTGCTGGAAGCTAGCAGGGCCGCGTGCAGGGAGACAGAATTGGCATCCCGGGTATTGAACTCGCTTATCTGCTTGGCTTGCCTGCATTCTCTGCAGATGAGGCTCTAGCGACGCTGCTTCCCAGAGACACCTGAGCTTCAGCCATTGAATGGCTTTGTCCCTGCCATGTGCGGAGAATGGAGGCCCCAGCTACTTTAGACTGCTCGTGTTCAGCTGGGGCCTTGTTAAGGAGAGCGGTGTAACAGCCAGCCGGCCTGCATGTAAACCATTAAGGCAGGTTCTCCAGCAAGGAACACGTGACTGGTTCCAGTAGAACCCCAAAAATCTGCTTTTCTCAATCTGGCTGGCTTGGCCTGACCTTTGTGCACTTGGTGGTTTTCTCTTTCTTCACTATCTAGTCAAGTCAGTAAATGACCCTGACTTGAATGAAAGGACCTGCTGCCATTTAGTAACTCAACTGATGTCTCCCTCGTCCTCTCTGTTTGGGCAGTTTCTCCTCTCGACTCGTTAACCCTGCCCAGTCGAGTGGCAGCTGGGGAAGAGGCAAGTAACCAGGGCTCTAGGTGATAAATTGACGCTGTTTTTTGTTTCCTCACGTATTAAGCATATCGATCAGCATTGTAAATACAGAATATGGCTACCTGTTTGTTCAAATCTGCACTTTTTCACGGTATCCAAAAAGGGAAAATGGAGTATACATCAATTTTTGTATGGTCTGTTTAAAACCTGGGGTCTTTATTTGCTTAATGGGGCTTGGCCCCATCTCTGTAAGTCTGTTGGGTTCCTTTGTAGAAGCTGTGTTCGTTAAACACCAAGCAATTCTAGAACAGTCCACACTCTCTGATCCAACTAGCTACACAGTCAGTTTCATATTCTACTTAACAAGTTAAATAAACTGAACTATTTCTAGCTGGTCTACTTCTGTTCATATAAACACATGATTTCCACCTGTGTGGCTTGGCTTTCATTTATGTGTGGAGTACAAGACACTGCATGTGGGCTGAAAAGAAGGGCAAAGCATCGTTGCAAACACATGTTAAAATAATCCCACTGGAGTATTTGCAGTAATTGTATATTGCTGCTTTCTAGCAACCTGCGCCTAGGTCTTGTATTAGTGTAGAGGAAGAAACCTCCTTTTCCCCTCTGCTGAATGGTGCCTCAGGCCCATGTAGAAACCAGTTGAAAAGGAGCTTCCGTTGGGCCCTTTTCATACAGCGATGGAGTCGCCTGGATTCGAAAGTGTCCCGGGCAATGGCCTTGCCCAGGTGCAATTAACCGAGGCACATTGAAGTGCAGCTCCGCATGCTATGACCTGATGCCTGGGAAGGGGTATCTAACGTAGTCAGCTGGCACAGAAATATTGGTTGCTACCTTTTGGTAATTTTCCATTTCCATTCCCAATTTAACTTGATCTATTTTAATGCACGTCCCTTTCTCCAAGGGCTAGTGAGCCAAATGGGCTGAAACTGAGCTGGGGAGCAGGGTGTGAGTTGGGGCTGGTCCTGCTTTGGGCAGGGGCTGGACTCTGACTCCCGAGGGCTCTGCCCGCCCGGGGATTCTCTGACCACTGCAGCAACAACCTGCTGAGTTGGATGATAATGGGAGCCAGATGAATGAACAGCCAGGCTGGGTGAAGATCTAGGATACGCGGCTGTTCCACACTCATTGGCTTTGTATTTAAAACACGTTTCTTTAGCCTGTGCACTGCATCAGCTTGTATAAAATTACCCATCGTTCCCTGTCCCCTTCTGGCTGTTACACGTTGGCTTTGGAAAGCTCGTGTGTGTGCGGTAGGGCCTCCTGCACGAGTGGGCTGTGCCAGTGCTTGTCCCAGGGCGGAGTGCACACCCACCACACGCTAGTCCCTTCTTGCAGGAAGGGAGCTACTTACCCAGGTCTCGACTGGCACGCGAATGAAGAGTTGCCCACAGCTACCTGTAGCAGCACTGCCGCTGTGTCCCTGAGGGGTGAGCTGCCGATCTTCGTTTGGGCAGGAGTTGCACAGCTGAAGCCAGGCAATCACCTTGTGGAAATTCGCTGCTGGTGTTGTGGGCTGCTGCTATAAGAGTTTGTACAGCCCCTGTCTGAACAGCACACATGCGAGAGGCCTCGGAGAGCTGCGTGCACAGAGGCACAGCTGCTACTTGGTTCTGCCTCCGGCCCAGGAAAGGGGATGGCAGTGAGGGGTAGACCTGTTGCTTTCTCAAGCACCAATCCAGCTGGCCCTGTTTTAAATACATGATCCCATACTTTATAAGCCTCGGCCTTGTGAATACACACACATGGCAAGTGCCAGAGGGGACCATGGATACGGGCAGCGAAGGGTGTCTCGGTTCACAGCTCCTTGTGGCTCATGGTTAGAAATACGCCAAGAAAGCCATCAGGCTCTCAAGGGTAGGTCCATGCGGCAGCAGGAAGGCCGGTGTGTTGCCGGGGCTGCGCAAGGAAGGTGTGACTTAGGGGTGCCTCTGTTGAATGGGAGCCAGCAGTGTGGTGCAGAACAAATACTGGGGGGTGTTCACGAGGGGCATGAAGGTTAAGCTGGAACGCCTCACCCTTAATAGTCTTACCGGTTACAGTTAACCAGTGAGGCTGCAGCTGCTGTCCACGGCAGGCCTGGTCCCCGTTCAGTCAGCAACTGCTCCGGCCAGGTAGTGCCCCCTGCTCATACCCCCCTTAATTGGTTAACGTAAGAATGGCCGTGCTGGGTCAGACCAAAGGTCCCATTCCTTACCCAACCTGGCTAAGAGCCATTTATGGACTTAACCTCCATGAATCTATCTAGCTCTTTTAAACTCTGTTATAGTCCTAGCCTTCACAACCTCCTCAGGCAAGGAGTTCCACAGGTTGACACTATGCGCTGTGTGAAGAACTTGTTTTCATTTGTTTTAAAGCTGCTGCCCATTAACTTCATTTGGTGTCCTCTAGTTCTTATATTGTGGAAACAAGTAAATAACGTTTCCTCCTTCACGTTTTCCACACCAGTCATGATTTTATAGACCTCTTGCATATTCCCCTTTGCCTCCTCTTTTCCACTGGAAACTAGTTAACCACCGTTTAACGGGATTTTACGTCCTTACCAGTAACAGGAGTTACCATAAGGCATGGTGAGTAATTGCTCAGCTCTGCTCGGCACAGGGAGGTGCCGCTGGGGGATTCAGGCCGGGTTTAAGCACCACCTTTTGCAAGAGTCTGGAGGAGAGCAGCAGGAAGGGCAGGTTCAGAAAACCTGACCTATGGGGAAAAACTGTAAAACCTAGCAACTGTGGGTGGGTGTTCGTGAGAAAAAGACTGCGGGGGTGGGGTGGGGAGATTGGCAGTCCTCAACTATGTTGAGGACTATTTATAAGGAAGACCATAATCAATTGTTTTGAGTCCTCCCGGGGCAGGGTGAGAAGAAATCTGCAGCAGGAGATTTAGCTTAGATAAGAGGAAACCTGTTCTGACTAGAAAGGTAGTTCGCTACTGGAACCGGTTACCAGTGGGAGTTGTGCAATCCACAGCAGAGGGTTTAGGGACGAGATTGTCGGGCTGGCCTAGGTACGCTTTGTCTGACTCGAGGGGGACTAGGTGACGTCTTCACCTTCCAGCCCTGCATTTCTGTGTTCCAAACTCCTAGAAGCATTTCCCTTCTGCACACATTTCTAGTACTGTTAATGCAAGATTTCTGATTTTCTGTTCTGCCTGCAGTGACGGAAGACGACATGCAGATTGCAAAGGATGGTGATATGCCCTTTGACTTGTTGAAGGCATTTTGATCCAACGGCTTACGCTGCTCAGCTGCGGGGTTGGATATAGCTTTGGGTTCCTACATAGTAAGTCGTATGATTCTTGGCACATGATGTGCTTTGAGAGGGATCTTCCGGGGATTGATTTAGCTGGTCTAGTAAGGACCTGCTAAATGGACTACTGATGGCACCGCGCTTGACCCTGGTACTCCATGGGGTTGTGAGGTGGAAGGGAAACTGACACGTGAGTTTCTCCCATTGACCTCCTGCAGTGGGGATGCCCCAGAAATTTGACTTAAGGTAGGTCAGCTCCAGCCACGCTGCTGATGTAGCTGGACTGGAGTCTGTTGAGTCGACTGTCCCCTATGCAGACCTGGCAAGTTAGGTCAAACTGAAGGAGATGACTGCTGCTTACTGATCACCATCCCTGAGACCCGCCCCTCCCTTCTCCTGCGGGGACTGGCAGCACGAGGGCAAGCGACTGCCAGCAGCCAGGGCTATTTGCGGAAAACGCCCAAAATGCTTCTCCAAAGAGGAAACGGCACCGTGCTTGCGAGCCAGTTCTCCCGCCCACTGTTCCTCATCTCCACTTCCCATCAGGCCGCGTGCCGAGAGCGCTGGCTTCCTTCGCACTGGCGCTTGGAGCTGTTACCGCCTTTGGCGTCTCCTGTCTCGCCAGGTCTAGAGTCTGAGGCATAGGGCTGAAGGGCCTTGCTAGGTCACCTCGTACAGGCTGCTGCACCGCACGCCATGGGCTGTGGCTACCTGTACAGTGCTACAGTTGTGCTGCTTCTGTGTAGGCAATGCATGATGGGAAGTGTCTTGCTGTCGCGTAGGCAATCTACCTCCCTGAGAAGCAGCAGCTGGATCGACGGAAAAGACGTAGCTGAGCTGCTGCACCATTTCAGTGGAGACATTGGGTCTGTACAGAACACCAGGGAAAGTGCCACTAGCGGACTGAAAGATGATTTACACTGGAAAAAAAATCTCTGAGGAGAGCTGTTAGTCTGTACCTTTAAAAACAACCAGCCGGCCTGTGGCGCCTTAGACACTAAGGCTACATCTACGCTACAGAGGTTTTGCAGAAAAACTGCCGTTTTTTCGCAAAAACTCACGGAGCATCCATGCCTCAAGTGCGCAAGTAAATTGAAAGATCAGAGGGGTTTTTGTGCAATTGGTAATCCTCATTCTACGAGGAAGAACGCCTTTTTGCACAAGAGCTCTTGCACAGAAAGGCGCGTGTGAACGTGGAAGAGGGGGGTTTTGCACAAGAAGAGGGAAGAGGAAAAAGCACAGCTGCCCTGGTGCCCATTCTGTCCATAGCAATCACGGCTTACTTGCGAGAGCGCGCCTGTGCAGTCTGGATGCGATCTTTTGCAAAAACGCATCGTTTGTTACATGCTTTTGCGGTGTGGACGCTCTTGTGCAAGAAGTTGTTGTGGAAGATCTCTTCCTACAAAAGCTTGTCTAGAGGTGGCCTAACGGATGTCATGTCATTAGCTTTCGTGGGCAAAATCCACTTCACCAGATGAGTTGCAGTGGAAATATCTGTGCAACAGCAGTTACCTGTCAGTTGTAGGACCCATGTTAACGAAGCGAATCAAGTGGCTGGTTGTAATGCATTCAGCATTTTTTATGTGAACATGAGTGTCGGAGGCAGGGGAAATTGGCTTTGTAGCACGTTAGTCTTTCTTCAAGCCCAGGTAGACAGTGATAATCATTGTTTTTACACTGAGAAGTTACTTTGCAATAGCTATGAAAAATCCCCTCCTCTCCCAAGAGACTGCCCCTCGCTGGAGCGCCTACATGGAAGTGGCAGAGGAGCGCAATTGCAGGGTGTGACGTCGGCACGGCTGAGCGCTGTGCACCCAAGCCGTGACGGGAAGGAAGGAGGCCTACGGTGCATTCGGCATTGCGGTGGCAAGTTCAGGATTCAGGACATCCTGAACCACAAGCACAGGCTCCTCCCGTTGGACTCAGGATGGTGGAGAGGGCTGAGTCCCATTCACGCTCCCCGAGTCAGCACCACTTACGCATTGCGGTCCATGGGGGAGAGACGCTGGCTCATGGCCTGCTGATCACTCCTGCATCATGGCTCATTGGGAATGGTGCTCCGCAGCAGGACTGGCACTGTCCCTGCCTTCCGCTTCTCTTTCTCCGAGCCCCCTTCCGCTTCGGTCCCTGCAGGAAATCCCGATGTCCTGGCCTCCGCCAGCCGTCACCTCGCTGCTGTTTCAAGTGTTGTATTCACTCAGTGAGGTTGCAGATGGAGGATCGTGCCCGAGTCTCCCAGAAGGCAACGTATCCCTGTGCCCCAGCCTGACCCTTCCACCAGGGAAAGCTGGAACCATTCGCTCTGGACGTGAAGGCTCACAGAGGCAGGCCAGGCTGCGAGGGCACACCCCAGGCTGGAGTCTGAGCCCGGCGGTACCCATGCTGCTGCCGCGGCTGGCTGCATAGGGAGGCGGAGGTGCACGCAGGAGCAAAGTGTGGTTCCCCAGCACTCTGCCTCGCTTTATGTAGCAGAATGCAGACTGTGAGGGACTCCAAGATGATCTCACCAAACTGAGTGATTGGGCAACAAAATGGCAAATGAAATTTAGTGTAGATAAGTGTAAAGTAATGCACATCGGGAAAAATAACCCCAACTATACGTACAGTATGATGGGGGCTAATTTGGCTACGACAAATCAGGAAAGAGATCTTGGAGTTATCGTGGACAGTTCTCTGAAAACTTCCACACAGTGTGCAGCGGCGGTCAAAGAGGCAAATAGGATGCTAAGAATTATTAGGAAAGGGATAGAAAATAAGACCCAGAATATCTTACTGCCCCTGTATAAAACTATGGTACGCCCACATCTTGAATACTGTGTACAGATGTGGTCTCCTCACCTCAAAAAAGATATTTTGGCCTTGGAAAGGGTTCAGAAAAGGGCAACTAAAATGATTAGGGGTTTGGAACGGGTCCCATATGAGGAGAGGTTAAAGCGACTGGGACTTTCAGCTTAGAAAAGAGGAGACTGAGGGGGGATATGATAGAGGTCTATAAAATCATGAGTGGTGTGGAGAGGGCCGATAAAGAAAAGTTATTTATTAGTTCCCTAAATAGAAGAACTAGAGGACACCAAATGAAATTAATGGGTAGCAGGTTTAAAACTAATAAAAGAAAGTTCTTCACACAGCGTGTAGTCAACCTGTGGAACTCCTTGCCAGAGGAGGCTGTGAAGGCTAGGACTATAATAGAGTTTAGAGAGAAGCTAGATAATTTCATGGAGGTTAAGGTCCATAAAAGGCTATTAGCCAGGGGATAAAATGGTGTCCTTGGCCTCTGTCTGTCAGAGGCTGGAGAGGGATGGCAGGAGACAAATCGCTTGATCACTGTCTTTGGTCCACCCTCTCTGGGGCACCTGGTGCTGGCCGCTGTCGGCAGACAGGATACTGGGCTAGATGGACCTTTGGTCTGATCCAGTACGGCCGTTCTTATGTTCATAGAATCATAGAATCATAGGACTGGAAGGGACCTCAAGAGGTCATCGAGTCCAGCCCCCCGCCCTCAAGGCAGGACCAAGCTCCACCTACACCATCCCTGACAGATGTCTATCCAACCTGTTCTTAAATATCTCCAGAGAGGGAGATTCCACCACCTCCCTTGGCAATTTATTCCAATATTTGACCACCCTGACAGTTAGGAATTTTTTCCTAATGTCCAATCTAAACCTCCCCTGCTGCACTTTAAGCCCATTACTCCTTGTCCTGTCCTCAGAAACCAAGAGGAACAAATTTTCTCCTTCCTCCTTGTGACACCCTTTTAGATATTTGAAAACCGCTATCATGTCCCCCCTTAATCTTCTTTTTTCCAAACTAAACAAGGCCAGTTCATGAAGCCTGGCTTCATAGGTCATGTTCTCTAGACCTTTAATCATTCTTGTCGCTCTTCTCTGTACCCTTTCCAATTTCTCCACATCTTTCTTGAAATGTGGCGCCCAGAACTGGACACAGTTCTCCAGCTGAGGCCTAACTAGTGCAGAGTAGAGCAGCAGAATGACTTCACGAGTTTTGCTTACAACACACCTGTTGATACAACCTAGAATCATATTTGCTTTTTTGGCAACAGCATCACACTGTTGACTCATATTCAACTTGTGGTCCACTATGACCCCTAGATCCCTTTCCGCCATGCTCCTTCCTAGATAGTCGCTTCCCATCTTGTATGTATGGAACTGATTGTTCCTTCCTAAGTGGAGCACTTTGCATTTCTCTTTATTAAACCTCATCCTGTTTACCTCCGACCATTTCTCTAACTTGCTAAGGTCATTCTGAATTATGTCCCTATCCTCCAAAGAAGTCGCAACCCCACCCAGTTTGGTATCATCTGCAAACTTAATAAGCGTACACTCTATCCCAATATCTACATCATTGATGAAGATATTGAACAGTATGGGTCCCAAAACAGACCCTTGAGGAACTCCACTTGTTATCCCTTTCCAGCAGGATTTAGAACCGTTAACAACCACTCTCTGACTACGGTTATCCAGCCAATTATGCACCCACCTTATCGTGGCCCTATCTAAGTTATATTTGCCTAGTTTATCAATAAGAATATCATGCGAGACCGTATCAAATGCCTTACTAAAGTCTAGGTATATGACATCCACCGCTTCTCCCTTATCCACAAGGCTCGTTATCTTATCAAAGAAAGCTATCAGATTAGTTTGGCATGACTTGTTCTTCACAAACCCATGCTGGCTATTCCCTATCACTTTATTACCTTCCAAGTGTTTGCATAGGATTTCCTTAATTACCTGCTCCATTATCTTCCCTGGGACAGACGTTAAACTGACCGGTCTGTAGTTTCCTGGGTTGTTCTTATTCCCCTTTTTATAGATGGGCACAATATTTGCCCTTTTCCAGTCTTCTGGAATCTCCCCTGTCTGCCATGATTTTTCAAAGATCATAGCTAAAGGCTCAGATACCTCCTCTATCAGCTCCTTGAGTATCCTGGGATGCATTTCATCAGGACCTGGTGACTTGCTGACATCTAACTTTCCTAAGTGACTTTTAACTTGTTCTTTGTGAATCCTATCTTCTAAACCTACCCTCTCTCTGCTTGTATTCACTACGTTAGGCACACCTCCAGACTTCTCGGTGAAGACCGAAACAAAGAAGTCATTGAGCATCTCCGCCATTTCCAAGTTTCCTGTTACTGCTTCTCCCTCCTCACTAAGCAGTGGGCCTACCCTGTCCTTGGTCTTCCTCTTGCTTTTAATGTATTTATAAAAGGTCTTCTTGTTTCCCTTTATGCCTGTAGCTAGTTTGATCTCATTTTGTGCCTTTGCCTTTCTAATCTTGCCCCTGCATTCCCGTGTTGCTTGCCTATATTCATCCTTTGTTAGTTGTCCTAGTTTCCATTTTTTATATGACTCCTTTTTTATTTTGAGATCGTGCAAGATCTCCTTGTTAAGCCAAGCTGGTCTTTTGCCATATTTTCTATCTTTCCTACACAGCGGAATTGTTTGCTTTTGGGCCCTTAACAACGTCCCTTTGAAATACTTCCAACTCTCCTCAGTTGTTTTTCCCTTCAGTCTTGCTTCCCATGGGACCTTACCTACAAGTTCTCTGAGCTTATCAAAATCTGCCTTCCTGAAATCCATAACCTCAATTGTGCTGGTCTCCCTTCTACCTTTCCTTAAGATCATGAACTCTATTATTTCGTGATCACTGTCCCCTATACTGTCTTCCACTTTCAAGTTCTCAACTAGTTCCTCCCTATTTGTTAAAACCAAATCCAGAACAGCTTCTCCTCTGGTAGCTTTTTCAACCTTCTGAAACAGAAAGTTGTCTCCAATGCAGTCCAGAAACTTATTGGATAGCCTGTGCCTCGCTGTGTTAGTTTCCCAACAAATGTCTGGATAGTTGAAGTCCCCCATCACCACCAAATCTTGGGCTTTGGATAGTTTTGTTAATTGTTTAAAAAAGGCCTCATCCACCTCTTCCACCTGGCTAGGTGGCCTGTAGTAGACTCCTAGCATGATATCACCCTCGTTTTTTACCCCTTTTAGCTTAACCCAGAGACTCTCTACACAGCTATCTCCTACGTTCATCTCCACTTCAGTCCAAGTGTGTACATTTTTAATATACAAGGCAACCCCTCCTCCCTTTTTTCCCTGTCTGTCCTTCCTGAGCAAGCCGTACCCTTCCATACCAACATTCCAATCATGCGTCCCATCCTACCAGGTTTCTGTAATACCAATGATATCATAGTTGTATTTATTGGTTAGCAATTCCAGTTCTTCCTGCTTATTACCCATACTTCTCGCATTTGTATATAGGCATCTAAGATACTGATTTGACCTTGCCTCCCTGTTGTGCCCTGACCCTCCTTTCTCCTTGCCATTATAGGCCGTAGTCCCCCCCATTTCCAACCCATCTCCCAGTCCCGCACATGCAGCACTTACCTGTGGGCTTTGCTCACCTGCCCCCGACAAACCTTAATACCCCTGCCTGGTCTGAGAGCCACTGGGCCTTTGCAGACCCGCCTACTGGAGCAGGCCGTGCCGTGATGCCGGAGGGGCCTTAGGATAACCTGAAAACCAGACACCGCCCAGCTAGTCTCCCAATGCAGTGAAACGAGGACACTGCTGTTGGGTAGCAGGTGAGCAGATGGCATGAGAGAAACGGGCTGGGGGAAGCAGTGCGGCGGGACACATGCAGGCCAATGCATTTGTTTGGCATGTTAGGCTCCTAGGCCATGGCTATGCTACAGGGAAGATTGATGCTGGCAGGGTTTGATTTAGCAGGTGTAGTGGAGACATACTAAATCCAACTCCGAGGGCGCCCCCATCGGTGCCGGCAGGAGCCTTTGTTCCCATTGATCTCCCATTGCGTGGACGGTGATTTAAGATACAGCGACTCCAGCTACACAGTGAACGTACCTGAAGTTGCGTATCTAGGCCCACTTTGTGCTGCAGTGCAGACCAGGCTGACAGGCAGCGAGACGAAACGATTTGCAAACCTGTGCCAGCTGTAAATGTAGGGAACCCATGAGCAAGCCAGCAAGCGAGCTCAGTCCTGGTGCCACAGCACTGTACCTGCGCTACCGAGGCATCGGAACAACCCAAAATAGCCCTCCGGCACCAGCCTCCCTAGCGGCCCAGAGACCCTGGCCAGACAGAGCTAGAGCCCTGGAGACGGAGCCAAAGTGACGTCCGAGCTGGGGTGCGCACAAGGCCCCCGCAGCAGCGTCCTTCGGCACCCCCAAGCCACGGGCACAGCGAGTCCTTGGCCCAGCCCCGGTCCCCGGCCCCTGCGAATCCTCTGCGCTGGAAAAGTCCTCAGGGCTGCCCAAGCCGCCCCTCCACCTGCTGGCTGCTACGGGGAAGGGGTCTCCCACGTGGCCGTGCGCAGGACTGGTCCCGCTCCTCCCTGCTGCACAGGACGTGCCTGAGGCGCCTCTCCTCAGACCTGACCTCCCTCCGGGCTCACCGCGCCGCTCCCCTGCTCCACCTAAGCAGCTTCGTGTGCCTCTCACTGCTCCCAGGCCATGTCTGGGCCACGCTCCGGGGGTGGCCCCCATGGAAGCCGCTGCACGGCCCACTCCCTCCACACAGGCTGTGTTGGGATCCTGGGGCCACATGCAGCATGCAATTCAGCTGGAGACCTACAGCCCCTCCTCCTCCGTTAGTGCCTGGGGTGAGAGACCGAACTTCCCCTGCGGCCGAGGGGGGCGGAGCCTCCAAAATCACGTCTCCTTCCCGGATGAGGCTTTCCTGCCTCCGCCTCCCCCACTGCTGACGAATTCAGGCACTTGCAGGAGCTTTTGTGCAGGATTTCAGCTTCCTGCGAGGGCAGTGGAAGGTCAGAAGCATAAACTGCTCGATGCGCTGTAACATCACCCTGCAGCGCTGCCCCACCTGTCCTTGAGTGCTCTGTCTGCTGGCGTCTCCACCTACCCTACAGTCGGGATCCAGTGGAGGCCGTGCACTCCGCTTTCCAGAGAGCCTCTGACAAGTCACCAAAGGCCCTTAAGCAAAGTACGTTGTGATGGGATAAGAGGGAAGGTCCTTTCTTGGACTGAGAACTGGTTAAAAGACAGGAAACAAAGGGTAGGAATCAATGGTCAATTTTCAGATTGGAGAGAGGTAACTAGTGGGTCCCCAAAGGGTCAGTCCCGGGCCATCCTATTTAGCCCTTTCTCCAGATCATTTATAAACGGGGAGGTGGCGACATTTGCAGATCACACCAAACTGCCCAAGATAATTAAGAGCAAAGCAGACTGTGAAGAGCTTCAAAAAGATCTCCCCAAACTACGTGATTGAGCAACAAAATGGCAAATGAAATTGAATGTGGATAAATGTAAAGTAATGCAAATTGGAAAAAATAATCCCAACTATACAATCAGATGGGGACTAATTTGGCTACAACTACTCAGAGAGACCTTGGGGTCATGGTGGATAGTTCTCTGAAAACATCCATTCTGTGCAGCAGCAGTCAAATGAGCAAACAATGTGAGGAATCATTAAAAAAGGAATAAGATAGAAAATATCTTATTGCCTCTATATAAAACCACTGCATGCCCACATCTGGAATACTGCGTACAGCTCTATTGGCATTGGAAAAGGTTCAGAACAGGGCAACAAAAATGCTGAGGGGTTTGGAACGGGTCCCACATGAAGAGAGGTTTAAAAGTCAGACTTCTCAGCTTATAAGAGAGGAGACTAAGGGGGGTGGGGATATGAGAGAGGACTATAAAATCAGGACTGGTAATGAAAAAGTGAATATTTACTTGTTCCCACAATAGAAGAACTAGGGGGCACCTAATGAAATGAACAGGCAGCAGGTTTCAAACAAAGTTTTTCTTCACTCAGCACACAGTCAACCTGTGGAACTCCTCGCCAGAGGATGTGCTGAAGGCCAGGACTTAAACAGGGTTCAGAAAGAGCTAGATAGATTCGTGGAGGTTCAGCCCATCGATGGCTATTGGCCAGGATGGGTAGGAATGGTGGCCCTGGCCTCTGTTTGTCTGGAGGTGGGTGACAGGAGGGATTATGAGATAGTTTCCTGTTGTGATCCCTCCCTCTGGGGCACCTGGCACTGGCCACTGTGGGCAGACAGGACACGGGGCTGGTTGGGCCGTTGGTCTGACCCAGCCTGGCCACTCTGCTGTCCGCAAACCCCACCGATTTAAAATCCCCTCCGGCGGGGCTCTGCTGGCCAAGCACAGGCCCCAGGGCAGGAGCTCGCTGTGCCCTTCCTGAGGCCAAGGAAGAGCAGCTGTGGGTGCTTAGCTCTGAGGGCACCTCCTGGCCCGCCCAGCCCCTAAACCGCCTGCTTCCTCGCGACGGCCTGGCCATGAGGCTCGCTCCTTGGCTGCGCCTCTCGGGCTTGCTTCCGGATCCCCCTGCAGCTCCTAGCTGAGCCGGCGAGGGCATGGCTCTGCAGGCCTGTGGGCGATCCCCGGCCCTCCCTGCCAAGCTCCCGAGCTGCCCAGCTGCTCCTCGGGGCTGCCCCGCGACCTCCAGCCAGGCCGCCATTGTGAGATCGGGCTGCAGCCCAAGAAGCCTCCGCCCTGCTCAGGGGAGGCCTCCCGCTGCCACTGGGCCACAGACGCTCCCTCGGAGACTCCGCTGCCGCAGCCCTCCGCACAAGGAGCGTGTTGCTCCTCCGGGGTCAGCGGCTGGTGGTTCGATCGGCCCTGGCGGGGTGGTGGCTCCTGTTCCTCTGGCACTGGGTGCTGTGGTGCCCTCCTCCTGGGCTGTGCGCCCGAGTGTCCTATGCCTGGCGCAGGGTCACCCGCCAGCAGCTTGGGATCCATGGGTAGATCTCGGAGCCTGTGCCAGGGGCTCCTGACTGGTCTGGCTGGGCTCTCCCGGCACAGCCACAGTAACAGCTTCCCTGGCACGTCCCTGGCCACGAACCGGCCGGACTCCGGCTGAGCTCGCCTCCGTCCCGTGGAGCTGGGGGCAGTCGGGGAACGGGCCCTTCCTCCACCGCCAGGTCCCAGCTCCTGCCAGCCTTGGAGCCTGCGTGTGGCCCTGTTGACACAGGCCCCTCCTGGACGCTGTTGGGCTGGCAGAGCTGGGTGTGGCCCGGGCTGCTCCGTGCCAAGGGAACGGCAGCCAGAGCGGCGCCCTCCCCGGGCAAGCGCTGAAGCCCCGTGGCAGGAGCCCTGTTGCTACAGGCCAGGGTGTTCACTCCCATGCACCCTTGGGTCCCGGGGGGGCGAGGGCCCTGGGGCGGCGCAGGGTCCAGGGCAGAGCCGTGACCCCACCCGTCCAGCTTGGCCCCGGGAGGCGGGGGCAGGTTCGACTTGACACGCTCAGTGGCCTGACCAAGGGGCTGGACTCTGCCCCGCGGCTCCCTGGCCAGGGCCAGATGCCTTGGAGGCTCCGTCCTCCCCGGGGAGGGGAAGGGGGCTGCAGCCGGCTCCTAGGGCCACAGCACCCGGGGAGGGGGGTGGCCCGAATGCCGGGGAAGTGGCGGCAGGAAACGGGCGCCGGGCGCTGTCCCGCGGAGGGGGTTTGGCCGGCGCTCGCTGCAGTAGCGGGGGGAAGGCTGGGTCCGGAGCCGACGGGTCTGTGGGTGTCTCCCAGCAAGGGCCGGGCCCAGGTGAAAGCCGCCTCTAGCCTGGCTGAGAACCCGGCGGCCTGGAGCAGCAGCCGGGCCCGAGCTCGCTTCCCATCCAGGCGACGTAGCGGGAGGCGGCGCGGGCGGGTCCTTGGACGCCGGGTACCCGGCTGCTCGTGGCCTCTAGTCCCGTCCCGTCGCGCTGGGGCTTGGCCATGGCCTGCCCAGGGAGCAGGTGCCCAGACCCCGTGCGGGGGGCCAGCGGGGGAGCAGGGCCATTGCTGCCCTTGGGGCTGTCGGTAAAGCCCGATGGCAGTTCCATGGGGGGTTGGGTGGCACCGGGCCGGAGAGCCTGGCTGTGTCGCCAGCCCAGCTGTGGGATTAGGGGGGCAGCGATACCCCAGGGCGGCCAACCCGCACCCTGGGCACCTAGAGCCAGGGGCTCACGGGAGCAGCCCTGGGGCAGGAGCCCTGGAGCCTGCTGGGCACGGGGTCCTGGAGCCGGGGCTGAGGGTGGAGTTAGGGCGCTTGAGTTTCTTCGCCTCTTCTCTGCACACAAAGCTGCTGGGTTGGGCCGCATCCGCCTGGGCTTGCGGGGGGGCCCTGGGGCAGGCAGGGACATGGCGGGACGGGGCGCTCCCCTTGGGGGTCCGGGCAGGGGGCGGGGCGGGACGGGGCGCTCCCCTTGGGGGTCCGGGCAGAGGGCGGGGCGGGACGGGGCGCTCCCCTTGGGGGTCCGGGCAGGGAGTGGGGTGGGGCGCTCCCCTTGGGGCGGGGACATGGCGGGACGGGGCGCTCCCCTTGGGGGTCCGGGCAGAGGGCAGGGCGGGGCGGGACGGGGCGCTCCCCTTGTGGGTCCGGGCAGGGGGCGGGGCGCTCCACTTGTGGGTCCGGGCAGGGGGTGGGGCGGGGCGCTCCCCTTGGGGGTCCGGGCAGGGGGCGGGACGGGGCGGGGCGCTCCCCTTGTGGGTCCGGGCAGGGAGTGGGGTGGGGCGCTCCCCTTGTGGGTCCGGGCAGGGAGTGGGGTGGGGCGCTCCCCTTGGGGCGGGGACATGGCGGGACGGGGCGCTCCCCTTGGGGGTCCGGGCAGAGGGCAGGGCGGGGCGGGACGGGGCGCTCCCCTTGTGGGTCCGGGCAGGGGGCGGGGCGCTCCACTTGTGGGTCCGGGCAGGGGGCGGGGCGGGGCGCTCCCCTTGGGGGTCCGGGCAGGGGGCGGGACGGGGCGGGGCGCTCCCCTTGGGGGTCCGGGCAGGGGGCGGGGCGGGGCGCTCCCCTTGGGGGTCCGGGCAGGGGGCGGGACGGGGCGGGGCGCTCCCCTTGGGGCGGGGACACGGCGGGATGGGGCGCTCCCCTTGTGGGTCCGGGCAGGGGGCGGGGCGGGGCGGGGCGCTCCCCTTGGGGGTCCGGGCAGGGGGCGGGGCGGGGCGCTCCCCTTGGGGGTCCGGGCAGGGGGCGGGGCGGGGCGCTCCCCTTGGGGGTCCGGGCTGTCCCCGGTCTCCGTCGGCGCGGCCGGGTTTGCGCCGGACCAGATCGGCCCCGGGAGCTGCCCTGGGCGCGGCCCCACCGGGCCCAGCTGTGCGGCGGCTCTTCCAGCAGCGAGGCCTGGCCTGCGCCCGCCCCGCTCCCGGTCTCAGCCCTGGGGGAGCCGGCGCACGGGCCGAGGGACCCGCCGGGCAGCGCTAGCCCGGGGCTCGCACCTCCCCGCCGCGCTCCCGTCCGTGCCCCCTGCGGCGGCTCTGGGGGCTGCGGGCCCCAGCCCCGGGGGGCGGCTCAGACCCACGGGAGCATCTCGCCGGGGGGGGGCTCAGCCCCCTGCGGCGGCGCTGGAAGGGACACGCGGGTCAAGGCGGCCTCGGCCCGGGGCGGGTGAACCTGGGCCCGTCCCCTCCCGCCCGCACGGTCCTGCGGGGTCAGGGCGGCACCGCGGGCCGGGACTGGCCAGGGCGGGCAGCGTCTTCCTCTCCCAGGCCCGGGGCTGGGCGGGCGAGGAGCGAGCGCTCAGCCCCGGGGAGAGGCAGCAACCCGGCACCTGGGAGCCAAGCGGTTGCGGTTGGAGCAGAGAATTCCGGCTCGCCTGCCTGCCGGCCAGCGGGTCCCGTTAGCGCCCCCCGGCAGGAGGGACCCTGCACCCCGGGGGCCGCCAGTCGGGAAAGGACACGGCCGCTTACTGACCCATGGGACGCCCACCCCCTGCACACGGCGCAGCTCCGGGCACCCCCTCCAGGGAGCTCGCCCCGCGCGGGGGACACTGCAGGAAAGGGCAGGAGAAATGAGGGGCCTGGGGCAGGTTCCGTGCGAGGGGGGATGAATGAGGCTGCGCCTTTGCAGCCAGGGCAGACGACTAAGAGGGGCATGGAAGAGGCCTACAACAGCGTCTGGGAAAGTTAGTGACACAGGAAGGAGACCCAAGGCAGGATTTCTTCACGCAGCTCCCAGCCAACCTGTGGAACTCCCTGCCAGAGGATGTGGGGAAGGCCAAGATTATAACAGGGTTCAAAAAACACCAGACCACTCCTGGAATGGCTACTAGCCTCCCTGGACCAGGCTGGTTTCCCAGCCTCTGTTTTCGGGGGCTTGGAGCGGGCTCGTGAGGATTCCCGGTTCTGTTCCCGGCCTCTGGGGCACCTGTCACTGCCGCTGTGGGCAGACAGGCCCCTGGGCGAGATGGACCCTTGGTCTGGCTGCTCTGAGGTTCTCTGATTTTAACCCTGCTTGGGGGATCTGGGGGCTGAGGCCATGTGCCCAGTGCAGCCACTGGCCGCAAGGCTGATCGCCTTCTGGGGAAGGCCAGGCCGGCCCCCCACCCCGTCGCTCGGTTCTAACCCGCAGCCCTGCCAGGCTGGCTCAGCGCTGGGGCTAGGCCCTTTGTGCCTCCTGTGGAGCCATCGGATCAGCTTCCCAGCGCGGCTCCGCTCTCCCGCTCCGGCCCGCGGGCGTTTACACGGGCAAGAGTCGCTTCGACACGCCGGCGCCATCTAGTGGCGCGCTTGGGTGTTGCAGGCGCGGCGCAGTTCCAGCCGGAGTCCGGCCAGCCCCTTTGGAAATCGCTGCGCGCTCCCCTGCGCCGCCCTGGCCCGGAGTCCCGGGTTCTGCGGCCCCGCTCCAGCCGGGGCGAGGTCTGGGCTGGCAGGGCCGATCGCTTCGCACCGAGCCGCTTCCACTGCCGGGGGGGCGGGGGGCTCCCGGCCACAGTCCCTGGCACCCCGAGGCGGCTCCGTGCGCGCCCTAAGCAGGGAAACGCGCGGGGCCCAGCGCGGAGCGGAGCCCGAAGGCAGCGCCCGGAGCTTTGCAAACAGCAGCTTAGGCGAAGTGAAAAGCTACGTGTCAATTGCAAGTCTCGGTGTGTGGGGGGGGGCATGAGATCAACATCTCCCGATAACAACCCAAGGCCGGCAGGGGGATGACAAGGAGCGCGGGAGGGCTCGGTGTGGATGTGGGGGGGATGGTGTGGGAGGGCACTGTGTGGGTGTGGGGGGGATGGCGCGGGAGGGCTCTGTGTGGGTGTGGGGGGATGACGCGGGAGGGCTCTGTGTGGGTGTGGGGGGGATGGCGCGGGAGGGCTCTGTGTGGGTGTGGGGGGGATGGCGCGGGAGGGCACTGTGTGGGTGTGGGGGGGATGGCGCGGGAGGGCTCTGTGTGGGTGTGGGGGGGATGGCGCGGGAGGGCTGTGTGTGGGTGTGGGGGGATGACGCGGGAGGGCTCTGTGTGGGTGTGGGGGGGATGGCGCGGGAGGGCTCTGTGTGGGTGTGGGGGGGATGGCGCGGGAGGGCACTGTGTGGGTGTGGGGGGGATGGCGCGGGAGGGCTCTGTGTGGGTGTGGGGGGGATGGCGCGGGAGGGCTCTGTGTGGGTGTGGGGGGGATGACGCGGGAGGGCACTGTGTGGGTGTGGGGGGGGATGGCGCGGGAGGGCTCTGTGTGGGTGTGGGGGGGATGACGCGGGAGGGCTCTGTGTGGGTGTGGGGGGGATGACGCGGGAGGGCACAGTGTGGGTGTGGGGGGGATGGTGTGGGAGGGCACTGTGTGGGTGTGGGGGGGTGGCGCGGGAGGGCACTGTGTGGGTGTGGGGGGGATGGTGTGGGAGGGCACTGTGTGGGTGTGGGGGGGTGGCGCGGGAGGGCACTGTGTGGGTGTGGGGGGGATGGTGTGGGAGGGCACTGTGTGGGTGTGGGGGGGGATGGCGCGGGAGGGCACTGTGTGGGTGTGGGGGGGATGGTGCGGGAGGGCACTGTGTGGGTGTGGGGGGGTGGCGCGGGAGGGCACTGTGTGGGTGTGGGGGGGATGACGCGGGAGGGCACTGTGTGGGTGTGGGGGGGATGACGCGGGAGGGCACTGTGTGGGTGTGGGGGGGGTGACGCGGGAGGGCACAGTGTGGGTGTGGGGGGGATGGTGTGGGAGGGCACTGTGTGGGTGTGGGGGGGTGGCGCGGGAGGGCACTGTGTGGGTGTGGGGGGGATGACGCGGGAGGGCACTGTGTGGGTGTGGGGGGGATGGCGCGGGAGGGCACAGTGGGGGTGGCGCGGGAGGGCACTGTGTGGGTGGGGGGGGATGACGCGGGAGGGCACTGTGTGGGTGTGGGGGGGGTGACGCGGGAGGGCACTGTGGGTGTGGGGGGGATGAAGCGGGAGGGCACTGTGTGTGGGGGGGGAATGACGCGGGAGGGCACTGTGTGGGTGTGGGGGGGGATGACGCGGGAGGGCACTGTGTGGGTGTGGGGGGGGATGACGCGGGAGGGCACTGTGTGGGTGTGGGGGGGATGACGCGGGAGGGCTCTGTGTGGGTGTGGGGGGATGACGCGGGAGGGCTCTGTGTGGGTGTGGGGGGATGACGTGGGAGGGCACTGTGTGGGTGTGGGGGGGATGGTGTGGGAGGGCACTGTGCGGGTGTGGGGGGGATGACGCGGGAGGGCTCTGTGTGGGTGTGGGGGGAGATGGCGCGGGAGGGCACTGTGTGGGTGTGGGAGGGATGACACGGGAGGGCACTGTGTGGGTGTGGGGGGGGGATGACGTGGGAGGGCACTGTGTGGGTGTGGGGGGGATGGTGCGGGAGGGCTCTGTGTGGGTGTGGGGGGGGATGGCGCGGGAGGGCTCTGTGTGGGTGTGGGGGGGTGACGCGGGAGGGCTCTGTGTGGGTGTGGGGGGGATGGCGCGGGAGGGCTCTGTGTGGGTGTGGGGGGGATGGTGCGGGAGGGCACTGTGTGGGTGTGGGGGGGGATGGCGCGGGAGGGCTCTGTGTGGGTGTGGGGGGGTGACGCGGGAGGGCTCTGTGTGGGTGTGGGGGGGATGGTGCGGGAGGGCACTGTGCGGGTGTGGGGGGGATGACGCGGGAGGGCACTGTGTGGGTGTGGGAGGGATGACGCGGGAGGGCACTGTGTGGGTGTGGGGGGAGATGGCGCGGGAGGGCACTGTGTGGGTGTGGGAGGGATGACACGGGAGGGCACTGTGTGGGTGTGGGGGGGGGGGATGACGTGGGAGGGCACTGTGTGGGTGTGGGGGGGATGGTGCGGGAGGGCTCTGTGTGGGTGTGGGGGGGGATGGCGCGGGAGGGCTCTGTGTGGGTGTGGGGGGGTGACGCGGGAGGGCTCTGTGTGGGTGTGGGGGGATGGCGCGGGAGGGCTCTGTGTGGGTGTGGGGGGGATGGTGCGGGAGGGCACTGTGTGGGTGTGGGGGGGGATGGCGCGGGAGGGCTCTGTGTGGGTGTGGGGGGGTGACGCGGGAGGGCTCTGTGTGGGTGTGGGGGGGATGGCGCGGGAGGGCTCTGTGTGGGTGTGGGGGGGTGACGCGGGAGGGCTCTGTGTGGGTGTGGGGGGGATGGCGCGGGAGGGCTCTGTGTGGGTGTGGGGGGGGATGGTGCGGGAGGGATGTGTGTGGGTGTGGGGGGATGGCGCGGGAGGGCTGTGTGTGGGTGTGGGGGGGATGGCGCGGGAGGGCTCTGTGTGGATGTGGGGGGGATGGCGCGGGAGGGCTCTGTGTGGGTGTGGGGGGGGATGGCGCGGGAGGGCTCTGTGTGGATGTGGGGGGGATGGCGCGGGAGGGCTCTGTGTGGGTGTGGGGGGGATGGCGCGGGAGGGCTCTGTGTGGGTGTGGGGGGGGATGGCGCGGGAGGGCTCTGTGTGGGTGTGGGGGGGATGGTGCGGGAGGGCACTGTGTGGGTGTGGGGGGGGATGGCGCGGGAGGGCACTGTGTGGGTGTGGGGGGGTGACGCGGGAGGGCTCTGTGTGGGTGTGGGGGGGATGGCGCGGGAGGGCTCTGTGTGGGTGTGGGGGGGATGGCGCGGGAGGGCTCTGTGTGGGTGTGGGGGGGGATGGCGCGGGAGGGCTCTGTGTGGGTGTGGGGGGGATGGCGCGGGAGGGCTCTGTGTGGGTGTGGGGGGGATGGTGCAGGAGGGATGTGTGTGGGTGTGGGGGGGGGATGGTGTGGGAGGGCTCTGTGTGGGTGTGGGGGGGGATGGCGTGGGAGGGCTCTGTGTGGATGTGGGGGGGATGGCGCGGGAGGGCTCTGTGTGGGTGTGGGGGGGATGGCGCGGGAGGGCTCTGTGTGGGTGTGGGGGGGGATGGCGTGGGAGGGCTCTGTGTGGATGTGGGGGGGATGGCGCGGGAGGGCTCTGTGTGGGTGTGGGGGGGATGGCGCGGGAGGGCTCTGTGTGGGTGTGGGGGGGGATGGCGCGGGAGGGCTCTGTGTGGGTGTGGGGGGGATGGTGTGGGAGGGATGTGTGTGGGTGTGGGGGGGATGGCGCGGGAGGGCTCTGTGTGGGTGTGGGGGGGGATGGCGCGGGAGGGCTCTGTGTGGGTGTGGGGGGGATGGCGCGGGAGGGCTCTGTGTGGGTGTGGGGGGGTGACGCGGGAGGGCTCTGTGTGGGTGTGGGGGGGATGGCGCGGGAGGGCTCTGTGTGGGTGTGGGGGGATGGCGCGGGAGGGCTCTGTGTGGGTGTGGGGGGATGGCGCGGGAGGGCTCTGTGTGGGTGTGGGGGGGATGGCGCGGGAGGGCTCTGTGTGGGTGTGGGGGGGGGGATGGCGTGGGAGGGCTCTGTGTGGGTGTGGGGGGGTGACGCGGGAGGGCTCTGTGTGGGTGTGGGGGGGATGGCGCGGGAGGGCTCTGTGTGGATGTGGGGGGGATGGCGCGGGAGGGCTCTGTGTGGGTGTGGGGGGGGATGGCGTGGGAGGGCTCTGTGTGGATGTGGGGGGGATGGCGCAGGAGGGCTCTGTGTGGGTGTGGGGGGGATGGCGCGGGAGGGCTCTGTGTGGGTGTGGGGGGGATGGCGCGGGAGGGCTCTGTGTGGGTGTGGGGGGGATGGTGCGGGAGGGATGTGTGTGGGTGTGGGGGGGGATGGCGCGGGAGGGCTCTGTGTGGGTGTGGGGGGGGATGGCGCGGGAGGGCTCTGTGTGGGTGTGGGGGGGATGGCGCGGGAGGGCTCTGTGTGGGTGTGGGGGGGTGACGCGGGAGGGCTCTGTGTGGGTGTGGGGGGATGGCGCAGGAGGGCTCTGTGTGGGTGTGGGGGGATGGCGCGGGAGGGCTCTGTGTGGGTGTGGGGGGGGGATGGCGCGGGAGGGCTCTGTGTGGGTGTGGGGGGGGGATGGCGTGGGAGGGCTCTGTGTGGGTGTGGGGGGTGACGCGGGAGGGCTCTGTGTGGGTGTGGGGGGGATGGCGCGGGAGGGCTCTGTGTGGATGTGGGGGGGATGGCGCGGGAGGGCTCTGTGTGGATGTGGGGGGGATGGCGCGGGAGGGCTCTGTGTGGGTGTGGGGGGGATGGCGCGGGAGGGCTCTGTGTGGTGTGGGGGGGATGACGCGGGAGGGCTCTGTGTGGGTGTGGGGGGATGGCGCGGGAGGGCTCTGTGTGGATGTGGGGGGGATGGCGCGGGAGGGCTCTGTGTGGGTGTGGGGGGGATGACGCGGGAGGGCTCTGTGTGGGTGTGGGGGGGATGGCGCGGGAGGGCACTGTGTGGGTGTGGGGGGATGACGCGGGAGGGCTCTGTGTGGGTGTGGGGGGGATGGCGCGGGAGGGCACTGTGTGGGTGTGGGGGGATGACGCGGGAGGGCTCTGTGTGGGTGTGGGGGGGATGGCGCGGGAGGGCTCTGTGTGGGTGTGGGGGGGTGACGCGGGAGGGCTCTGTGTGGGTGTGGGGGGGGATGGCGTGGGAGGGCTCTGTGTGGATGTGGGGGGGATGGCGCGGGAGGGCTCTGTGTGGGTGTGGGGGGGATGGCGCGGGAGGGCTCTGTGTGGGTGTGGGGGGGATGGCGCGGGAGGGCTCTGTGTGGGTGTGGGGGGGATGGCGCGGGAGGGCTCTGTGTGGGTGTGGGGGGATGGCGCGGGAGGGCTCTGTGTGGATGTGGGGGGGATGGCGCGGGAGGGCTCTGTGTGGGTGTGGGGGGGATGGCGCGGGAGGGCTCTGTGTGGTGGGGGGGTGTCGGGGTGTTTATGCTCCTTTCTATTTACCTCGCTAGGATTTCACGTCCACTTTTTAAAAGTTGCCTTTGTGTCTCTCTCTGCTTCTTTCACTCGGTGGTTCGGCCTCGCTGGATCGTTTAGGTCTCTGGCTGGTTTTAATGTGGGGTGTGTATTCCAGTTGGGCCTGTGGTGCTCTGTCTTTGGAAGTGTCCATGCAGCTTGCGGGGATTTTCCGTTTGACCCTCGACCGTTTCATTTCCGTTTAACTAACCTCCTCCTGTTTGTGTAGCTCCCCTTTGTGAATTAAATGCCCTGTGCTGGGCTGCTGAGGGGCTCGTCCCACCGCGGGGATGATACGTTTTATTACTTTATGGTCACTATTTCAAGTGGTCCAGTTCCATGTACCTCTTGGTCCAGACCCTGCGCTCCACTCAGGACTAAATCGAGAAGAGCCTCTCCCCGCGTGGGCTCCAGACCCTGTGCTCCACTCAGGACTAAATCGAGAAGAGCCTCTCCCCGCGTGGGCTCCAGACCCTGTGCTCCACTCAGGACTAAATCGAGAAGAGCCTCTCCCCGCGTGGGCTCCAGACCCTGTGCTCCACTCAGGACTAAATCGAGAAGAGCCTCTCCCCGCGTGGGCTCCAGACCCTGCGCTCCACTCAGGACTAAATCGAGAATTGCCTCTCCCCGCGTGGGCTCCAGACCCTGCGCTCCACTCAGGACTAAATCGAGAATTGCCTCTCCCCGCGTGGGCTCCAGACCCTGCGCTCCACTCAGGACTAAATCGAGAAGAGCCTCTCCCCGCGTGGGCTCCAGACCCTGCTCTCCACTCAGGACTAAATCGAGAAGAGCCTCTCCCCGCGTGGGCTCCAGACCCTGCGCTCCACTCAGGACTAAATCGAGAATTGCCTCTCCCCGCGTGGGCTCCAGACCCTGCGCTCCACTCAGGACTAAATCGAGAAGAGCCTCTCCCCGCGTGGGCTCCAGACCCTGTGCTCCACTCAGGACTAAATCGAGAATTGCCTCTCCCCGCGTGGGCTCCAGACCCTGTGCTCCACTCAGGACTAAATCGAGAAGAGCCTCTCCCCGCGTGGGCTCCAGACCCTGTGCTCCACTCAGGACTAAATCGAGAAGAGCCTCTCCCCGCGTGGGCTCCAGACCCTGTGCTCCACTCAGGACTAAATCGAGAAGAGCCTCTCCCCGCGTGGGCTCCAGACCCTGCGCTCCACTCAGGACTAAATCGAGAATTGCCTCTCCCCGCGTGGGCTCCAGACCCTGCGCTCCACTCAGGACTAAATCGAGAATTGCCTCTCCCCGCGTGGGCTCCAGACCCTGCGCTCCACTCAGGACTAAATCGAGAAGAGCCTCTCCCCGCGTGGGCTCCAGACCCTGCTCTCCACTCAGGACTAAATCGAGAAGAGCCTCTCCCCGCGTGGGCTCCAGACCCTGCGCTCCACTCAGGACTAAATCGAGAATTGCCTCTCCCCGCGTGGGCTCCAGACCCTGCGCTCCACTCAGGACTAAATCGAGAAGAGCCTCTCCCCGCGTGGGCTCCAGACCCTGCGCTCCACTCAGGACTAAATCGAGAATTGCCTCTCCCCGCGTGGGCTCCAGACCCTGCGCTCCACTCAGGACTAAATCGAGAAGAGCCTCTCCCCGCGTGGGCTCCAGACCCTGCGCTCCACTCAGGACTAAATCGAGAAGAGCCTCTCCCCGCGTGGGCTCCAGACCCTGCGCTCCACTCAGGACTAAATCGAGAAGAGCCTCTCCCCGCGTGGGCTCCAGACCCTGTGCTCCACTCAGGACTAAATCGAGAAGAGCCTCTCCCCGCGTGGGCTCCAGACCCTGCGCTCCACTCAGGACTAAATCGAGAATTGCCTCTCCCCGCGTGGGCTCCAGACCCTGCGCTCCACTCAGGACTAAATCGAGAAGAGCCTCTCCCCGCGTGGGCTCCAGACCCTGCTGCTCCACTCAGGACTAAATCGAGAAGAGCCTCTCCCCGCGTGGGCTCCAGACCCTGCGCTCCACTCAGGACTAAATCGAGAAGAGCCTCTCCCCGCGTGGGCTCCAGACCCTGCGCTCCACTCAGGACTAAATCGAGAAGAGCCTCTCCCCGCGTGGGCTCCAGACCCTGCGCTCCACTCAGGACTAAATCGAGAAGAGCCTCTCCCCGCGTGGGCTCCAGACCCTGCGCTCCACTCAGGACTAAATCGAGAATTGCCTCTCCCCGCGTGGGCTCCAGACCCTGCGCTCCACTCAGGACTAAATCGAGAATTGCCTCTCCCCGCGTGGGCTCCAGACCCTGCGCTCCACTCAGGACTAAATCGAGAAGAGCCTCTCCCCGCGTGGGCTCCAGACCCTGCTCTCCACTCAGGACTAAATCGAGAAGAGCCTCTCCCCGCGTGGGCTCCAGACCCTGCGCTCCACTCAGGACTAAATCGAGAATTGCCTCTCCCCGCGTGGGCTCCAGACCCTGCGCTCCACTCAGGACTAAATCGAGAAGAGCCTCTCCCCGCGTGGGCTCCAGACCCTGTGCTCCACTCAGGACTAAATCGAGAATTGCCTCTCCCCGCGTGGGCTCCAGACCCTGTGCTCCACTCAGGACTAAATCGAGAAGAGCCTCTCCCCGCGTGGGCTCCAGACCCTGCGCTCCACTCAGGACTAAATCGAGAAGAGCCTCTCCCCGCGTGGGCTCCAGACCCTGCGCTCCACTCAGGACTAAATCGAGAAGAGCCTCTCCCCGCGTGGGCTCCAGACCCTGTGCTCCACTCAGGACTAAATCGAGAAGAGCCTCTCCCCGCGTGGGCTCCAGACCCTGCGCTCCACTCAGGACTAAATCGAGAATTGCCTCTCCCCGCGTGGGCTCCAGACCCTGCGCTCCACTCAGGACTAAATCGAGAAGAGCCTCTCCCCGCGTGGGCTCCAGACCCTGCTGCTCCACTCAGGACTAAATCGAGAAGAGCCTCTCCCCGCGTGGGCTCCAGACCCTGCGCTCCACTCAGGACTAAATCGAGAAGAGCCTCTCCCCGCGTGGGCTCCAGACCCTGCTCTCCACTCAGGACTAAATCGAGAAGAGCCTCTCCCCGCGTGGGCTCCAGACCCTGCGCTCCACTCAGGACTAAATCGAGAAGAGCCTCTCCCCGCGTGGGCTCCAGACCCTGCTCTCCACTCAGGACTAAATCGAGAAGAGCCTCTCCCCGCGTGGGCTCCAGACCCTGCGCTCCACTCAGGACTAAATCGAGAAGAGCCTCTCCCCGCGTGGGCTCCAGACCCTGCGCTCCAAGAAGCGTCATTGAAGGTATCAGGAAATGTTCTCTCTGCATCCCGCCCCGAGGTGCCGCGGCCCCAGTCAATGTGGGGCAGCTGAAATCCCTGCTATTCTCGAGTTTGTTAATTTGATGGCCCCTCTAATCCCCCGTTAGCATTTCATTGTCACAGTCACTGTTCTGGTCAGGTGGTCGATAATAGATTCCAACTGTTATATTCTTATTAGAGCAGGGGGGCAGAGGGTCCCTGGCCTGAGACCCCCAATGAGCAGGGGGTCGGGGGGGCAGAGGGGGCAGTGGGGCCTTGGCCCGTGACCCAGTGAGCAGGGGGCAGAGGGGGCAGTGGGGCCTTGGCCCGTGACCCAGTGAGCAGGGGGCAGAGGGGGCAGTGGGGCCTTGGCCCGTGACCCAGTGAGCAGGAGGTAGAGGGGGGGCAGTGGGGTCCTGCCCCAAGGCCCAGTGAGCAGGGGACAGAGGGGGGGCAGTGGGGTCCTGCCCCAAGGCCCAGTGAGCAGGGGGTAGAGGGGGAGCAGTGGGGTCCTGCCCCAAGGCCCAGTGAGCAGGGGGCAGAGGGGTCCTGCCCCAAAGCCCAGTGAGCAGGGGGCAGAGGGGGGCAGTGGGGTCCTGCCCCAAGGCCCAGTGAGCAGGGGGCAGAGGGGGGCAGTGGGGTCCTGCCCCAAGGCCCAGTGAGCAGGGGGCAGAGGGGGGCAGTGGGGTCCTGCCCCAAGGCCCAGTGAGCAGGGGGCAGAGGGGGGGCAGTGGGGTCCTGCCCCAAGGCCCAGTGAGCAGGGGGCAGAGGGGGGCAGTGGGGTCCTGCCCCAAGGCCCAGTGGGCAGGGGGGGCAGAGAGGCCCTGGCCCAAGACCCCCAGTGAACAGGAGGCTGGGGGTGCAGAGGGTCCCTGGCCTGACACCCGGGGGGGCGGAGGGGCTGTCTGGGAGCCGGTCGGTCCTTGATGAGAGATGGGGCCGGGGGGGAAGAGCTGGGGGGCAGGGAGGGGACACAGGACGGAGCAGAGCCCCACGCCAAAGGGGCGTCTCTTCCCGCGCTGCCCCATCCCCTGAGGGCGCCTCCCTGGCCCCCCACGACCCAGCCACCCCCAGTGGCCTCTGCCCTTGTCCCCCTGCCGGCTCTCTCGCCCGCAGGCAGCCCCCTCCCGCCGTCCCCCGGCTCCTTGCCTGGCTCCTGCCCCATGCACCGGGCAGCAGTGGGGGCATGACCCCCGGCCGCCACCAGGGGGCGCTGCAGTCCCACTTATGGGCCACAGGCCAGGCTGGGGTCTGGGACCCCCCCCAGGACCCTCGGGCAACGTGGCTGCTGATTTGTCCAGTGTCCTCACGGGCCTCTCTCATGGGCAACCCCCAAGGGCCCCAGGGCCCCCCCCGCAGGAGCACCCCCCAGGGCATCCCCCCACGAACACCCCCCAGGGCCCCCCCCGCAGGAGCACCCCCCAGGGCATCCCCCCACGAACACCCCCCAGGGCACCTCCCCCAGGAGCAACCCCCAGGGCATCCCCCTACGAACACCCCCAGGGCATCCCCCCACGAACACTCCCCAGGGCACCCCCCGCAGGAGCACCCCCCAGGGCATCCCCCCACGAACACCCCCCAGGGCACCTCCCCCAGGAGCACCCCCCAGGGCATCCCCCCACGAACACCCCCCAGGGCACCTCCCCCAGGAGCAACCCCAGGGCATCCCCCCACGAACACCCCCCAGGGCACCTCCCCCAGGAGCACCCCCCAGGGCATCCCCCCACGAACACCCCCCAGGGCACCTCCCCCAGGAGCACCCAACTACAAACACCCCCAGGGCACCCCCTACGAACACCCCCAGGGCATCCCCCTACGAACACCCCCAGGGCATCCCCCTACGAACACCCCCCAGGGCACCTCCCCCAGGAGCACCCAACTACAAACACCCCCAGGGCATCCCCCCACGAACACCCCCCAGGGCCCCCCCCGCAGGAGCACCCCCCAGGGCATCCCCCCACGAACACCCCCCAGGGCCCTCCCCGCAGGAGCACCCCCCAGGGCATCCCCCCACGAACACCCCCCAGGGCACCTCCCCCAGGAGCACCCCCCAGGGCATCCCCCCACGAACACCCCCCAGGGCATCCCCCCACGAACACCCCCCAGGGCCCCCCCCGCAGGAGCACCCCCCAGGGCATCCCCCCACGAACACCCCCCAGGGCACCCCCCGCAGGAGCACCCCCCAGGGCATCCCCCCACGAACACCCCCCAGGGCCCCCCCCGCAGGAGCACCCCCCAGGGCATCCCCCCACGAACACCCCCCAGGGCACCCCCCGCAGGAGCACCCCCCAGGGCATCCCCCCACGAACACCCCCCAGGGCACCTCCCCCAGGAGCACCCAACTACAAACACCCCCAGGGCACCCCCTACGAACACCCCCAGGGCATCCCCCTACGAACACCCCCAGGGCATCCCCCTACGAACACCCCCAGGGCACCTCCCCCAGGAGCACCCAACTACGAACACCCCCAGGGCACCCCCCCATGAACACCCTCAGGGCATCCCCCCACGAACACCCCCAGGGCATCCCCCTACAAACACCCCCAGGGCATCCCCCCACGAACGCCCCCCAGGGCACCTCCCCAAGGAGCACCCAACTACGAACATCCCCAGGGCATCCCCCTACGAACACCCCCAGGGCATCCCCCTACGAACACCCCCCAGGGCACCTCCCCCAGGAGCACCCAACTACGAACACCCCCAGGGCACCCCCCCATGAACACCCTCAGGGCATCCCCCCACGAACACCCCCAGGGCATCCCCCTACAAACACCCCCAGGGCATCCCCCTACGAACACCCCCCAGGGCACCTCCCCCAGGAGCACCCAACTACGAACATCCCCAGGGCATCCCCCTACGAACACCCCCAGGGCATCCCCCTACGAACACCCCCCACAAAGACCCCGCAGGGCATCCCCCTACGAACACCCCCCAGGGCATCCCCCTACGAACACCCCCCACAAAGACCCCGCAGGGCATCCCCCTACGAACACCCCCAGGGCACCTCCCCCAGAAGCACCCCCCACGAACACCCCCAGGGCATTCCCCCATGAACACCCCCCAGGGCACCTCCCCCAGGAGCACCCAACTACGAACACCCCCAGGGCATCCCCCCACGAACACCCCCCAGGGCACCTCCCCCAGGAGCACCCAACTACGGACACCCCCAGGGCACCCCCCCACGAACATCCCCCAGGGCACCTCCCCCAGGAGCACCCAACTACGGACACCCCCAGGGCACCCCCCCACGAACACCCCCCAGAGCACCTCCCCCAGGAGCACCCAACTACGGACACGCCCAGGGCACCCCCCCATGAACACCCCCAGGGCATCCCCCCACGAACACCCCCCAGAGCACCTCCCCCAGGAGCACCCAACTACGGACACCCCCAGGGCACCCCCCCACGAACACCCCCAGGGCATCCCCCTACGAACACCCCCAGGGCATCCCCCCACGAACACCCCCCAGGGCACCCCCCCCAAGAATACCCCCCCAAAGACCCCGCAGGGCATCCCCCTACGAACACCCCCAGGGCACCTCCCCCAGGAGCGTCCCCCACAACGACCCCGCAGGGCATCCCCCCACGAACACCCCCCCAGGGCACCTCCCCCAGGAGCGCCCCCACAACGACCCCGCAGGGCATCCCCCTACGAACAACCCGAAGGGCACCTCCCCCAGGAGCACCCCCCACAAAGACCCCCCAGGGCACCTCCCCCAGGAGCACCCAACTACGAACACCCCCAGGGCACCCCCCCACGAACATCCCCCAGGGCACCTCCCCCAGGAGCACCCAACTACGAACACCCCCAGGGCACCCCCCCACGAACATCCCCCAGGGCACCTCCCCCAGGAGCACCCAACTACAAACACCCCCAGGGCACCCCCCCACGAACACCCCTCAGGGCACCTCCCCCAGGAGCACCCAACTACGGACACCCCCAGGGCATCCCCCCACGAACACCCCCCAGGGCACCTCCCCCAGGAGCACCCAACTACGAACACCCCCAGGGCACCCCCCCACGAACATCCCCCAGGGCACCTCCCCCAGGAGCACCCAACTACGAACACCCCCAGGGCACCCCCCCACGAACATCCCCCAGGGCACCTCCCCCAGGAGCACCCAACTACAAACACCCCCAGGGCACCCCCCCACGAACATCCCCCAGGGCACCTCCCCCAGGAGCACCCAACTACGGACACCCCCAGGGCATCCCCCCACGAACACCCCCCACAAAGACCCCCAAGGGCACCCCCAGGGGCACCCCTGACTCTTGCACCCTGTGCCACCCGCCCAGTGCCTCGGGCCACGCTGCGTGGCAGGCTGGTGCCTCCCGTGGGTGAGGGCAGGGTTCCCTGGCTGGCCTTTCCCAGCCCGTCTCCGGCCTGCGGGCACGGGCGGGTCAGACGCTGGGGGCTGCTGGGGACGGCGCCGCCCTTGGGCCTGCTCCTGAGTCCGGGAGGAGCCTCGGCCCCACGTCTGGCAGGGCCCCAGAGACCGACCCACCGCTGGCTTCACCAGCCCCAGGCCGATGGTCCGGGCAGCCCCCGCAGGGTCCCACTGGGCCCCAGGCCCCCCGGCTTCTCCAGCGCCCACCTGCCAGCTGCCGCCCGGGGCTCAGCCATTGCCCGGCTGCGGGGCCAGCGAGGGGCTGGGGCTGCCAACGCCCCAGGCCGATGTCCGGTCCAGGGGAGCCGGCAAGCGTGAGAGGGGCACGAAACGGGGGGGCATAACCCCCCCAGACTTGCCCAGCCCCCCGGTCCCTTCAGAGGGAGCCGAGGGCGGGGGCCGCGGGGAGGAGCCGGGCCCGGCTCCAGGCAGCTGGCTCCCAAGCGCCCGTTCCCAGGCCGGGGGGCGGGGACCTCGGCGCCGCGGGGGGGAGGACGGGCCTGTCGGAGAACAGGGCCGGGGCCGGGGGCTCCGGAACGACCCCTCTGGCCCACCCAGCACGGCGCTTCGGGAGGGAGGGGCCGGGGAGACGCCCTGGAGCCTCGATGCCCTTGCCCAGACGGGAGAGCCCTGGTTCTCCTGGGCCCCAGCCACGTCCCTCCAGCCTGGGCCCCCAGCCCACCCGTCAGCGGAGCCCTCGGTCCCCAAAACAGCCCCCAGCTCCCGGCAGAGCCTCCGATACCCCCAGCCACCGCCCCTCCCCCGCCAGTGTCGGCTTCCCAGGTACGGGGGTCGCCCGGGCCCCTCTTCTCTGCCCCTCTCCCCTCGCTGGGACCAGCTGGGCAGGTCGCTGGGGTCCTCCGGCCCTGCCGCCCCTTGTCTGTCTCTGGCCAGAACCGGCCGTGTCCTCTGAGCAGGGTCCCAGACACCCCGGCTCCAACTCTGGGCTGTTCCCTGAAACCCCCCTTTGTCGCATTGAACCAGTAACTTCTGGGCACTGAGCCCCCCTGTATGTGGGCACTCAGCCCCCCTCTGAGCCCCCAAAACTCCCCCTTCCTCACACCCACAACCCCCCAGGCAACTCATCCCAGTGTTTGACCCCCCTGCCAGTTAGGAACTTTTTCCTAATGTCCAACCTAAACCTCCCTTGTTGCAGTTTAAGCCCATTGCTTCTTGTTCTATCCTCAGAGGCCAAGATGAACAAGTTTTCTCCCTCCTCCTTATGACACCCTTTTAGATACCTGAAAACGGCTCTCATGTCCCCCCTCAATCCTCTCCTTTCCAAACCAAACCAGCCCAATTCTTTCAGTCTTCCCTCCTAGCTCATGTTCTCTAGACCGTTCATCATTCTCGTTGCTCTTCTCTGGCCCCTCTCCAGTCTCTCCACATCTGTCCTGAAACGCGGAGCCCAGAACTGGACACAAGACTCCAGCGGAGGCCCCACCAGCGCAGAGCAGAGCAGAGCGGGAGAACGACTCCTCCTGTCTGGCTCTCAGCGCTCCTGTTCCTGCAGCCCAGAGTCAGGTTTGCTTTTTGTGCAACAGCATCACACTGACGACTCCTCTGTAGCTTGTGGTCCCCTCTGGCCCCGAGATCCCTTTCTCCACACTCCGCACAGGCGCACGAGCAGCGCAGTGGACCCGGCACAGCCATAGATTCCTTGCATACCTCTCTTGGCCACTCGGCAGTATGGGGCCAGCCCCCTGGGGCAGTAGTGACCTCCTGCGCCCTTTACCCCAGCAGTGAGACACGCTCTCGCTCGGCGGGACAGCCACACGTGCGTAAGCAGAGCCTGGCCACGGGGCGCGTGTGCAGCTGCCAGTCTAAGGGTGCATGTGCGGCTCTAGTTCGGGCCGGCGCGTGCGGCTGCCACTCCGGGGGGGATGCGGCTGCCAGTCCGAGGGCTCATCGTGTCCAGCTGCCAGTCCGGGGGGGGGGGGTCGTGTGCGGCTGCCAGTCCAGGGGCGTGTGTGCATGCCGGGAAGCATGTGCGGCTGCCAGTCTGGGGGGGCGTATGTGCATGCCAGGGGGCATGTGCGGCTGCCAGTCCGGGGAGGCGTATGTGCATGCCAGGGGCCGTGTGTGGCTGCCAGTCGGGGGGGGGGGCGTATGTGCATGCCAGGGGGCATGTGAGGCTGCCAGTCCGGGGTGTGTGCGGCTGCCAGTCCGGGGAGGCGTATGTGCATGCCAGGGGGCATGTGCGGCTGCCAGTCCGGGGCGTGTGCGGCTGCCAGTCCGGGGAGGCGTATGTGCATGCCAGGGGCCGTGTGTGGCTGCCAGTCGGGGGGGGGGGGCGTATGTGCATGCCAGGGGGCATGTGAGGCTGCCAGTCCGGGGTGTGTGCGGCTGCCAGTCCGGGGAGGCGTATGTGCATGCCAGGGGGCATGTGCGGCTGCCAGTCCGGGGCGTGTGCGGCTGCCAGTCCGGGGAGGCGTATGTGCATGCCAAGGGGCATGTGCGGCTGCCAGTCCGGGGCGTGTGCGGCTGCCAGTCCGGGGGTGGGAGCGGCTGCCAGTCTGGGGGGTTGTCGTGTACGGCCGCCAGTCCGGGGGGGCGTATGTGCATGCCAGGGGGCATGTGCGGCTGCCAGTCCGGGGGGGTCATATGTGCATGCCAGGGGGCGTGTGCGGCTGCCAGTCCAGGGGGGCAGATGTGCATGTGTGACGTAGTGGGGGTGCCTTGCTAGGGCTGTGGCGACCTTGCTGGGTTGTGGCGACCTCTGATGTCTGGAGCAGGACCCAGCAGGGAAGGGGGGAGTCATTATGCAAAGGGGGCTCCAAACCGGTCTGACCAGCCACCCCCCATGGGGAGAAACAAAGGAAGGTGGATGCTGCCCTGGCTGGGGGCAGGGCTGGAAGAGGGTTAGTTAGTTCCTGTCTGGAAAGCAGGGGAGAAGGAGCTGGGGAGGGGGCTGGGACTCCCCCATCTCAAGGGGGGGCACTGAGGCCTCTTAGCCCCAGTTCCTGTAACCAGATTACATCTGTGCTGTATCCTGGAGAAGCAATAAACCACCTCTATTCTACCGGCTGGGGGAGTCTGTTCGTGCCATTTCGAGGTGCAGGAGACGGGGGACCCCCAACGCGTCGTCACAGCATGCCAGGGGGTGTGTGCGGCTGCCAGTCCAGGGGGGCATGAGCAGCTGCCAGTCCGGGCGGGCATATGGGCATACCAGGGGGCGTGTGCGGCTGCCAGTCCAGGGGGGCATATGTGCATGCCAGGGGGCATGTGCGGCTGCCAGTCTGGGGGGCATATGTGCATGCCAGGGGGCATGAGCGGCTGCCAGTCCGGGGGGGCATATGTGCATGCCAGGGGGTATGTGCGGCTGCCAGTCTGGGGGGGCATATGTGCATGCCAGGGGGCATGAGCGGCTGCCAGTCCGGGGGGGCATATGTGCATGCCAGGGGGCATGAGCGGCTGCCAGTCCGGAGGGGCGTATGTGTATGCCAGGGGGCATGTGCGGCTGCCAGTCCGGGGGAGGCATATGTGCATGCCAGGGGGCATGAGCGGCTGCCAGTCCGGGGGGGCGTATGTGCATGCCAGGGGGCATGTGCGGCTGCCAGTCCGGGGGGGCATATGTACATGCCAGGGGGCGTGAGCGGCTGCCAGTCCGGGGGGGGGGCGTGTGCGGCTGCCACTCCGGGGGGGCATGAGCAGCTGCCAGTCCGGGCGGGCGTGAGCGGCTGCCAGTCCGGGGCATGTGCGGCTGCCAGTCCGAGCGGGCGTATGGGCATACCAGGGGGCGTGTGCGGCTGCCAGTCCGAGCGGGCGTATGGGCATACCAGGGGGCGTGTGCGGCTGCCAGTCCGACCGGGCGTATGTGCGTGCCAGGGGGCGTGTGCGGCTGCCAGTCCGGGGGGGCGTATGGGCATACCAGGGGGCGTGTGCGGCTGCCAGTCCGGGGGGGCGTATGGGCATACCAGGGGGCGTGTGCGGCTGCCAGTCCGGGGGGGCGTATGTGCATGCCAGAGGGCGTGAGCAGCTGCCAGTCCGGGGGGGGGGCATGTGCGGCTGCCAGTCCGGGGGGGCGTATGGGCATACCAGGGGCGTGTGCAGCTGCCAGTACGGGGGGGCGTATGGGCATACCAGGGGGCGTGTGCGGCTGCCAGTTTGGGGGGGACGTATGGGCACACCAGGGGGCGTGTGCGGCTGCCAGTCCGGGGAAGCGTATGTGCGTGCCAGGGGGCGTGTGCGGCTGCCAGTACGGGGGGGCGTATGGGCATACCAGGGGCGTGTGCGGCTGCCAGTCCGGGGGGGCGTATGGGCATACCAGGGGGCGTGTGCGGCTGCCAGTCCGGGGGGGCGTATGGGCATACCAGGGGGCGTGTGCGGTTGCCAGTCCGGGGGGGCGTATGGGCATACTAGGGGGCGTGTGCGGCTGCCAGTCCAGGGAAGCGTATGTGCGTGCCAGGGGGCGTGTGCAGCTGCCAGTCCGGGGGGGCGTATGGGCATACCAGGGGGCGTGTGCGGCTGCCAGTCCGGGGGGGCGTATGGGCATACCAGGGGCGTGTGCGGCTGCCAGTCCGGGGAAGCATATGTGCGTGCCAGGGGGCATGTGCGGCTGCCAGTCCGGGGAAGCGTATGTGCGTGCCAGGGGGCGTGTGCGGCTGCCAGTCCGGGGGGGCGTATGGGCATACCAGGGGGCGTGTGCGGCTGCCAGTCCGGGAGGGCGTATGGGCATACCAGGGGCGTGTGCGGCTGCCAGTCCGGGGAAGCGTATGTGCGTGCCAGGGGGCGTGTGCGGCTGCCAGTCCGGGGGGGCGTATGGGCATACCAGGGGCGTGTGCGGCTGCCAGTCCGGGGGGGCGTATGGGCATACCAGGGGGCGTGTGCGGCTGCCAGTCCGGGGGGGCGTATGGGCATACCAGGGGCGTGTGCGGCTGCCAGTCCGGGGGGGCGTATGTGCATACCAGGGGGCGTGTGCGGCTGCCAGTCCGGGAGGGCGTATGGGCATACCAGGGGCGTGTGCGGCTGCCAGTCCGGGGGGGCGTATGTGCATACCAGGGGGCGTGTGCGGCTGCCAGTCCGGGAGGGCGTATGGGCATACCAGGGGCATGTGCGGCTGCCAGTCCGGGGAAGCGTATGTGCGTGCCTGGGGGCGTGTGCGGCTGCCAGTCCGGGGGGGCGTATGGGCATACCAGGGGCGTGTGCGGCTGCCAGTCCAGGGGGGCGTATGGGCATACCAGGGGCGTGTGCGGCTGCCAGTCCGGGGGGGCGTATGGGCATACCAGGGGCGTGTGCGGCTGCCAGTCCGGGGGGGCGTATGGGCATACCAGGGGCGTGTGCGGCTGCCAGTCCGGGGGGGCGTATGGGCATACCAGGGGCGTGTGTGGCTGCCAGTCCGGGGGGGCGTATGGGCATACCAGGGGCGTGTGTGGCTGCCAGTCCGGGGGGGCGTATGGGCATACCAGGGGCGTGTGTGGCTGCCAGTCCAGGGGGGCGTATGGGCATACTAGGGGGCGTGTGCGGCTGCCAGTCCGGGGGGGCGTATGGGCATACCAGGGGCGTGTGCGGCTGCCAGTCCGGGAGGGCGTATGGGCATACCAGGGGCGTGTGCGGCTGCCAGTCCGGGGGGGCGTATGTGCATACCAGGGGGCGTGTGCGGCTGCCAGTCCGGGAGGGCGTATGGGCATACCAGGGGCGTGTGCGGCTGCCAGTCCGGGGGGGGCGTATGTGCATACCAGGGGGCGTGTGCGGCTGCCAGTCCGGGAGGGCGTATGGGCATACCAGGGGCGTGTGCGGCTGCCAGTCCGGGGAAGCGTATGTGCGTGCCAGGGGGCGTGTGCGGCTGCCAGTCCGGGGGGGCGTATGGGCATACCAGGGGCGTGTGCGGCTGCCAGTCCGGGGGGGCGTATGGGCATACCAGGGGCGTGTGCGGCTGCCAGTCCGGGGGGGCGTATGGGCATACCAGGGGCGTGTGCGGCTGCCAGTCCGGGGGGGCGTATGGGCATACCAGGGGCGTGTGTGGCTGCCAGTCCGGGGGGGCGTATGGGCATACCAGGGGCGTGTGTGGCTGCCAGTCCGGGGGGGCGTATGGGCATACCAGGGGCGTGTGCGGCTGCCAGTCCGGGGGGGCGTATGGGCATACTAGGGGGCGTGTGCGGCTGCCAGTCCGGGGGGGCGTATGGGCATACTAGGGGGCGTGTGCGGCTGCCAGTCCGGGGAAGCGTATGGGCATACCAGGGGGCGTGTGCGGCTGCCAGTCCAGGGGGGCGTATGGGCATACCAGGGGCGTGTGCGGCTGCCAGTCCGGGGGGGCGTATGGGCATACCAGGGGCGTGTGCGGCTGCCAGTCCGGGGAAGCGTATGGGCATACCAGGGGCGTGTGCGGCTGCCAGTCCGGGGAAGCGTATGGGCATACCAGGGGCGTGTGCGGCTGCCAGTCCGGGGGGCGTATGGGCATACCAGGGGCGTGTGCGGCTGCCAGTCCGGGGGGCGTATGGGCATACCAGGGGTGTGTGCGGCTGCCAGTCCGGGGGGGCGTATGGGCATACTAGGGGGCGTGTGCGGCTGCCAGTCCGGGGGGCGTATGGGCATACTAGGGGGCGTGTGCGGCTGCCAGTCCGGGGGGGCGTATGGGCATACCAGGGGCGTGTGCGGCTGCCAGTCCGGGGGGCGTATGGGCATACCAGGGGCGTGTGCGGCTGCCAGTCCGGGGGGGCTTATGGGCATACTAGGGGGCGTGTGCGGCTGCCAGTCCGGGGGGGCGTATGGGCATACCAGGGGCGTGTGCGGCTGCCAGTCCGGGGGGCGTATGGGCATACCAGGGGCGTGTGTGGCTGCCAGTCCGGGGGGGCGGATGGGCATACCAGGGGCGTGTGCGGCTGCCAGTCCGGGGGGGCGTATGGGCATACTAGGGGGCGTGTGCGGCTGCCAGTCCGGGGGGGCGTATGGGCATACTAGGGGGCGTGTGCGGCTGCCAGTCCGGGGGGGCGTATGGGCATACCAGGGGCGTGTGCGGCTGCCAGTCCGGGGGGGCGTATGGGCATACTAGGGGGCGTGTGTGGCTGCCAGTCCAGGGAAGCGTATGTGCGTGCCAGGGGGCGTGTGCAGCTGCCAGTCCGGGGGGGCGTATGGGCATACCAGGGGGCGTGTGCGGCTGCCAGTCCGGGGGGGCGTATGGGCATACCAGGGGCGTGTGCGGCTGCCAGTCCGGGGAAGCGTATGTGCGTGCCAGGGGGCGTGTGCGGCTGCCAGTCCGGGGAAGCGTATGTGCGTGCCAGGGGGCGTGTGCGGCTGCCAGTCCGGGGGGGCGTATGGGCATACCAGGGGGCGTGTGCGGCTGCCAGTCCGGGAGGGCGTATGGGCATACCAGGGGCGTGTGCGGCTGCCAGTCCGGGGAAGCGTATGTGCGTGCCAGGGGGCGTGTGCGGCTGCCAGTCCGGGGGGGCGTATGGGCATACCAGGGGCGTGTGCGGCTGCCAGTCCGGGGGGGCGTATGGGCATACCAGGGGGCGTGTGCGGCTGCCAGTCCGGGGGGGCGTATGGGCATACCAGGGGCGTGTGCGGCTGCCAGTCCGGGGGGGCGTATGTGCATACCAGGGGGCGTGTGCGGCTGCCAGTCTGGGAGGGCGTATGGGCATACCAGGGGCGTGTGCGGCTGCCAGTCCGGGGGGGCGTATGTGCATACCAGGGGGCGTGTGCGGCTGCCAGTCCGGGAGGGCGTATGGGCATACCAGGGGCATGTGCGGCTGCCAGTCCGGGGAAGCGTATGTGCGTGCCTGGGGGCGTGTGCGGCTGCCAGTCCGGGGGGGCGTATGGGCATACCAGGGGCGTGTGCGGCTGCCAGTCCGGGGGGGCGTATGGGCATACCAGGGGCGTGTGCGGCTGCCAGTCCGGGGGGGCGTATGGGCATACCAGGGGCGTGTGTGGCTGCCAGTCCGGGGGGGCGTATGGGCATACCAGGGGCGTGTGCGGCTGCCAGTCCGGGAGGGCGTATGGGCATACCAGGGGCGTGTGCGGCTGCCAGTCCGGGGGGGCGTATGTGCATACCAGGGGGCGTGTGCGGCTGCCAGTCCGGGAGGGCGTATGGGCATACCAGGGGCGTGTGCGGCTGCCAGTCCGGGGGGGGCGTATGTGCATACCAGGGGGCGTGTGCGGCTGCCAGTCCAGGGAAGCGTATGTGCGTGCCAGGGGGCGTGTGCGGCTGCCAGTCCGGGGGGGCGTATGGGCATACCAGGGGGCGTGTGCGGCTGCCAGTCCGGGAGGGCGTATGGGCATACCAGGGGCGTGTGCGGCTGCCAGTCCGGGGAAGCGTATGTGCGTGCCAGGGGGCGTGTGCGGCTGCCAGTCCGGGGGGGCGTATGGGCATACCAGGGGCGTGTGCGGCTGCCAGTCCGGGGGGGCGTATGGGCATACCAGGGGGCGTGTGCGGCTGCCAGTCCGGGGGGGCGTATGGGCATACCAGGGGCGTGTGCGGCTGCCAGTCCGGGGGGGCGTATGTGCATACCAGGGGGCGTGTGCGGCTGCCAGTCCGGGAGGGCGTATGGGCATACCAGGGGCGTGTGCGGCTGCCAGTCCGGGGGGGCGTATGTGCATACCAGGGGGCGTGTGCGGCTGCCAGTCCGGGAGGGCGTATGGGCATACCAGGGGCATGTGCGGCTGCCAGTCCGGGGAAGCGTATGTGCGTGCCTGGGGGCGTGTGCGGCTGCCAGTCCGGGGGGGCGTATGGGCATACCAGGGGCGTGTGCGGCTGCCAGTCCAGGGGGGCGTATGGGCATACCAGGGGCGTGTGCGGCTGCCAGTCCGGGGGGGCGTATGGGCATACCAGGGGCGTGTGCGGCTGCCAGTCCGGGGGGGCGTATGGGCATACCAGGGGCGTGTGTGGCTGCCAGTCCGGGGGGGCGTATGGGCATACCAGGGGCGTGTGTGGCTGCCAGTCCGGGGGGGCGTATGGGCATACCAGGGGCGTGTGTGGCTGCCAGTCCGGGGGGGCGTATGGGCATACCAGGGGCGTGTGTGGCTGCCAGTCCAGGGGGGCGTATGGGCATACTAGGGGGCGTGTGCGGCTGCCAGTCCGGGGGGGCGTATGGGCATACCAGGGGCGTGTGCGGCTGCCAGTCCGGGAGGGCGTATGGGCATACCAGGGGCGTGTGCGGCTGCCAGTCCGGGGGGGCGTATGTGCATACCAGGGGGCGTGTGCGGCTGCCAGTCCGGGAGGGCGTATGGGCATACCAGGGGCGTGTGCGGCTGCCAGTCCGGGGGGGGCGTATGTGCATACCAGGGGGCGTGTGCGGCTGCCAGTCCGGGAGGGCGTATGGGCATACCAGGGGCGTGTGCGGCTGCCAGTCCGGGGAAGCGTATGTGCGTGCCAGGGGGCGTGTGCGGCTGCCAGTCCGGGGGGGCGTATGGGCATACCAGGGGCGTGTGCGGCTGCCAGTCCGGGGGGCGTATGGGCATACCAGGGGCGTGTGCGGCTGCCAGTCCGGGGGGGCGTATGGGCATACCAGGGGCGTGTGCGGCTGCCAGTCCGGGGGGGCGTATGGGCATACCAGGGGCGTGTGTGGCTGCCAGTCCGGGGGGGCGTATGGGCATACCAGGGGCGTGTGTGGCTGCCAGTCCGGGGGGGCGTATGGGCATACCAGGGGCGTGTGCGGCTGCCAGTCCGGGGGGGCGTATGGGCATACTAGGGGGCGTGTGCGGCTGCCAGTCCGGGGGGGCGTATGGGCATACTAGGGGGCGTGTGCGGCTGCCAGTCCGGGGAAGCGTATGGGCATACCAGGGGGCGTGTGCGGCTGCCAGTCCAGGGGGGCGTATGGGCATACCAGGGGCGTGTGCGGCTGCCAGTCCGGGGGGGCGTATGGGCATACCAGGGGCGTGTGCGGCTGCCAGTCCGGGGAAGCGTATGGGCATACCAGGGGCGTGTGCGGCTGCCAGTCCGGGGAAGCGTATGGGCATACCAGGGGCGTGTGCGGCTGCCAGTCCGGGGGGCGTATGGGCATACCAGGGGCGTGTGCGGCTGCCAGTCCGGGGGGCGTATGGGCATACCAGGGGTGTGTGCGGCTGCCAGTCCGGGGGGGCGTATGGGCATACTAGGGGGCGTGTGCGGCTGCCAGTCCGGGGGCCTATGGGCATACTAGGGGGCGTGTGCGGCTGCCAGTCCGGGGGGGCGTATGGGCATACCAGGGGCGTGTGCGGCTGCCAGTCCGGGGGGCGTATGGGCATACCAGGGGCGTGTGCGGCTGCCAGTCCGGGGGGCTTATGGGCATACTAGGGGGCGTGTGCGGCTGCCAGTCCGGGGGGGCGTATGGGCATACCAGGGGCGTGTGCGGCTGCCAGTCCGGGGGGCGTATGGGCATACCAGGGGCGTGTGCGGCTGCCAGTCCGGGGGGGCGTATGGGCATACCAGGGGCGTGTGCGGCTGCCAGTCCGGGGGGGCGTATGGGCATACTAGGGGGCGTGTGCGGCTGCCAGTCCGGGGGGGCGTATGGGCATACTAGGGGGCGTGTGCGGCTGCCAGTCCGGGGGGGCGTATGGGCATACCAGGGGCGTGTGCGGCTGCCAGTCCGGGGGGGCGTATGGGCATACTAGGGGGCGTGTGTGGCTGCCAGTCCAGGGAAGCGTATGTGCGTGCCAGGGGGCGTGTGCAGCTGCCAGTCCGGGGGGGCGTATGGGCATACCAGGGGGCGTGTGCGGCTGCCAGTCCGGGGGGGCGTATGGGCATACCAGGGGTGTGTGCGGCTGCCAGTCCGGGGAAGCGTATGTGCGTGCCAGGGGGCGTGTGCGGCTGCCAGTCCGGGGAAGCGTATGTGCGTGCCAGGGGGCGTGTGCGGCTGCCAGTCCGGGGGGGCGTATGGGCATACCAGGGGGCGTGTGCGGCTGCCAGTCCGGGAGGGCGTATGGGCATACCAGGGGCGTGTGCGGCTGCCAGTCCGGGGAAGCGTATGTGCGTGCCAGGGGGCGTGTGCGGCTGCCAGTCCGGGGGGGCGTATGGGCATACCAGGGGCGTGTGCGGCTGCCAGTCCGGGGGGGCGTATGGGCATACCAGGGGGCGTGTGCGGCTGCCAGTCCGGGGGGGCGTATGGGCATACCAGGGGCGTGTGCGGCTGCCAGTCCGGGGGGGCGTATGTGCATACCAGGGGGCGTGTGCGGCTGCCAGTCCGGGAGGGCGTATGGGCATACCAGGGGCATGTGCGGCTGCCAGTCCGGGGAAGCGTATGTGCGTGCCTGGGGGCGTGTGCGGCTGCCAGTCCGGGGGGGCGTATGGGCATACCAGGGGCGTGTGCGGCTGCCAGTCCGGGGGGGCGTATGGGCATACCAGGGGCGTGTGCGGCTGCCAGTCCGGGGGGGCGTATGGGCATACCAGGGGCGTGTGCGGCTGCCAGTCCGGGGGGGCGTATGGGCATACCAGGGGCGTGTGGCTGCCAGTCCGGGGGGGCGTATGGGCATACCAGGGGCGTGTGCGGCTGCCAGTCCGGGGGGGCGTATGGGCATACCAGGGGCGTGTGCGGCTGCCAGTCCGGGGGGGCGTATGGGCATACCAGGGGCGTGTGCGGCTGCCAGTCCGGGGGGGCGTATGGGCATACCAGGGGCGTGTGTGGCTGCCAGTCCGGGGGGGCGTATGGGCATACCAGGGGCGTGTGTGGCTGCCAGTCCGGGGGGGCGTATGGGCATACCAGGGGCGTGTGCGGCTGCCAGTCCGGGGGGGCGTATGGGCATACCAGGGGGCGTGTGCGGCTGCCAGTCCGGGGGGGCGTATGGGCATACTAGGGGGCGTGTGCGGCTGCCAGTCCGGGGAAGCGTATGGGCATACCAGGGGGCGTGTGCGGCTGCCAGTCCAGGGGGGCGTATGGGCATACCAGGGGCGTGTGCGGCTGCCAGTCCGGGGGGGCGTATGGGCATACCAGGGGCGTGTGCGGCTGCCAGTCCGGGGAAGCGTATGGGCATACCAGGGGCGTGTGCGGCTGCCAGTCCGGGGAAGCGTATGGGCATACCAGGGGCGTGTGCGGCTGCCAGTCCGGGGAAGCGTATGGGCATACCAGGGGCGTGTGCGGCTGCCAGTCCGGGGAAGCGAATGTGCGTGCCAGGGGCGTGTGCGGCTGCCAGTCCGGGGAAGCGTATGGGCATACCAGGGGCGTGTGCGGCTGCCAGTCCGGGGGGGCATATGTGCATACCAGGGGCGTGTGCGGCTGCCAGTCTGGGGGGCGTATGGGCATACCAGGGGCGTGTGCGGCTGCCAGTCCGGGGGGCGTATGGGCATACCAGGGGCGTGTGCGGCTGCCAGTCCGGGGGGGCGTATGTGCATACCAGGGGCGTGTGCGGCTGCCAGTCCGGGGGGCGTATGGGCATACCAGGGGCGTGTGCGGCTGCCAGTCCGGGGGGCGTATGGGCATACTAGGGGGCGTGTGCGGCTGCCAGTCCGGGGGGGCGTATGGGCATACTAGGGGGCGTGTGCGGCTGCCAGTCCGGGGAAGCGTATGGGCATACCAGGGGGCGTGTGCGGCTGCCAGTCCGGGGGGGCGTATGGGCATACCAGGGGCGTGTGCGGCTGCCAGTCCGGGGGGGCGTATGGGCATACCAGGGGCGTGTGCGGCTGCCAGTCCGGGGAAGCGTATGGGCATACCAGGGGCGTGTGCGGCTGCCAGTCTGGGGAAGCGTATGGGCATACCAGGGGCGTGTGCGGCTGCCAGTCCGGGGAAGCGTATGGGCATACCAGGGGCGTGTGCGGCTGCCAGTCTGGGGAAGCGAATGTGCGTGCCAGGGGCGTGTGCGGCTGCCAGTCCGGGGAAGCGTATGGGCATACCAGGGGCGTGTGCGGCTGCCAGTCCGGGGGGGCGTATGTGCATACCAGGGGCGTGTGCGGCTGCCAGTCCGGGGGGGCGTATGGGCATACCAGGGGGCGTGTGCGGCTGCCAGTCCGGGGGGCGTATGGGCATACCAGGGGCGTGTGCGGCTGCCAGTCCGGGGGGGCGTATGTGCATACCAGGGGCGTGTGCGGCTGCCAGTCCGGGGGGCGTATGGGCATACCAGGGGCGTGTGCGGCTGCCAGTCCGGGGGGCGTATGGGCATACCAGGGGCGTTTGCGGCTGCCAGTCCGGGGGGGCGTATGGGCATACTAGGGGGCGTGTGCGGCTGCCAGTCCGGGGAAGCGTATGGGCATACCAGGGGGCGTGTGCGGCTGCCAGTCCGGGGGGGCGTATGGGCATACCAGGGGCGTGTGCGGCTGCCAGTCCGGGGGGGCGTATGGGCATACCAGGGGCGTGTGCGGCTGCCAGTCCGGGGAAGCGTATGGGCATACCAGGGGCGTGTGCGGCTGCCAGTCCGGGGAAGCGTATGGGCATACCAGGGGCGTGTGCGGCTGCCAGTCCGGGGAAGCGTATGGGCATACCAGGGGCGTGTGCGGCTGCCAGTCCGGGGAAGCGAATGTGCGTGCCAGGGGCGTGTGCGGCTGCCAGTCCGGGGAAGCGTATGGGCATGCCAGGGGCGTGTGCGGCTGCCAGTCCGGGGGGGCGTATGTGCATACCAGGGGCGTGTGCGGCTGCCAGTCCGGGGGGCGTATGGGCATACCAGGGGCGTGTGCGGCTGCCAGTCCGGGGGGGCGTATGTGCATACCAGGGGCGTGTGCGGCTGCCAGTCCGGGGGGGCATATGTGCATACCAGGGGCGTGTGCGGCTGCCAGTCTGGGGGGCGTATGGGCATACCAGGGGCGTGTGCGGCTGCCAGTCCGGGGGGCGTATGGGCATACCAGGGGCGTGTGCGGCTGCCAGTCCGGGGGGGCGTATGTGCATACCAGGGGCGTGTGCGGCTGCCAGTCCGGGGGGCGTATGGGCATACCAGGGGCGTGTGCGGCTGCCAGTCCGGGGGGCGTATGGGCATACTAGGGGGCGTGTGCGGCTGCCAGTCCGGGGGGGCGTATGGGCATACTAGGGGGCGTGTGCGGCTGCCAGTCCGGGGGGGCGTATGGGCATACCAGGGGCGTGTGCGGCTGCCAGTCCGGGGGGGCGTATGGGCATACCAGGGGCGTGTGCGGCTGCCAGTCCGGGGAAGCGTATGGGCATACCAGGGGCGTGTGCGGCTGCCAGTCCGGGGAAGCGTATGGGCATACCAGGGGCGTGTGCGGCTGCCAGTCCGGGGAAGCGTATGGGCATACCAGGGGCGTGTGCGGCTGCCAGTCTGGGGAAGCGAATGTGCGTGCCAGGGGCGTGTGCGGCTGCCAGTCCGGGGAAGCGTATGGGCATACCAGGGGCGTGTGCGGCTGCCAGTCCGGGGGGGCGTATGTGCATACCAGGGGCGTGTGCGGCTGCCAGTCCGGGGGGCGTATGGGCATACCAGGGGCGTGTGCGGCTGCCAGTCCGGGGGGCGTATGGGCATACCAGGGGCGTGTGCGGCTGCCAGTCCGGGGGGGCGTATGTGCATACCAGGGGCGTGTGCGGCTGCCAGTCCGGGGGGCGTATGGGCATACCAGGGGCGTGTGCGGCTGCCAGTCCGGGGGGCGTATGGGCATACCAGGGGCGTTTGCGGCTGCCAGTCCGGGGGGGCGTATGGGCATACTAGGGGGCGTGTGCGGCTGCCAGTCCGGGGAAGCGTATGGGCATACCAGGGGGCGTGTGCGGCTGCCAGTCCGGGGGGGCGTATGGGCATACCAGGGGCGTGTGCGGCTGCCAGTCCGGGGGGGCGTATGGGCATACCAGGGGCGTGTGCGGCTGCCAGTCCGGGGAAGCGTATGGGCATACCAGGGGCGTGTGCGGCTGCCAGTCCGGGGAAGCGTATGGGCATACCAGGGGCGTGTGCGGCTGCCAGTCCGGGGAAGTGTATGGGCATACCAGGGGCGTGTGCGGCTGCCAGTCCGGGGAAGCGAATGTGCGTGCCAGGGGCGTGTGCGGCTGCCAGTCCGGGGAAGCGTATGGGCATACCAGGGGCGTGTGCGGCTGCCAGTCCGGGGGGGCGTATGTGCATACCAGGGGCGTGTGCGGCTGCCAGTCCGGGGGGCGTATGGGCATACCAGGGGCGTGTGCGGCTGCCAGTCCGGGGGGGCGTATGTGCATACCAGGGGCGTGTGCGGCTGCCAGTCCGGGGGGCGTATGGGCATACCAGGGGCGTGTGCGGCTGCCAGTCCGGGGGGCGTATGGGCATACCAGGGGCGTGTGCGGCTGCCAGTCCGGGGGGGCGTATGGGCATACCAGGGGCATGTGCGGCTGCCAGTCCGGGGGGGCGTATGGGCATACCAGGGGGCGTGTGCGGCTGCCAGTCCGGGGAAGCGTATGGGCATACCAGGGGCGTGTGCGGCTGCCAGTCCGGGGAAGCGTATGGGCATACCAGGGGCGTGTGCGGCTGCCAGTCCGGGGAAGCGAATGTGCGTGCCAGGGGCATGTGCGGCTGCCAGTCCGGGGGGGCGTATGGGCATACCAGGGGGCGTGTGCGGCTGCCAGTCCGGGGAAGCGTATGTGCGTGCCAGCGGGCGTGTGCGGCTGCCAGTCCGGGGGGGCGTATGGGCATACCAGGGGCGTGTGCGGCTGCCAGTCCGGGGGGGCGTATGGGCATACCAGGGGCGTGTGCGGCTGCCAGTCCGGGGGGGGTATGGGCGTACCAGGGGCGTGTGCGGCTGCCAGTCCGGGGGGGCGTATGGGCATACCAGGGGCGTGTGCGGCTGCCAGTCCGGGGCGTGTGCGTCTGCCCAGTCGTGCGGGTGCACATGTTGTGTTTGTGCAGGGCCCTCGGGACACGACTCACCTGACCGCGGGGGGAGGTGCCCAGGGAGCCGAGAGGGGCTCCGGATCAGAACGCTCCGCGCTGGGGGCACTGCCCTAGACCGTCGGGCCGCCCCCTGGGCTGGAACGCGGAGACGCGCCCGAGGAAAGAGACAGGCCAGGATGGGCAGGACACCGCGGCCGCTGCTCAGCCTGAGTGCAGGGCTGGCTGCGCCCTGGGGTCCGTCCTCCGCTTCCACCTAGTGATCCACGCGCAAGGGCAGACGTGGAGGTGCAAAGCTTGTGACGCTCGGGGCGGGGGGGCCCAGGCAGCCGGAGGAGCTGGGCGAGGGGATCCGGGCTGGGCCGTGGCCGGGAGATTCCGCCTGTTGGGAGCCAGAATCCCAGCTGGAGCAGTGGGACGGGGGCTAAATTAGCCACGACACACCAGGCGTCCGGGAGCCCTCGCGCCTCCCCCGAGCACACGCCCTGCTGGGGCAGTGGGTGCCACAAAGCAAATGTGGGGGACCTGTGGGGCAGGCGCCCGCCTCACGCTGCCTGGGAGGAGCCACACTAGAGGGGGGAAGGCAGTGGGGCCCCACCCGACGGGGGAAAGCCCGTGGCGCTGGCCTGCGAGGGGGAGGCGGCCGGCCAGTGGAGTCCTGGCGGGGGTGGAGAAGGGGAGCAGGGAAGTTCTCTCCTCCTTAGGACACAAGGACTGGGGGTGGCTCGCGGCAGGTTTCAAACGGGGCACAGGCAGGATTGCTTCAGGCAGTGCACAGGTACCTGTGGAACTCCTTGCCAAGGGATGTTCTGAAGTATAACAGGGCTCACCACAGCTGGAGGAGAACAGACCCTTCGGCCGGATGCAGCCTCCCCCCCCCCCCCCACTACAGCTCAGCCTGTTCTCTGTCATGGGAGGCAGGAGGGGAATGTGGGGCCCCCAGCCAGCAGGGTCGGGGGTGTCCCAGTTCCAGTCCCAGGCTGGGCTGGCCCAGAGAGGAGGGTGCGGGAGGGGGGCAGGGTGGGGCCGGGCTGGGGGAGCAGGGGAGAGTTCAGAGGGAGGCGGGTGATGGGGCCAGGGCCAATGGGAGGGCAGGGCCTGGGGTGATGGGTGGGGGCGGGGCAGGAGGGGCGAGGAGATGGAGTTTGGGAGGCCATGGGGGTGGAGGCTCCATCGGGCTAGGGGGTTCTGGGGGTGGAGCCCGAGGGTTGGGAGTGGGAGGCGATGGGGGATGGGCCTAGGAGAGACCTGGGGGGGTTGATGGGCGGGGCCGGGTCCAGGGAGGTGATGGGGGCGGGGACCGGGGGCCTTGGAGCGGGCGGTAGGCAGGGCTGGAGGGGGGACCCGGAGGGCTGGAAGGCCGGGCTGGGGGGAGATGGGGGGGCTGGGAGGCTGGGGGGGGGCAGGGACCGGGGACGGGCCTGGGGGGCAGGGCTGGGCGGTTGCGGGGCAGGGTTCGGGGGCAGGGACCGGGGGCGGGGCTGGGCGGTTGGGGAGCAGGGACCGGGGGCGGAGCGGTTGGGGGGCGGGAACCGGGGCTGGGCGGTTGGGGGGCAGGGACCGGGGGCGGCCCTGGGGGGCGGGGCTGGGCGGTTGGGGGGCGAGGACCGGGGCGGGGCGGGCCGTTTGGGGGGCGGGGACCGGGGGCGGAGCTGGGCGGCTGGGGGGTAGGAACCGGGGGCGGGCCTGGGGGGCGGGGCTGGGCGGTTGGGGGCAGGAACTGGGGGCGGGGCTGGGGGGCAGGAACCGGGGGCGGGCCTGGGGGGCGGGGCTGGGCGGTTGGGGGCAGGGAACGGGGGCGGGCCTGGGGGGCGGGGCTGGGCGGCTGGGGGGCAGGGACCGGGGGCGGGCCTGGGGGGCGGGGCTGGGCGGTTGGGGGCAGGAACTGGGGGCGGGGCTGGGGGGCAGGAACCGGGGGCGGGCCTGGGGGGCGGGGCTGGGCGGCTGGGGGGCAGGAGCTGGGGGCGGGGCGCTCTGCTCGGGTCGGAGCCGCGGCCCCGGTGCTGATGCTGCGCCCGGCCGGGCTGCTCGGGGAGGGAGATGCCGCCCGGCCCGACCGCCCCCCGGACGCCCCGCGCCTGAGCCGGGCCCGGGGCGATGGAGAAACTGGCCGCCGGGCTCGGCCACATCAGCTGGAGCTCGGGGGCGCTGCCCCTGGACGTGATCGTCAGCAGGTGCCGCCTGCCCGCGCTGGTGCGCCCGGGGCCAGGTGAGGGGGGGCGGGATCGGGGCCGCGGGGGGGGGCAGGAGCGGGATCGGGGCCGCGGGGGGGGGCAGGAGCGGGATCGGGGCCGCGGGGGGGGGGCAGGAGCGGGATCGGGGCCGCGGGGGGGGCAGGAGCGGGATCGGGGCCGCGGGGGGGGGCAGGAGCGGGATCGGGGCCGCGGGGGGGGGGCAGGAGCGGGATCCGAGCCGTGGGGGGGGGGCAGGAGCGGGATCCGAGCCGCGGGGGGGGGCAGGAGCGGGATCGGGGCCGCGGGGGGGGGCAGGAGCGGGATCCGAGCCGTGGGGGGGGGGCAGGAGCGGGATCCGAGCCGCGGGGGGGGGCAGGAGCGGGATCGGGGCCGCGGGGGGGGCAGGAGCGGGATCGGGGCCGCGGGGTCCGGGACGAAGTTCCTAGGAGTTCCCCGGGGACATGTACCGGGACCCTGCGGCCGGGCGCTGGGGGGGCGCTGGCGGCGGGGCCGGGCCGGGCCGGTGGTGCTGCCCAGGACGCTAAGGGCCGGGCCGGGGATGCAGCGCAGGCGCCCCAGGGCAGCCCCGCCCGCCCCCGAAAGCGGCGGGGCCTTGGCTCCCCCTGCGGCCCCGCTGCCCGCACAGGCCAGGGCCGGCGACCCCCTCCCCGCCACCGCAGCCTCCGAGTTCCCAGCTGGATGCGGGCGCTGGGCTCCGCGCCCCCCTCGTGCCCGTGGGTGTGTCAGTGCCGCATCCAGCCCGCCCGTGTGTTGGTGCAAGTGTGTGTCAGAGCCCGTGTGTGTCGGTGCAAGTGCGTGTGTCAGAGCCCGTGTGTGTCGGTGCAAGTGTGTGTCAGAGCCCGTGTGTGTCGGTGCAAGTGTGTGTGTCAGAGCCCGTGTGTGTCGGTGCAAGTGTGTGTCAGAGCCCGTGTGTGCTGGTGCAAGTGTGTGTCAGAGCCCGTGTGTGCTGGTGCAAGTGTGTGTCAGAGCCCGTGTGTGCTGGTGCAAGTGTGTGTCAGAGCCCGTGTGTGTCGGTGCAAGTGTGTGTGTCAGAGCCCGTGTGTGCCGGTGCAAGTGTGTGTCAGAGCCCGTGTGTGTCGGTGCAAGTGTGTGTGTCAGAGCCCGTGTGTGCCGGTGCAAGTGTGTGTGTCAGAGCCCGTGTGTGCTGGTGCAAGTGTGTGTGTCAGAGCCCGTGTGTGCTGGTGCAAGTGTGTGTGTCAGAGCCCGTGTGTGTCGGTGCAAGTGTGTGTCAGAGCCCGTGTGTGCCGGTGCAAGTGTGTGTGTCAGAGCCCGTGTGTGCTGGTGCAAGTGTGTGTCAGAGCCCGTGTGTGCTGGTGCAAGTGTGTGTCAGAGCCCGTGTGTGTCGGTGCAAGTGTGTGTGTCAGAGCCCGTGTGTGCTGGTGCAAGTGTGTGTCAGAGCCCGTGTGTGGCGGTGCAAGTGTGTGTGTCAGAGCCCGTGTGTGCCGGTGCAAGTGTGTGTCAGAGCCCGTGTGTGTCGGTGCAAGTGTGTGTGTCAGAGCCCGTGTGTGCCGGTGCAAGTGTGTGTGTCAGAGCCCGTGTGTGCCGGTGCAAGTGTGTGTGTCAGAGCCCGTGTGTGCTGGTGCAAGTGTGTGTGTCAGAGCCCGTGTGTGCCGGTGCAAGTGTGTGTCAGAGCCCGTGTGTGTCGGTGCAAGTGTGTGTGTCAGAGCCCGTGTGTGCTGGTGCAAGTGTGTGTCAGAGCCCGTGTGTGCTGGTGCAAGTGTGTGTCAGAGCCCGTGTGTGTCGGTGCAAGTGTGTGTGTCAGAGCCCGTGTGTGTCGGTGCAAGTGTGTGTCAGAGCCCGTGTGTGCTGGTGCAAGTGTGTGTGTCAGAGCCCGTGTGTGCTGGTGCAAGTGTGTGTCAGAGCCCGTGTGTGTCGGTGCAAGTGTGTGTGTCAGAGCCCGTGTGTGCTGGTGCAAGTGTGTGTCAGAGCCCGTGTGTGTCGGTGCAAGTGTGTGTGTCAGAGCCCGTGTGTGCCGGTGCAAGTGTGTGTCAGAGCCCGTGTGTGTCGGTGCAAGTGTGTGTGTCAGAGCCCGTGTGTGCCGGTGCAAGTGTGTGTGTCAGAGCCCGTGTGTGCCGGTGCAAGTGTGTGTGTCAGAGCCCGTGTGTGCTGGTGCAAGTGTGTGTGTCAGAGCCCGTGTGTGTCGGTGCAAGTGCGTGTGTCTATGCCCATGTGCCTGTGCATATTGGTGCACACATATGCCTGTGTGTGCTTGTGCCCATTTGTGTTGTTGCCTGTGCATGCTTGAACGTGTGTTATGTGTTGGGGCCTGTGTACCGGTGCATGCACAAGTGCGCCCATATGCCTTAGTGTGTGTTGGTGCCCGTATGTGCATGTGTGTCAGTACTCATGTGTATCAGTGCCTATGTGTGCCTGTGTGTTGGTGCCCGTGTGTGTTGGTACACAGGTGTGTGTGTTGGTGCCCATGCATATCGGTGCTCGTGTGTGCATGTGCACAGGTGTGTGTGTTGGTGCCCGTGTGTGTTGGTACACAGGTGTGTGTGTGTTGGTGCCCATGCATATCAGTGCTCGTGTGTGCATTTGCACAGGTGTGTGTGTTGGTGCCCATGCATATTGGTGCTCGTGTGTGCATGTGCACAGGTGTGTGTGTTGGTGCCCGTGTGTGTTGGTACACAGGTGTGTGTGTGTTGGTGCCCATGCATATCAGTGCTCGTGTGTGCATGTGCACAGGTGTGTGTGTTGGTGCCCATGCATATCGGTGCTTGTGTGTGCATGTGCACAGGTGTGTGTGTTGGTGCCCATGCATATCGGTGCTCGTGTGTGCATGTGCACAGGTGTGTGTGTGTTGGTGCCCATGCATATCGGTGCTCGTGTGTGCATGTACACAGGTGTGTGTGTTGGTGCCCGTGTGTGTTGGTACACAGGTGTGTGTGTTGGTGCCCATGGATATCGGTGCTCGTGTGTGCATTTGCACAGGTGTGTGTGTTGGTGCCCATGCATATCGGTGCTCGTGTGTGCATGTGCACAGGTGTGTGTGTTGGTGCCCGTGTGTGTTGGTACACAGGTGTGTGTGTGTTGGTGCCCATGCATATCGGTGCTCGTGTGTGCATGTGCACAGGTGTGTGTGTTGGTGCCCGTGTGTGTTGGTACACAGGTGTGTGTGTGTTGGTGCCCATGCATATCGGTGCTCGTGTGTGCATGTGCACAGGTGTGTGTGTTGGTGCCCATGCATATCGGTGCTCGTGTGTGCATGTACACAGGTGTGTGTGTTGGTGCCCGTGTGTGTTGGTACACAGGTGTGTGTGTTGGTGCCCATGGATATCGGTGCTCGTGTGTGCATTTGCACAGGTGTGTGTGTTGGTGCCCATGCATATCGGTGCTCGTGTGTGCATTTGCACAGGTGTGTGTGTTGGTGCCCATGCATATCGGTGCTCGTGTGTGCATTTGCACATGTGTGTGTGTTGGTGCCCATGCATATCGGTGCTCGTGTGTGCATGTGCACAGGTGTGTGTGTTGGTGCCCGTGTGTGTTGGTACACAGGTGTGTGTGTGTTGGTGCCCATGCATATCGGTGCTCGTGTGTGCATGTGCACAGGTGTGTGTGTTGGTGCGTGTCCCCATGTGCAGAAGGGCCCCAGGACAGGCAGCTTAGTGGAGCTCTGCACAGCGCAGATAATGTGCTTAGCGGGTTTTGTACAAAGCAGCATCGCTCACAATAAGGGGCATTTTCCCAGCTCCCTCCTCCTCCAGCCCGGGGGGAGGGGGTTGGGGGAGGGGAAGGGAGGGGCAGAGCGGGGGGGCAGCCCCTGCTTCCCCCTCGGCAGAGCACTTGGCTGCCAGGTTTTCGGTTGCCCTGCGACTGCCCTGCCACACGCAGCGCCGCAGAACGGCTCCGTGCCTTGTGTGGGCGGGGCCCAGCCGGCGATGAACAGCCCCCAGAGTGGGGGCAGAGGGGCGGGGCGGCCAGCCAGCGGTGTGGGGGAGAACACAGGCCAGGCTGCAGCCCAGCAAGAGCCCCCCGAGCCGTGGCCAGCGCCAGCCTGCGAGCCCCTTGCTCCATGCACCCTGGAGAGCAGGCCCAGGAGCAGTTGCCTGCTTGGGCTGCACCTGAGGGCCCAGGGGCTCCCCGGCTCCTGGCTGTGTGGGCCTGGCTCGGGGTCCCCCTGCCCGGGGGGGGCCTGGCTCGGGGTCCCCCTGCCCGGGGGAGCGTGGCTCGGGGTCCCCCTGCCCGGGGGAGCGTGGCTCGGGGGCTTGGGGTCCCCCTGCCCGGGGGCCTGGCTCATGGTCCCCCTGCCGGGGGGGGCCTGGCTCGGGGTCCCCCTGCCCGGGGGCCTGGCTTGGGGTCCCCCTGCCCGGGGGGAGCGTGGCTCGGGGTCCCCCTGCCCGGGGGGAGCGTGGCTCGGGGTCCCCCTGTCCGGGGGCCTGGCTCAGGGTCCCCCTGCCCGGGGGGGCCTGGCTCGGGGTCCCCGTGCCCGGGGGAGCGTGGCTCGGGGTCCCCCTGCCCGGGGGGAGCGTGGCTTGGGGTCCCCCTGCCTGGGGGCCTGGCTCGGGGTCCCCCTGCCTGGGGGAGCGTGGCTCGGGGTCCACCTGCCCGGGGGGAGCGTGGCTTGGGGTCCCCCTGCCTGGGGGCCTGGCTCGGGGTCCCCCTGCCTGGGGGAGCGTGGCTCGGGGTCCACCTGCCCGGGGGGAGCGTGGCTTGGGGTCCCCCTGCCTGGGGGCCTGGCTCGGGGTCCCCCTGCCTGGGGGGAGCGTGGCTCGGGGTCCCCCTGCCCGGGGGCCTGGCTCGGGGTCCCCCTGCCCGGGACGGCCTTTGGCAGCAGCCAGGGAAGCTGGGGAAGCGCGCTCCGAGGCGTGGCCGGGGGTTCCTTTCCACGCTCTGGCCCAGCACTGGGTGGTGGCCTCTCCCACCCGAGGGCTGGAGTCTGGGCAGTTTCTCAGTGATGGGGGAAGGGCCGGGGCTGGGGAGTCCCGGCGTGGGCCCAGGCTGCAGGGTCACACTTGAGAGGGAGCCGAGCCAGCCGCCCCCTGCCCCTTCTCTCTCCCCAGGCTCCGGGGAGCCGGGAGAGCCATGGCCAGTCTGGAGCACAGGAGCCGGGAGGGGCGGGAGAACGGGGCCGCTGGCTTGGGAAGGAGGCAGAGGGAGGTGACAGCAGGTGCAGGTTTCTAAAAGGGTGTCGCGGGGGGGGGCTGTTCCCCTGCCCTCTGAGCACAGGACAAGAAGCGAGGGCTTCAGCATCCCAGGCTGGCCGAGCCCTCAGGAGCCACCGAGCCCAGCGCCCGCCCGAGGCAGGACCAGCCCAACGGAGGGAGGTGGCGGGAAGCGCCGGCTTGGGCAGGGCGTAGTGCCCAGGGCAGCGCCGGAGCTGGCAGCTTTGGGGGATTTGCCTTAAAATCTACCTGCCCCAGGGACCCATCCCCTGGCCCTGGGCCCCGCCCGCCAAGCTCCCGCAGGCTCCCCCCGCGGACGGGCCCCTGCTGGCCCGAGCCTCGAGTCCCACGTCTGGCCCGGCACATCCCGCAGCCAGCGAGACACAAAGGGGCCGTCTCCGCGGCCCGGCCCGCCTGCCAGCGGCTGCCAAAGGCCGCTTGGATTTCAGCTCCTTGCAGCCTCGCAGCTTTTCCCTAGTAACTGTTGCTGAGGTTGGTAGAACAACATTCGGGGAGGCCCCCCCGCCCCGCCCCGCCCCGGCACAGGCTGCTGGGGAGCAAGGCCCGGGCCTCCCAGAGGCTGTTCCAAGAGGCGCGTCAGGAGGCATGGACCAGAAAGCAAAGGGCTCTGAGCGGTGCAGAGGCTGGGGGGCGGAGGGGGGCGGAGCAGCGCCGGGTCCCTGGGCGGGGGGTGGAGGGCGGCAGAGGGGGGTGGAGGGGGTAGGAGCAGCGCCGGGTCCCCGGGAGGGGGGTGGAGGGGGGCGGAGGGGGTAGGAGCAGCGCCGGGTCCCCGGGAGGGGGGTGGAGGGGGGCGGAGGGGGTAGGAGCAGCGCCGGGTCCCTGGGCGGGGGGTGGAGGGCGGCAGAGGGGGGTGGAGGGGGTAGGAGCAGCGCCGGGTCCCTGGGGGGGGCGGAGGGGGTAGGAGCAGTGCCGGGTCCCTGGGCAGGGGGCGGACGGGGGTGGAGGGGGGCGGAGGGGGTAGGAGCAGCGCCAGGTCCCTGGGGGGGGCGGAGGGGGTAGGAGCAGTGCCGGGTCCCTGGGCAGGGGGCGGAGGAGGGTGGAGGGGGGCGGAGGGGGTAGGAGCAGCGCCGGGTCCCCGGGAGGGGGGCGGAGGGGGTAGGAGCAGCGCCGGGTCCCTGGGGGGGGGCGGAGGGGGTAGGAGCAGCGCCGGGTCCCTGGGGGGGGCGGAGGGGGTAGGAGCAGCGCCGGGTCCCTGGGGGGAGCGGAGGGGGTAGGAGCAGCGCCGGGTCCCCGGGAGGAGGGCGGAGGGGGTAGGAGCAGCGCCGGGTCCCTGGGGGGGGCGGAGGGGGTAGGAGCAGCGCCGGGTCCCCGGGAGGGGGGCGGAGGGGGGTGGAGCAGCGCCGGGTCCCCGGGAGGGGGGTGGAGGGGGTAGGAGCAGCGCCTGGTCCCTGGGGGGGGCGGAGGGGGTAGGAGCAGCGCCTGGTCCCTGGGGGGGGCGGAGGGGGTAGGAGCAGCGCCGGGTCCCTGGGGGGGGCGGAGGGGGTAGGAGCAGCGCCTGGTCCCTGGGGGGGGCGGAGGGGGTAGGAGCAGCGCCGGGTCCCCGGGAGGAGGGCGGAGGGGGGCGGAGGGGTAGGAGCAGCGCCGGGTCCCCGGGAGGGGGTGGAGGGGGGTGGAGGGGTAGGAGCAGCGCCGGGTCCCCGGGAGGGGGCGGAGGGGTCGGAGCAGCGCCGGGTCCCCGGGAGGGGGCGGAGGGGGGCGGAGGGGTAGGAGCAGCGCCGGGTCCCTGGGAGGGGGCGGAGGGGGGCGGAGGGGTAGGAGCAGCGCCGGGTCCCCGGGAGGGGGCGGAGGGGGGCGGAGGGGTAGGAGCAGCGCCGGGTCCCCGGGAGGGGGCGGAGGGGGGCGGAGGGGGTGGGAGCAGCGCCAGGTCCCTGGGAGGAGGGCGGAGGGGTAGGAGGGGTAGGAGCAGCGCCGGGTCCCCGGGAGGGGGCGGAGGGGGGCGGAGGGGTAGGAGCAGCGCCGGGTCCCCGGGAGGGGGTGGAGGGGTAGGAGCAGCGCCGGGTCCCCGGGAGGGGGCGGAGGGGGGCGGAGGGGTAGGAGCAGCGCCGGGTCCCCGGGAGGGGGCGGAGGGGTAGGAGCAGCGCCGGGTCCCCGGGAGGGGGGCGGAGGGGTAGGAGCAGCGCCGGGTCCCCGGGAGGGGGGCGGAGGGGTAGGAGCAGCGCCGGGTCCCTGGGAGGAGGGCGGAGGGGGGCGGAGGGGTAGGAGCTGCGCCGGGTCCCTGGGGGGGGGCGGAGGGGGTAGGAGCAGCGCCGGGTCCCTGGGAGGAGGGCGGAGGGGGGCGGAGGGGTAGGAGCAGCGCCGGGTCCCCGGGAGGGGGCGGAGGGGGGCGGAGCAGCGCCGGGTCCCCAGGCTCCATTTCAGGCCAGGATAAATGCCTGTGAGGCGCTGAGGCCAGGCCCGGAGGGATGGGGATGGGCAGACACCTGAGCTCAGCTTTGGGCCCAAGGGGGGGGTGGCTATGGCAGCACCGTGCAACCGCTCAGCGCACAACAGAGCGGGGAGCGAAGGTGCAATTTTCAGGGTGTGCAGCGCGGTCCCCGGCGTCACCTCGCACGAGGGCAGTGCATGTGCACGCGCGTGTGAGTGTGCAAAGCCGCCGGGACACGTTTCCCAGGCCCCCTGGGTTTCCAGTGGCCTCCCCAAGTCCCTGCTTTGGACTCTGAGCTTTTCCACCCACTGGGCTTGGGGCCTGCGCGTGGGCTGGACAAACAACTGCAGAAAACCACGTCTCCCGCCACGGCCGCGCTGAGCGCAGAGCCCCGGTGCGGCACTAGGGGGCGCTGTCCCCTCGGCGTCCGTGCTGCCCCCATGCGCTGTGCGTTGCCGGGGGGGCTCTCCAGGGGGCGCTGTTCCCAGCTGGCACAGGGGTGCTGCCCCCATGTGCTGTGCGTTGCCGGGGGGGCTCTCCAGGGGCGCTGTTCCCAGCTGGCACAGGGGTGCTGCCCCCATGCGCTGTGCGTTGCCGGGGGGCTCTCCAGGGGGCGCTGTTCCCAGCTGGCACAGGGGTGCTGCCCCCCATGCGCTGTGCGTTGCGGGGGGCTCTCCAGGGGGCGCTGTTCCCAGCTGGCACAGGGGTGCTGCCCCCATGCGCTGTGCGTTGCGGGGGGCTCTCCAGGGGGCGCTGTTCCCAGCTGGCACAGGGGTGCTGCCCCCATGCGCTGTGCGTTGCCGGGGGCTCTCCAGGGGGCGCTGTTCCCAGCTGGCACAGGGGTGCTGCGCCCATGCGCTGTGCGTTGCGGGGGGCTCTCCAGGGGGCGCTGTTCCCAGCTGGCACAGGGGTGCTGCCCCCATGCGCTGTGCGTTACCGGGGGGGCTCTCCAGGGGGCGCTGTTCCCAGCTGGCACAGGGGTGCTGCGCCCATGCGCTGTGCGTTGCGGGGGGCTCTCCAGGGGGCGCTGTTCCCAGCTGGCACAGGGGTGCTGCCCCCATGCGCTGTGCGTTGCCGGGGGGCTCTCCAGGGGGCGCTGTTCCCAGCTGGCACAGGGGTGCTGCCCCCATGCGCTGTGCGTTGCCGGGGGGGCTCTCCAGGGGGCGCTGTTCCCAGCTGGCACAGGGGTGCTGCCCCCATGCGCTGTGCGTTGCGGGGGGCTCTCCAGGGGGCGCTGTTCCCAGCTGGCACAGGGGTGCTGCCCCCCATGCGCTGTGCGTTGCGGGGGGCTCTCCAGGGGGCGCTGTTCCCAGCTGGCACAGGGGTGCTGCCCCCATGCGCTGTGCGTTGCGGGGGGCTCTCCAGGGGGCGCTGTTCCCAGCTGGCACAGGGGTGCTGCCCCCATGCGCTGTGCGTTGCCGGGGGGCTCTCCAGGGGGCGCTGTTCCCAGCTGGCACAGGGGTGCTGCCCCCATGCGCTGTGCGTTGCGGGGGGGCTCTCCAGGGGGCGCTGTTCCCAGCTGGCACAGGGGTGCTGCCCCCATGCGCTGTGCGTTGCCGGGGGGCTCTCCAGGGGGCGTTGTTCCCAGCTGGCACAGGGGTGCTGCCCCCATGCGCTGTGCGTTGCGGGGGGCTCTCCAGGTGGCGCTGTTCCCAGCTGGCACAGGGGTGCTGCCCCCATGCGCTGTGCGTTGCCGGGGGGCTCTCCAGGGGGCGCTGTTCCCAGCTGGCACAGGGGTGCTGCCCCCATGCGCTGTGCGTTGCCGGGGGGGCTCTCCAGGGGGCGCTGTTCCCAGCAGGCACAGGGGTGCTGCCCCCCATGCGCTGTGCGTTGCGGGGGGCTCTCCAGGGGGCGCTGTTCCCAGCTGGCACAGGGGTGCTGCCCCCATGCGCTGTGCGTTGCGGGGGGCTCTCCAGGGGGCGCTGTTCCCAGCTGGCACAGGGGTGCTGCCCCCATGCGCTGTGCGTTGCCGGGGGGGCTCTCCAGGGGGCGCTGTTCCCAGCTGGCACAGGGGTGCTGCCCCCATGCGCTGTGCGTTGCCGGGGGGGCTCTCCAGGGGGCGCTGTTCCCAGCTGGCACAGGGGTGCTGCCCCCATGCGCTGTGCGTTGCCGGGGGAGCTCTCCAGGGGGCGCTGTTCCCAGCTGGCACAGGGGTGCTGCCCCCCATGCGCTGTGCGTTGCCGGGGGGGCTCTCCAGGGGGCGCTGTTCCCAGCTGGCACAGGGGTGCTGCCCCCATGCGCTGTGCGTTGCCGGGGGGGCTCTCCAGGGGGCGCTGTTCCCAGCTGGCACAGGGGTGCTGCCCCCATGCGCTGTGCGTTGCCGGGGGGGCTCTCCAGGGGGCGCTGTTCCCAGCTGGCACAGGGGTGCTGCCCCCATGCGCTGTGCGTTGCCGGGGGGCTCTCCAGGGGGCGCTGTTCCCAGCTGGCACAGGGGTGCTGCCCCCATGCGCTGTGCGTTACCGGGGGGGCTCTCCAGGGGGCGCTGTTCCCAGCTGGCACAGGGGTGCTGCCCCCATGCGCTGTGCGTTGCCGGGGGGGCTCTCCAGGGGGCGCTGTTCCCAGCTGGCACAGGGGTGCTGCCCCCATGCGCTGTGTGTTGCCGGGGGTGCTCTCCAGGGGGCACTGTTCCCAGCTGGCACAGGGGTGCTGCCCCCATGCGCTGTGCGTTGCCGGGGGGGCTCTCCAGGGGGCGCTGTTCCCAGCTGGCACAGGGGTGCTGCCCCCCATGCGCTGTGCGTTGCCGGGGGGGCTCTCCAGGGGGCGCTGTTCCCAGCAGGCACAGGGGTGCTGCCCCCCATGCACTGTGCGTTGCCGGGGGGGCTCTCCAGGGGGCGCTGTTCCCAGCTGGCACAGGGGTGCTGCCCCCATGCGCTGTGCGTTGCGGGGGGCTCTCCAGGGGGCGCTGTTCCCAGCTGGCACAGGGGTGCTGCCCCCATGCGCTGTGCGTTGCGGGGGGCTCTCCAGGGGGCGCTGTTCCCAGCTGGCACAGGCTGGCTGGCCCCGCGCTGGGGCTGCCGAGAGCCGTGGGGTCCCGGGGGCGGGGTTCCGGGGGGGGTCCCGGGGGCGGGGTCACGGGGGGAGTCCCGGGGGCGGGGCCCCGGGGGCGGGATTGGGTGTCACTAACGGTCTCGCTCCAGCTGGGCTTTGCCGTGGCGCTTCGGCTATTTAACCCGAACAAAGGCGTTGCCAGGGCAACTGGCCACTCTTGGCAGCTGAGAGCAGCTCATCCCTGGGGGCAGCCGGGGGGGTCCCCGAAGCAGCCGTGTGTCAGGGGCATCGCCAGGCGGTGTGGGGGAGGGGAGCCCGCTCTCGGCCCACGGCCCCGGCTCCCCCGGCAGCTCGCAGGAGTCAGGAATCCGCCTGGGCGCAGGGCACGGTCCCAGGGGCGTGGCGAGGTGTGGGGGGAAGGGCTGGTGCTCGTAGCCCAGCCTGCCCCTGCCCCTGCCCCTGCCCCTGCCTCCCGTGCTGCCAGGGAGCCGGTCTCCCTAAGCCGGGTGCATGGTGGGACCAGCCCGGATTCTCCCTTGGAATCCCGGCGGGAGGCGCAGAGTTCGGGGCGGCCCCTTCCCAGCCGCTGCTGCCGGGTGACAGCAACACACGGCAAAGGAAAGGGAGGGTCACGGCGTGGCTCGGAGAGCAGGGGCTGCGCCAGGCACGAGAGATCTTCCCACCTTCCTCTTTCCAGCGTGCAGCGCTCTCCCGGGGGGGAGGGGCATTCTCCCCACTTTACAGTTGGGGAAACTGAGGCAAGGAGCAGCAAAATGGCTTGGGCGGGCTCACCCAGAGAGGCCCAATTGGCGCCGGCTGTGCACATATTCCAGGGGATGCAACAGTCGCTCCCCAGCTGAGAAACGAGATTGCGGGGAGCAGCCCAGCGACGCCCCAGTGAGGGTCCTGGAATCCCAGAACTGCCAGGGATGAGAGGCATCGAGTCCAGGCCCTGCCCGCCGGGTGGGACCCAGCATCGTCTAGAGCGTCCCGACAGGTGTGTCCAACCTGCTCTGAAATAGCCCCAGACACGGAGATTCCACAACCCCCCGGGGCAATTGATTCCCGCGTTTCACACCCCTGACAGGAACTTTTTCCTACTGTCCAACCTGAACCTCCCTCGCGGCAGGTTAAGCCCATTGCTGCTTGTTCTATCCCCAGAGGCCAAGGGGAACAATTTCCCCTCCCCCATGATACTCTTTTAGATACCTGAAAACTGCTCTCATGATACTTACACTCACACGTGTGTGTGAGCGTGTAAGTGTGTGTGTGCATGTGTGCAAGTGTAAGTGTCTGTGAGTGTGTGTGAGCATGTGAGTGTGTGTGTATGAGAGTGTAAGCATGTGTGCGAATGAGTGTGTGCATGTGTGCAAGTGTAAGTGTCTGTGAGTGTGTGTGAGCATGTGAGTGTGTGTGTATGAGAGTGTAAGCATGTGTGCGAATGAGTGTGTGCAAGTGTAAGTATCTGTGAGTGTGTGTGAGCGTGTGTGTGTATGAGAGTGTAAGCGTGTGTGTGTATGCAAGCATGTGAGTGTTTGTGAATGAGTGTGTGCAAGTGTGTGAGTGTGTAAGCCTGTGAGTGTAAGCATGTGTGATGGCGCATTGGGGGTCCCCCGTCTCCTGCACCCCTGTAATGGCACGAACAGACTCCCCCAGCCAGTAGAATAGAGGTGGTTTATTGTTTCTCCAGGATACAGCACAGGACAGATGTCACCAGGCTACAGGGCAGGCCTAGGATGCCTCAGCCCCCTTGATATGGGGGGGGTCTCGGCTTCTAACCCCCCCAGCCTGTTGCTGAGGCTGCTTCCTCCATGCTCCCAGACAGAAACTAACTCACTCTCCTCCAGCCCTGCCCCCCAGCCAGGGCAGCATCCCCCTCCCTTTGTCCCTCTCCATGGGGGGTAGCTGGTCAGACCGGTTGAGAGATCCCTTTGCATAATGACCCATCCCTGTCCTTCTGGGCTGTGGGACCGGCGGCAGCCAGTGGGGTTACCACAGACCCATAGAAACCAGCAAGTTCCCCCCCACCACGTCACAGCATGTGAGTGAGCGTGCGAGTGTAAGTGTGTGTAAGTGTGAGAGCATGTAAGTGTGCGAGTGTGAGCATGAGAGTATAAGCGTGTGTGTGCAAGCATGTGTGAGTGTGTGAATGAGTGTGTGCAAGTGTATGAGTGTGTAAGCATTTGAGTGAGTGTGGGTGGAAGTGAGAGAGCATGTAAGCAAGTGAGTGTGTGTGTGTATGAGTGTGTTGGCGCGTCGGGGTTCCCCCGTCTCCTGCACCCCCCGTAGTGGCACGAACAGACTCCCCCAGCCAGTAGAACAGAGGGAGTTTATTGCCTCTCCAGGACACAGCACAGATGGAATCTGGTTCCAGGGCAGGCCTAGGATGCCTCAGACCCCTTGAGATGGGGGAGCCTGGGCCCCTAAATCCCAGCCCGTTGCCCAGGCTGCTTCCTCCATGATTCCAGACAGAAACTAAAACTCTCCCCCAGCCAGGTGCTGGTCTCCCCCCTCCCCCCTTTGTCTCTCCCTGGGCGGCTGAGTCTGGGTGTCCAGGTTAATCCACCTTTGGGAGAGTCAGTGAGAATCTCCCCTCCCAGCGCAGGGGACCCGGGGCACAGAGCAGATACCCCCCCACTACGGCAGGAGTATGAGAGTGTAAACGTGTGTGTGTGTGTAAGAGCATGTAAGCGTGTCAGTGTGTGAACATGTGTAAGCGTGTGTGTGAGAACATGTAAGTGTGAGTAAGTGTGTGTGAGTGTGTAAACTTGTGTAAGTGGGTGAGTGAGAGTGTAAGCATGCATACGTGTGTGAGCATGTAAGCGTGTCAGTGTGTGAGTGTGTAAGTGTGTGAGCGTGTGTGAGTGTAAATGTGTTAGCATATAAGGTGTCAGTGTGTGTGAGTGTGAGTGTGTGTGTGTGAGTGAGCGTAAACGTGTGTGTGCGTGTGTGTGAGAGTGTAAACGTGTGTGTGTGCGTAAGTGAGTGTGTGAGTGAGAGTGTAAACGTGTGTGTGCGTGAGTGAGTGTAAGCGTACGTAGGTGTGTGAGCATGTAAGCGTGTGAGTGTGTAAGTGTGTGAGCGTGTGTGAGTGTAAATGTGTTAGCATATAAGGTGTCAGTGTGTGAGTGAGTGTGAGTGTGTGTGTGAGTGAGCGTAAACGTGTGTGTGCGTGTGTGTGAGTGTAAATGTGTGTGTGTGCGTGAGTGAGTGTAAGCGTACGTAGGTGTGTGAGCATGTAAGCGTGTGAGTGTGTAAGTGTGTGAGCGTGTGTGAGTGTAAATGTGTTAGCATATAAGGTGTCAGTGTGTGAGTGAGTGTGAGTGTGTGTGTGAGTGAGTGTAAACGTGTGTGTGCGTGTGTGTGAGTGTAAATGTGTGTGTGTGCGTGAGTGAGTGTGAGTGAGAGTGTAAACGTGTGTGTGCGTGAGTGAGTGTAAGCGTACGTAGGTGTGTGAGCATGCAAGCGTGTGAGTGTGTAAGGAGTGAGAGCGAGCGAGAGCGCACAAGCCCTGAACTCGTGGCCAGGGCCCTGTGTCTGCAGACAGGCTCTCCTCTGAGTCCCTCACCATCCAGGCTTCGGCTGGGAGCCACGGGGGCGGGGGAGCAGGCCGGGGGCACTGAGCACAGGCTGCGGCTGGAAGGGGGCCCACTGCCCACCGGCTGGCCTGTGTGGGGCGGGGCGGGGGCAGGGCAAAGCAGGGCTGGGCCTTGGCTGTGGAGGGGACAGGCCCAGGATGGGAGGCGCTGACTGCCCGGTGTCTGGGCTGCCCGGTCTGTCCCTGGGCACCCCCCTGCGGCGGTGTCCGGGCTCGGTGCTCCTGGCGGGCAGGGCGATGGGCCGGCTCCGGCAGCCTGGCCTCCCCCCGAGCGGGCCCAGCAAACCCAGTGCGGCGCCAGCAGGGCTCTGGCCTGCTCGCCACCCTCCCGAGACGGGGGCCCAGCCTGGGGCCGCGGACAGCTAGCGACCCGCCTGCTCGGAGCAGCCCGTCCCAGCCCGTGGCCGGCCTCTCTCAGGGCCCTTCGCCCCGGCCCGCCGGCCGGAACATTTCGCCAGAACCACCCGGGGAAACTGAGGCTCAGTGAGGGGCCACCCAGGCAGGCAGTGCTGAGGTTGGACCCAGGGGTCCTGTGCTCAAACCGCCGCGGCGTCCTGCCGAGACCCTGCTGCGTCTACATGTGGGGCTGAGGTTGGGAGGCAGAGTCTGGGGCTGTGCCCTGTGAGCCCTCCCAGTGGGCCTTGCTGGGTGCAAGAGCAGAGCCCAGGGCTTTCTGGGACACTCTGCCACGGAGCTCAGGGCTCGTGGTGTGGGAGGTGCAGGGCGCTGGGGAAAGGGACCAGGCCGGTGCAGGTGCCGGGAGAGAGGGAGAGGGGCCAGGCTGGTGCAGGTGCCGGGGGAGAGGGAGAGGGGCCAGGCCGGTGCAGGTGCCGGGAGAGAGGGAGAGGGGCCAGGCCGGTGCAGGTGCCGGGGGAGAGGGAAAGGGGCCAGGCTGGTGCAGGTGCCGGGAGAGAGGGAAAGGGGCCAGGCTGGTGCAGGTGCCGGGAGAGAGGGAAAGGGGCCAGGCTGGTGCAGGTGCCGGGGGAGAGGGAAAGGGGCCAGGCTGGTGCAGGTGCCGGGAGAGAGGGAAAGGGGCCAGGCTGGTGCAGGTGCCGAGGGAGAGGGAAAGGGGCCAGGCTGGTGCAGGTGCCGGGGGAGAGGGAAAGGGGCCAGGCTGGTGCAGGTGCCGGGGGAGAGGGAGAGGGGCCAGGCTGGTGCAGGTGCCGGGGGAGAGGGAAAGGGGCCAGGCTGGTGCAGGTGCCGGGGGAGAGGGAGAGGGGCCAGGCTGGTGCAGGTGCCGGGGGAGAGGGAGAGGGGCCAGGCTGGTGCAGGTGCCGGGGGAGAGGGAAAGGGGCCAGGCTGGTGCAGGTGCCGGGGGAGAGGGAGAGGGGCCAGGCTGGTGCAGGTGCCGGGGGAGAGGGAAAGGGGCCAGGCTGGTGCAGGTGCCGGGGGAGAGGGAGAGGGGCCAGGCTGGTGCAGGTGCCGGGGGAGAGGGAAAGGGGCCAGGCTGGTGCAGGTGCCGGGGGAGAGGGAGAGGGGCCAGGCCGGTGCAGGTGCCGGGGGAGAGGGAGAGGGGCCAGGCTGGTGCAGGTGCCGGGGGAGAGGGAAAGGGGCCAGGCTGGTGCAGGTGCCGGGGGAGAGGGAGAGGGGCCAGGCCGGTGCAGGTGACGGGGGAGAGGGAGAGGGGCCAGGCCGGTGCAGGTGCCGGGGGAGAGGGAGAGGGGCCAGGCCGGTGCAGGTGCCGGGAGAGAGGGAGAGGGACCAGGTCGGTGCAGGTGCCGGGGGAGAGGGAAAGGGGCCAGGCTGGTGCAGGTGCCGGGAGAGAGGGAAAGGGGCCAGGCTGGTGCAGGTGCCGGGAGAGAGGGAAAGGGGCCAGGCTGGTGCAGGTGCCGGGGGAGAGGGAAAGGGGCCAGGCTGGTGCAGGTGCCGGGGGAGAGGGAAAGGGGCCAGGCTGGTGCAGGTGCCGGGGGAGAGGGAGAGGGGCCAGGCTGGTGCAGGTGCCGGGGGAGAGGGAAAGGGGCCAGGCTGGTGCAGGTGCCGGGAGAGAGGGAGAGGGGCCAGGCTGGTGCAGGTGCCGGGGGAGAGGGAGAGGGGCCAGGCTGGTGCAGGTGCCGGGGGAGAGGGAAAGGGGCCAGGCTGGTGCAGGTGCCGGGAGAGAGGGAAAGGGGCCAGGCTGGTGCAGGTGCCGGGGGAGAGGGAAAGGGGCCAGGCTGGTGCAGGTGCCGAGGGAGAGGGAGAGGGGCCAGGCTGGTGCAGGTGCCGGGGGAGAGGGAGAGGGGCCAGGCTGGTGCAGGTGCCGGGGGAGAGGGAGAGGGAAAGGGGCCAGGCTGGTGCAGGTGCCGGGGGAGAGGGAAAGGGGCCAGGCTGGTGCAGGTGCCGGGGGAGAGGGAGAGGGAAAGGGGCCAGGCTGGTGCAGGTGCCGGGGGAGAGGGAAAGGGGCCAGGCTGGTGCAGGTGCCGGGGGAGAGGGAAAGGGGCCAGGCCGGTGCAGGTGCCGGGGGAGAGGGAAAGGGGCCAGGCTGGTGCAGGTGCCGGGGGAGAGGGAAAGGGGCCAGGCCGGTGCAGGTGCCGGGGGAGAGGGAAAGGGGCCAGGCTGGTGCAGGTGCCGGGGGAGAGGGAGAGGGGCCAGGCCGGTGCAGGTGCCGGGAGAGAGGGAGAGGGGCCAGGCTGGTGCAGGTGCCGGGGGAGAGGGAGAGGGGCCAGGCCGGTGCAGGTGCCGGGAGAGAGGGAGAGGGACCAGGCCGGTGCAGGTGCCGGGGGAGAGGGAAAGGGGCCAGGCTGGTGCAGGTGCCGGGAGAGAGGGAAAGGGGCCAGGCTGGTGCAGGTGCCGGGAGAGAGGGAAAGGGGCCAGGCTGGTGCAGGTGCCGGGGGAGAGGGAAAGGGGCCAGGCTGGTGCAGGTGCCGGGAGAGAGGGAAAGGGGCCAGGCTGGTGCAGGTGCCGAGGGAGAAGGAGAGGGGCCAGGCTGGTGCAGGTGCCGGGGGAGAGGGAAAGGGGCCAGGCTGGTGCAGGTGCCGGGGGAGAGGGAGAGGGGCCAGGCTGGTGCAGGTGCCGGGGGAGAGGGAAAGGGGCCAGGCTGGTGCAGGTGCCGGGGGAGAGGGAGAGGGGCCAGGCTGGTGCAGGTGCCGGGGGAGAGGGAAAGGGGCCAGGCTGGTGCAGGTGCCGGGGGAGAGGGAGAGGGGCCAGGCCGGTGCAGGTGCCGGGGGAGAGGGAGAGGGGCCAGGCTGGTGCAGGTGCCGGGGGAGAGGGAAAGGGGCCAGGCTGGTGCAGGTGCCGGGGGAGAGGGAGAGGGGCCAGGCCGGTGCAGGTGACGGGGGAGAGGGAGAGGGGCCAGGCCGGTGCAGGTGCCGGGGGAGAGGGAGAGGGACCAGGCCGGTGCAGGTGCCGGGGGAGAGGGAAAGGGGCCAGGCTGGTGCAGGTGCTGGGAGAGAGGGAAAGGGGCCAGGCTGGTGCAGGTGCCGGGAGAGAGGGAAAGGGGCCAGGCTGGTGCAGGTGCCGGGGGAGAGGGAAAGGGGCCAGGCTGGTGCAGGTGCCGGGAGAGAGGGAAAGGGGCCAGGCTGGTGCAGGTGCCGAGGGAGAGGGAGAGGGGCCAGGCTGGTGCAGGTGCCGGGGGAGAGGGAAAGGGGCCAGGCTGGTGCAGGTGCCGGGGGAGAGGGAGAGGGAAAGGGGCCAGGCTGGTGCAGGTGCCGGGGGAGAGGGAAAGGGGCCAGGCTGGTGCAGGTGCCGGGGGAGAGGGAGAGGGAAAGGGGCCAGGCTGGTGCAGGTGCCGGGGGAGAGGGAAAGGGGCCAGGCTGGTGCAGGTGCCGGGAGAGAGGGAAAGGGGCCAGGCTGGTGCAGGTGCCGGGGGAGAGGGAAAGGGGCCAGGCTGGTGCAGGTGCCGGGAGAGAGGGAAAGGGGCCAGGCTGGTGCAGGTGCCGAGGGAGAGGGAGAGGGGCCAGGCTGGTGCAGGTGCCGGGGGAGAGGGAAAGGGGCCAGGCTGGTGCAGGTGCCGGGGGAGAGGGAGAGGGGCCAGGCTGGTGCAGGTGCCGGGGGAGAGGGAAAGGGGCCAGGCTGGTGCAGGTGCCGGGGGAGAGGGAGAGGGGCCAGGCTGGTGCAGGTGCCGGGGGAGAGGGAGAGGGAAAGGGGCCAGGCTGGTGCAGGTGCCGGGGGAGAGGGAAAGGGGCCAGGCTGGTGCAGGTGCCGGGGGAGAGGGAAAGGGGCCAGGCCGGTGCAGGTGCCGGGGGAGAGGGAGAGGGGCCAGGCTGGTGCAGGTGCCGGGGGAGAGGGAAAGGGGCCAGGCTGGTGCAGGTGCCGGGGGAGAGGGAGAGGGGCCAGGCCGGTGCAGGTGCCGGGGGAGAGGGAGAGGGGCCAGGCCGGTGCAGGTGACGGGGGAGAGGGAGAGGGGCCAGGCCGGTGCAGGTGCCGGGAGAGAGGGAGAGGGACCAGGCCGGTGCAGGTGCCGGGGGAGAGGGAAAGGGGCCAGGCTGGTGCAGGTGCTGGGAGAGAGGGAAAGGGGCCAGGCTGGTGCAGGTGCCGGGAGAGAGGGAAAGGGGCCAGGCTGGTGCAGGTGCCGGGGGAGAGGGAAAGGGGCCAGGCTGGTGCAGGTGCCGGGAGAGAGGGAAAGGGGCCAGGCTGGTGCAGGTGCCGAGGGAGAGGGAGAGGGGCCAGGCTGGTGCAGGTGCCGGGGGAGAGGGAGAGGGGCCAGGCTGGTGCAGGTGCCGGGGGAGAGGGAGAGGGAAAGGGGCCAGGCTGGTGCAGGTGCCGGGGGAGAGGGAAAGGGGCCAGGCTGGTGCAGGTGCCGGGGGAGAGGGAGAGGGAAAGGGGCCAGGCTGGTGCAGGTGCCGGGGGAGAGGGAAAGGGGCCAGGCTGGTGCAGGTGCCGGGGGAGAGGGAGAGGGAAAGGGGCCAGGCTGGTGCAGGTGCCGGGGGAGAGGGAAAGGGGCCAGGCTGGTGCAGGTGCCGGGGGAGAGGGAGAGGGAAAGGGGCCAGGCTGGTGCAGGTGCCGGGGGAGAGGGAAAGGGGCCAGGCTGGTGCAGGTGCCGGGGGAGAGGGAGAGGGAAAGGGGCCAGGCTGGTGCAGGTGCCGGGGGAGAGGGAAAGGGGCCAGGCTGGTGCAGGTGCCGGGGGAGAGGGAAAGGGGCCAGGCTGGTGCAGGTGCCGGGGGAGAGGGAAAGGGGCCAGGCCGGTGCAGGTGCCGGGGGAGAGGGAAAGGGGCCAGGCTGGTGCAGGTGCCGGGGGAGAGGGAAAGGGGCCAGGCTGGTGCAGGTGCCGGGGGAGAGGGAAAGGGGCCAGGCTGGTGCAGGTGCCGGGGGAGAGGGAGAGGGGCCAGGCCGGTGCAGGTGCCGGGGGAGAGGGAAAGGGGCCAGGCTGGTGCAGGTGCCGGGAGAGAGGGAAAGGGGCCAGGCTGGTGCAGGTGCCGGGGGAGAGGGAAAGGGGCCAGGCTGGTGCAGGTGCCGGGAGAGAGGGAAAGGGGCCAGGCTGGTGCAGGTGCCGAGGGAGAGGGAGAGGGGCCAGGCTGGTGCAGGTGCCGGGGGAGAGGGAAAGGGGCCAGGCTGGTGCAGGTGCCGGGGGAGAGGGAGAGGGGCCAGGCTGGTGCAGGTGCCGGGGGAGAGGGAAAGGGGCCAGGCTGGTGCAGGTGCCGGGGGAGAGGGAGAGGGGCCAGGCTGGTGCAGGTGCCGGGGGAGAGGGAAAGGGGCCAGGCTGGTGCAGGTGCCGGGGGAGAGGGAGAGGGGCCAGGCCGGTGCAGGTGCCGGGGGAGAGGGAGAGGGGCCAGGCTGGTGCAGGTGCCGGGGGAGAGGGAAAGGGGCCAGGCTGGTGCAGGTGCCGGGGGAGAGGGAGAGGGGCCAGGCCGGTGCAGGTGACGGGGGAGAGGGAGAGGGGCCAGGCCGGTGCAGGTGCCGGGGGAGAGGGAGAGGGGCCAGGCCGGTGCAGGTGCCGGGAGAGAGGGAGAGGGACCAGGCCGGTGCAGGTGCCGGGGGAGAGGGAAAGGGGCCAGGCTGGTGCAGGTGCTGGGAGAGAGGGAAAGGGGCCAGGCTGGTGCAGGTGCCGGGAGAGAGGGAAAGGGGCCAGGCTGGTGCAGGTGCCGGGGGAGAGGGAAAGGGGCCAGGCTGGTGCAGGTGCCGGGAGAGAGGGAAAGGGGCCAGGCTGGTGCAGGTGCCGAGGGAGAGGGAGAGGGGCCAGGCTGGTGCAGGTGCCGGGGGAGAGGGAGAGGGGCCAGGCTGGTGCAGGTGCCGGGGGAGAGGGAAAGGGGCCAGGCTGGTGCAGGTGCCGGGGGAGAGGGAGAGGGAAAGGGGCCAGGCTGGTGCAGGTGCCGGGGGAGAGGGAAAGGGGCCAGGCTGGTGCAGGTGCCGGGGGAGAGGGAGAGGGAAAGGGGCCAGGCTGGTGCAGGTGCCGGGGGAGAGGGAAAGGGGCCAGGCTGGTGCAGGTGCCGGGGGAGAGGGAGAGGGAAAGGGGCCAGGCTGGTGCAGGTGCCGGGGGAGAGGGAGAGGGAAAGGGGCCAGGCTGGTGCAGGTGCCGGGGGAGAGGGAAAGGGGCCAGGCTGGTGCAGGTGCCGGGGGAGAGGGAGAGGGAAAGGGGCCAGGCTGGTGCAGGTGCCGGGGGAGAGGGAAAGGGGCCAGGCTGGTGCAGGTGCCGGGGGAGAGGGAAAGGGGCCAGGCTGGTGCAGGTGCCGGGGGAGAGGGAAAGGGGCCAGGCCGGTGCAGGTGCCGGGGGAGAGGGAAAGGGGCCAGGCTGGTGCAGGTGCCGGGGGAGAGGGAAAGGGGCCAGGCTGGTGCAGGTGCCGGGGGAGAGGGAGAGGGGCCAGGCCGGTGCAGGTGCCGGGGGAGAGGGAAAGGGGCCAGGCTGGTGCAGGTGCCGGGGGAGAGGGAAAGGGGCCAGGCCGGTGCAGGTGCCGGGGGAGAGGGAGAGGGGCCAGGCCGGTGCAGGTGCCGGGGGAGAGGGAGAGGGGCCAGGCTGGTGCAGGTGCCGGGGGAGAGGGAAAGGGGCCAGGCTGGTGCAGGTGCCGGGGGAGAGGGAGAGGGGCCAGGCTGGTGCAGGTGCCGGGAGAGAGGGAAAGGGGCCAGGCTGGTGCAGGTGCCGGGAGAGAGGGAGAGGGGCCAGGCTGGTGCAGGTGCCGGGGGAGAGGGAGAGGGGCCAGGCTGGTGCAGGTGACGGGGGAGAGGGAAAGGGGCCAGGCTGGTGCAGGTGCCGGGGGAGAGGGAAAGGGGCCAGGCTGGTGCAGGTGCCGGGGGAGAGGGAGAGGGGCCAGGCTGGTGCAGGTGCCGGGGGAGAGGGAAAGGGGCCAGGCTGGTGCAGGTGCCGGGGGAGAGGGAAAGGGGCCAGGCTGGTGCAGGTGCCGGGGGAGAGGGAGAGGGGCCAGGCTGGTGCAGGTGCCGGGGGAGAGGGAAAGGGGCCAGGCTGGTGCAGGTGCCGGGGGAGAGGGAAAGGGGCCAGGCTGGTGCAGGTGCCGGGGGAGAGGGAGAGGGGCCAGGCTGGTGCAGGTGCCGGGGGAGAGGGAGAGGGGCCAGGCCGGTGCAGGTGCCGGGGGAGAGGGAAAGGGGCCAGGCTGGTGCAGGTGCCGGGGGAGAGGGAAAGGGGCCAGGCTGGTGCAGGTGCCGGGGGAGAGGGAGAGGGGCCAGGCTGGTGCAGGTGCCGGGGGAGAGGGAGAGGGGCCAGGCTGGTGCAGGTGCCGGGGGAGAGGGAGAGGGGCCAGGCTGGTGCAGGTGCCGGGGGAGAGGGAGAGGGGCCAGGCTGGTGCAGGTGCCGGGGACCAACCAGTTAAGTAGCAGTTCTGCAGAAAAGGACCTGGGGTTACAGTGGATGAGAAGCTGGAGATGAGTCACCAGGGCGCCCTTGTAGCCAAGAAGGCTAATGGCATATTAGGTTGCATTAAGAGGAGCATTGCCAGCAGATCCAGAGATGTCATCATTCCCCTTTATTCGGCTCTGGTGAGGCCACATCTGGAGTATTGTGTCCAGTTCTGGGCCCCCCACTACAAAAAGGATGTGGACACATTGGAGAGGGTCCAGCGGAGGCAACCAAAATGATTAGGGGCCTGGAGCACATGACCTATGAGGAGAGGCTGAGGGATTTGGGTCTGTTTAGTCTGCAGAAGCGAAGAGTGAGGGGGGATTTGAGAGCAGCCTTCAACTTCCTGAAGGGGGGTTCCAAAGAGGATGGAGAGAGGCTGTTCTCAGTAGTGACAGATGCAGAACAAGGAGCAATGGGCTCAAGTTGTGGTGGGAGAGGTCCAGGTTGGATATTAGGAAAAACTATTTCCCTAGGAGGGTGGGGAAGCACTGGAATGGGTTCCCTAGGGAAGTAGTGGAGTCTCCATCCCTAGAGGTGTTTCAGTCTCGGCTTGACAAAGCCCTGGCCGGGTTGATTTAGTTGGGTTGGTCCTGCCTAGAGCAGGGGCCTGGACTTGATCCCTTGAGATCTCTTCCAGCTCTATGGTTCTATGTGCCAGGGGAAAGGAAGGGGGGCAGGCCAGAGCAGGTGCCAGGGAGGGGGGGCAGGCTGGGGCAGGTGCCCGGGGGAGGGGGAAGGTGCCGGGGAAGGGGCCAGGCCAGACCCATGCTCAGGGCTCTCCCTGTGCCCCTGCAGGGGAGCACGTGGAGGGGGTGAGCGAGCAGGACGTGCTGCTGGTGCACTCGTGCCGCCAGTGGACCACAGTGACGGCGCACGGGCTGGAGGAGGGGCACTACGTCATCGGGCCCAAGATCGACATCCCGCTGCAGTACCCAGGTACCGGGCCGTGGGGGGCAGTGGCTCTGGGGGTCGGGAACGTGGCCCCATCTCTGGATGCAGCAGGGCGCGAGGGCACGGCCAGATACGGGGGAGGGGCAGAGGCATTGCCGGGGTTTTGGGGCCCAGGAGGGGGGTGGGGAAGCTCCTGGGGGTGGGCAGGGGCTCAGTGCTGGCTCTGCAGGCTTGGGAGGGGCAGGGCGGAGGCTCTGGGGGCTCAGGAGAGGCACGATGTCACCAGGGGCTCTGGGATGTGGCAGTGGCTCCGGGACACGTCGGGCGGCTCTGGTGGCTCTGGGACACGTCGGGTGGCTCTGGGACAGGTCGGGTGGCTCCAGGGGCTTGGGGACACGTCTGGCAGCTCTGGGACACGTCGGGCGGCTCCAGAGGTTCGGGGACGCGTCGGGTGGCTCCAGGGGTTTGGGGACACGTCTGGTGGCTCTGGGGGCTCGGGGACACATCAGGCGGCTCCGGGGGCTCGGGAACACGTCTGGCAGCTCCGGGACACGTCGGGCGGCTCCGGGGGCTCGGGGACACATCGGGCGGCTCCGGGGGCTCGGGGACACATCGGGCGGCTCCGGGGGCTCGGGGACACATCAGGCGGCTCCAGGGGCTCGGGGACACATCAGCCGGCTCCGGGGGCTCGGGAACACGTCTGGCAGCTCCGGGACAGGTCGGGCGGCTCCGGGGGCTCGGGGGCACGTCGGGCGGCTCTGGCAGCTCCGGGACAGGTCTGGCGGCTCTGGGGGCTCGGGGGCACGTCGGGCGGCTCTGGGGGCTCAGGGACACGTCGGGCGGCTCTGGCAGCTCCGGGACAGGTCGGGCGGCTCTGGCAGCTCCGGGACAGGTCTGGCGGCTCTGGGGGCTCGGGGGCACGTCGGGCGGCTCTGGGGGCTCGGGGACAGGTCGGGAGGCTCTGGCAGCTCCGGGACAGGTCGGGAGGCTCTGGCAGCTCCGGGACAGGTCGGGCGGCTCTGGCGGCTCCGGGACAGGTCGGGCGGCTCTGGGGGCTCGGGGACATGTCGGGCGGCTCCGGGGGCTCGGGGACACGTCGGGCGGCTCCGGGGGCTCAGCAGAGGATCTGAGGGCATCTCATTCTCCCCACAGCTGGAAGACAACCCCAGCTCTGTTTGCTCCGAGGTCACTTTCAAGCCCATTGCCAGGCCCGAGGGGTGGGCCTGCCACGCTGGGTCACCTGCCCACTGCCGGTTGGAGGGTCCCTGCCGCTCAGGCAGCCCCCGGCTCTGAGGGTGTTTGGGGGGTGCAGGGACATTAGCTGGCTGGGCCTGGGGTCCCTCCTGCGGCCCTGGCATGTCCCTGCCCCCGCTCCCTGGTGTGAACAGCCATGGTCCTCGGTTGCCCCCCGCCTGGCTCCCTGACCTGGGGCGGAGCTGGGGGTGCTCTGGTCTGTGTGGGCAAGGGCCCCAACTGGCCCGGCCCCTCCATGCCCAGGGCGTGGGGCGTGGGGGTAATGCCCGGGGCGTGGGGCGTAGGGGTAATGCCCGGGGCGTAGGGGTAATGCCCGGGGCGTGGGGCGTAGGGGTAATGCCCGGGGCGTAGGGGTAATGCCCGGGGCGTGGGGCGTAGGGGTAATGCCCGGGGCGTGGGGGTAATGCCCGGGGCGTGGGGCATGGGGGTAATGCCCGGGGCGTGGGGTGTAGGGGTAATGCCCGGGGCGTAGGGGTAATCATAGAATCATAGAATCATAGAATAATAGGACTGGAAGGGACCTCGAGAGGTCATCGAGTCCAGCCCCCCGCCCTCAAGGCAGGATCAAGCTCCGTCTACACCATCCCTGACAGATGTCTATCTAACCTGTTCTTAAATATCTCCAGAGAGGGAGATTCCACCACCTCCCTTGGCAATTTATTCCAATATTTGACCACCCTGACAGTTAGGAATTTTTTCCTAATGTCCAATCTAAACCTCCCCTGCTGCACTTTCAGCCCATTACTCCTTGTCCTGTCCTCAGAAACCAAGAGGAACAAATTTTCTCCTTCCTCCTTGTGACACCCTTTTAGATATTTGAAAACCGCTATCATGTCCCCCCTTAATCTTCTTTTTTCCAAACTAAACAAGCCCAGTTCATGAAGCCTGGCTTCATAGGTCATGTTCTCTAGACCTTTAATCATTCTTGTCGCTCTTCTCTGTACCCTTTCCAATTTCTCCACATCTTTCTTGAAATGTGGCGCCCAGAACTGGACACAGTACTCCAGCTGAGGCCTAACTAGTGCAGAGTAGAGCGGCAGAATGACTTCACGAGTTTTGCTTACAACACACCTGTTGATACAACCTAGAATCATATTTGCTTTTTTTGCAACAGCATCACACTGTTGACTCATATTCAACTTGTGGTCCACTATGACCCCTAGATCCCTTTCCGCCATGCTCCTTCCTAGACAGTCGCTTCCCATCTTGTATGTATGGAACTGATTGTTCCTTCCTAAGTGGAGCACTTTGCATTTCTCTTTATTAAACCTCATCCTGTTTGCCTCTGACCATTTCTCTAACTTGCTAAGGTCATTTTGAATTATGTCCCTATCCTCCAAAGAAGTCGCAACCCCACCCAGTTTGGTATCATCTGCAAACTTAATAAGCGTACTCTCTATCCCAATATCTACATCATTGATGAAGATATTGAACAGTACGGGTCCCAAAACAGACCCTTGAGGAACTCCACTTGTTATCCCTTTCCAGCAGGATTTAGAACCATTAACAACCACTCTCTGACTACGGTTATCCAGCCAATTATGCACCCACCTTATCGTGGCCCTATCTAAGTTATATTTGCCTAGTTTATCAATAAGAATATCATGCGAGACCGTATCAAATGCCTTACTCAAGTCTAGGTATATGACATCCACCGCTTCTCCCTTATCCACAAGGCTCGTTATCTTATCAAAGAAAGCTATCAGATTAGTTTGGCATGACTTGTTCTTCACAAACCCATGCTGGCTATTCCCTATCACTTTATTACTTTCCAAGTGTTTGCATACGATTTCCTTAATTACCTGCTCCATTATCTTCCCTGGGACAGACGTTAAACTGACCGGTCTATAATTTCCTGGGTTGTTCTTATTCCCCTTTTTATAGATGGGCACAATATTTGCCCTTTTCCAGTCTTCTGGAATCTCCCCTGTCTGCCATGATTTTTCAAAGATCATAGCTAAAGGCTCAGATACCTCCTCTATCAGCTCCTTGAGTATCCTGGGATGCATTTCATCAGGACCTGGTGACTTGCTGACATCTAACTTTCCTAAGTGATTTTTAACTTGTTCTTTGTGAATCCTATCTTCTAAACTTACCCTCTCTCTGCTTGTATTCACTACGTTAGGCACACCTCCAGACTTCTCGGTGAAGACCGAAACAAAGAAGTCATTGAGCATCTCCGCCATTTCCAAGTTTCCTGTTACTGCTTCTCCCTCCTCACTAAGCAGTGGGCCTACCCTGTCCTTGGTCTTCCTCTTGCTTTTAATGTATTTATAAAAGGTCTTCTTGTTTCCCTTTATGCCTGTAGCTAGTTTGATCTCATTTTGTGCCTTTGCCTTTCTAATCTTGCCCCTGCATTCCCGTGTTGCTTGCCTATATTCATCCTTTGTTAGTTGTCCTAGTTTCCATTTTTTATATGACTCCTTTTTTATTTTGAGATCGTGCAAGATCTCCTTGTTAAGCCAAGCTGGTCTTTTACCATATTTTCTATCTTTCCTACACAGCGGAATTGTTTGCTTTTGGGCCCTTAACAACGTCCCTTTGAAATACTTCCAACTCTCCTCAGTTGTTTTTCCCTTCAGTCTTGCTTCCCATGGGACCTTACCTACAAGTTCTCTGAGCTTATCAAAATCTGCCTTCCTGAAATCCATAACCTCAATTGTGCTGGTCTCCCTTCTACCTTTCCTTAAGATCATGAACTCTATTATTTTGTGATCACTGTCCCCTATACTGTCTTCCACTTTCAAGTTCTCAACTAGTTCCTCCCTATTTGTTAAAACTAAATCCAGAACAGCTTCTCCTCTGGTAGCTTTTTCAACCTTCTGAAACAGAAAGTTGTCTCCAATGCAGTCCAGAAACTTATTGGATAGCCTGTGCCTCGCTGTGTTAGTTTCCCAACATATGTCTGGATAGTTGAAGTCCCCCATCACCACCAAATCTTGGGCTTTGGATAGTTTTGTTAATTGTTTAAAAAAGGCCTCATCCACCTCTTCCACCTGGCTAGGTGGCCTGTAGTAGACTCCTAGCATGATATCACCCTCGTTTTTTACCCCTTTTAGCTTAACCCAGAGACTCTCTACACAGCTATCTCCTACGTTCATCTCCACTTCAGTCCAAGTGTGTACATTTTTAATATACAAGGCAACCCCTCCTCCCTTTTTTCCCTGTCTGTCCTTCCTGAGCAAGCCGTACCCTTCCATACCAACATTCCAATCATGCGTCCCATCCCACCAGGTTTCTGTAATACCAATGATATCATAGTTGTATTTATTGGTTAGCAATTCCAGTTCTTCCTGCTTATTACCCATACTTCTCGCATTTGTATATAGGCATCTAAGATACTGATTTGATCTTGCCTCCCTGTTGTGCCCTGACCCTCCTTTCTCCTTCCCATTATAGGCCGTAGTCCCCCCCATTTCCAACCCATCTCCCAGTCCCGCACATTCAGCACTTACCTGTGGGCTTTGCTCACCTGCCCCCGACAAACCTAGTTTAAAGCCCTCCTCACAAGGTTAGCCAGTCTGTGTCCAAACAAGGCCTTCCCGCTCCTGGAAAGGTGAACTCCATCTCCGCCAAGCAGTCCTTCCTGGAAGAGCACCCCGTGATCAAGGAAGCCGAATCCCTCCTGGCGACACCATGGTCGCAGCCAGGCATTCACCTCCAGGATGCACCTCTCTGTGCCCGGGCCCCTACCTTTGACAGGAAGGATCGAAGAGAATACCACCTGCGCTCCAAACTCCTTCACCCGTACTCCCAAAGCCCTGTAGTCACACTGATCCGCTCAGTGTCACACCTGGCAGTATCATTTGTGCCCACGTGGATGAGTAGCATGGGGTAGTAGTCAGAGGGCCGGATAATCCTCGACAATGCCTCCGTAACATCTCGGATACGGGCCCCTGGCAGACAGCATACCTCTCGAGATGAACTGTCAGGGCGACAGATGGGTGCCTCCGTTCCCCTCAGAAGAGAGTCTCCAACCACCACTACCCTACGCTTCCTCCTCGCAGTGGTGGCAGGAGACTGCTCAACCTTGGTGGTGCAAGGCCTGGTCTCCTCCACTGTGGGGGGTGACTCCTTGTCTCCTGCAGAAAGTAAAGTGTAACGGTCATGTAACAACACAGTGGGAGGGTTAGGAGCGGGGTGGAACACTGCCCGCTGCCGGAAGTAACCAGCTGCCAGTGCTCACCCTGCACCACCGCCTCCTCCATACGTGGCTGGTCAACAGTCCCACATCCTAGGACAGTGACCTCCGTGGACTCCACAGGAATACTGTCCAGGAATTCCTCATGGCTTCGAATGCTCCTCAGCCTGGCCACCTCCTCCTGTAGCTCTCCCGGGGCGTGGGGCATGGGGGTAATGCCCGGGGCGTGGGGCGTGGGGGTAATGCCCGGGGCGTGGGGGTAATGCCCGGGGCGTGGGGCGTGGGGGTAATGCCCGGGGCATGGGGGGTAATGCCCGGGGCGTGGGGCATGGGGGGTAATGCCCGGGGCATGGGGGGTAATGCCTGGAGCGTGGGGGTAATGCCCGGGGCGTGGGGGTAATGCCTGGAGCGTGGGGGTAATGCCCGGGGCGTGGGGGTAATGCCCGGGGCGTGGGGCGTGGGGGTAATGCCTGGGGCGTGGGGGTAATGCCCGGGGCGTGGGGTGTGGGGGTAATGCCCGGGCCGTGGGGTGTGGGGGTAATGCCCGGGGCGTGGGGGTAATGCCTGTGGGCCTGGGGGGTAATGCCCGGGGCGTGGGGCGTGGGGGTAATGCCCGGGGCGTGGGGGTAATGCCCGGGGCGTGGGGCGTGGGGGTAATGCCTGGGGCGTGGGGGTAATGCCCGGGGCGTGGGGGTAATGCCCGGGGCGTGGGGCGTGGGGCGTGGGGGTAATGCCTGGGGCGTGGGGGTAATGCCCGGGGCGTGGGGCGTGGGGGTAATGCCCGGGGCGTGGGGGTAATGCCCGGGGCGTGGGGCGTGGGGCGTGGGGCGTGGGGGTAATGCCCGGGGCGTGGGGCGTGGGGCGTGGGGGTAATGCCTGGGGCGTGGGGGTAATGCCCGGGGCGTGGGGCGTGGGGCGTGGGGGTAATGCCCGGGGCGTGGGGCGTGGGGCGTGGGGGTAATGCCTGGGGCGTGGGGGTAATGCCCGGGGCGTGGGGCGTGGGGCGTGGGGGTAATGCCCGGGGCGTGGGGCGTGGGGGTAATGCGTGGGGCGTGGGGCGTGGGGGTAATGCCCGGGGCGTGGGGCGTGGGGCGTGGGGGTAATGCCCGGGGCGTGGGGGTAATGCCCGGGGCGTGGGGCGTGGGGCGTGGGGGTAATGCCCGGGGCGTGGGGCGTGGGGGTAATGCCCGGGGCGTGGGGCGTGGGGCGTGGGGGTAATGCCCGGGGCGTGGGGGTAATGCCCGGGGCGTGGGGCGTGGGGCGTGGGGGTAATGCCCGGGGCGTGGGGGTAATGCCCGGGGCGTGGGGCGTGGGGCGTGGGGGTAATGCCTGGGGCGTGGGGGTAATGCCCGGGGCGTGGGGCGTGGGGCGTGGGGGTAATGCCCGGGGCGTGGGGCGTGGGGCGTGGGGGTAATGCCCGGGGCGTGGGGCGTGGGGGTAATGCCCGGGGCGTGGGGCGTGGGGCGGGGGATAATGCCCGGGGCGTGGGGCGTGGGGCGTGGGGGTAATGCCTGGGGCGTGGGGGTAATGCCCGGGGCGTGGGGCGTGGGGCGTGGGGGTAATGCCCGGGGCGTGGGGCGTGGGGCGTGGGGGTAATGCCCGGGGCGTGGGGCGTGGGGGTAATGCCCGGGGCGTGGGGCGTGGGGCGTGGGGGTAATGCCCGGGGCGTGGGGGTAATGCCCGGGGCGTGGGGCGTGGGGCGTGGGGGTAATGCCCGGGGCGTGGGGCGTGGGGCGTGGGGGTAATGCCCGGGGCGTGGGGCGTGGGGGTAATGCCCGGGGCGTGGGGCGTGGGGGTAATGCCCGGGGCGTGGGGCGTGGGGCGTGGGGCGTGGGGGTAATGCCCGGGGCGTGGGGCGTGGGGCGTGGGGGTAATGCCCGGGGCGTGGGGCGTGGGGGTAATGCCCGGGGCGTGGGGCGTGGGGCGTGGGGGTAATGCCCGGGGCGTGGGGCGTGGGGGTAATGCCCGGGGCGTGGGGGTAATGCCCGGGGCGTGGGGCGTGGGGCGTGGGGGTAATGCCCGGGGCGTGGGGCGTGGGGGTAATGCCCGGGGCGTGGGGCGTGGGGGTAATGCCCGGGGCGTGGGGCGTGGGGCGTGGGGGTAATGCCTGGGGCGTGGGGGTAATGCCCGGGGCGTGGGGCATGGGGGTACCAGGCGTTCTGGGACTCCGGGAACAGCCCCACCGGGCGTGATCAGGCGTGCGCCGTACAGGCGGGCTGCGCGCTCGGCAAAGCCGCCCCTCCCCGGGCTGCACCTCGGCAGGGCCAGTTTGGGCTGGGTGCCGGCCAGGGCAGACCCTGCACAAGTGGGCTGGGCGGGCACCAGTGCTGAACTGACAGGTGCTGCACAGGATATTTTCAGCGGGAAAAGGCAAAACGCCACATTTATTGATAGCACATACGTCAATCAACACTTCTCATGTGCATGTGATATAGCACGCGCACACACACGCTGACACACATACACACACACACACACTGACTCACATACACACACACATTCGCCCTGACACAGTCACGCGCGCACACACGCTGACACATACACACACACACACACACACACACACACTGACTCACATACACACACACATTCGCCCTGACACACAGTCACACACATTCGCCCTGACACAGTCACGCGCACACACACGCTGACACACATACACATTCACACACACACACACTGACTCACATACACACACACATTCGCCCTGACACACAGTCACACACACATTCGCCCTGACACAGTCACGCGCGCACACACGCTGACACATACACACACATTCACACACACACACACACTGACTCACATACACACACACATTCGCCCTGACACACAGTCACACACACATTCGCCCTGACACAGTCACGCGCACACACACGCTGACACATACACACACATTCACACACACACACACTGACTCACATACACACACACACATTCGCCCTGACACACAGTCACACGCACATTCGCCCTGACACAGTCACGCGCACGCACACGCTGACACATACACGCACATTCACACACACACACACACTGACACATACACACACACATTCGCCCTGACACACAGTCACACACACATTCACACTGACAGTCACGCACACACACACACACACACACACACTGACTCACATACACACACACATTCACACTGACACACACTGACTCACACACACACATTCACACTGACACACACAGTCGCACTGACACACAGTCGCACACATTTGCACTGACACACACAGTTGCACACACACACCCTTTCTTGTTGTTACCAATAGTTGCTCCCCCCATGTGACATGGTGGGGGGGAACTTGCTGGTTTCTATGGGTCTGTGGTAACCCCACTGGCTGCCGCTGGTCCCACAGCCCAGAAGGACAGGGATGGGTCATTATGCAAAGGGATCTCTCAACCGGTCTGACCAGCTACCCCCCATGGAGAGGGACAAAGGGAGGGGGATGCTGCCCTGGCTGGGGGCAGGGCTGGAGGAGAGTGAGTTAGTTTCTGTCTGGGAGGATGGAGGAAGCAGCCTCAGCAACAGGCTGGGGGGTTTAGAAGCCGAGACCCCCCCCCCCATCTCAAGGGGGGCTGAGGCATCCTAGGCCTGCCCTGTAGCCTGGTGACATCTGTACTGAGCTGTATCCTGGAGAAGCAATAAACCACCTCTATTCTACCGGCTGGGGGAGTCTGTCCGTGCCATTTCGGGGGTGCAGGAGACGGGGGACCCCGACACGCCGTCACAGCCCACTGCACTGGCCAGGTGAATCAGGTGGGAGGGGCGCGGCCGGGCTCCTGCCGAACCGGATCGGTGCTCCCACGTCGACGAGATGAAACCGGGGCCCCTGCCAGACGCCGGGGACGGGTAGCGGCTCCCTCTGCCGCGCGTCATCGCCGGCGCACGCACCCTCTGCGGGAGCCCACGCATGCAGGTGCAGTTGGGGTCTGTGGCGCGTTCGTCGGGGGGTGTCTCAAGGCTGCCACATTCTCCCCCGAAGAGGGGGCTTCCCGAAGCCGGCGCCTCCTGCTGACTCCCAAGGCATCCATAGCTCCAGTCTTCTTTCAATGAGCCCTGGGGTGTGGCTCCCTGGGGCCCTCGGGCACGGTTTGGTGGTGCCCTGGGGAGAGGTTCGGCAGGGCCTGGGGGCATGGTTCAGTGGGACCCTGGGGAGTGGTTCAGTGGGACCCGGGGGAGTGGTTCAATGGGACCCTGGGGTGTGGTTCGGTGGGACCCTTGGGCGTTGTTCAATGGGACCCTGGGGAGAGGTTCAATGGGACCCTGGGGAGTGGTTCAGTGGGACCCTGGGGAGAGGTTCAATGGGACCCTGGGGAGTGGTTCAGTGGGACCCTGGGGAGAGGTTCAATGGGACCCTGGGGAGTGGTTCAGTGGGACCCGGGGGAGTGGTTCAATGGGACCCTGGGGAGTGGTTCAATGGAACCCTGGGGAGTGGTTCGGTGGGACCCTGAGGCGTGGTTCAATGGGGCCCTGGGGAGTGGTTCGGTGGGACCCTGGGGCATGGTTCAATGGAACCCTGGGGAGTGGTTCGGTGGGACCCTGAGGCGTGGTTCAATGGGGCCCTGGGGAGTGGTTCGGTGGGACCCTGGGGCATGGTTCAATGGAACCCTGGGGAGTGGTTCGGTGGGACCCTGAGGCGTGGTTCAATGGGGCCCTGGAGAGTGGTTCGGTGGGACCCTGGGGCATGGTTCAATGGAACCCTGGGGAGTGGTTCGGTGGGACCCTGAGGCGTGGTTCAATGGGGCCCTGGGGAGTGGTTCGGTGGGACCCTGGGGCGTGGTTCAATGGGGCCCAGGGGAGTGGTTCAATGGGACCCTGGGGAGTGGTTCGGTGGGACCCTGGGGAGTGGTTCGGTTGGACCCTGGGGTGTGGTTCAATGGGACCCTGGGGAGAGGTTCAATGGGACCCTGGGGTGTGGTTCAATGGGACCCTGGGGAGTGGTTCAATGGGACCCTGGGGTGTGGTTCAATGGGACCCTGGGGCGTTGTTCAATGGGACCCTGGGGAGTGGTTCAATGAGACCCTGGGGCGTGGTTCGGTGGGACCCTGGGGCGTGGTTCAATGGGACCCGGGGGAGTAGTTCAATGGGACCCACTGAACCACTCCCCAGGGTCCCACTGAACCCTGGAGAAGCAGTAACAGGGAACTTGGAAATGGCGGAGATGCTCAATGACTTCTTTGTTTCGGGCTTCACCGAGAAGTCTGGAGGTGTGCCTAACGTAGTGAATACAAGCAGAGAGAGGGTAAGTTTAGAAGATAGGATTCACAAAGAACAAGTTAAAAATCACTTAGGAAAGTTAGATGTCAGCAAGTCACCAGGTCCTGATGAAATGCATCCCAGGATACTCAAGGAGCTGATAGAGGAGGTATCTGAGCCTTTAGCTATGATCTTTGAAAAATCATGGCAGACAGGGGAGATTCCAGAAGACTGGAAAAGGGCAAATATTGTGCCCATCTATAAAAAGGGGAATAAGAACAACCCAGGAAACTATAGACCGGTCAGTTTAACGTCTGTCCCAGGGAAGATAATGGAGCAGGTAATTAAGGAAATCATATGCAAACACTTGGAAGGTAATAAAGTGATAGGGAATAGCCAGCATGGGTTTGTGAAGAACAAGTCATGCCAAACTAATCTGATAGCTTTCTTTGATAGGATAACGAGCCTTGTGGATAAGGGAGAAGCGGTGGATGTCATATACCTAGACTTTAGTAAGGCATTTGATACGGTCTCGCATGATATTCTTATTGATAAACTAGGCAAATATAACTTAGATAGGGCCACGATAAGGTGGGTGCATAATTGGCTGGATAACCGTAGTCAGAGAGTTGTTGTTAACGGTTCTAAATCCTGCTGGAAAGGGATAACAAGTGGAGTTCCTCAAGGGTCTGTTTTGGGACTCGTACTGTTCAATATCTTCATCAATGATGTAGATATTGGGATAGAGAGTACGCTTATTAAGTTTGCGGATGATACCAAACTGGGTGGGGTTGCAACTTCTTTGGAGGATAGGGACATAATTCAAAATGACCTTAGCAAGTTAGAGAAATGGTCAGAGGCAAACAGGATGAGGTTTAATAAAGAGAAATGCAAAGTGCTCCACTGAGGAAGGAACAATCAGTTCCATACATACAAGATGGGAAGCGACTGTCTAGGAAGGAGTATGGCAGAAAGGGATCTAGGGGTCATAGTGGACCACAAGTTGAATATGAGTCAACAGTGTGATGCTGTTGCAAAAAAAGCAAATATGATTCTAGGTTGTATCAACAGGTGTGTTGTAAGCAAAACTCGTGAAGTCATTCTGCCACTCTACTCTGCACTAGTTAGGCCTCAGCTGGAGTACTGTGTCCAGTTCTGGGCGCCACATTTCAAGAAAGATGTGGAGAAATTGGAAAGGGTACAGAGAAGAGCGACAAGAATGATTAAAGGTCTAGAGAACATGACCTATGAAGCCAAGCTTCATGAACTGGGCTTGTTTAGTTTGGAAAAAAGAAGATTAAGGGGGGACATGATAGCGGTTTTCAAATATCTAAAAGGGTGTCACAAGGAGGAAGGCGAAAATTTGTTCCTCTTGGTTTCTGAGGACAGGACAAGGAGTAATGGGCTTAAAGTGCAGCAGGGGAGGTTTAGATTGGACATTAGGAAAAAATTCCTAACTGTCAGGGTGGTCAAATATTGGAATAAATTGCCAAGGGAGGTGGTGGAATCTCCCTCTCTGGAGATATTTAAGAACAGGTTAGATAGACATCTGTCAGGGATGGTGTAGACGGAGCTTGGTCCTGCCTTGAGGGTGGGGGGCTGGACTCGATGACCTCTCGAGGTCCCTTCCAGTCCTATTATTCTAGGACCCATGGGCGTGGTTCAATGGGACCCGTGGGCGTGGTTCAATAGGACCCGGGGGTGTGGTTCAATAGCACCCGTGGGCGTGGTTCAAAGGGACCCGGGGGCGTGGTTCAATGGGACCCGGGGGAGAGGTTCATTGGGACCCAGGGGCGTGCTTCAATGGGATCCTGGGGCGTGGTTCAATGGGACCCTGTAGAGAGGTTCAATGGGACCCGGGGGAGTGGTTCAGTGGGACCCGGGAGAGTGGTTCAATGGGACCCGGGGGAGTGGTTCAATGGGACCCGGGGGAGTGGTTCAATGGGACCCGTGGGCGTGGTTCAATGGGACCCGTGGGCGTGGTTCAATGGGACCCTGGGGAGTGGTTCAGTGGGACCCGGGGGAGTGGTTCAATGGGACCCTGGGGTGTGGTTCAATGGGACCCGGGGGAGTGGTTCAGTGGGACCCTGGGGCGTGGTTCAATGGGACCCTGGGGAGAGGTTCAATGGGACCTGGGGGAGTGGTTCAGTGGGACCCGGGGGAGTGGTTCAGTGGGACCCTGGGGAGAGGTTCAATGGGACCCTGGGGAGTGGTTCAATGGGGCCCTGGGGCGTGGTTCAATGGGACCCTGGGGAGTGGTTCAGTGGGACCCTGGGGAGTGGTTCGGTGGGACCCTGGGGAGTGGTTCGGTGGGACCCGGGGGCGTGGTTCAATGGGACCCGTGGGCGTGGTTCAATGGGACCCGGGGGTGTGGTTCAATAGGACCCGTGGGCGTGGTTCAATGGGAGCCAGGGGAGTGGTTCAATGGGACCCGGGGGCGTGGTTCAATAGGACCCTGGGGAGAGGTTCATTGGGACCCAGGGGCGTGATTCAATGGGACCCTGGGGAGTGGTTCAATAGGACCCGTGGGCGTGGTTCGGTGGGACCCGTGGGCGTGGTTCAATGGGACCCGTGGGCGTGGTTCGGTGGGACCCGTGGGCGTGGTTCAATGGGACCCGTGGGCGTGGTTCGGTGGGACCCGTGGGCGTGGTTCAATGGGACCCGTGGGCGTGGTTCGGTGGGACCCGTGGGCGTGGTTCAATGGGACCCGTGGGCGTGGTTCGGTGGGACCCGTGGGCGTGGTTCAATGGGACCCGTGGGCGTGGTTCAATGGGACCCGTGGGCGTGGTTCGGTGGGACCCGTGGGCGTGGTTCAATGGGACCCGTGGGCGTGGTTCAATGGGACCCGTGGGCGTGGTTCGGTGGGACCCGTGGGCGTGGTTCAATGGGACCCGTGGGCGTGGTTCAATGGGACCCGTGGGCGTGGTTCGGTGGGACCCGTGGGCGTGGTTCGGTGGGACCCGTGTGCGTGGTTCAATGGGACCCGGGGGCGTGGTTCAATGGGACCCGTGGGCGTGGTTCAATGGGACCCGTGGGCGTGATTCGGTGGGACCCGTGGGCGTGGTTCGGTGGGGCCCTTGGGCGTCGTTCAATGGGACCCGGGGGCTTGGTTCAATGGGACCCGGGGGCGTGGTTCAATGGGACCCGTGGGCGTGGTTCGGTGGGACCCGTGGGCATGGTTCAATGGGACCCGTGGGCGTGGTTCAATGGGACCCGTGGGCGTGGTTCGGTGGGGCCCTTGGGCGTCGTTCAATGGGACCCGGGGGCGTGGTTCGGTGGGGCCCGTGGACGTGGTTCAATGGAACCCGTGGGCGTGGTTCAATGGGACCCGTGGGCGTGGTTCAATGGGACCCGGGGGCGTGGTTCGGTGGGGCCCGTGGACGTGGTTCAATGGAACCCGTGGGCGTGGTTCAATGGGACCCGTGGGCGTGGTTCAGTGGGACCCGGGGGCGTGGTTCAGTGGGACCCGGGGGCGTGGTTTGGTGGGGCCCTAAGGCAGGAGTTGGCAAGAATTTTTGGCCAGGGGCCACTTCAAAAATGTTGAAGGGGAGGGGCCTAAAATGGACGGGGCGGGGCCAGGATGCTTCTGGGCTTCCCCACCCGCAGACCATGATTTTTGCCCCCCCCTTCCCACTAGGGGCCGTGGGCCTGGCCGAGGCTTCGCACACTCCTCCGCCCCCGGGCCAATTAGGCCAATCAGGGCCGGGGGCGGGGAGTGCAGGACGCCTCTTCCTGTCCTTCAAGCAGCGCGCAGGCTCCTGGCAGGGCCCCCCAACCCTGATTGGCCTGGGGGCGGAGGAAGGGCCGGGCCTCCGTGGGCCCATCAACCTGCTTGGCTGGATCCGGCCCGCGAGGCCCTTTGGCCCACCCTGCCGTAGGGCATGGCTCTGTGGGGCCCTGGGGCGTGGCTCACTGGGACATGGGGGGCATTGCCAGGTAGTGTGGGGGGGCAGTGCTGGATGGTGCATGCGGGGGGGGGTGCCTGATGGTGGGGGGGGCGGTGCTGGATGGTGCATGCGGGGGGGGTGCCTGATGGTGGGGGGGGCGGTGCTGGATGGTTCATGCGGGGGGGGAGGGCAGTGCCAGATGGTGTGGGGGCGGTGCTGGATGGTGCATGTGGGGGGGGGGGGCGGTGCCGGATGGTGAACGCGGGGGGGGGGGGGGGCCGGATGGTGCATGTGGGGGGAGTGCCAGATGGTGGGGGGAGGCGGTGCTGGATGGTTCATGCGGGGGGGGAGGGCAGTGCCAGATGGTGTGGGGGCGGTGCTGGATGGTGCATGTGGGGCCGGATGGTGCACGCGGGGGGGGGCCGGATGGTGCATGTGGGGGGGGGAGTGCCAGATGGTGACGGGAGGCGGTGCTGGATGGTTCATGCAGGGGGGGAGGGGCAGTGCCAGATGGTGTGGGGGGGCAGTGCTGGATGGTGCATGCGGGGGGGGGGTGGTGCCGGATGGTGAACGTGGGGGGGGGCCAGATGGTGCATGTGGGGGGGGCAGTGCCGGATGGTGCATGCGGGGGGGCGGTGCCGGACGGTGCACTCGGGGGGGCCAGATGGTGCACGCGGGGGGGGGGGCGGATCGTGCATGCGCGGGGGGGAGTGCCAGATGGTGCATGGGCGGGGGAGGAGTCGGATGGTGCGTGGGGGGGGCGGAAGGAGTTGGATGGTGTATGGGGGAGCGATGCCAGATGGTGCATGGGGGAGGAGTCGGATGGTGCGTGGGGGGGGCAATACCGGGTGGGGCATGGGGGGGAAGGAGTCGGATGGTGCGTGGGGGGGAGGAGTTGGACGGTCCGCGGGGGGGAAGGAGTCGGATGGTGCGTGGGGGGGGGGGCGATGCCGGATGGTGCGTGGGGGGGCGATGCCGGATGGTGCGTGGGGGGGGAAGGAGTCGGATGGTGCGTGGGGGGGGGCGATGCCGGATGGTGCGTGGGGGGGGAAGGAGTCGGATGGTGCGTGGGGGGGAAGGAGTCGGATGGTGCGTGGGGGGGGAAGGAGTCGGATGGTGCGTGGGGGGGAAGGAGTCGGATGGTGCGTGGGGGGGGCGATGCCGGATGGTGCGTGGGGGGGGGAAGGAGTCGGATGGTGCGTGGGGGGGGGCGATGCCGGATGGTGCGTGGGGGGGGGGATGCCGGATGGTGCGTGGGGGGGGGAAGGAGTCGGATGGTGCGTGGGGGGGGGCGATGCCGGATGGTGCGTGGGGGGGGAAGGAGTCGGATGGTGCGTGGGGGGGGAAGGAGTCGGATGGTGCGTGGGGGGGGGCGATGCCGGATGGTGCGTGGGGGGGGGATGCCGGATGGTGCGTGGGGGGGAAGGAGTCGGATGGTGCGTGGGGGGGGGATGCCGGATGGTGCGTGGGGGGGGAAGGAGTCGGATGGTGCGTGGGGGGGATGCCGGATGGTGCGTGGGGGGAAGGAGTCGGATGGTGCGTGGGGGGGGGGGGCGATGCCGGATGGTGCGTGGGGGGGGGGGATGCCGGATGGTGCGTGGGGGGAAGGAGTCGGATGGTGCGTGGGGGGGATGCCGGATGGTGCGTGGGGGGGAAGGAGTCGGATGGTGCGTGGGGGGGATGCCGGATGGTGCGTGGGGGGAAGGAGTCGGATGGTGCGTGGGGGGGGGCGATGCCGGATGGTGCGTGGGGGGGGGATGCCGGATGGTGCGTGGGGGGGCAGGAGTCGGATGGTGCGTGGGGGGGAGGGGCCGGGCTGCGCGTGGGTCAGTGAGATCCCCACAGCGAGCGCCTGGTGGCCGAGCTCCCCCCGCCCGGCCATGAGCCCAGCTGATAAATAAATCATGGGCGGGGGAGGGGCCAGTTCCGGGAGGCGATGGGGGGGGGGCGAGTCCGAGAAACGCGCCAGCTGCTTCCCAGGGCCCCTCGCTCAGGCTGCAGCCGCCGGCAGGGCCCCCTGGGCGACCCCCCCGTCTGGGCTCCCCCCGCGCGGCTCGGGAGCCCCCCCCTCACCAGGCTGACAGTGTGACCCCCCCAGACAGAACCAACGCCCCGCCCCCAGCCCCGCCCGTCCCCCCGGTGCCCCTCGCTCTGCCCCCCCCAGCCCTGCCCGTCCCCCCGGTGCCCCTCGCTCCCACCCTCTGCCCCCCCCAGCCCTGCCCGTCCCCCCGGTGCCCCTCGCTCCCACCCTCTGCCCCCGCCCCCCCAGCCCTGCCCGTCCCCCCGGTGCCCCTCGCTCCCACCCTCTGCCCCCGCCCCCCAGCCCTGCCCGTCCCCCCGGTGCCCCTCGCTCCCACCCTCTGCCCCTGCCCCCCAGCCCTGCCCGTCCCCCCGGTGCCCCTCGCTCCCACCCTCTGCCCCCGCCCCCCAGCCCTGCCCGTCCCCCCGGTGCCCCTCGCTCCCACCCTCTGCCCCCGCCCCCCCCAGCCCTGCCCGTCCCCCCGGTGCCCCTCGCTCCCACCCTCTGCCCCTGCCCCGACTGTGGGCCAAGCCAGCTGGCTCCCTTCTCCCTGAGCCAGCCAACAACTAAACTCTCACCCCCGACAGCCCCGCCCTCCTCCCCAGAGATTCCTGGGCCCCAGGTGTAACAGTGCTTACTCGTTTAACACGTGTCCCGCTTAACACGTTTTCACAAAAGCACGATTATTTTTTAGGGAAAGTTTTCGAATAACACGACCGTCCCTAAAATAACACAAAAATCTAGTGGCGGACTCCTCGTGCGGCCGTGTGAATGGTGAAAAGAGCGGTAGTGCGGTGGAGTGGACACTCCGGCGCACCGGGATGGCGTGCGGCCGTGTGAATGGTGAAAAGAGCGGTAGTGCGGTGGAGTGGACACTCCGGCGCACCGGGATGGCGTGCGGCCGTGTGAATGGTGAAAAGAGCGGTAGTGCGGTGGAGTGGACACTCCGGCGCACCGGGATGGCGTGCGGCCGTGTGAATGGTGAAAAGAGCGGTAGTGCGGTGGAGCGGACACTCCGGCGCACCGGGATGGCGTGCGGCCGTGTGAATGGTGAAAAGAGCGGTAGTGCGGTGGAGTGGACACTCCGGCGCACCGGGATGGCGTGCGGCCGTGTGAGTGGTGAAAAGAGCGGTAGTGCGGTGGAGTGGACACTCCGGCGCACCGGGATGGCGTGCGGCCGTGTGAATGGTGAAAAGAGCGGTAGTGCGGTGGAGCGGACACTCCGGCGCACCGGGATGGCGTGCGGCCGTGTGAATGGTGAAAAGAGCGGTAGTGCGGTGGAGCGGACACTCCGGCGCACCGGGATGGCGTGCGGCCGTGTGAATGGTGAAAAGAGCGGTAGTGCGGTGGAGCGGACACTCCGGCGCACCGGGATGGCGTGCGGCCGTGTGAGTGGTGAAAAGAGCGGTAGTGCGGTGGAGCGGACACTCCGGCGCACCGGGATGGCGTGCGGCCGTGTGAGTGGTGAAAAGAGCGGTAGTGCGGTGGAGCGGACACTCCGGCGCACCGGGATGGCGTGCGGCCGTGTGAGTGGTGAAAAGAGCGGTAGTGCGGTGGAGCGGACACTCCGGCGCACCGGGATGGCGTGCGGCCGTGTGAGTGGTGAAAAGAGCGGTAGTGCGGTGGAGCGGACACTCCGGCGCACCGGGATGGCGTGCGGCCGTGTGAGTGGTGAAAAGAGCGGTAGTGCGGTGGAGCGGACACTCCGGCGCACCGGGATGGCGTGCGGCCGTGTGAGTGGTGAAAAGAGCGGTAGTGCGGTGGAGCGGACACTCCGGCGCACCGGGATGGCGTGCGGCCGTGTGAGTGGTGAAAAGAGCGGTAGTGCGGTGGAGCGGACACTCCGGCGCACCGGGATGGCGTGCGGCCGTGTGAGTGGTGAAAAGAGCGGTAGTGCGGTGGAGCGGACACTCCGGCGCACCGGGATGGCGTGCGGCCGTGTGAGTGGTGAAAAGAGCGGTAGTGCGGTGGAGCGGACACTCCGGCGCACCGGGATGGCGTGCGGCCGTGTGAGTGGTGAAAAGAGCGGTAGTGCGGTGGAGTGGACACTCCGGCGCACCGGGATGGCGTGCGGCCGTGTGAGTGGTGAAAAGAGCGGTAGTGCGGTGGAGTGGACACTCCGGCGCACCGGGATGGCGTGCGGCCGTGTGAGTGGTGAAAAGAGCGGTAGTGCGGTGGAGTGGACACTCCGGCGCACCGGGATGGCGTGCGGCCGTGTGAGTGGTGAAAAGAGCGGTAGTGCGGTGGAGTGGACACTCCGGCGCACCGGGATGGCGTGCGGCCGTGTGAATGGTGAAAAGAGCGGTAGTGCGGTGGAGTGGACACTCTGGCGCACCGGGATGGCGTGCGGCCGTGTGAATGGTGAAAAGAGCGGTAGTGCGGTGGAGTGGACACTCCGGCGCACCGGGATGGCGTGCGGCCGTGTGAGTGGTGAAAAGAGCGGTAGTGCGGTGGAGTGGACACTCCGGCGCACCGGGATGGTGTACGGCCGTGTGAATGGTGAGAAGAGCGGTAGTGCGGTGGAGTGGACACTCCGGCGCACCGGGATGGCGTGCGGCCGTGTGAATGGTGAAAAGAGCGGTAGTGCGGTGGAGTGGACACTCCGGCGCACCGGGATGGTGTACGGCCGTGTGAGTGGTGAAAAGAGCGGTAGTGCGGTGGAGTGGACACTCCGGCGCACCGGGATGGTGTACGGCCGTGTGAATGGTGAAAAGAGCGGTAGTGCGGTGGAGAGGACACTCCGGCGCACCGGGAGGTACTCCAAGGCGGCTGTGACGGGTCTGCAGGGGCCCGCGCTGCGTCCGGCGAGGGGGGTCGGCAGGGAACAGCGCGGCGAGTGGCGAACCCTCCGCCGCTTTGCAGGGAGACAGGGGAAGCCCCGCGCAGCCGCCGGCGACGGGCCAGCTGGGGAAAGCCAGCCGCCGGCCTGCCAGTGGGGGCTGAGAGGGGGCAAGGCGTCCGGGGTCCCTGCCACCGCCCCTCACCGGACGCAGACCTGTCACGGGGCATACTCCCAACCCAGTCCCCTCCCCTCTCCTCCCCGGTCCCCGGGCAGCTGCCTGTGCTCATGGGCCGGCTGCTACACGTGCGGTTCAGCAGCCCGGCCGAGCGAGCGGCTGGCGGGCGCTTCCGGGTCCCAGCGGATGCTGGACAATTGGCGGTTTACTGTACAGAACATCGTCTGACGTGGCCGTTGAGGACTCAGGGCCACTGGAAAAGTGACTTGGACGCCACCGCTTGGACCGCACCCCCGCCTTTTCCATGATTTTCAATGGGAAAATTGACCCCGCATAGCACGTTTTCGCTCAGCACGATCCTTTTCCTAAATGTATCTACCGTGTTACACGAGGAATTAGTGCACCTGCTGTCGCCCGGTCCGCAGGCCGTGAGAGACCGAGCATGCTTCCCACACGAGCTGCGCCCAGCCTCCCCTCGTGCAGGCAGTGCTGCAGTACCCAGGGAAACTGAGGCACGGCCAGTCACTCCAGAGCAGCACAGGGCAGTAGAGCCATGTACCACACAAGGCAGCAAAGGGTGAACACAACCCCAGCGTGAGCACCGGGGCCACAGGCGAGACACAATCCCCACTGCGGGGTGAGGCCAGGAGAGAGGGGCAGGCTCAGGGTGGGTCCAGCCCCAGGGCCGTCCCCGGGCACGTCACCTGCCACCTGCCATGCAGGACTCGGTTCCCTGCAGGCAGCGCCATCACCCACCCAGGAAGGTTCATCCGGGCCAGCGGAGGCTTCCTGACGCCCCATCTCCCTGGAAGAGTCCCGCCGGGACTCAGGTGTGGAGCCACGCAACAGCAGCACACACACACACACACACACACAGAGAAACCGCATCACCAGCACACACACACACACACACACACACACACACACACACACACAGAGAAACCGCATCACCAGCACACACACACACACACACACACACACACACACACACACACACACACACACAGAGAAACCGCATCACCAGCACACACACACACACACACACACAGAGAAACCGCATCACCAGCACACACACACACACACACACACACACAGAGAAACCGCATCACCAGCACACACACACACACACACACACACACACAGAGAAACCGCATCACCAGCACACACACACACACACACACACACACACACACAGAGAAACCGCATCACCAGCACACACACACACACACACACACACACACACACACACACACACAGAGAAACCGCATCACCAGCACACACACACACACACACACACACACACAGAGAAACCGCATCACCAGCACACACACACACACACACACACACACACACACACACACACACACACAGAGAAACCGCATCACCAGCACACACACACACACACACACACACACAGAGAAACCGCATCACCAGCACACACACACACACACACACACACACACACACACACACACAGAAACCGCATCACCAGCACACACACACACACACACACACACACAGAAACCGCATCACCAGCACACACACACACACACACACACACACACAGAGAGAAACCGCATCACCAGCACACACACACACACACACACACACACACACACACACAGAGAAACCGCATCACCAGCACACACACACACACACACACACACACACAGAAACCGCATCACCAGCACACACACACACACACACACACACACACACAGAGAAACCGCATCACCAGCACACACACACACACACACACACACACAGAAACCGCATCACCAGCACACACACACACACACACACACACACACACAGAAACCGCATCGCCAGCACACACACACACACACACACACACAGAGAAACCGCATCACCAGCACACACACACACACACACAGAGAAACCGCATCGCCAGCACACACACACACACACACACACACACACACACAGAGAAACCGCATCACCAGCGCACACACACACACACACACACACACACAGAGAAACCGCATTGCCAGCACACACACACACACACACACACACACACACACACACAGAGAAACCGCATTGCCAGCACACACACACACACACACACACACACACACACACACAGAGAAACCGCATTGCCAGCACACACACACACACACACACACACACACACACACACAGAGAAACCGCATCGCCAGCACACACACACACACACACACACACACACAGAGAAACCGCATCACCAGCACACACACACACACACACACACACACACACACACACACACACAGAGAAACCGCATCGCCAGCACACACACACACACACACACACACACACACACACACAGAAACCGCATCACCAGCACACACACACACACACACACACACACACACACAGAGAAACCGCATCACCAGCACACACACACACACACACACACACACACACACACACAGAAACCGCATCACCAGCACACACACACACACACACACACACACACACACACACACACACAGAGAAACCGCATCACCAGCACACACACACACACACACACACACACACACAGAGAAACCGCATCGCCAGCACACACACACACACACACACACACACACACACACACACACACAGAAACCGCATCACCAGGGCCAGCAAATCACACCTGGCCAGCGCCCCCTGCAGGCCGCCTTCGGTGCCGGCCGTGTCGCCCAGAGAGCAGTGGTGCAAAGTGAGCGAGAGGGTCGTGCTTTGCCCTCTCTGGGGCCCGGCTCTGTTCCTCGGGGCGGGCCAGGCAGGAGCGGTCCCCTCATTTGCAGATGGAGAAACGGAGGCTGAACTGGAGACTTGCCAAAGGCCACCCAGTGGGTCGGTGTCAGAGCAGGGCTGAGCCCTTGGGCGCTACCGACTGCCCATCCTTTGCCCTTAAAGGCTCCTCCCGTGGCCCCCAGGCCCTCGGTGCTCACGGCAGGACTGGAGCGCGGGGCGGCCTCGGTAGCTGGTCTGGCCCTGCCGCAGTCACTAGGGCCAGGCAGACCCTGGGGGCCTGGCCCCCCGGCCGGCTGCTCCCTCACCTGCTGGGGCTCTGCCTGCTGAGGGAGGCGGCTCGGCCGTGGCTCTGGGTGTTCCCCATGGGGCGGGGGAAGGGGGCGGCCCTGGGGTCCTGGCCTGGCTGGAGGCGGCAGGCGTCTCAGGGCCGGGTGGGGAGGGAGCCCGTGCAGCCTGGACCCCCGATGTGGGTGGGCAGGGGGCTCGAGGAGGGGGGGCAGGGCACAGAGCCCCCCCCCGTGAGTCGACTGGGCAAACAGCCTGTGCCCTGGCAGCCGGGGGGCCTGGGAACGCAGCAGCTGGCTCGCGGGTTCCATGGCAATGGGAGGTTGGCACCTACCAGGGAGGGAAGTGGGGGGGGAAGCTGCTGCTGCCACCTCCCTGCCCCCGTCAGGGCCCTCCCCCTCCCGGCTGCCCCAGAGACATGCCTGCACCCGGGCCCCCCCGGGCTGAGGAGGTGGCGTCTGCCCGCGGCGCCGGACTGACAGTGGGAGCCGCTCTCGGCTGCCCGGGCCGGGTGCCAGGCAGCGACGGGAGCCAGATGGCACGGCTGGGCCCGCGGCCACCGGACCCCCTCCCCTTCCCCCTCCCCCCACCCCGTGCTTCCTGCCAGGCAGCCATTGCTAGGCATGCGGGGCCAGGCGCCGGAGCCAGGGGCCTTGGGCACCTCCCAGGAGCAGCAGGAACCGGGCTCCTGTTCTGCCGGGCCGGGTCCCGTTCTGCCTGGGCCGGGTCCCGTTCTGCCGGGGCCGGGTCCGGTTCTGCCAGGCCGGGTCCCGTTCTGCCAGGCCGGGTCCCGTTCTGCCTGGGCCGGGTCCTGTTCTGCCGAGCCGGGTCCGGTTCTGCCAGGCCGGGTCCCGTTCTGCCAGGCCGGGTCCCGTTCTGCCGGGGCCGGGTCCGGTTCTGCCAGGCCGGGTCCCGTTCTGCCGGGGCCGGGTCCCGTTCTGCCTGGGCCGGGTCCCGTTCTGCCGGGCCGGGTCCCGTTCTGCCGGGGCCGGGTCCGGTTCTGCCAGGCCGGGTCCCGTTCTGCCAGGCCGGGTCCCGTTCTGCCAGGCCGGGTCCCGTTCTGCCGAGCCGGGTCCGGTTCTGCCGGGCCGGGTCCCGTTCTGCCGGGCCGGGTCCCGTTCTGCCGGGGCCGGGTCCCGTTCTGCCTGGGCCGAGTCCGGTTCTGCCAGGCCGGGTCCCGTTCTGCCGGGTCCCATTGTGCCGGGCCGGGTCCCGTTCTGCCGAGCCGGGTCCCGTTCTGCCGGGGCCGGGTCCCGTTCTGCCGGGGCCGGGTCCCGTTCTGCCGGGGCCGGGTCCCGTTCTGCCGGGCCGGGTCCCGTTCTGCCGGGGCCGGGTCCCGTTCTGCCGGGGCCGGGTCCCGTTCTGCCTGGGCCGGGTCCGGTTCTGCCAGGCCGGGTCCCGTTCTGCCGGGTCCCATTCTGCCGGGCCGGGTCCCGTTCTGCCGGGTCGGGTCCCGTTCTGCCGGGTCCCATTCTGCCGGGCCGGGTCCCATTCTGCCGGGCTGGGTCCCGTTCTGCCGGGTCGGGTCCCGTTCTGCCGGGTCGGGTCCCGTTCTGCCGGGTCCCATTCTGCCAGGCCGGGTCCCGTTCTGCCGGGTCCCATTCTGCCGGGCTGGGTCCCGTTCTGCCGGGCCGGGTCCCATTCTGCCGGGCTGGGTCCCGTTCTGCCGAGCCGGGTCCCGTTCTGCCTAGGCCGGGTCCCGTTCTGCCGGGCCGGGTCCCGTTCTGCCTAGGCCGGGTCCCGTTCTGCCGGGCCGGGTCCCGTTCTGCCGGGCCGGGTCCCGTTCTGCCGGGTCCCATTCTGCCGGGCTGGGTCCCGTTCTGCCGGGTCCGGGTCCCGTTCTGCCGGGTCCCATTCTGCCGGGCCGGGTCCCGTTCTGCCGGGCTGGGTCCCATTCTGCCGGGCTGGGTCCCATTCTGCCGGGCTGGGTCCCGTTCTGCCGGGCCGGGTCCCGTTCTGCCGGGCCGGGTCCCGTTCTGCCGGGCTGGGTCCCATTCTGCCGGGCTGGGTCCCGTTCTGCCGGGTCCCATTCTGCCGGGCTGGGTCCCGTTCTGCCGGGTCCCGTTCTGCCGGGGCCGGGTCCCGTTCTGCCTGGGCCGGGTTCGGTTCTGCCGGGCCGGGTCCCGTTCTGCCGGGGCCGGGTCTCGTTCTGCCGGGTCCCATTCTGCCGGGCTGGGTCCCGTTCTGCCGGGGCCGGGTCTCGTTCTGCCGGGTCCCATTCTGCCGGGCTGGGTCCCATTCTGCCGGGCCGGGTCCCGTTCTGCCGGGTCCCATTCTGCCGGGCTGGGTCCCGTTCTGCCGGGCCGGGTCCCATTCTGCCGGGCCGGGTCCCGTTCTGCCGGGTCCCATTCTGCCGGGCCGGGTCTCGTTTTGCCGGGCTGGGTCCCGTTCTGCCGGGCCGGGTCCCGTTCTGCCGGGCCGGGTCCCATTCTGCCGGGCCGGGTCCCATTCTGCCGGGCTGGGTCCCGTTCTGCCGGGCCGGGTCCCATTCTGCCGGGCCGGGTCCCGTTCTGCCGGGCTGGGTCCCGTTCTGCCGGGCCGGGTCCCATTCTGCCGGGCCGGGTCCCGTTCTGCCGGGCCGGGTCCCATTCTGCCGGGCCGGGTCCCATTCTGCCGGGCTGGGTCCCGTTCTGCCTGGGCCGGGTCCCATTCTGCCGGGCTGGGTCCCGTTCTGCCTGGGCCGGGTCCCATTCTGCCGGGCTGGGTCCCGTTCTGCCTGGGCCGGGTCCCATTCTGCCGGGCTGGGTCCCGTTCTGCCGGGGCCGGGTCTCGTTCTGCCGAGCCGGGTCCCGTTCTGCCAGGCCGGGTCCCGTTCTGCCGAGCCGGGTCCCGTTCTGCCGGGGCCGGGTCCCGTTCTGCCGGGCTGGGTCCCGTTCTGCCGGGCCGGGTCCCGTTCTGCCTAGGCCGGGTCCCGTTCTGCCTAGGCCGGGTCCCGTTCTGCCAGGCCGGGTCCCGTTCTGCCGAGCCGGGTCCTGTTCTGCCGGGCCGGGTCCCGTTCTGCCGGGTCCCATTCTGCCGGGCCGGGTCCCGTTCTGCCGGGCCGGGTCCCGTTCTGCCGGGCTGGGTCCCGTTCTGCCGGGGCCGGGTCCCGTTCTGCCTGGGCCGGGTCCGGTTCTGCCAGGCCGGGTCCCGTTCTGCCGGGTCCCATTCTGCCGGGCTGGGTCCCGTTCTGCCGGGTCGGGTCCCGTTCTGCCGGGTCCCTTTCTGCCGGGCCGGGTCCCATTCTGCCGGGCCGGGTCCCGTTCTGCCTAGGCCGGGTCCCGTTCTGCCGGGCCGGGTCCCGTTCTGCCGGGGCCGGGTCCCGTTCTGCCTGGGCCGGGTCCGGTTCTGCCAGGCCGGGTCCCGTTCTGCCGGGTCCCATTCTGCCGGGCCGGGTCCCGTTCTGCCGGGTCGGGTCCCGTTCTGCCGGGTCCCATTCTGCCGGGCTGGGTCCCGTTCTGCCGGGTCGGGTCCCGTTCTGCCGGGTCCCTTTCTGCCGGGCCGGGTCCCATTCTGCCGGGCTGGGTCCCGTTCTGCCGAGCCGGGTCCGGTACTGCCAGGCCCGGGTCCCGTTCTGCCTGGGCCGGGTCCCGTTCTGCCTAGGCCGGGTCCCGTTCTGCCGGGTCCCATTCTGCCGGGCTGGGTCCCGTTCTGCCGGGCCGGGTCCCATTCTGCCTAGGCCGGGTCCCGTTCTGCCGGGCTGGGTCCCGTTCTGCCGGGCCGGGTCCCGTTCTGCCGGGTCCCATTCTGCCGGGCCGGGTCCCATTCTGCCGGGCCGGGTCCCGTTCTGCCGGGCTGGGTCCCATTCTGCCGGGCCGGGTCCCGTTCTGCCGGGCCGGGTCCCGTTCTGCCGGGCTGGGTCCCGTTCTGCCGGGCTGGGTCCCGTTCTGCCGGGCTGGGTCCCGTTCTGCCGGGCTGGGTCCCGTTCTGCCGGGCTGGGTCCCATTCTGCCGGGCTGGGTCCCGTTCTGCTGGGCTGGGTCCCATTCTGCCGGGCTGGGTCCCATTCTGCCGGGTCCCATTCTGCCGGGCTGGGTCCCGTTCTGCCGGGCTGGGTCCCATTCTGCCGGGCTGGGTCCCGTTCTGCCGGGCTGGGTCCCATTCTGCCGGGCTGGGTCCCGTTCTGCCGGGCTGGGTCCCATTCTGCCGGGCTGGGTCCCATTCTGCCGGGTCCCATTCTGCCGGGCTGGGTCCCATTCTGCCGGGCTGGGTCCCATTCTGCCGGGTCCCATTCTGCCGGGCTGGGTCCCGTTCTGCCGGGTCCCGTTCTGCCGGGGCCGGGTCCCGTTCTGCCTGGGCCGGGTTCGGTTCTGCCGGGCCGGGTCCCGTTCTGCCGGGGCCGGGTCCCGTTCTGCCTGGGCCGGGTTCGGTTCTGCCGGGCTGGGTCCCGTTCTGCCGGGCCGGGTCCCATTCTGCCGGGCCGGGTCCCGTTCTGCCGGGTCCCATTCTGCCGGGCCGGGTCCCATTCTGCCGGGCTGGGTCCCGTTCTGCCTGGGCCGGGTCCCATTCTGCCGGGCTGGGTCCCGTTCTGCCGGGGCCGGGTCTCGTTCTGCCGAGCCGGGTCCCGTTCTGCCAGGCCGGGTCCCGTTCTGCCGAGCCGGGTCCCGTTCTGCCGGGGCCGGGTCCCGTTCTGCCGGGCTGGGTCCCGTTCTGCCGGGCCGGGTCCCGTTCTGCCTAGGCCGGGTCCCGTTCTGCCTAGGCCGGGTCCCGTTCTGCCAGGCCGGGTCCCGTTCTGCCTAGGCCGGGTCCCGTTCTGCCGGGTCCCATTCTGCCGGGCTGGGTCCCGTTCTGCCGGGTCCGGGTCCCGTTCTGCCGGGTCCCATTCTGCCGGGCCGGGTCCCGTTCTGCCGGGCTGGGTCCCATTCTGCCGGGCTGGGTCCCATTCTGCCGGGCTGGGTCCCGTTCTGCCGGGTCCCATTCTGCCGGGCCGGGTCCCGTTCTGCCGGGCTGGGTCCCATTCTGCCGGGCTGGGTCCCGTTCTGCCGGGCTGGGTCCCATTCTGCCGGGCTGGGTCCCGTTCTGCCGGGTCCCATTCTGCCGGGCTGGGTCCCGTTCTGCCGGGTCCCGTTCTGCCGGGGCCGGGTCCCGTTCTGCCTGGGCCGGGTTCGGTTCTGCCGGGCCGGGTCCCGTTCTGCCGGGGCCGGGTCTCGTTCTGCCGGGTCCCATTCTGCCGGGCTGGGTCCCGTTCTGCCGGGGCCGGGTCTCGTTCTGCCGGGTCCCATTCTGCCGGGCCGGGTCCCGTTCTGCCGGGTCCCATTCTGCCGGGCTGGGTCCCGTTCTGCCGGGCCGGGTCCCATTCTGCCGGGCCGGGTCCCGTTCTGCCGGGTCCCATTCTGCCGGGCCGGGTCTCGTTTTGCCGGGCTGGGTCCCGTTCTGCCGGGCCGGGTCCCGTTCTGCCGGGCCGGGTCCCATTCTGCCGGGCTGGGTCCCGTTCTGCCGGGCCGGGTCCCATTCTGCCGGGCCGGGTCCCGTTCTGCCGGGTCCCATTCTGCCGGGCCGGGTCCCATTCTGCCGGGCTGGGTCCCGTTCTGCCTGGGCCGGGTCCCATTCTGCCGGGCTGGGTCCCGTTCTGCCTGGGCCGGGTCCCATTCTGCCGGGCTGGGTCCCGTTCTGCCGGGGCCGGGTCTCGTTCTGCCGAGCCGGGTCCCGTTCTGCCAGGCCGGGTCCCGTTCTGCCGAGCCGGGTCCCGTTCTGCCGGGCCGGGTCCCGTTCTGCCTAGGCCGGGTCCCGTTCTGCCTAGGCCGGGTCCCGTTCTGCCAGGCCGGGTCCCGTTCTGCCGAGCCGGGACCTGTTCTGCCGGGCCGGGTCCCGTTCTGCCGGGGCCGGGTCCCGTTCTGCCGGGTCCCATTCTGCCGGGCCGGGTCCCGTTCTGCCGGGCCGGGTCCCGTTCTGCCGGGCTGGGTCCCGTTCTGCCGGGTCGGGTCCCGTTCTGCCGGGTCCCTTTCTGCCGGGCCGGGTCCCATTCTGCCGGGCTGGGTCCCGTTCTGCCGAGCCGGGTCTGGTACTGCCAGGCCCGGGTCCCGTTCTGCCTAGGCCGGGTCCCGTTCTGCCGGGCCGGGTCCCGTTCTGCCGGGGCCGGGTCCCGTTCTGCCTGGGCCGGGTCCGGTTCTGCCAGGCCGGGTCCCGTTCTGCCGGGTCCCGTTCTGCCGGGTCGGGTCCCGTTCTGCCGGGTCCCATTCTGCCGGGCTGGGTCCCGTTCTGCCGGGTCGGGTCCCGTTCTGCCGGGTCCCTTTCTGCCGGGCCGGGTCCCATTCTGCCGGGCTGGGTCCCGTTCTGCCGAGCCGGGTCCGGTACTGCCAGGCCCGGGTCCCGTTCTGCCTGGGCCGGGTCCCGTTCTGCCTAGGCCGGGTCCCGTTCTGCCGGGTCCCATTCTGCCGGGCTGGGTCCCGTTCTGCCGGGCCGGGTCCCGTTCTGCCTAGGCCGGGTCCCGTTCTGCCGGGCTGGGTCCCGTTCTGCCGGGCCGGGTCCCGTTCTGCCGGGTCCCATTCTGCCGGGCCGGGTCCCATTCTGCCGGGCCGGGTCCCGTTCTGCCGGGCTGGGTCCCATTCTGCCGGGCTGGGTCCCATTCTGCCGGGCTGGGTCCCGTTCTGCCGGGCTGGGTCCCATTCTGCCGGGCTGGGTCCCATTCTGCCGGGCTGGGTCCCATTCTGCCGGGTCCCATTCTGCCGGGCTGGGTCCCGTTCTGCCTGGGCCGGGTTCGGTTCTGCCGGGCCGGGTCCCGTTCTGCCGGGGCCGGGTCTCGTTCTGCCGGGTCCCATTCTGCCGGGCTGGGTCCCATTCTGCCGGGCTGGGTCCCGTTCTGCCGGGTCCCATTCTGCCGGGCTGGGTCCCATTCTGCCGGGCTGGGTCCCGTTCTGCCTGGGCCGGGTTCGGTTCTGCCGGGCTGGGTCCCGTTCTGCCGGGGCCGGGTCCCGTTCTGCCTGGGCCGGGTTCGGTTCTGCCGGGCCGGGTCCCGTTCTGCCGGGGCCGGGTCTCGTTCTGCCGGGTCCCATTCTGCCGGGCTGGGTCCCGTTCTGCCGGGTCCCATTCTGCCAGGTCCCATTCTGCCGGGCCGGGTCCCGTTCTGCCGGGTCCCATTCTGCCGGGCCGGGTCTCGTTTTGCCGGGCTGGGTCCCGTTCTGCCGGGGCCGGGTCCCGTTCTGCCGGGTCCCATTCTGCCGGGCCGGGTCTCGTTCTGCCGGGGCCGGGTCTCGTTCTGCCGGGTCCCATTCTGCCGGGCTGGGTCCCGTTCTGCCGGGCTGGGTCCGGTTCTGCCGGGCTGGGTCCCGTTCTGCCGGGCTGGGTCCCGTTCTGCCGGGCTGGGTCCGGTTCTGCCGGGCTGGGTCCCGTTCTGCCGGGGCCGGGTCTCGTTCTGCCGGGCTGGGTCCCGTTCTGCCGGGCTGGGTCTCGTTCTGCCGGGGCCGGGTCCCGTTCTGCCGAGCCGGGTCCCGTTCTGCCTGGGCCGGGTCCCGTTCTGCCGGGCTGGGTCTCGTTCTGCCGGGGCCGGGTCCCGTTCTGCCGGGGCCGGGTCTCGTTCTGCCGAGCCGGGTCCCGTTCTGCCTGGGCCGGGTCCCGTTCTGCCGGGCTGAGGAGACGCTGCAGCGGTTGGCAGGAGAAAGCCTCTGATGAGCTTTTCAGGGACCAAACCTGCCGGGTGCAGCCACTTTCCCCTCCCCGAGCAGGGGCCTGGCGGGCGGGAGGGTGACGACACGTCGGGACCCCCGGCCCTGCAGCCCCGGCTGCAGCCAGGCTCCGCCGGCCAGTAGAGCCGGGTTTCTGCTTCCCGAGAGCCAGCGCAGACACAGGAACCAGGGCAGAGCCGTAGCCCTCTTGGGGGGAGGGGGCCTCACCCCCTCCCTTGGTCCGAAACTTCCGCCCCCCCAGCCCAGCCAAGGCTGACCCAGCACCCTGGCCCTGCCCCCACCTGGGGACAGGCCCCCCCCACCCGGGGACAGGCCCCCCCCACCCGTCCTGTCTCACTCTCTGGGCCTGGGTGTCTGGGCCAATACTCAAGCGAAGTGAGTCAGTGGGAAGCGCACGGAACGGCCGGCAGGGACCCCGGGTTCCCCCGCACAAAGCACCCCCCGTACGTCATAGGTGGGTCGGGCTGTGAGCGTCCGTGGGGCAGGAGGGCAGGAGCCAGCGGGAGGGAGGGGCCCGGCGGGAGGTGGGTCAGGCAGTGAGTGTCCGTGGGGCAGGAGGGCAGGAGCCAGCGGGAGGGAGGGGCCCGGCGGGAGGTGGGTCAGGCTGTGAGTGTCCGTGGGGCAGGAGGGCAGGAGGCAGCAGGAGGGAGGGGCCCGGCGGGAGGTGGGTCGGGCTGTGAGCATCCGTGGGGCAGGAGGGCAGGAGCCAGCGGGAGGGAGGGGCCCGGGGGGAGGTGGTTCAGGCTGTGAGTGTCCGTGGGGCAGAGGGGCAGGAGCCAGCGGGAGGGAGGGGCCCGGCGGGAGGTGGGTCGGGCTGTGAGTGTCCGTGGGGCAGAGGGGCAGGAGGCAGCAGGAGGGAGGGGCCCAGCGGGAGGTGGGTCGGGCTGTGAGTGTCCGTGGGGCAGAGGGGCAGGAGGCAGCAGGAGGGAGGGGCCCGGCGGGAGGTGGTTCAGGCTGTGAGTGTCCGTGGGGCAGAGGGGCAGGAGCCAGCGGGAGGGAGGGGCCCGGCGGGAGGTGGGTCGGGCTGTGAGTATCCGTGGGGCAGGAGGGCAGGAGCCAGCGGGAGGGAGGGGCCCGGCGGGAGGTGGGTCGGGCTGTGAGTGTCCGTGGGGCAGAGGGGCAGGAGGCAGCAGGAGGGAGGGGCCCAGCGGGAGGTGGGTCAGGCTGTGAGCGTCCGTGGGGCAGGAGGGCAGGAGGCAGCGGGAGGGAGGGGCTCGGCGGGAGGTGGGTCGGGCTGTGAGTGTCCGTGGGGCAGGAGGGCAGGAGCCAGGAGGAGGGGGGGGCCCGGCGGGAGGTGGTTCAGGCTGTGAGTGTCCGTGGGGCAGAGGGGCAGGAGCCAGCGGGAGGGAGGGGCCCGGCGGGAGGTGGGTCGGGCTGTGAGTGTCCGTGGGGCAGGAGGGCAGGAGCCAGCGGGAGGGGGGGCCCGGCGGGAGGTGGGTCGGGCTGTGAGTGTCCGTGGGGCAGGAGGGCAGGAGGCAGCGGGAGGGAGGGGCCCGGCGGGAGGTGGGTCGGGCTGTGAGTGTCCGTGGGGCAGAGGGGCAGGAGCCAGCAGGAGGGAGGGGCCCGGCGGGAGGTGGGTCGGGCTGTGAGTGTCCGTGGGGCAGGAGGGCAGGAGGCAGCGGGAGGGAGGGGCCCGGCGGGAGGTGGGTCGGGCTGTGAGTGTCCGTGGGGCAGAGGGGCAGGAGCCAGCAGGAGGGAGGGGCCCGGCGGGAGGTGGGTCGGGCTGTGAGTGTCCGTGGGGCAGGAGGGCAGGAGCCAGTGGGAGGGGGGGGCCCGGCGGGAGGTGGGTCGGGCTGTGAGTGTCCGTGGGGCAGGAGGGCAGGAGCCAGCGGGAGGGGGGGGCCCGGCGGGAGGTGGGTCGGGCTGTGAGTGTCCGTGGGGCAGGAGGGCAGGAGCCAGCAGGAGGGGGGGGCCCGGCGGGAGGTGGGTCGGGCTGTGAGTGTCCGTGGGGCAGGAGGGCAGGAGCCAGTGGGAGGGGGGGGCCCGGCGGGAGGTGGGTCGGGCTGTGAGTGTCCGTGGGGCAGGAGGGCAGGAGGCAGCGGGAGGGAGGGGCCCGGCGGGAGGTGGGTCGGGCTGTGAGTGTCCGTGGGGCAGAGGGGCAGGAGCCAGCAGGAGGGAGGGGCCCGGCGGGAGGTGGGTCGGGCTGTGAGTGTCCGTGGGGCAGAGGGGCAGGAGCCAGCGGGAGGGGGGGCCCGGCGGGAGGTGGGTCGGGCTGTGAGTGTCCGTGGGGCAGGAGGGCAGGAGCCAGTGGGAGGGGGGGGCCCGGCGGGAGGTGGGTTGGGCTGTGAGTGTCCGTGGGGCAGGAGGGCAGGAGCCAGCGGGAGGGGGGGGCCCGGCGGGAGGTGGGTCGGGCTGTGAGTGTCCGTGGGGCAGAGGGGCAGGAGCCAGCGGGAGGGAGGGGCCCGGCGGGAGGTGGGTCGGGCTGTGAGTGTCCGTGGGGCAGGAGGGCAGGAGCCAGCGGGAGGGAGGGGCCCGGCGGGAGGTGGGTCGGGCTGTGAGTGTCCGTGGGGCAGGAGGGCAGGAGGCAGCGGGAGGGAGGGGCCCGGCGGGAGGTGGGTCGGGCTGTGAGTGTCCGTGGGGCATGAGGGCAGGAGCCAGCGGGAGGGGGGGGCCCGGCGGGAGGTGGGTCGGGCTGTGAGTGTCCGTGGGGCAGAGGGGCAGGAGCCAGCGGGAGGGAGGGGCCCGGCGGGAGGTGGGTCGGGCTGTGAGTGTCCGTGGGGCAGAGGGGCAGGAGCCAGCGGGAGGGAGGGGCCCGGCGGGAGGTGGGTCGGGCTGTGAGTGTCCGTGGGGCAGGAGGGCAGGAGCCAGCAGGAGGGAGGGGCCCGGCGGGAGGTGGGTCGGGCTGTGAGTGTCCGTGGGGCAGGAGGGCAGGAGCCAGCAGGAGGGAGGGGCCCGGCGGGAGGTGGGTCGGGCTGTGAGTGTCCGTGGGGCAGGAGGGCAGGAGCCAGCGGGAGGGAGGGGCCCGGCGGGAGGTGGGTCGGGCTGTGAGTGTCCGTGGGGCATGAGGGCAGGAGCCAGCGGGAGGGGGGGCCCGGCGGGAGGTGGGTCGGGCTGTGAGTGTCCGTGGGGCAGGAGGGCAGGAGCCAGCGGGAGGGAGGGGCCCGGCGGGAGGTGGGTCGGGCTGTGAGTGTCCGTGGGGCAGGAGGGCAGGAGCCAGCGGGAGGGGGGGCCCGGCGGGAGGTGGGTCGGGCTGTGAGTGTCCGTGGGGCAGAGGGGCAGGAGCCAGCGGGAGGGAGGGGCCCGGCGGGAGGTGGGTCGGGCTGTGAGTGTCCGTGGGGCAGGAGGGCAGGAGCCAGCGGGAGGGGGGGCCCGGCGGGAGGTGGGTCGGGCTGTGAGCGTCCGTGGGGCAGAGGGGCAGGAGCCAGCGGGAGGGGGGGCCCGGCGGGAGGTGGGTCGGGCTGTGAGTGTCCGTGGGGCAGGAGGGCAGGAGCCAGCGGGAGGGGGGGCCCGGCGGGAGGTGGGTCGGGCTGTGAGTGTCCGTGGGGCAGAGGGGCAGGAGCCAGCGGGAGGGAGGGGCCCGGCGGGAGGTGGGTCGGGCTGTGAGTGTCCGTGGGGCAGAGGGGCAGGAGCCAGCGGGAGGGAGGGGCCCGGCGGGAGGTGGGTCGGGCTGTGAGTGTCCGTGGGGCAGGAGGCAGCGGGAGGGGGGGGCCCGGCGGGAGGTGGGTCGGGCTGTGAGTGTCCGTGGGGCAGGAGGGCAGGAGCCAGCGGGAGGGGGGGCCCGGCGGGAGGTGGGTCGTGCTGTGAGTGTCCGTGGGGCAGGAGGGCAGGAGCCAGCGGGAGGGGGGGCCCGGCGGGAGGTGGGTCGGGCTGTGAGTGTCCGTGGGGCAGGAGGGCAGGAGCCAGCAGGAGGGGGGGGCCCGGCGGGAGGTGGGTCGGGCTGTGAGTGTCCGTGGGGCAGGAGGGCAGGAGCCAGCGGGAGGGGGGGCCCGGCGGGAGGTGGGTTGGGCTGTGAGTGTCCGTGGGGCAGGAGGGCAGGAGCCAGCGGGAGGGGGGGGCCCGGCGGGAGGTGGGTCGGGCTGTGAGTGTCCGTGGGGCAGAGGGGCAGGAGCCAGCGGGAGGGAGGGGCCCGGCGGGAGGTGGGTCGGGCTGTGAGTGTCCGTGGGGCAGGAGGGCAGGAGCCAGCGGGAGGGAGGGGCCCGGCGGGAGGTGGGTCGGGCTGTGAGTGTCCGTGGGGCAGGAGGGCAGGAGGCAGCGGGAGGGAGGGGCCCGGCGGGAGGTGGGTCGGGCTGTGAGTGTCCGTGGGGCATGAGGGCAGGAGCCAGCGGGAGGGGGGGCCCGGCGGGAGGTGGGTCGGGCTGTGAGTGTCCGTGGGGCAGAGGGGCAGGAGCCAGCGGGAGGGAGGGGCCCGGCGGGAGGTGGGTCGGGCTGTGAGTGTCCGTGGGGCAGAGGGGCAGGAGCCAGCGGGAGGGAGGGGCCCGGCGGGAGGTGGGTCGGGCTGTGAGTGTCCGTGGGGCAGGAGGGCAGGAGCCAGCAGGAGGGAGGGGCCCGGCGGGAGGTGGGTCGGGCTGTGAGTGTCCGTGGGGCAGGAGGGCAGGAGCCAGCAGGAGGGAGGGGCCCGGCGGGAGGTGGGTCGGGCTGTGAGTGTCCGTGGGGCAGGAGGGCAGGAGCCAGCGGGAGGGAGGGGCCCGGCGGGAGGTGGGTCGGGCTGTGAGTGTCCGTGGGGCATGAGGGCAGGAGCCAGCGGGAGGGGGGGCCCGGCGGGAGGTGGGTCGGGCTGTGAGTGTCCGTGGGGCAGGAGGGCAGGAGCCAGCGGGAGGGAGGGGCCCGGCGGGAGGTGGGTCGGGCTGTGAGTGTCCGTGGGGCAGAGGGGCAGGAGCCAGCGGGAGGGAGGGGCCCGGCGGGAGGTGGGTCGGGCTGTGAGTGTCCGTGGGGCAGGAGGGCAGGAGCCAGCGGGAGGGGGGGCCCGGCGGGAGGTGGGTCGGGCTGTGAGCGTCCGTGGGGCAGAGGGGCAGGAGCCAGCGGGAGGGGGGGCCCGGCGGGAGGTGGGTCGGGCTGTGAGTGTCCGTGGGGCAGGAGGGCAGGAGCCAGCGGGAGGGGGGGCCCGGCGGGAGGTGGGTCGGGCTGTGAGTGTCCGTGGGGCAGAGGGGCAGGAGCCAGCGGGAGGGAGGGGCCCGGCGGGAGGTGGGTCGGGCTGTGAGTGTCCGTGGGGCAGAGGGGCAGGAGCCAGCGGGAGGGAGGGGCCCGGCGGGAGGTGGGTCGGGCTGTGAGTGTCCGTGGGGCAGGAGGCAGCGGGAGGGGGGGGCCCGGCGGGAGGTGGGTCGGGCTGTGAGTGTCCGTGGGGCAGGAGGGCAGGAGCCAGCGGGAGGGGGGGCCCGGCGGGAGGTGGGTCGTGCTGTGAGTGTCCGTGGGGCAGGAGGGCAGGAGCCAGCGGGAGGGGGGCCCGGCGGGAGGTGGGTCGGGCTGTGAGTGTCCGTGGGGCAGGAGGGCAGGAGCCAGCAGGAGGGGGGGGCCCGGCGGGAGGTGGGTCGGGCTGTGAGTGTCCGTGGGGCAGGAGGGCAGGAGCCAGCGGGAGGGGGGGCCCGGCGGGAGGTGGGTCGGGCTGTGAGTGTCCGTGGGGCATGAGGGCAGGAGCCAGCGGGAGGGGGGGCCCGGCGGGAGGTGGGTCGGGCTGTGAGTGTCCGTGGGGCATGAGGGCAGGAGCCAGCGGGAGGGGGGGCCCGGCGGGAGGTGGGTCGGGCTGTGAGTGTCCGTGGGGCAGAGGGGCAGGAGCCAGCGGGAGGGGGGGCCCGGCGGGAGGTGGGTCGGGCTGTGAGTGTCCGTGGGGCAGAGGGGCAGGAGCCAGCGGGAGGGGGGGCCCGGCGGGAGGTGGGTCGGGCTGTGAGTGTCCGTGGGGCAGAGGGGCAGGAGCCAGCGGGAGGGGGGGCCCGGCGGGAGGTGGGTCGTGCTGTGAGTGTCCGTGGGGCAGGAGGGCAGGAGCCAGCGGGAGGGGGGGCCCGGCGGGAGGTGGGTCGGGCTGTGAGTGTCCGTGGGGCAGGAGGGCAGGAGCCAGCAGGAGGGGGGGGCCCGGCGGGAGGTGGGTCGGGCTGTGAGTGTCCGTGGGGCAGGAGGGCAGGAGCCAGCGGGAGGGGGGGCCCGGCGGGAGGTGGGTCGGGCTGTGAGTGTCCGTGGGGCATGAGGGCAGGAGCCAGCGGGAGGGGGGGCCCGGCGGGAGGTGGGTCGGGCTGTGAGTGTCCGTGGGGCATGAGGGCAGGAGCCAGCGGGAGGGGGGGCCCGGCGGGAGGTGGGTCGGGCTGTGAGTGTCCGTGGGGCAGAGGGGCAGGAGCCAGCGGGAGGGGGGGCCCGGCGGGAGGTGGGTCGGGCTGTGAGTGTCCGTGGGGCAGAGGGGCAGGAGCCAGCGGGAGGGGGGGCCCGGCGGGAGGTGGGTCGGGCTGTGAGTGTCCGTGGGGCATGAGGGCAGGAGCCAGCGGGAGGGGGGGCCCGGCGGGAGGTGGGTCGGGCTGTGAGTGTCCGTGGGGCAGAGGGGCAGGAGCCAGCGGGAGGGGGGGCCCGGCGGGAGGTGGGTCGGGCTGTGAGTGTCCGTGGGGCAGAGGGGCAGGAGCCAGCGGGAGGGAGGGGCCCGGCGGGAGGTGGGTCGGGCTGTGAGTGTCCGTGGGGCAGGAGGGCAGGAGGCAGCGGGAGGGGGGGCCCGGCGGGAGGTGGGTCGGGCTGTGAGTGTCCGTGGGGCAGAGGGGCAGGAGCCAGCGGGAGGGGGGGCCCGGCGGGAGGTGGGTCGGGCTGTGAGTGTCCGTGGGGCAGGAGGGCAGGAGCCAGCGGGAGGGGGGCCCGGCGGGAGGTGGGTCGGGCTGTGAGTGTCCGTGGGGCAGGAGGGCAGGAGCCAGCGGGAGGGGGGCCCGGCGGGAGGTGGGTCGGGCTGTGAGTGTCCGTGGGGCATGAGGGCAGGAGCCAGCGGGAGGGAGGGGCCCGGCGGGAGGTGGGTCGGGCTGTGAGTGTCCGTGGGGCAGGAGGGCAGGAGCCAGCGGGAGGGGGGGCCCGGCGGGAGGTGGGTCGGGCTGTGAGCGTCCGTGGGGCAGGAGGGCAGGAGCCAGCGGGAGGGAGGGGCCCGGCGGGAGGTGGGTCGGGCTGTGAGCGTCCGTGGGGCAGAGGGGCAGGAGCCAGCGGGAGGGGGGGCCCGGCGGGAGGTGGGTCGGGCTGTGAGTGTCCGTGGGGCAGAGGGGCAGGAGCCAGCGGGAGGGGGGGCCCGGCGGGAGGTGGGTCGGGCTGTGAGTGTCCGTGGGGCAGAGGGGCAGGAGCCAGCGGGAGGGGGGGCCCGGCGGGAGGTGGGTCGGGCTGTGAGTGTCCGTGGGGCAGAGGGGCAGGAGCCAGCGGGAGGGGGGGCCCGGCGGGAGGTGGGTCGGGCTGTGAGTGTCCGTGGGGCAGGAGGGCAGGAGCCAGCGGGAGGGGGGGCCCGGCGGGAGGTGGGTCGGGCTGTGAGTGTCCGTGGGGCAGAGGGGCCCAGGAGGGTGGTGCGCGGCCGAGGGTGGGGTTCGTGCCCTAGGGAGGGGCTGGGGTCCCTGGGGCCGAATGGTCCCCGAGCGCGCGGTCCCCAGCGGGGGAGGGGTGTCTCTCGGCCGTTCGCCGCGCGGGCGCCCTGCCTCGGCTGCCACTCGGGTGCTGCTGCCGGCGCGGTGGAGGCCTGGCCGTGGGCGCCGGACGTGGCGGGACTGGCAGGGCCCTGGGCCTTGGCGGGTGCATTTTGGGGAGCGCGAGCGATGGGGCCGTGTGACGTCAGGCTGTGAGACGTGCGTGTGCCTCGGTTTCCCCAGCTTGAATGGGAGGTTTCTTGGGACACAGAGCAGCCGAGGGGCGATGTTAGCACAGGCCCCAAGAGCAGGCAGCCTCCAGGCCCTGCACCCCCCTTCCCGGCTCTCAGCCTCCGGGCCCTGCACCCCCCTTCCCGGCTCTCAGCCTCCAGGCCCTGCACCCCCCTTCCCGGCTCTCCGCCTCCGGGCCCTGCACCCCCCTTCCCGGCTCTCAGCCTCCGGGCCCTGCACCCCCCTTCCCGGCTCTCAGCCTCCGGGCCCTGCACCCCCCTTCCCGGCTCTCCGCCTCCAGGCCCTGCACCCCCCTTCCCGGCTCTCAGCCTCCAGGCCCTGCACTCCCCTTCCCGGCTCTCAGCCTCCGGGCCCTGCACTCCCCTTCCCGGCTCTCAGCCTCCGGGCCCTGCACCCCCCTTCCCGGCTCTCAGCCTCCAGGCCCTGCACCCCCCTTCCCGGCTCTCCGCCTCCGGGCCCTGCACCCCCCTTCCCGGCTCTCAGCCTCCGGGCCCTGCACCCCCCTTCCCGGCTCTCAGCCTCCAGGCCCTGCACCCCCCTTCCCGGCTCTCAGCCTCCAGGCCCTGCACCCCCCTTCCCGGCTCTCAGCCTCCGGGCCCTGCACCCCCCTTCCCGGCTCTCAGCCTCCAGGCCCTGCACCCCCCTTCCCGGCTCTCCGCCTCCGGGCCCTGCACCCCCCTTCCCGGCTCTCAGCCTCCGGGCCCTGCACCCCCCTTCCCGGCTCTCAGCCTCCGGGCCCTGCACCCCCCTTCCCGGCTCTCCGCCTCCAGGCCCTGCACCCCCCTTCCCGGCTCTCAGCCTCCGGGCCCTGCACTCCCCTTCCCGGCTCTCAGCCTCCGGGCCCTGCACTCCCCTTCCCGGCTCTCAGCCTCCGGGCCCTGCACCCCCCTTCCCGGCTCTCAGCCTCCAGGCCCTGCACCCCTCTTCCCGGCTCTCAGCCTCCGGGCCCTGCACCCCTCTTCCCGGCTCTCAGCCTCCAGGCCCTGCACCCCCCTTCCCGGCTCTCAGCCTCCGGGCCCTGCACCCCCCTTCCCGGCTCTCAGCCTCCAGGCCCTGCACCCCTCTTCCCGGCTCTCAGCCTCCGGGCCCTGCACCCCCCTTCCCGGCTCTCCGCCTCCAGGCCCTGCACCCCCCTTCCTGGCTCTCAGCCTCCAGGCCCTGCACCCCTCTTCCCGGCTCTCAGCCTCCGGGCCCTGCACCCCCCTTCCCGGCTCTCAGCCTCCGGGCCCTGCACCCCCCTTCCTGGCTCTCAGCCTCCGGGCCCTGCACCCCCCTTCCCGGCTCTCAGCCTCCGGGCCCTGCACCCCCCTTCCTGGCTCTCAGCCTCCGGGCCCTGCACCCCCCTTCCCGGCTCTCAGCCTCCGCACTCCTAGCCCTGCGGAGTCTGACCCCTCCCAGCCCCTGCTCTCTTGCCCCAGGCAGCCCCGCCTCCTCCCGGCCGTCCCCAGGGAGTCCCACCAGCCTCCCCCTCCTCATGCAGCTAGTGGTGCAGGGCCTGGGGAAACTGAGGCTCACACCCACCCCCCCACTGTCACTGCAGAGCCACGTGGGATCCCATAGAGCCCCACACGACAGCAGCGCGGACGCCGGCCTAGAGTAGACAGGCCCCCGTCACGGTGACCCCGCTGGGGAGGACCAAGGGGGCCTGGCTGTGGGTGGGGGTGGGTTCCGTGTGCCCAGGGAGGGGTTGGCCCCGTGTGGTGAGCGTCCCGCACTGGGGCAGGCCAGAGCGGTCCGCCTGGGTCCCGTGTTTCTGTGTCGTGGGGGGACGTAGGAGGCCCCGGGGGAGGCTTCGGGGGGGGGGAGAAGTTGAGTTCTTTGGAGACAGATTTGCTGGTAGCTCTGTCACGGAGTGTGGGGGGGGTCCCAGCCCTGCCCCCCCCATCCACAGCCAGAGGAGACTCTCAGGCGGCAGGTAGAAGAGAAGGGCTGTTGGTTCCCAGGGACCCAGTGTAGCCCAGACTGGGTGCCACAGGACCCAGGAGCCGCCAGCCCGGCCCATCTGGGGCGAGAGGGGCCTGGAGCCAGCGCCCTGCCCCCTCCCTGCATGCTCCGCCCACCGGGAGAAAACCCACCCCCCGCCCCCCCTTCAGATTCCCGAACGAGGAGTCACCTGGTTGCTCCCCCAGACTCAGGTCGTGGGGCAGCCTGAGCAATTGCTGTGGCTGTGCTGAGCTGTGGCAGCCTCCCTCGGTGAGAGCCACCCCCACCACTCCCATCCCCCGCCGGGCACCAGTGCGGGGCCCAGGGAAACTGAGGCACACACGGGGTTACAGCACAGGAGCACAGGCCGGTAAGAATCACCTGCCAGAGAAGAAAGCGACCAGTCACAGGGCCCCCGTGGCACATCTCCAACCTAGCTGTGCACCGCCCGCCCCAAGGCTGCTCCACCCCACGGGAAACAGCCCACTGCAGCTCCCAGCTCAGGGAGTCACTCTACTGAGCGCCGGTGCTGAGGTACCAGCCTACTGCTGCCGCCAGCGAGGTGAGCCAGTCCTTGGGTAGTGAGATAACAGCCTACTGCTGCCGCCCGTGAGGCGAGCCAGTCCTTGGGTAGTGAGGTGACAGCCTACTGCTGCCGCCAGCGAGGCAAGCCAGTCCTTGGGTAGTGAGGTGACAGCCTACTGCTGCCGCCAGCGAGGCGAGCCAGTCCTTGGGTAGTGAGATAACAGCCTACTGCTGCCGCCAGCGAGGCGAGCCAGTACTTGGGTAGTGAGGTGACAGCCTACTGCTGCCGCCAGCGAGGCGAGCCAGTCCTTGGGTAGTGAGGTGACAGCCTACTGCTGCCTCCAGCGAGGCGAGCCAGTCCTTGGGTAGTGAGATAACAGCCTACTGCTGCCTCCAGCGAGGCGAGCCAGTCCTTGGGTAGTGAGATAACAGCCTACTGCTGCCTCCAGCGAGGCGAGCCAGTCCTTGGGTAGTGAGGTGACAGCCTACTGCGGCCTCCAGCGAGGCGAGCCAGTCCTTGGGTAGTGAGGTGACAGCCTACTGCTGCCGCCCGCGAGGCGAGCCAGTCCTTGGGTAGTGAGATAACAGCCTACAGCTGCCGCCTGCGAGGCGAGCCAGTCCTTGGGTAGTGAGATAACAGCCTACTGCTGCCGCCCGCGAGGCGAGCCAGTCCTTGGGTAGTGAGATAACAGCCTACTGCTGCCGCCCGCGAGGCGAGCCAGTCCTTGGGTAGTGAGGTGACAGCCTACTGCTGCCGCCCGCGAGGCGAGCCAGTCCTTGGGTAGTGAGATAACAGCCTACTGCTGCCGCCAGCGAGGCGAGCCAGTACTTGGGTAGTGAGGTGACAGCCTACTGCTGCCGCCAGCGAGGCGAGCCAGTCCTTGGGTAGTGAGGTGACAGCCTACTGCTGCCTCCAGCGAGGCGAGCCAGTCCTTGGGTAGTGAGATAACAGCCTACTGCTGCCTCCAGCGAGGCGAGCCAGTCCTTGGGTAGTGAGATAACAGCCTACTGCTGCCTCCAGCGAGGTGAGCCAGTCCTTGGGTAGTGAGGTGACAGCCTACTGCGGCCTCCAGCGAGGCGAGCCAGTCCTTGGGTAGTGAGGTGACAGCCTACTGCTGCCGCCCGCGAGGCGAGCCAGTCCTTGGGTAGTGAGATAACAGCCTACAGCTGCCGCCTGCGAGGCGAGCCAGTCCTTGGGTAGTGAGATAACAGCCTACTGCTGCCGCCAGCGAGGCGAGCCAGTCCTTGGGTAGTGAGGTGACAGCCTACTGCTGCCTCCAGCGAGGTGAGCCAGTCCTTGGGTAGTGAGATAACAGCCTACTGCTGCCTCCAGCGAGGCGAGCCAGTCCTTGGGTAGTGAGATAACAGCCTACTGCTGCCGCCAGCGAGGCGAGCCAGTCCTTGTGTAGTGAGATAACAGCCTACTGCTGCCTCCAGCGAGGCGAGCCAGTCCTTGGGTAGTGAGATAACAGCCTACTGCTGCCGCCAGCGAGGCGAGCCAGTCCTTGGGTAGTGAGATAACAGCCTACTGCTGCCTCCAGCGAGGTGAGCCAGTCCTTGGGTAGTGAGATAACAGCCTACTGCTGCCGCCCGCGAGGCGAGCCAGTCCTTGGGTAGTGAGATAACAGCCTACTGCTGCCTCCAGCGAGGCGAGCCAGTCCTTGGGTAGTGAGATAACAGCCTACTGCTGCCGCCCGCGAGGCGAGCCAGTCCTTGGGTAGTGAGATAACAGCCTACTGCTGCCGCCAGCGAGGCGAGCCAGTCCTTGGGTAGTGAGATAACAACCTACTGCTGCCGCCCGCGAGGCGAGCCAGTCCTTGGATAGTGAGGTGACAGCCTACTGCTGCCGCCAGCGAGGCGAGCCAGTCCTTGGGTAGTGAGATAACAGCCTACTGCTGCCGCCAGCGAGGCGAGCCAGTCCTTGGGTAGTGAGATAACAGCCTACTGCTGCCGCCCGCGAGGCGAGCCAGTCCTTGGGTAGTGAGATAACAGCCTACTGCTGCCGCCAGCGAGGCGAGCCAGTCCTTGGGTAGTGAGATAACAGCCTACTGCTGCCGCCAGCGAGGCGAGCCAGTCCTTGGGTAGTGAGATAACAGCCTACTGCTGCCGCCAGTGAGGCGAGCCAGTCCTTGGGTAGTGAGGTGACAGCCTACTGCTGCCGCCAGCGAGGCGAGCCAGTCCTTGGGTAGTGAGGTGACAGCCTACTGCTGCCTCCAGCGAGGCGAGCCAGTCCTTGGGTAGTGAGATAACAGCCTACTGCTGCCGCCAGCGAGGCGAGCCAGTCCTTGGGTAGTGAGGTGACAGCCTACTGCTGCCTCCAGCGAGGCGAGCCAGTCCTTGGGTAGTGAGATAACAGCCTACTGCTGCCGCCAGCGAGACGAGCCAGTCCTTGGGTAGTGAGGTGACAGCCTACTGCTGCCGCCAGCGAGGCGAGCCAGTCCTTGGGTAGTGAGATAACAGCCTACTGCTGCCTCCAGCGAGGCGAGCCAGTCCTTGGGTAGTGAGATAACAGCCTACTGCTGCCGCCAGCGAGGCGAGCCAGTCCTTGGGTAGTGAGATAACAGCGTACTGCTGCCGCCCGCGAGGTGAGCCAGTCCTTGGGTAGTGAGATAACAGCCTACTGCTGCCGCCAGCGAGGCGAGCCAGTCCTTGGGTAGTGAGGTGACAGCCTACTGCTGCCTCCAGCGAGGCGAGCCAGTCCTTGGGTAGTGAGATAACAGCCTACTGCTGCCGCCAGCGAGGTGAGCCAGTCCTTGGGTAGTGAGATAACAGCCTACTGCTGCCGCCAGCGAGGCGAGCCAGTCCTTGGGTAGTGAGATAACAGCCTACTGCTGCCTCCAGCGAGGCGAGCCAGTCCTTGGGTAGTGAGGTGACAGCCTACTGCTGCCGCCCGCGAGGCGAGCCAGTCCTTGGGTAGTGAGATAACAGCCTACTGCTGCCTCCAGCGAGGCGAGCCAGTCCTTGGGTAGTGAGGTGACAGCCTACTGCTGCCGCCCGCGAGGCGAGCCAGTCCTTGGGTAGTGAGATAACAGCCTACTGCTGCCTCCAGCGAGGCGAGCCAGTCCTTGGGTAGTGAGATAACAGCCTACTGCTGCCGCCAGCGAGGCGAGCCAGTCCTTGGGTAGTGAGGTGACAGCCTACTGCTGCCTCCAGCGAGGCGAGCCAGTCCTTGGGTAGTGAGGTGACAGCCTGCTGCTCCCGGGGCTCTGCCAGGCTAGGGGTAGAACCAGGGGCTGGGGGCGGGTTTGGCCCCACAGTCTGCGCCGCCCATGGCCCTGATCCCCTGCGGCCTGCTGCATCCTGGCCAGGCCCTGTGCTCCGGCCACTGCCGTGCTGGGGCAGCCCCCCAGGGTTGCAGTGAGGGGCCCCGCCTGGCATGGGGCTGCCTGCGGGGGTTTCTCACGGGTGGGCCCCCCGGGCTCGGCTTGTCCCCGGTGGCAGAGCCCACGGGCTGCTCGGTGGCCCCGCTCCAAGCGGCTGCTCGGTCTAACGCCCAGCGACTGGGCAGGGGTAGGGGCAGGGGCAGGGGCTGGGGCGGGGGCAGGGGAAGGGGCAGGGCGGGGGCAAGGGTGGGAGCGGGGGCAGGGGCAGGGGCAGGGTGTGGGGGCAGGGGCAAGGCGCGGGGGTGGGGGCAGGGCGCGGGGGCGGGGGCAGGGGCAGGGGCAAGGCGCGGGGGCAGGGGCAGGGGCAAGGCGCGGGGGCAGGGGGCGGGGGCAGGGCGCGGGGGCGGGGGCGGGGGCAGAGGCAGGGCACGGGGGCGGGGGCGGGATCAGGGGCGGGGGCAGGGTGCAGGGGCAGGGCGCGGGGGCGAGGGCGGGGGCAGAGGGCGGGGCACGGGGGCGGGGGCGGGATCAGGGGCGGGGGCAGGGGGCAGGGGCGCGGGGGCGAGGGCGAGGGCGGGGGGCAGAGGGCAGGGCACGGGGGCAGGATCAGGGGCGGGGGCAGGGCGCGGGGGCAGGGGCAAGGCGCGGGGGCAGGGGCGGGGGCAGGGCGAGGGGGCAGGGGCAGGGGCAGGGGCTGGGGGGGGGGCAGGGGCGGGGGCGGGGGCGGGGGCAGGGGCTGGGTTTTCCATCATCCCGGCTTTGGGCTGGGTCGTTGCAGGGAAGTTCAAGCTGCTGGACCAGGACCGGGACGTGCGCGAACCCGTCCAGTATTTCAGCAGCGTGGAGGAGGTGGCCAGCAGCTTCCCGGAGCGCGTCTTCGTCATGGAGACCATCACCTTCAGCGTGAAGGTCAGCGCCCGGCACCGCCAAGCCATGCTGGCCCTGGGTCTGGGGAGCGGGCCCCGGGGTCTGGCCTGGCGCTGGGCCAAGGGGAGCGGGCCCCGGGGTCTGTCCTGGCACTGGGCCAAGGGGAGCGGGCCCCGGGGTCTGGCCTGGTGCTGGGCCAATGGGAGCGGGCCCCGGGGTCTGGCCTGGCCCTGGGTCTGGGGAGCGGGCCCCGGGGTCTGGCCTGGCGCTGGGTCATGGGGAGCGGGCCCCGGGGTCTGGCCTGGCGCTGGGCCAAGGGGAGCGGGCCCCGGGGTCTGTCCTGGCACTGGGCCAAGGGGAGCGGGCCCCGGGGTCTGGCCTGGTGCTGGGCCAATGGGAGCGGGCCCCGGGGTCTGGCCTGGCCCTGGGTATGGGGAGCGGGCCCCGGGGTCTGGCCTGGCGCTGGGCCAAGGGGAGCGGGCCCCGGGGTCTGTCCTGGCACTGGGCCAAGGGGAGCGGGCCCCGGGGTCTGGCCTGGCGCTGGGCCAATGGGAGCGGGCCCCGGGGTCTGGCCTGGCCCTGGGTCTGGGGAGCGGGCCCCGGGGTCTGGCCTGGCGCTGGGCCAAGGGGAGCGGGCCCCGGGGTCTGGCCTGGCGCTGGGCCAATGGGAGCGGGCCCCGGGGTCTGGCCTGGCCCTGGGTCTGGGGAGCGGGCCCCGGGGTCTGGCCTGGCGCTGGGCCAAGGGGAGCGGGCCCCGGGGTCTGGCCTGGCGCTGGGCCAAGGGGAGCGGGCCCCGGGGTCTGGCCTGGCGCTGGGCCAATGGGAGCGGGCCCCGGGGTCTGGCCTGGCGCTGGGTCTGGGGAGCGGGCCCCGGGGTCTGGCCTGGCCCTGAGTCTGGGGAGCGGGCCCCGGGGTCTGGCCTGGCGCTGGGCCAAGGGGAGCGGGCCCCGGGGTCTGGCCTGGCGCTGGGCCAAGGGGAGCGGGCCCCGGGGTCTGGCCTGGCGCTGGGCCAAGGGGAGCGGGCCCCGGGGTCTGGCCTGGCGCTGGGCCAAGGGGAGCGGGCCCCGGGGTCTGGCCTGGCGCTGGGCCAAGGGGAGCGGGCCCCGGGGTCTGGCCTGGCGCTGGGCCAAGGGGAGCGGGCCCCGGGGTCTGGCCTGGCGCTGGGCCAAGGGGAGCGGGCCCCGGGGTCTGGCCTGGCGCTGGGCCAAGGGGAGCGGGCCCCGGGGTCTGGCCTGGCGCTGGGCCAAGGGGAGCGGGCCCCGGGGTCTGGCCTGGCGCTGGGCCAAGGGGAGCGGGCCCCGGGGTCTGGCCTGGCGCTGGGCCAAGGGGAGCGGGCCCCGGGGTCTGGCCTGGCGCTGGGCCAAGGGGAGCGGGCCCCGGGGTCTGGCCTGGCGCTGGGCCAAGGGGAGCGGGCCCCGGGGTCTGGCCTGGCCCTGGGTCTGGGGAGCGGGCCCCGGGGTCTGGCCTGGCCCTGGGTCTGGGGAGCGGGCCCCGGGGTCTGGCCTGGTGCTGGGCCAAGGGGAGCGGGCCCCGGGGTCTGGCCTGGCCCTGGGTCTGGGGAGCGGGCCCCGGGGTCTGGCCTGGCGCTGGGTCATGGGGAGCGGGCCCCGGGGTCTGGCCTGGCGCTGGGCCAAGGGAAGCGGGCCCCGGGGTCTGGCCTGGCGCTGGGCCAAGGGTAGCGGGTCCCGGGGTCTGGCCTGGCGCTGGGCCAAGGGGAGCGGGCCCCGGGGTCTGGCCTGGCGCTGGGCCAAGGGGAGCGGGTCCCGGGGTCTGGCCTGGCGCTGGGCCAAGGGGAGCGGGCCCCGGGGTCTGGCCTGGCCCTGGGTCTGGGGAGCGGGCCCCGGGGTCTGGCCTGGCGCTGGGCCAAGGGGAGCGGGTCCCGGGGTCTGGCCTGGCGCTGGGCCAAGGGGAGCGGGCCCCGGGGTCTGGCCTGGCCCTGGGTCTGGGGAGCAGGCCCCGGGGTCTGGCCTGGCGCTGGGCCAAGGGGAGCGGGCCCCGGGGTCTGGCCTGGCGCTGGGCCAAGGGGAGCGGGCCCCGGGGTCTGGCCTGGCGCTGGGCCAAGGGGAGCGGGCCCCGGGGTCTGGCCTGGCGCTGGGCCAAGGGGAGCGGGCCCCGGGGTCTGGCCTGGTGCTGGGCCAAGGGGAGCGGGCCCCGGGGTCTGGCCTGGCGCTGGGCCAAGGGGAGCGGGCCCCGGGGTCTGGCCTGGCGCTGGGCCAAGGGGAGCGGGCCCCGGGGTCTGGCCTGGCGCTGGGCCAAGGGGAGCGGGCCCCGGGGTCTGGCCTGGCGCTGGGCCAAGGGGAGCGGGCCCCGGGGTCTGGCCTGGCGCTGGGCCAAGGGGAGCGGGCCCCGGGGTCTGGCCTGGCGCTGGGCCAAGGGGAGCGGGCCCCGGGGTCTGGCCTGGCGCTGGGCCAAGGGGAGCGGGCCCCGGGGTCTGGCCTGGCGCTGGGCCAAGGGGAGCGGGCCCCGGGGTCTGGCCTGGCGCTGGGCCAAGGGGAGCGGGCCCCGGGGTCTGGCCTGGCCCTGGGTCTGGGGAGCGGGCCCCGGGGTCTGGCCTGGCGCTGGGCCAAGGGGAGCGGGCCCCGGGGTCTGGCCTGGCGCTGGGCCAAGGGGAGCGGGCCCCGGGGTCTGGCCTGGCGCTGGGCCAAGGGGAGCGGGCCCCGGGGTCTGGCCTGGCGCTGGGCCAAGGGGAGCGGGCCCCGGGGTCTGACCTGGTGCTGGGCCAAGGGGAGCGGGCCCCGGGGTCTGGCCTGGCGCTGGGCCAAGGGGAGCGGGCCCCGGGGTCTGGCCTGGCGCTGGGCCAAGGGGAGCGGGCCCCGGGGTCTGGCCTGGCGCTGGGCCAAGGGGAGCGGGCCCCGGGGTCTGGCCTGGCGCTGGGCCAAGGGGAGCGGGCCCCGGGGTCTGGCCTGGCGCTGGGCCAAGGGGAGCGGGCCCCGGGCTCTGGCCTGGCGCTGGGCCAAGGGGAGCGGGCCCCGGGGTCTGGCCTGGCGCTGGGCCAAGGGGAGCGGGCCCCGGGGTCTGGCCTGGCGCTGGGCCAAGGGGAGCGGGCCCCGGGGTCTGGCCTGGCCCTGGGTCTGGGGAGCGGGCCCCGGGGTCTGACCTGGCGCTGGGCCAAGGGGAGCGGGCCCCGGGGTCTGGCCTGGCGCTGGGCCAAGGGGAGCGGGCCCCGGGCTCTGGCCTGGCGCTGGGCCAAGGGGAGCGGGCCCCGGGGGGCCTGGTGGGGCCTGGGGCCAGTGGCTCACACTGGTTGCACGGAGCAAGGCAGATGGCTGCAGAGCTCTGAGCATTTGGGGTCTTTTCTCATGGGACCCAAACGCTCATCTGACCCACAGACACAGGTGTTCCCTTCTTGGGCCTCTCCAGCCCCCTCATCCACCAGGCCCCTGTGCGTCCCAGCCCCGTGCCCCCAGTACCTGCCACCCCCCGGACCCCCTCACCCCCCCGGGCCCCTCACCCCCCGGGCCCCCTCAGCCCCCGGGCCCCTCACCCCCCCGGGCCCCTCACCCCCAGGGCCCCTGTGCCCCCAGTACCCGCCACCCCCCGGCCCCTCACCCCCCCGGGCCCCTCACCTCCCCGGGCCCCTGTGCCCCCAGTACCCGCCACCCCCTGGGCCCCTCACCTCCCCGGGCCCCTGTGCCCCCAGTACCCGCCACCCCCCGGGCCCCTCACCCCCCCGGGCCCCTGTGCCCCCAGTACCCGCCACCCCCCGGGCCCCTCACCCCCCCGGGCCCCTCACCCCCCCGGGCCCCTGTGCCCCCAGTACCCGCCACCCCCTGGGCCCTTCACCTCCCCGGGCCCCTGTGCCCCCAGTACCCGCCACCCCCCGGCCCCTCACCCCCCCGGGCTCCTGTGCCCCCAGTACCCGCCACCCCCCCCCCCCCTTCACCTCCCCGGGCCCCTGTGCCCCCAGTACCCACCCACCCCCCGGCCCCTCACCCCCCCGGGCTCCTGTGCCCCCAGTACCTGCCACCCCCCGGCCCCTCACCTCCCCGGGCCCCTGTGCCCCCAGTACCCGCCACCCCCCGGGCCCTTCACCTCCCCGGGCCCCTGTGCCCCCAGTACCCGCCACCCCCCGGCCCCTCACCCCCCCGGGCTCCTGTGCCCCCAGTACCCGCCACCCCCCGGCCCCTCACCCCCCCGGGCTCCTGTGCCCCCAGTACCCGCCACCCCCCCGGGCCCCTCACCTCCCCGGGCCCCTGTGCCCCCAGTACCCGCCACCCCCCGGCCCCTCACCCCCAGGGCCCCTGTGCCCCCAGTACCCGCCACCCCCCGGCCCCTCACCCCCAGGGCCCCTGTGCCCCCAGTACCCGCCACCCCCCGGGCCCCTCACCCCCAGGGCCCCTGTGCCCCCAGTACCTGCCACCCCCCGGGCCCCTCACCCCCCCGGGCCCCTGTGCCCCCAGTACCCGCCACCCCCCGGGCCCCTCACCCCCCCGGGCCCCTGTGCCCCCAGTACCCGCCACCCCCCGGCCCCTCACCTCCCCGGGCCCCTGTGCCCCCAGTACCCGCCACCCCCCGGCCCCTCACCCCCAGGGCCCCTGTGCCCCCAGTACCCGCCACCCCCCGGCCCCTCACCCCCCCGGGCTCCTGTGCCCCCAGTACCCGCCACCCCCCGGCCCCTCACCCCCAGGGCCCCTGTGCCCCCAGTACCCGCCACCCCCCGGGCCCCTCACCTCCCCGGGCCCCTCACCCCCCCGGGCTCCTGTGCCCCCAGTACCCGCCACCCCCCGGGCCCCTCACCTCCCCGGGCCCCTGTGCCCCCAGTACCCGCCACCCCCCGGGCCCCTCACCTCCCCGGGCCCCTCACCCCCCCGGGCTCCTGTGCCCCCAGTACCCGCCACCCCCCGGCCCCTCACCTCCCCGGGCCCCTGTGCCCCCAGTACCCGCCACCCCCCGGGCCCCTCACCTCCCCCGGCCCCTCACCCCCAGGGCCCCTGTGCCCCCAGTACCCGCCACCCCCCGGGCCCCTCACCTCCCCCGGCCCCTCACCCCCAGGGCCCCTGTGCCCCCAGTACCCGCCACCCCCTGGGCCCCTCACCCCCCCGGGCTCCTGTGCCCCCAGTACCCGCCACCCCCCGGGCCCCTCACCCCCCCGGGCCCCTCACCCCCCCGGGCTCCTGTGCCCCCAGTACCTGCCACCCCCCGGGCCCCTCACCCCCCCGGGCTCCTGTGCCCCCAGTACCTGCCACCCCCCGGGCCCCTCACCTCCCCGGGCTCCTGTGCCCCCAGTACCCGCCACCCCCCGGCCCCTCACCCCCCCGGGCCCCTGTGCCCCCAGTACCCGCCACCCCCCGGGCCCCTCACCTCCCCGGGCCCCTGTGCCCCCAGTACCCGCCACCCCCCGGCCCCTCACCCCCCCGGGCCCCTGTGCCCCCAGTACCCGCCACCCCCCGGGCCCCTCACCCCCCCGGGCCCCTCACCCCCCCGGGCTCCTGTGCCCCCAGTACCCGCCACCCCCCGGGCCCCTCACCCCCCCGGGCTCCTGTGCCCCCAGTACCCGCCACCCCCCGGGCCCCTCACCCCCCCGGGCCCCTGTGCCCCCAGTACCCGCCACCCCCCGGGCCCCTCACCTCCCCGGGCCCCTGTGCCCCCAGTACCCGCCACCCCCCGGCCCCTCACCCCCCCCCGGGCCCCTCACCCCCCCGGGCCCCTGTGCCCCCAGTACCCGCCACCCCCCGGGCCCCTCACCCCCCCGGGCCCCTCACCCCCCCGGGCCCCTGTGCCCCCAGTACCCGCCACCCCCCGGGCCCCTCACCCCCCCGGGCCCCTGTGCCCCCAGTACCTGCCACCCCCCGGCCCCTCACCCCCCCGGGCTCCTGTGCCCCCAGTACCTGCCACCCCCCGGCCCCTCACCCCCCCGGGCTCCTGTGCCCCCAGTACCCGCCACCCCCCGGGCCCCTCACCCCCCCGGGCTCCTGTGCCCCCAGTACCCGCCACCCCCCGGGCCCCTCACCTCCCCGGGCCCCTCACCCCCCCGGGCTCCTGTGCCCCCAGTACCCGCCACCCCCCGGGCCCCTCATCCCCAGGGCCCCTGTGCCCCCAGTACCTGCCACCCCCTGGGCCGCTCACCCCCAGGGTCCCTGTGCCCCCAGTACCCGCCACCCCCCGGGCCCCTCACCCCCAGGGCCCCTCACCCCCAGGGCCCCTGTGCCCCCAGTACCTGCCACCCCCTGGGCCGCTCACCCCCAGGGTCCCTGTGCCCCCAGTACCCACCACCCCCCGGGCCCCTCAACCCCCCGGGCCCCTCACCCCCAGGGTCCCTGTGCCCCCAGTACCCGCCACCCCCCGGGCCCCTCACCCCCCCGGGCCCCTGTGCCCCCAGTACCTGCCACCCCCTGGGCCGCTCACCCCCAGGGTCCCTGTGCCCCCAGTACCCGCCACCCCCCGGGCCCCTCACCCCCAGGGCCCCTGTGCCCCCAGTACCCACCACCCCCCGGGCCCCTCAACCCCCCGGGCCCCTGTGCCCCCAGTACCCACCACCCCCCGGGCCCCTCAACCCCCCGGGCCCCTGTGCCCCCAGTACCCGCCACCCCCCGGGCCCCTCACCCCCCCGGGCCCCTGTGCCCCCAGTACCCACCACCCCCGGGCCCCTCAACCCCCCGGGCCCCTCACCCCCAGGGCCCCTGTGCCCCCAGTACCCACCACCCCCGGGCCCCTCAACCCCCCGGGCCCCTCACCCCCAGGGCCCCTGTGCCCCCAGTACCCGCCACCCCCCGGCCCCTCACCCCCCCGGGCCCCTCACCCCCCCGGGCCCCTGTGCCCCCAGTACCCGCCACCCCCCGGGCCCCTCACCCCCCCGGGCCCCTCACCCCCCCGGGCCCCTGTGCCCCCAGTACCCGCCACCCCCCGGGCCCCTCACCTCCCCGGGCCCCTGTGCCCCCAGTACCTGCCACCCCCCGGCCCCTCACCCCCCCGGGCTCCTGTGCCCCCAGTACCTGCCACCCCCCGGGCCCCTCACCCCCCCGGGCTCCTGTGCCCCCAGTACCCGCCACCCCCCGGGCCCCTCACCCCCCAGGGCCCCTGTGCCCCCAGTACCCGCCACCCCCCGGGCCCCTCAACCCCCCGGGCCCCTCACCCCCAGGGTCCCTGTGCCCCCAGTACCCGCCACCCCCCGGGCCCCTCACCCCCCCGGGCCCCTGTGCCCCCAGTACCTGCCACCCCCTGGGCCGCTCACCCCCAGGGTCCCTGTGCCCCCAGTACCCGCCACCCCCCGGGCCCCTCACCCCCAGGGCCCCTGTGCCCCCAGTACCCACCACCCCCGGGCCCCTCAACCCCCCGGGCCCCTGTGCCCCCAGTACCCGCCACCCCCCGGGCCCCTCACCCCCCCGGGCCCCTGTGCCCCCAGTACCCGCCACCCCCCGGGCCCCTCACCCCCCCGGGCCCCTGTGCCCCCAGTACCCACCACCCCCCGGGCCCCTCAACCCCCCGGGCCCCTCACCCCCAGGGCCCCTGTGCCCCCAGTACCCACCACCCCCCGGGCCCCTCAACCCCCCGGGCCCCTCACCCCCAGGGCCCCTGTGCCCCCAGTACCCACCACCCCCGGGCCCCTCAACCCCCCGGGCCCCTGTGCCCCCAGTACCCGCCACCCCCCGGGCCCCTGTGGCCCCAGTACCCGCCCCCCCCGCCCCCCCCGGTCCCCTGTGCCCCCAGTACCCGCCCCCCCCGGTCCCCTGTGCCCCCAGTACCCGCCCCCCCCGGTCCCCTGTGCCCCCAGTACCCGCCCCCCCCGGGCCCCTGTGCCCCCAGTACCCGCCACCCCCCGGTCCCCTGTGGCCCCAGTACCCGCCCCCCCCCCCGGGCCCCTGTGGCCCCAGTACCCGCCACCCCCCGGTCCCCTGTGCCCCCAGTACCCGCCACCCCCCGGGCCCCTGTGGCCCCAGTACCCGCCACCCCCCGGTCCCCTGTGCCCCCAGTACCCGCCCCCCCCGGTCCCCTGTGCCCCCAGTACCCGCCACCCCCCGGGCCCCTGTGGCCCCAGTACCCGCCCCCCCGGTCCCCTGCCACCCCCAGGCCCCGCCCCCCCCGGGCCCCTGTGCCCCCAGTACCCGCCACCCCCCGGGCCCCTGTGGCCCCAGTACCCGCCCCCCCCGGTCCCCTGTGCCCCCAGTACCCGCCACCCCCGGTCCCCTGTGGCCCCAGTACCCGTCACCCCCCGGGCCCCTGTGCCCCCAGTACCCGCCCCCCCCGGGCCCCTGTGCCCCCAGTACCCGTCACCCCCCGGTCCCCTGTGCCCCCAGTACCCGCCCCCCCCGGGCCCCTGTGGCCCCAGTACCCGCCACCCCCCGGTCCCCTGTGGCCCCAGTACCCGCCACCCCCCGGTCCCCTGTGCCCCCAGTACCCGCCCCCCCCGGTCCCCTGTGCCCCCAGTACCCGCCCCCCCCGGTCCCCTGTGGCCCCAGTACCCGCCACCCCCCGGTCCCCTGTGCCCCCAGTACCCGCCCCCCCCGGTCCCCTGTGCCCCCAGTACCCGCCCCCCCCGGGCCCCTGTGGCCCCAGTACCCGCCACCCCCGGGCCCCTGTGGCCCCAGTACCCGCCACCCCCCGGTCCCCTGTGCCCCCAGTACCCGTCACCCCCCGGTCCCCTGTGCCCCCAGTACCCGCCCCCCCCGGGCCCCTGTGCCCCCAGTACCCGTCACCCCCCCCCCCCCGGGCCCCTGTGCCCCCAGTACCCGCCACCCCCCGGTCCCCTGTGCCCCCAGTACCCGCCACCCCCCGGTCCCCTGTGCCCCCAGTACCCGCCCCCCCCGGGCCCCTGTGCCCCCAGTACCCGTCACCCCCCGGTCCCCTGTGCCCCCAGTACCCTCCATCCTCTGGGCCCCTCACCCCCCGGTCCCCTGTGCCCCCAGTACCCGTCACTCCCCACGCCCCTGTGCCCCCAGTACCCGCCACCCCCCGGTCCCCTGTGCCCCCAGTACCCGCCACCCCCCGGTCCCCTGTGCCCCCAGTACCCGTCACCCCCCGGTCCCCTGTGCCCCCAGTACCCGTCACCCCCCGGTCCCCTGTGGCCCCAGTACCCGCCACCCCCCGGGCCCCTGTGGCCCCAGTACCCGCCACCCCCCGGGCCCACTCCCTGTGCTTGCCAGCGCCCCGCTGAGCCGGTGCCCGCCCGCAGGTGGTGTCGGGCGAGTTCAGCGAGGACGCCGAGGTCTACAGCTTCACGCTGCAGGCGGGGGACGAGCTGACGCTGATGGGCCAGGCCGAGATCCTGCGGGCCAAGGCGGGCAGGGAGAAGTGGCGTCTGCCCACCGTCCTGCGCAGGCTGGGCAAGCCGGCCAGGGGCAAGGTGCCCTGCCTGATCTGCATGAACCAGCGCACCAGCGAGAGCCTCAGCCTGCCCCTGCAGTGCCGGGGGCGCTTCAGCACCCGCAGCCCGCTGGAGCTGGCGCTGCGCGAGGGCGAGCACACCGTCCGCACCATCGTGGAGCGGCTGCGGCTGCCCGTCACCGTGGCCGTGCCCAGCCGGCCCGCCCACAACCCCTACGACCGGCACGCCGTCCGCGAGGGCCACTGCTACAAGCTGCTGGCCATCGTCTCCAAGACCGTGGTGCTGGGCTGCCTCCTGCGCCCCGAGGGCCCGGTGCCCGTCCACTTCCTGCTGCTGAGCGACATGCCCCGCTTCGCCCTGCCCCAGGGGCTGCTGTGGGGCGACCCCCAGCTGGAGCGGCTGGTGCGGGACAGCGCCGCCCTCTGCCGGCAGCACTTCGACCCCGACGAGTACTCCAGGGCCGTGCGGGAGGCCAGGCCCGACCTGGCCGAGGAGTGCGCCAGCCCCCGGCGCCTGCGCCTCTGCCTGCAGGGCTGCGCCCGCGAGGACCCGGCCCCGGCCCTCCAGCGCCTCTCGCTCTGCATCTCCAGCGGGGGCGCCGGCCCCGAGACGCCCCGGCCGCCGCCGCTCCCCGAGGCCGAGCGGGAGTACGTGACGCCCGACTGGGCCGAGCTCCGGGCGCAGGAGCCGCTGGAGATCCCCTACGAGGAGCTCTGGGCCAACCCGGAGAGCTCGGAGCCCAGCAAAGGGCAGCGCGACCTCATCCACTTGCGCGCCGCCTCCCCGCTGGACTCCCCCCACGGCGACACGCCGCCGCCCGTCCCGCCCAAGTCGGAAGCGGTAAGCGACCCCGCGGCGGCCAGAGCAGGCAGGTGACGCGCTCGGCCCGGAGCCTGGGTCCCCACGGAACTGCTCAGAGCCAGGGCAGCGTCCAGCCCGACTGGGGTCCCGCTCCAGCACCGACCCAGCCACGCATAGCGCCAGCCCGGGTCTCCCAGGAAATCCCCTCACACACCCCAGTGCTCCCTGTGCCCCCCAGCCCCCCTTACACAGGGGAGAGGTTATAACCCCTCCCCCACCTCCCCTCAGACACCCCAGTGCTCCCTGTGCCCCCCCAGCCCCCCTTACACAGGGGAGAGGTTATAACCCCTCCCCCACCTCCCCTCAGACACCCCAGTGCTCCCTGTGCCCCCCCAGCCCCCCTTACACAGGGGAGAGGTTCTAACCCATCCCCCACCTCCCCTCAGACACCCCAGTGCTCCCTGTGCCCCCCAGCCCCCCTCACACAGGGGAGAGGTTATAACCCATCCCCCACCTCCCCTCACACACCCCAGTGCTCCCTGTGCCCCCCAGCCCCCCTTACACAGGGGAGAGGTTATAACCCATCCCCCACCTCCCCTCACACACCCCAGTGCTCCCTGTGCCCCCCAGCCCCCCTCACACAGGGGAGAGGTTATAACCCCTCCCCCACCTCCCCTCAGACACCCCAGTGCTCCCTGTGCCCCCCAGCCTCCCTCACACAGGGGAGAGGTTATAACCCATCCCCCACCTCCCCTCAGACACCCCAGTGCTCCCTGTGCCCCCCAGCCCCCCTTACACAGGGGAGAGGTTCTAACCCATCCCCCACCTCCCCTCAGACACCCCAGTGCTCCCTGTGCCCCCCCCAGGCCCCCTTACACAGGGGAGAGGTTATAACCCATCCCCCACCTCCCCTCCCACCCCAGTGCTCCCTGTGCCCCCCAGCCCCCCTTACACAGGGGAGAGGTTATAACCCCTCCCCCACCTCCCCTCAGACACCCCAGTGCTCCCTGTGCCCCCCCCAGCCCCCCTTACACAGGGGAGAGGTTATAACCCACCCCCCACCTCCCTCAGACACCCCAGTGCTCCCTGTGCCCCCCAGCCCCCCTTACACAGGGGAGAGGTTATAACCCATCCCCCACCTCCCCTCACACACCCCAGTGCTCCCTGTGCCCCCCAGCCCCCCTTACACAGGGGAGAGGTTATAACCCATCCCCCACCTCCCCTCACACACCCCAGTGCTCCCTGTGCCCCCCCAGCCCCCCTCACACAGGGGAGAGGTTCTAACCCCTCCCCCACCTCCCCTCAGACACCCCAGTGCTCCCTGTGCCCCCCAGCCCCCTCACACAGGGGAGAGGTTCTAACCCATCCCCCACCTCCCCTCTGACACCCCAGTGCTCCCTGTGCCCCACAGCCCCCCTCACACAGGGGAGAGGTTCTAACCCATCCCCCACCTCCCTCAGACACCCCAGTGCTCCCTGTACCCCCCAGCCCCCCTTACACAGGGGGGAGGTTCTAACCCATCCCCCATCTCCCCATAGACACCCCAGTGCTCCCTGTGCCCCCCAGCCCCCCTCACACAGGGGGGAGGTTCTAACCCATCCCCCATCTCCCCATAGACACCCCAGTGCTCCCTGTGCCCCCCCAGCCCCCCTCACACAGGGGGGAGGTTCTAACCCATCCCCCACCTCCCCTCACACACCCCAGTGTTCCCTGTGCCCCCCAGCCCCCCTCACACAGGGGAGAGGTTATAACCCATCCCCCACATCCCCTCAGACACCCCAGTGCTCCCTGTGCCCCCCCAGCCCCCCTCACACAGGGGAGAGGTTATAACCCATCCCCCACCTCCCCCAGACACCCCAGTGCTCCCTGTACCCCCCAGCCCCCCTTACACAGGGGAGAGGTTCTAACCCATCCCCCCTCCCCTCACACACCCCAGTGCTCCCTGTACCCCCCAGCCCCCCTTACACAGGGGAGAGGTTATAACCCATCCCCCACCTCCCCTCACACACCCCAGTGCTCCCTGTGCCCCCCCAACCCCCCCTTACACAGGGGAGAGGTTATAACCCATCCCCCACCTCCCCTCACACACCCCAGTGCTCCCTGTGCCCCCAGCCCCCCTCATACAGGGGAGAGGTTAGAACCCATCCCCCTCCCCTCAGACACCCCAGTGCTCCCTGTGCCCCCCAGCCCCTCTTACACAGGGGAGAGGTTATAACCCATCCCCCCACCTCCCCTCAGACACCCCAGTGCTCCCTGTGCCCCCCAGCCCCCCTTACACAGGGGAGAGGTTATAACCCATCCCCCACCTCCCCTCACACACCCCAGTGCTCCCTGTGCCCCTGTTGTGCTTAAAAGGAGCACCCGGGATCTTTTTCAGGGGGTTAAGGCAACACGCCACATTTATTGAACATCCATAGATCAATCAATATTTATCATAGCTGCATATGACACATCACACTCAAGCACTCACACACACACACACACACGCACTCACACACACGCACTCACACACACGCACTCACACGCACTCACACACACGCACTCACACACACACACACACTCACACACACACACGCACTCACACACGCACTCACACACACACACACACACTCACACACACACTCACACACTCACACGCACTCACACACACTCACACACACACACACACACACACACACACTCACACACACACACACACACACACACACACACTCCGTCTTGTTGTTAGCAAAAGTTGCTCCCCCTAACGGCACTGGCCAGGTGAGTTAGATGGGGGAGGGGTGGAGCCGGGCTTCTGCCGATCCGGATCGATGCTCCCATGTTGACAAGACGAAAACCCAGGGTCCCTCTGCAAGACGCCTCCTATTTATCCCTCTCATGCAGCCAATTAGTCATCACCTCGCCTTTCCTAATGCTGCTCCAGAGAGAGTTCTTCCAAGGGCAGCACTTGCTGCTGGACTCCCAAGGCGTCTGTCTGTCCAGTCTTCTTAATGAGCCCAATTTACAGGTATTGTCTTGGGTCTGGCGCCCAGACCTTCTCCACCCTTGCGACTGCTGCTGGAGGTGCTCCCCTTTCATTCTCCATTCACACCTCGTTCATTTCAACAGGGCAACCAAGGAAAGGGGGGAGCTCAAAAGACATTTTTCCTTACAAGATCTATATATCTTAATACAAAGTTCTAGGAGAAATGTTCCAGAGATTCTATAAGAATCTTAACAAAGATATATCGAAAAGGACAAGATCTTAATACAAAGTCTAATATCACAGCGATTTCTCCACATTGTCCCCCTTTTGACCCTTCAAGAACAATTCTTGAGTGGGTCACACTTTATATAACTAATTAACGGCGATATACTGAGAAGCAATTTGAGCTTGTGGTTGTAATTCAACAAATAGTCTCTTTATCCAACAACACTTTTAAGAAACAATATTTTGCAATAAGATGGAAGCCCAAGTGAGTGACCAACCAGTATGTGTAATGTGGTTACATCAGATCCATTGCTGCACAGGGAGTTGAAAGAAATGCCTCCAGTATTGATCCCAGAAACTCCCTGCTAACAATAGCATAATTGTCAGAGGGGGAAATATTGGCAGTGTACTGCCCCTTACAGTCAGGGATGGGGTTACACTGGCCTTACACTTCCAATTGCCTGCAACACCCAGGTGCATTCAGCTGGCCTTACAGGCTGAAAGTTGATTTAAACATTCCAATGAACACTGATTTTTGTTTGACCAAGGTTTTCACAAATCTATCCTTTATCGTATAGAATCTCTGGAACATTTCTCCTAGAACTTTGTATTAAGACATATAGAGCGTGTAAGAAAAACTGTCTTTTGAGCTCCCCCCTTCCCTTGGTTGCCCTGTTGAAATGAACGAGGTGTGAATGGAGAATGAAAGGGGAGCCCCTACAGCAGCAGTCGCAAGGGTGGAGAGGGGCTGGGCCCCAGACCCAAGACAATACCTGTAAATTGGGCTCATTAAGAAGACTGGACAGACAGATGCCTTGGGAGTCCAGCAGCAAGTGCTGCCCTTGGAAGAACTCTCTCTGGAGCAGCATTAGGAAAGGCGAGGTGATGACTAATTGGCTGCATGAGAGGGATAAATAGGAGGCGTCTTGCAGAGGGACCCTGGGTTTTCGTCTTGTCAACATGGGAGCATCGATCCGGATCGGCAGAAGCCCGGCTCCACCCCTCCCCCATCTAACTCACCTGGCCAGTGCCGTTAGGGGGAGCAACTTTTGGTAACCACAAGACGGAGTGTGTGTGTGTGTGTGTGTGAGTGTGTGAGTGCTTGAGTGTGTGCATGTGTGTGTGTGTGAGTGAGTGCTTGAGTGCGTGTGTGTGAGTGCGTGTGTGTGAGTGCTTGAGTGTGTGTGTGTGTGAGTGCGTGTGCGTGAGTGCATGTGTGTGAGAGTGCTTGAGTGTGTGAGTGCGTGTGCGTGTGAGTGCTTGAGTGTGAGTGAGTGCTTGAGTGCGTGTGAGTGCGTGTGCGTGTGTGAGTGCATGTGTGTGAGTGAGTGCTTGAGTGTGTGAGTGCGTGTGCGTGAGTGCTTGAGTGTGATGTGTCATATGCAGCTATGATAAGTGTGGATTGATCTATGGATGTTCAATAAATGTGGCGTGTTGCCTTAATCCCCTGAAAAAGATCCCGGGTGCTTCTTTTCAGCACAACAGCAGCACCGGTACCAGGGGCTCGGCTGGGTGTTCCGGGCCGGCCCTGTCTCTACGTCACGGCCCCGCTGGGCCTGGTCCCTCTCCGTGGCCCGTGGGCTCTGGCAGGGCGATTCCTCGCGGGGGTGGCAGCCCCCAGCCAGGCGTACGAGCTGTGGCCGGAGGACGGGGGGATCGGCGTAGCAGCCAGTTCCCAAATGTGCAGCCGGGCTGGGAGAGCAGCCATGTTTCCCAGGGCCAGCGAGCAGACGTGGCCTCTCTGGGGCAGGGCCTGAGGCTGCCCGGCTCTGAGCACACGGGGCTCCCGGGCCCAGCCTGGGGTGAGAACCTGGCAGGCCTCTAGGGCCCAGGGATAAGAACATAAGAACATAAGAACGGCCGTACTGGGTCAGACCAAAGGTCCATCTAGCCCAGTATCCTGTCTGCTGACAGTGGCCAGCACCAGGTGCCCCAGAGAGGGTGGACCGAAGACAATGATCAAGCGATTTGTCTCCTGCCATCCCTCTCCAGCCTCTGACAGGCTGTGGGGGGGTGTCACTGAGGGCCAGAGGGATGACCCCTTAAAACCCCTCCTGGCTGGAACCTGGGACCTTCCACTGAGGGATCCCGCCTGGCAGCAATAGTAGACCGTGCCCCTCCGGTGGAGGAGCCCCCGGGCAGCAGGGCCCCCCATTCTCAGGAGCGACTGGGGGAGGAGCTGTGGGCGGAGACGGGAGCCTGGGGCTGGCTCTCTGCGGGACACCGTCCTTGGGCCCGGAACGGGGAGGTTGCTGTGCAGGGGGTGTCACTCAGGGCCAGAGGGAAGGTCACTGCTGCAGGGGGGTGTCACTCAGGGCTGGGGGGGAAGGTTGGTGCGAGGGGGGGTCACTCGGGGAAGGGCAGGAGGTCACTGTGGAGGGGGGTCAGTGGGGGGGGTCACTCAAGGTCAGGGGGGTGGTCGCTGCTGCAGGGGTCCCTCGGGGCTGGGGGGGTCGCTGCTGCAGGGGGTCCCTTGGAGGTGGGGGGGGCGGTCGCCACTGCTGCAGCAGGTCCCTCAGGGGTGGGAGGGGGTGGTCACTGCTGCAGGGGTCCCTTGGGGCGGGGGGGGGTCGCCACTGCTGCAGGGGTCACTTGGGGCGGGGGGGTCGCTGCTGCAGGGGGTCCCTTGGAGGTGGGGGGGTGGTTGCTGCTGCAGGGTGTGACGGCGCGTTGGGGTCCCCCGTCTCCTGCACCCCTGTAATGGCACGAACAGACTCCCCCAGCCAGTAGAATAGAGGTGGTTTATTGCTTCTCCAGGATACAGCACAGCACAGATGTCACCAGGCTACAGGGCAGGCCTAGGATGCCTCAGCCCCCCTTGATATGGGGGGGGTCTTGGCTTCTAACCCCCCCAGCCTGTTGCTGAGGCTGCTTCCTCCATGCTCCCAGACAGAAACTAACTCACTCTCCTCCAGCCCTGCCCCCCAGCCAGGGCAGCATCCCCCTCCCTTTGTCCCTCTCCATGGGGGGTAGCTGGTCAGACCGGTTGAGAGATCCCTTTGCATAATGACCCATCCCTGTCCTTCTGAGCTGTGGGACCGGCGGCAGCCAGTGGGGTTACCACAGACCCATAGAAACCAGCAAGTTCCCCCCCCCCACCACGTCACAGTTCTCCCCCCTCCGAGAGCGAACTGAGCAGGGTCACTCCGCTCGTGACCTAGGGAAGTTCGGGTCCTCTGCGTGGGAACCCGCCCTGGGGACATAGGTGCTCCCCTTGACTCAGGCCGGCCGTGGCGAGGCCCCACATGAGCTGGCTTCCTTCTGTCCACTCGCCGCCCCGCTCCAGGGCGACTGGCACCGGCCTGTCCTTGGGGGTCACACCCACCCTTCCGCTGGCCTTGATCTCTGGCCGGGGTCTCTTGGGCCGGGGCCATGAGCCTAGCGAGCCTCCTCTGGACAGCCAGGGCAGCTTCCACCCCCGATGCTCCATCCAGGGAGGTCTTCCCCTCCCATATCTCTCTCAGCAAACCCAGAGGCTCCTCTATATGGGGTAGGGGCCCCCAAGCCGCTTTCCTACTGTCTTGGGCCTTCCCGCCCCTCTGGCAGGAGTCGCAGGACCGGCAGTACCGCTGCACGGCTGTAAAGATTCCCGGCCAATAGAAGTGCTGGAGCAGCCTCAGCCGGGTGCTCCGGATCCCCCGGTGGCCCCCAACGGGGACATCGTGGGCCAAATACAGCAGCTTGAGGCGATACTTTCGGGGGACGACCAGCTGCCGCTAGACCCCCCATGCCCTCACCTTCCTGGGGGGAAGCCATTCACGGAACAGGAGTCCACGCTCCCGCAGGAATCTCTCCTGGCCACCTCTCCCCAGGGCTGAGCTGCACGGAGGCCAGCCTGGTCCTTCAGCCTCTGCAAGGAGGGGTCTGCCTGCACCTCAGCCTGGAATTCAGCCGCTGAGGCAGGGATCGGGCCCTGTTCCCCACCTTTGCCTAGGTCCGGAGTCCCAGCCTGGCTGGACCCCGTGTCCACTGGGATGGGACCCTGAGGACTCTGCCAGGAGTCCTTCCCTGGATCCAGGTTGCCAGCCCCTCGTTGGCTCTGGCTCCGGGTGGTGACTAGAGCAAGTTGGGATTCATGGGGCCACTCCTCTAGGTCATTCCCCATCAGCACCTCGGTGGGCAAGTGCGGGTGCACCCCCACTTCCTTGAGACCTTCCTTGGCCCCCCATTTCAGATGCACCCAGGCTACAGGCACCTTAAACGGGGACCCGTCTATGCCCTTCAGGGTCAGCTGGGTGTGGGGTAGTATCCGCTCTGGGGCCACTATGTCAGATCGGGCCAGCGTCACCTCCGCCCCCGTGTCCCAGAAGCCCGTCACCTTCCTACCATCCACCTCCAGGGGTACGAGGCACTCGCTCCGCAGGGGCCGTCCTGCCCCCACCCGGTACACGGAGAAATCCGCCTCCCGAGGGTCAGACCTCCCAGGGGAGGTGCACTGAGCATCCTTCCCCCCACTCTGAGCTGAGGTTTGCCTGCCAGCCCCTGCCTCTGGGGCAGCCTGCCCTTCCTCCCGCCCCAGCCAGTTGACCCTTGAAAGTCCCCGGTCCTGGGACCTGGTGCACTGAGCCCTCTTGTGGCCTTTTTGCCCACAGCGCTGGCAAGTTAGGCTTTGGGCTGTCTCTGTCCAGGCCCTGGCTGGTTCTCTGGGGCACAGATGACCTGTTCCCTGGGCTCGCCTCGTAGTTGACTCCCTCCGTCGCTCAGCCGAGGTCCGGTCTCTGCGCGGTTCCCTCTCTCTCCGGGACTCCCGTTCACACCCGGACCGGCTCTCCGTGAACTCATCTGCCGGCCTCCTGGGGGGTCTCTGGTCTCCGGTCCTTGAGCCACAGCCTCAGTTTGGGTGGGCACGCTTCATAGAACTGCTCCATCATGAACAGCTTGAGCAGCTCCTCTGCGGCCTGGGCTCCGACTCCAGACACCCACTTGCGGCCATATTGCGACAGGCGGGAGGCCAGATCCACATAGGTCTCCCATGGCTCCTTCTGCACCCCTCGGAACCTCTTCCTGTACATCTCGGGGGTCAGCCCGAACTTGTGCAGCAGGGCCTCCTTGACTCGGTTGTAATCCCCTGGCTGTAGGTCCTCCAGCTGACTGAGCACTCCGGCCGCCTCCTGGTTCAGTGCAGGGATGAGCTCCTGCAGCCAGTCAGCTGGGGGGACCCGTTGCAGTCCACAGGCCCTCTCAAAGGAGCTGAGGAACCCGTCTATGTCGCCCATGTCCTTCAATTGGGCCACCACGAGCCTCTCCAAGCGTCTGGCAGCCCCGGGACCCTGGGGCCCATCCGCACTTGGAGCAACCGGTGCCCCGCCGGTTCTCCGCTCTGCCATGGCCAACTCATGCTGTCGCTGCCTCTCTCGGTCCTGGCGCTCCTTCTCTCGGTCCTGGTGGTCCCTCTCTCGGTCCTGGCGGTCCCTCTCTCAATCCTCTACTTCCAATTCCTTGATCTGCAGCTGGATCTCCAGCCGCCGCAGCTCTGCTGGGCTGTCCCCTGCCCTAGATGGGCTACGGCTTGCAGGCCTCCCGGGAGACGCTGTCTCATCTCTCCGGTGGGTTCCAGCGCTCCTCTCCCTCTCTGAGCCTGACACACTCTCAGGGGGGGTCTGGCTGCTTCCCCTGGGGACAAGATCCTGGTCCTGTGGCTGGTCATTCTCTTCCAGCTGGGCAATCAGCTGGGCCTTGGTTGCTTTCTGCACAGGCAAGCCCCTCTCTCTGCACAGCCCCACCAGCTCTGCCTTCAAGAGTCGGGCGTAGGCCATCTGCCCGCTGGGCCCCTCTGTGCAGACTCACCAGTCTAGTGCTGCAGCGCCCCACGATTCCCCGGAACCGCTTCGCTCTGTCTCCAGCACGCCTGGCTACTGGGCTCTTGCTTCTACGGCGCCTTGTCGCTCGCCGCTGGAAGCTCCATTCACGGGGTGCAGTGCATCCCACTTCTGACACCAGTGTGACGGCGCTTTGGGGGTCCCCTGTCTCCTGCACCCCGAAATGGCACAAACAGACTCCACCAGCCGGTAGAATAGAGGTGGTTTATTGCTTCTCCAGGATACAGCACAGGACAGATGTCACCAGGCTACAGGGCAGGCCTAGGATGCCTCAGCCCCCCTTGAGATGGGGGGGGTCTCGGCTTCTAACCCCCCCAGCCTGTTGCTGAGGCTGCTTCCTCCATCCTCCCAGACAGAAACTAACTCACTCTCCTCCAGCCCTGCCCCCAGCCAGGGCAGCATCCCCCTCCCTTTGTCCCTCTCCATGGGGGGTAGCTGGTCGGACCGGTTGAGAGATCCCTTTGCATAATGACCCATCCCTGTCCTTCTGGGCTGTGGGACCGGCGGCAGCCAGTGGGGTTACCACAGACCCATAGAAACCAGCAAGTTCCCCCCCACTATGTCACACAGGGGTCACTCGGGCGCTGGGGGGTGGTCGCTGCTGCAGGGGTCCCTTGGGGCTGGGGGGGGTGGTCGCTGCTGCAGGGGGGTCACTTGGGGCTGGGGGGGGTCACTGCTGCGGGGGTCCCTTGGGGTGGGGGCCGAGTGGGGGCTCAGGCAGGGCAGTCCAGGCCGGGCCAGGCCCTGTCTAGCCCCCGGCCCGTGTTTTCCAGGTGAAGGAGGAATGCCGCCTGCTGAACGCTCCCCCCGTCCCGCCCCGGGGGAGCCGGCCCCCCTCCGCCGCCAGCCCCCCCGTCCCTCTGCGCTTCCCGACGCTCCAGGTGGCGCATTCGCCCAGCCCCAGCCTGTCGTACTACTCAGCCGGGCTGCACGACGCGTGAGTGAGCCGCGCCCCGAGGGGGGTCGCCCCCTGCAACGCCCCCCCCCACTGGCCTCCCTGGCCCCGGGAGGGTGGTGGGGGCAGGGGCAGAGGAAGGCCCCAGGGAACACAGGAGCATGAAATGACATGGATGGCGGGGGAGGCGCTACCTTCCATAGCCCCGCCCTGCCCAGGGAGGCCCCGCCCATGCCGGGTAAGCCAATGACAGGCAGGCTCGGGACATCCCTGCCTGGGAGATGCCGCGCTCCCCCCCCCCCAGGTTATCCTGGGCCCCGCAGCCTCAGCGACCCCCGAGTTTCGGGCACGCAGCCAAGGTGGCGCGCCCCGCCCCCCGCAGTCCGTCCATGCACCCCGCCCCCCGCAGTCCATCCATGCGGCCCCGCCCCCCGCAGTCCATCCATGCGGCCCCGCCCCCCGCAGTCCGTCCATGCGGCCCCGCCCCCCGCAGTCCGTCCATGCGGCCCCGCCCCCCGGGCTGGCAGTGCCGCACGGCGCAGGGGCGGGAGGCAGCAGGCCAGGCCTCTAGGCGCCCGAGCCAGGCTGTGGCGGCGGAGCCGGCGGCGGGGGGCTGGCCTGAGCGTTTCTCTCCCCCGCAGGTCGGGGCCGCGGAGCGGGAGCTGCTCGCCCTCCCCGGACTCCTACTCCCTCTACTGCTACCCCTGCACCTGGGGGGACTGCAAGGCCGGGGACGCGGCCGCCCGCCTGCCGCCCAGCGCGCAGCCCAGCCAGGCCTCCTGGGCGGAGCCCTGGGCCTACGCCGAGGCGGGCCCCGGCGTGGCCAGCGGGCGCTCCACGCCCCTGCTGGGGGGCGACGCCGCCATCCAGAACTACCACAGCTGCCCCCGCCTCAAGGGCCCCGCTCCCCCAAAACGCTTCGCCCCCTTCGGGGCCCTGAACCCCTTCGCCAACCCCGCCTACTCGCCCAGCCCCTCCTCCGCCGAGTGGCTGGAGGCCCTGGAGTGGCAGAAGCCCCCCACAGCGCCCGAGCCCCTGGACCTCTTTGAGGGCGCCTGCCCCGAGCCAGAGTGGGGCCACAGCCAGGAGGGCCAGGCTGGGGCCTGCCCTGCCCTGCCGCCGCGCCCCCCCAAGAGCCTGGAGCCGGAGCCCCACAGCACAGCCCCACTCTCGCCCACCATCAGGCGCGGGGCCCAGGGCGGCGTCACCCACGTCTACCTCACGCAGGGCGTCATCGAGGTGCCGCCGGCCTCGGCCCCGCGCTGCAGCCCGGGCGAGAGCGCCAGCCACGTGCCCGGCGCGCCCCGGCTGAACGGCAGCGGCTCGGCCTGGCAGCCGCCCGCCGACCTGGCCGTGCTCTCCGTGGAGGAGGTGTCCCGCTGCCTGCGCTTCATCGGCCTCTCCGAGGACGTGGTGAGCGTCTTCGCCCGCGAGCGCATCGACGGCAGCATCTTCGTGCAGCTGCCCGAGGAGATCCTGGCCGAGGACTTCCGCCTCTCCAAGCTGCAGGTCAAGAAGATCATGCAGTTCATCAAGGGCTGGCGGCCCAAGATCTAGCAGGACGTGGGCGGCTGGGCGGCCGTGGCCCTGGGGCCCGGCTGCTGCGCCCTGATCTATGGACCATGGGTCTGGCCCATGGGCGGGGGCCCAGCGGGTGCGCCGACCCACGGATGATGAGCCCGGCTGGTGTGCGTGGCCCGTGGATGTGGGGCTCAGCTGATGGGCCTGGCCGGTGCATCCAGCCCGTGGATGTTGGACCCAGCGGGTGCGCCCAGATCCATGGTCGTGTGGCCCAGCTGACGGGCCTGGCCTGTGGGCGTGGGGTCGGGCTGTGGCTGGGGGCCCAGCCAGTGCTGCAGGATGTGGGGCTGGGCCCACAGCCCTGCCAGGGACAGGTGGCTTGTACCACAGGGCACCAGCACGCGGCTGTTACTGCCGCCTCCCGAAGCCTGGGCCACGTGCCCACGGGAGAGCCCTGGCTGTGGGTCACCCAGCGCAGGGCTGGCCGCTGCAGGGCCTGGTCCCCCACCCGCTGGCTCCACCCCCCGTGTTCCACACTCTGGCCGGCCCTCCCTTTGCCACGGGTCACACCCGCCTCCTGGGGCACTGCCACTGGCCCTGCTCCCCAAGTCCGCCCCGCAGTGTCACCCGTGCGCCGGGGGGGGCCGAGTGCTCGGCTGGGGCTGCCCCAGGAGGCTGGGTTGGCGCGTGCGGGTGTGCACCAGGCTCAGTGCCCAAGCGGGGCGGGGCCCCCGTCAATGGAGTGCAGCCCGGCCCTGCCGAGGAGCCCCCGGCTGCAGGGGCCATGGGGCACGGTGCCCCCCCCCGGGGCAGGGACCGGCCGTGCTGGGAGCCAGGGCCATGGGGTGCAGTGTGTCCCACGGAGCAGGGACCCGCCGCACCCGCAGCTCTGTCCCCATCCTCCGTCTGCCACCCTGGGGGCACCAGCCAAGGCACCGGGGAGCTGGGCTCCAGCAGGGCCCACGCCTGCCCTTGGGTCAAGGGACCCCCGCTCGCAGCGCCCGGGGGAGAGGGGCCCTTGGCTCAGCAAACCCTGCTCAGCGCGCGGAGGGGAAGGGGGGGCTTGGCTGTTAACATGACCCTGAGGAGCAGCCAATAAAGGTGAAGGAGGCTCCGTGCTGCGAGCGGCTCATGGCAGGGCAGGAGGCAGCTGGGGGGGTGGGTCCCTGGTGGGTCCCTCGTGCCAGGCCAGTCGGGCACAGCAGAGGCTGGGGCCAGATGCCTGCGTCTCATCCCACAGGCCCCAAGCCAGCAGCCTGCAGCCCCCTGCCCCCCCCAGCACAGGCGGGGGCTGAGCACCCAGCTGCAGAAGGCAAGGCCCAGGAACACTCCAGCCGGCCCCTCGCTCTCCCCGTCCCCACAGGCTGCTGGTCCCACCCGCCCCCGCTGGCTGGACACCGACACCAGGGCCCCGGCCCTGCTGGGAGCCATTCGCTGGCCCTGGGAGGAGTCACGCGGCAGGTGCCCTAGGCAGGACCAGCCTGCTGCCCAGCTGCCAGGCGTCTGCCCGGGCCGAGCACCCAGGGAACAGGCCCAGGCTGCGCCCAGGGCAGGGCTCCAGGCCGAGAGGCCCGTGAGTAGCCAGGCTGGCTAGTAACACACAGGCCAGGCAGCCCGGCAGGGCCACACGCTCCCCATGGACAGCCCCTGCAGGGGAGGGAGGTTTCGCAGGAGGCCGGGGGGGGGGGGGGCGGGTCTGGCTCCAGGTTTGGCATCAGGCAGAGCAGCACTGAGCGCAGGGAGGGGACCAGGCCTGCAAGAGACGCCCCAGGCCCTGCTCCTCTCCTCCACCTGAGCCACGCGCCCACCAGGCAGGCCCGAGCTACCCAGCAGGTGTGGGGAGGGGCCGAAAGGAGCCCCAGCCCCCACTCAGGCCCAGGGCAAAGAGCAGCAGGGCTGGGAGCAGTGGCCCAGGGGCCCAGGCCCATTGCAGCCGGTGCTGCCCCCCCCCGATGAACGGCCTGGGGGGAGAGGGCTCCGGGGCCTCGCCCAGAGCCGCTGCGCCACACGGCAGGGCTGCTGGCTGGGCTGGGCAGGAACACAGGCAGCCGGGGGAGGGGAGCCTGCAGCCACGGGCCAGGCTACCCCAGGGGGGCACTGGGCAGGGCAGGGAAGCTGGAGCGGAGCCAAACCCAGCTGGGCACAGGCGGGCGGAGGGAGCAGGAACCGGTTCCTGGGGCTGCCGAGGGCCATGGGAACAGCTGGGCTGGGCTCCCGGCCGCGGGGGCAGCAGCCTGGCGCTCGGCCTGGCCTGCGCTCTGATCTCCAGCCCTTGGGGCCGCGCTCGGCTCTCCTCAGGGCAGGGGCTGCCCCGCCCGAGCCCCCCAGCCCTGCGCAGCGCCTGCAGCCTGCCCCGCGGGGGCCTGGGGAGGCCCAGGAAGCAGGCAGAGGCCAGGAACAAGAGGGGTTTATTCAACATGGCCAGGAGCCGGGGAGCTGGCCCGGCGCGAACGCCTGCTGGACGGAGGCACAGGAGGGCCCGCGCGGGGCTAAGGCTGCCAGCTGCCCAGGCAAGGGGCCACGTCCCGGCGGCCGGGGCGACGTGCAGCAGCTGCTAAGGCACTCGAAGGGCTACAAGCCCCAGACAGTCCAGTGCCCCCTGCTCTGAGACGGGCCGGGCCGGGCGGCTGAGCAGGCTCTGCCCGGAGGCCGGGCGCAGCTTCAGAGGTGGAATTTCTTGCTGGGGTCGTTGGCGTGATCCACCAGCAGCTGGCACGGCGTGAACTGGTTTCCGTAGACGGCCTCGTACTTCCTCAGCTTGTCCACCACCTGCCTGGCTCCAACCGAGTCTGCGTACCGGAAGGGACCTGCCACGAAGCATGCGCCAAGTCAGGGCAGGCGGGCAGCAGCTGTGCCCAGGCAGTCGCCCAGCCAGGCCCTGCCACGCTGCCCACGGAGCAGAGCACAGCAGAACTGCCTAGGGGTTAGGGAGGTGGCCCAGGCAGCTGCAGGGGAAGGCAGGCCCCTGAGTCCTGCCCTGGCCAGCTGCCTGAGCCCCAGTGGCGTTGGGTCCCCCGGGGGCTGCCAGTCCCTCCAGCAGAAACGGACGCCCTATCCCCTGCCACCATTGCTCTTAGGCCTTTGAACCTTCAGGTTCAAGCCAGGGAGGCCTCCTCACAGCAAACTGCTGCACACTGGGGCCAACAGGTGCTAGCCAACCCCGCCCGGATACCCCCCGACCCAGCCATCCGAGCAGACGCGCTCCTACGGGTACAGCCGCACCAATCCAACCCCCGCCACCCCAGCTACCTCCGACCCAGCCATCCGAGCAGACCCGCTTCTGCGGGTACAGCCGCACCAATCCAACCCCCGCCAGCCCAGCTACCTCCGACCCAGCCATCCGAGCAGACGCGCTCCTACGGGTACAGCCGCACCAATCCAACCCCCGCCAGCCCAGCTACCTCCGACCCAGCCATCCGAGCAGACGCGCTCCTACGGGTACAGCCGCACCAATCCAACCCCCGCCAGCCCAGCTACCCCCGGCCCACAGCAGCCATCCGAGCAGACGCGCTCCTGCGGGTACAGCCGCACCAATCCAACCCCCGCCAGCCCAGCTACCCCCGGCCCACAGCAGCCATCCGAGCAGACCCGCTTCTGCGGGTACAGCCGCACCAATCCAACCCCCGCCAGCCCAGCTACCCCCGACCCAGCCATCCGAGCAGACGCGCTCCTGCGGGTACAGCCGCACCAATCCAACCCCCGCCAGCCCAGCTACCCCCGACCCACAGCAGCCATCCGAGCAGACGTGCTCCTGCGGGTACAGCCGCACCAATCCAACCCCCGCCAGCCCAGCTACCCCCGACCCAGCCATCCGAGCAGACGCGCTCCTGTGGGTACAGCCGCACCAATCCAACCCCCGCCAGCCCAGCTACCCCCGACCCAGCCATCCGAGCAGAAGCGCTCCTGCGGGTACAGCCGCACCAATCCAACCCCCGCCAGCCCAGCTACCCCCGGCCCACAGCAGCCATCCGAGCAGACGCGCTCCTGCGGGTACAGCCGCACCAATCCAACCCCCGCCAGCCCAGCTACCCCCGACCCAGCCATCCGAGCAGACGCGCTCCTGCGGGTACAGCCGCACCAATCCAACCCCCGCCAGCCCAGCTACCCCCGACCCAGCCATCCGAGCAGACGCGCTCCTGCGGGTACAGCCGCACCAATCCATCCCCCGCCAGCCCAGCTACCCCCGGCCCACAGCAGCCATCCGAGCAGATGCGCTCCTGCGGGTACAGCCGCACCAATCCAACCCCCGCCAGCCCAGCTACCCCCGACCCAGCCATCCGAGCAGACGCGCTCCTGCGGGTACAGCCGCACCAATCCAACCCCCGCCAGCCCAGCTACCCCCGACCCACAGCAGCCATCCGAGCAGACGCGCTCCTGCGGGTACAGCCGCACCAATCCAACCCCCGCCAGCCCAGCTACCCCCGACCCAGCCATCCGAGCAGACGCGCTCCTGCGGGTAGAGCCCCACCAATCCAACCCCCGCCAGCCCAGCTACCCCCGGCCCACAGCAACCATCCGAGCAGACGCGCTCCTGCGGGTACAGCCGCACCAATCCAACCCCCGCCAGCCCAGCTAACCCCGGCCCACAGCAGCCATCCGAGCAGATGCGGTCCTGCGGGTACAGCCGCACCAATCCAACCCCCGCCAGCCCAGCTACCCCCGACCCAGCCATCCGAGCAGACGCGCTCCTGCGGGTACAGCCGCACCAATCCAACCCCCTCCAGCCCAGCTGCCCCCGGCCCACAGCAGCCATCCGAGCAGACGCGCTCCTGCGGGTACAGCCGCACCAATCCAACCCCCGCCAGCCCAGCTACCCCCAGCCCACACCAGCCATCCGAGCAGACGCGCTCCTGCGGGTAGAGCCGCACCAATCCAACCCCCGCCAGCCCAGCTACCCCCGGCCCACAGCAGCCATCCAAGCAGACGCGCTCCTGCGGGTACAGCCGCACCAATCCAACCCCCGCCAGCCCAGCTACCCCCGACCCACAGCAGCCATCCGAGCAGACGCGCTCCTGCGGGTACAGCCGCACCAATCCAACCCCCGCCAGCCCAGGTACCCCCGACCCAGCCATCCGAGCAGACGCGCTCCTGCGGGTACAGCCGCACCAATCCAACCCCCTCCAGCCCAGCTACCCCCGGCCCACAGCAGCCATCCGAGCAGACGCACTCCTGCGGGTACAGCCGCACCAATCCAACCCCCGCCAGCCCAGCTACCCCCGACCCACAGCAGCCATCCGAGCAGACGCGCTCCTGCGGGTACAGCCGCACCAATCCAACCCCCGCCAGCCCAGCTACCCCCGACCCACAGCAGCCATCCGAGCAGACGCGCTCCTGCGGGTACAGCCGCACCAATCCAACCCCCTCCAGCCCAGATACCCCCGGCCCACAGCAGCCATCCGAGCAGACGCACTCCTGCGGGTACAGCCGCACCAATCCAACCCCCGCCAGCCCAGCTACCCCCGACCCACAGCAGCCATCCGAGCAGACGCGCTCCTGTGGGTACAGCCGCACCAATCCAACCCCCGCCAGCCCAGGTACCCCCGACCCAGCCATCCGAGCAGACGCGCTCCTGCCGGTAGAGCCGCACCAATCCAACCCCCTCCAGCCCAGCTACCCCCAGCCCACAGCAGCCATCCGAGCAGACGCGCTCCTGCGGGTACAGCCGCACCAATCCAACCCCCGCCAGCCCAGCTACCCCCGACCCAGCCATCCGAGCAGACGCGCTCCTGCGGGTACAGCCGCACCAATCCAACCCCCGCCAGCCCAGCTACCCCCGACCCAGCCATCCGAGCAGACGCGCTCCTGCGGGTACAGCCACACCAATCCAACCCCCGCCAGCCCAGGTACCCCCGACCCAGCCATCCGAGCAGACGCGCTCCTGCGGGTACAGCCGCACCAATCCAACCCCCGCCAGCCCAGCTGCCGCCGGCCCACAGCAGCCATCCGAGCAGACGCGCTCCTGCGGGTACAGCCGCACCAATCCAACCCCCGCCAGCCCAGCTGCCGCCGGCCCACAGCAGCCATCCGAACAGACGCGCTCCTGCGGGTACAGCCGCACCAATCCAACCCCCGCCAGCCCAGCTACCCCCTGCCCACAGCAGCCATCCGAGCAGACGCGCTCCTGCGGGTACAGCCGCACCAATCCAACCCCCGCCAGCCCAGCTACCCCCGGCCCACACCAGCCATCCGAGCAGACGCGCTCCTGCGGGTACAGCCGCACCAATCCAACCCCCGCCAGCCCAGCTACCCCCGGCCCACAGCAGCCATCCGAGCAGACGCGCTCCTGCGGGTAGAGCCGCACCAATCCAACCCCCGCCAGCCCAGCTACCCCCGGCCCACAGCAGCCATCCGAGCAGACGCGCTCCTGCGGGTACAGCCGCACCAATCCAACCCCCGCCAGCCCAGCTACCCCCGGCCCACAGCAGCCATCCGAGCAGACGCGCTCCTGCGGGTACAGCCGCACCAATCCAACCCCCGCCAGCCCAGCTGCCCTCGGGGTGGGCAGCGCTTGGAGCACCCCACTGGCAGTGCGGATGGAGCCATGGGCCGGCACGAGGCCGCAGCTCTCCTGGTGCAGCGAAGCCCAGGTGGTCCCAGCCCGTGTCCGGTGGCGCCACTCACCTCCCAGGCAGGGCGGGAAGCCCAGGCCGAACACAGCCCCCATGTCTCCCTCCACCGGGCTGCTCAGGATCCCCTCCTGCAGGCACATCACCGCCTCGTTCACAAAGCGGGTCACCAGGCGCAGCTGGATATCCTCCTCCGTGCAGCTGCAAGGCAGGGGCGTCACTCGGGCAGGTGGGCGGGGAGTGGCATTAGCGCCCGCTTCCTGCCCAGAGGCAGCGAGTCCCGGCCCTGCCCCACGGTGAGCAGCTCTGCCAGGTACTGCTCCCTCTGAATTCTGATCTGTGCACCACCAGGGAGGCGCTCTGCTCATCAGCCTGCAGGGCACCAGGCTGCCAGGCCCGCGGCAGGGACCTCATCTGGGCGTGTGGCTGAGCCTAGAGGAAGGGGACTGTGTGGGCCCCGCTAGCACCAGGCCGCCGGGGAGCAGCGCCAGTAAGCCAGCCCCCACGGCACTGGGCGTTCCACAGGGAGACCCCTGCATCCTGTGCCACCAGCATTTCCCTTGGCGGTCCGGTCCGGCCCAGCCCTGGGGGTGCCGAGGGCTCTGAGCCAGCCCCTTGGGGTTCCACACGGGCTACTTACACCTCCGGCCTGGAGGGCACCTTGAACTGCGCCAAGATCTCGTCCATGCTGGTGTTCACGCTCCTGTTCTTCACGCCTTGCTGGTAGACGTAGAAACCCTTCCCCGCCTTGCGGCCTGCCGGGAAGGGAGGTCAGGCCCTGGCCGAGCTGCAGGGAGCCCACCGGACGCCTGGCCCACGTAGGCTGCCGCAGGGAGGAGCCGCTGGGTCTCGGCCCTCAGAGACGGGAGCGGGCAGGCGCCCTGTGGCGAGGAGGGGCCAGTGCCGGCGTCCCGCCACCGAGACCCGAGCGACCCGCGAGCTGAGTGCAAGCCACAGCTACCACGCAGCCACGGACTCCAGGTCCCCACAGGCGGCCCTGCCTGGGGCACAGCCCTGAGGAACAGCAGAGGCTCCCCCCGCGGCCGCCTGGCCCTGGCCGGTCCCCGCTGGCGCCCTGCCTGGGGCACAGCCCTGAGGAACAGCAGAGGCTCCCCCCGCGGCCGCCTGGCCCTGGCCGGTCCCCACAGGCGGCCCTGCCTGGGGCACAGCCCTGAGGAACAGCAGAGGCTCCCCCCGCGGCCGCCTGGCCCTGGCCGGTCCCCACAGGCGGCCCTGCCTGGGGCACAGCCCTGAGGAACAGCAGAGCCCCCCCCCGCGGCCGCCTGGCCCTGGGACGTCCCCGCTGGCGCCCTGCCTGGGGCACAGCCCTGAGGAACAGCAGAGGCTCCCCCCGCGGCCGCCTGGCCCTGGCTGGTCCCCACAGGCGGCCCTGCCTGGGGCACAGTCCTGAGGAACAGCAGAGGCTCCCCCCGCGGCCGCCTGGCCCTGGCCGGTCCCCACAGGCGGCCCTGCCTGGGGCACAGCCCTGAGGAACAGCAGAGGCTCCCCCCGCGGCCGCCTGGCCCTGGCCGGTCCCCACAGGCGGCCCTGCCTGGGGCACAGCCCTGAGGAACAGCAGAGCCCCCCCCCGCGGCCGCCTGGCCCTGGGACGTCCCCGCTGGCGCCCTGCCTGGGGCACAGCCCTGAGGAACAGCAGAGGCTCCCCCCGCGGCCGCCTGGCCCTGGCCGGTCCCCGCTGGCGGCCCTGCCTGGGGCACAGTCCTGAGGAACAGCAGAGGCTCCCCCCGCGGCCGCCTGGCCCTGGCCGGTCCCCACAGGCGGCCCTGCCTGGGGCACAGCCCTGAGGAACAGCAGAGGCTCCCCCCGCGGCCGCCTGGCCCTGGCTGGTCCCCGCTGGCGCCCTGCCTGGGGCACAGCCCTGAGGAACAGCAGAGGCTCCCCCCGCGGCCGCCTGGCCCTGGCTGGTCCCCACAGGCGGCCCTGCCTGGGGCACAGTCCTGAGGAACAGCAGAGGCTCCCCCCGCGGCCGCCTGGCCCTGGCCGGTCCCCACAGGCGGCCCTGCCTGGGGCACAGCCCTGAGGAACAGCAGAGGCTCCCCCCGCGGCCGCCTGGCCCTGGCCGGTCCCCACAGGCGGCCCTGCCTGGGGCACAGCCCTGAGGAACAGCAGAGGCTCCCCCCGCGGCCGCCTGGCCCTGGCTGGTCCCCGCTGGCGCCCTGCCTGGGGCACAGCCCTGAGGAACAGCAGAGGCTTCCGCCGCGGCCGCCTGGCCCTGGCCGGTCCCCGCTGGCGGCCCTGCCACCAGTACCTGGTCCCGGCAGGCCCGCCGAGCGGAAGCGGCTTTGCGGGCCCACGCCCAGGCGGGAGGCAGCTGCCGGGACTGGGGCCACTCACCTAGAAAGCCCTTCTCCACCATGCACTTCAGGAGCTCCACGTTCCCGCCCCCAAAGCGTGGGCCGAAGGCCTTGCCGAGATCCTCTGCCACGTGCGCCGCCACGTCCACGCCCACCTCGTCCATCAGCGTGGCGGCGCCCACGGGGAAGCCGAACCCCGTGGAAAGGGCGTCCACCTTCTTGGGGTCGGTGCCTTCCTGTGGGGGCAGGGAGGGAGGGGCCGTGAGCTCCCTGGCCCGCCGGGGCTCAGAGCTGGGGATGGCCGGGAGGGGGTCCGCGGGGGCTCCAGCAGCCAGGGTAGCACAGCGAGTGCATGGATGGGGGACGCTGCTCTAGAGCGGGGACCTGGGGGCCGTCGCCACACGCCCCTCAGGGGCAGGGCCGGACTTCGGGGGGAGCAGCACAAGGCCACGTACGCACCTGGAGCACTCGCACCACCTCGGCCAGCATGGGCCCCAGACACCTGGTGGTGTAGAAGCCTGGTCCGTCCTGGCAGAGCGAGAGGGGCAGCGTTAGGGTCAGCGTCCACGCAGGCGCCCAGTGACTGCAGAGCCCCTGGAGCAGCAGGCCTGCGCGTGGGTAGTGCCCGGGAAGGGCCGCAGGCGGGGCAGATCAGCCCTCCCGCAGGGGAGGGGCGCTGTTCTCCGGAGCCCAGGGCGCCTGCGGCCGGCTGAACGTTTCTCCTGGCGGTGCGCCCGCCCCCACGCCATGCACGGACCAATGGCCCGGTCAGCGCGTTCCCTGCATGGCCGGGAGCCCGGCTCAGAGCCCACCCCCTCGATCGCCCCAGGACTCAGCCTGGGACTCTGCTCCCAGGAGCGGCAGCATGTCCCGGCTCCAGGGCACCGGCGGCGGCTAGAAAACCCCAACACGGCATCTGGCCTCCCCACTGGCCAGCTCCCGCCCTGCTGCTCTTCCCCTGCCTGCCCTGCGTGGGCGCCCGAGACGCTGGACAGGGCCCCGCCGCGGCTGCCAGGCTTCCACCTGCGCAGGGTCCTTGTCGGCAGCAGCCGCCCGGGACCCGCCGAAGGGCCCAGCTCTCTAGTGCTCCGCCTGGCTGCTGCAGGGGGGCCTCCTGCCGCCTACGCCCCCGGCCGCGGCCCCCAGAGCGCGCTACCTTGACGACAATGATGACCTTGCCCTGCTTGAGGCCGACGGCTACGGCAGAGGCTGCGGTGTCCGGGGCCGTGTGCTCCGTGGTGATGATCTCCAGCAGCTGCATCTTGTCCACGGGAGAGAAGTAGTGCATGCCGATCACCTGGCGGGAGAGGCGGCGGGAGGGTCAGCGGGTCTCAGGGCGCCCTTCCCCAAGCGAGGGGCGGGGCGGGGCGGGGCTCAGCCACTCTTCAAGGCTAGCTTCCCCCCTTCCCTGCAGCTGGAGGCGCCCGTGCTCAGAGGTTCCCAGGCCCGCCCGGGACGGGAACGGGTGACTCGCCTCCTTTCCAAGGACGCAGGGAGCCCCCGTGGAGGAAGGCGGGACAGACGCAGGGCAGGAACGTCGGGGCCCAGTAGCCCTGGCTGCGGAGGACGCGTCAGGCGTGACGACGGGGAGCCCCGGGCTGAGCCGTGCTTTGGGGAGGCTCTTAGCGGGCCTGGGAGCCGGGCTGGCTCTGTCCGGCGCCCCAAGGGCGGCTGTAACGCTCTAACCGGCGGTGGAGCCAGAACAGAGATGCGTCTTTGCAAAGTTGAGGCCAGTGGCCCAGCCCTGCCGCGGGTACGTCTGGAAGGGGCCCTCCTGGCCGGCCCGGCGGGAAGCAGGCATGTGAACAGGGAAGCGGTTCATCGGTGGCCCAGGGAGCACCGCTCTCCCGGGGAAGGGTTAACCGCTGCCCGGGGCTGGCTCCCAGACCCCACTCAGCCCTGGGGGTGAGGGACTAGTCGACTAGCCAGCAAGGGAGCGCTTAGCACTGGTCAGTCGCCCCCGCCACCTCCATCAGCCAGAGGCAAAGGGGGGGTAGGGTACTGCAAAGGGGCAGCGCGGTGGCTGAGCCCGGGCTCCCTGCCCCACAGGGGGTGGGGGCGTCTTTCGTGTCCTTCGGTACAAGCCTGTCGTGTCGCATCCTTCCCCAGCCAGGCTCCCCGTCCCCCCCATCCCGCCACCACTGGCGTTTCCCCCCATTGCACCCCTGAATCCCCCAGCCTCCCTTCAGCACCTCCTGCACCCCCCTCTTGGCCCCCCCGCTCTACAGCCCCAGGCAGGGATCACAGCCAGCTCCTCGCCCTTCTCCCCAGGGGGACGTGGGGTGTGCGCAGCCCCGGACCTCAGGCCGTCCCCAGGGAGTCCCACCAGCCTCCCCCTCCTCATGCAGCTAGTGGTGCAGGGTCTGGGGAAACTGAGGCTCACACCCACCCACCCACAGTGTCACTGCAGCACAGCACAGGCCAGTCGGATCCGAGACCCACAACACCAGAGCGCACACAGGATTACAGTCGTAGACAGCCCCCCCCATCACACTCCAAGTGACACACAGAGGGCAAAGGCCACTCCCCCGGCCCAGCATCCACAGGCTGGCCACACGGCACTTGGTCCCTGGTGCCTCCCCACAGCCGCCTGCAGCAACCCCAGACCAGCTCTCAGCTCTGCCCGCCAGCAGCAGGGGCTCCGGTACCCACCTTTTCCGGCCTTTTGCTGGCAGCAGCGATCTGACTGATGGGGAGAGCAGACGTGTTGCTGGCAAAGATGCAGTGAGGGGAGACCACCTAGGGAAACAAGAGCAGGCACCATAAACAGCGCGGCCAAGCGGCACAAGCCAGACATGGGCCGGCAGGCTCCCAGGCCTCTGCCACCCTCGCAGGCCTCCAGCTACCACTGAGCATCTCCAGCATGGCAGGAAGCGCCGCAAGGACACAGGGCAGGGCGGTTTTAACGGAGACCCAGGCCAGCGGCTCCGCAAGGACACGGGGAATCATAGAATCATAGGACTGGAAGGGACCTCGAGAGGTCATCGAGTCCAGCCCCCCGCCCTCAAGGCAGGATCAAGCTCCGTCTACACCATCCCTGACAGATGTCTATCTAACCTGTTCTTAAATATCTCCAGAGAGGGAGATTCCACCACCTCCCTTGGCAATTTATTCCAATATTTGACCACCCTGACAGTTAGGAATTTTTTCCTAATGTCCAATCTAAACCTCCTCTGCTGCACTTTAAGCCCATTACTCCTTGTCCTGTCCTCAGAAACCAAGAGGAACAAATTTTCGCCTTCCTCCTTGTGACACCCTTTTAGATATTTGAAAACCGCTATCATGTCCCCCCTTAATCTTCTTTTTTCCAAACTAAACAAGCCCAGTTCATGAAGCCTGGCTTCATAGGTCATGTTCTCTAGACCTTTAATCATTCTTGTCGCTCTTCTCTGTACCCTTTCCAATTTCTCCACATCTTTCTTGAAATGTGGCGCCCAGAACTGGACACAGTACTCCAGCTGAGGCCTAACTAGTGCAGAGTAGAGCGGCAGAATGACTTCACGAGTTTTGCTTACAACACACCTGTTGATACAACCTAGAATCATATTTGCATTTTTTGCAACAGCATCACACTGTTGACTCATATTCAACTTGTGGTCCACTATGACCCCTAGATCCCTTTCCGCCATGCTCCTTCCTAGACAGTCGCTTCCCATCTTGTGTGTATGGAACTGATTGTTCCTTCCTAAGTGGAGCACTTTGCATTTCTCTTTATTAAACCTCATCCTGTTTACCTCTGACCATTTCTCTAACTTGCTAAGGTCATTTTGAATTATGTCCCTATTCTCCATAGAAGTCGCAACCCCACCCAGTTTGGTATCATCTGCAAACTTAATAAGCGTACTCTCTATCCCAATATCTACATCATTGATGAAGATATTGAACAGTACGGGTCCCAAAACAGACCCTTGAGGAACTCCACTTGTTATCCCTTTCCAGCAGGATTTAGAACCGTTAACAACAACTCTCTGACTACGGTTATCCAGCCAATTATGCACCCACCTTATCGTGGCCCTATCTAAGTTATATTTGCCTAGTTTATCAATAAGAATATCATGCGAGACCGTATCAAATGCCTTACTAAAGTCTAGGTATATGACATCCACCGCTTCTCCCTTATCCACAAGGCTCGTTATCCTATCAAAGAAAGCTATCAGATTAGTTTGGCATGACTTGTTCTTCACAAACCCATGCTGTCTATTCCCTATCACTTTATTACCTTCCAAGTGTTTGCATATGATTTCCTTAATTACCTGCTCCATTATCTTCCCTGGGACAGACGTTAAACTGACCGGTCTGTAGTTTCCTGGGTTGTTTTTATTCCCCTTTTTATAGAAGGGCACAATATTTGCCCTTTTCCAGTCTTCTGGAATCTCCCCTGTCTGCCATGATTTTTTAAAGATCATAGCTAAAGGCTCAGATACCTCCTCTATCAGCTCCTTGAGTATCCTGGGATGCATTTCATCAGGACCTGGTGACTTGCTGACATCTAACTTTCCTAAGTGATTTTTAACTTGTTCTTTGTGTATCCTATCTTCTAAACTTACCCTCTCTCTGCTTGTATTCACTACGTTAGGCACACCTCCAGACTTCTCGGTGAAGACCGAAACAAAGAAGTCATTGAGCATCTCCGCCATTTCCAAGTTTCCTGTTACTGCTTCTCCCTCCTCACTAAGCAGTGGGCCTACCCTGTCCTTGGTCTTCCTCTTGCTTTTAATGTATTTATAAAAGGTCTTCTTGTTTCCCTTTATGCCTGTAGCTAGTTTGATCTCATTTTGTGCCTTTGCCTTTCTAATCTTGCCCCTGCATTCCCGTGTTGCTTGCCTATATTCCTCCTTTGTTAGTTGTCCTAGTTTCCATTTTTTATATGACTCCTTTTTTATTTTGAGATCGTGCAAGATCTCCTTGTTAAGCCAAGCTGGTCTTTTACCATATTTTCTATCTTTCCTACACAGTGGAATTGTTTGCTTTTGGGCCCTTAACAACGTCCCTTTGAAATACTTCCAACTCTCCTCAGTTGTTTTTCCCTTCAGTCTTGCTTCCCATGGGACCTTACCTACAAGTTCTCTGAGCTTATCAAAATCTGCCTTCCTGAAATCCATTACCTCAATTGTGCTGGTCTCCCTTCTACCTTTCCTTAAGATCATGAACTCTATTATTTCATGATCACTGTCCCCCATACTGTCTTCCACTTTCAAGTTCTCAACTAGTTCCTCCCTATTTGTTAAAACCAAATCCAGAACAGCTTCTCCTCTGGTAGCTTTTTCAACCTTCTGAAACAGAAAGTTGTCTCCAATGCAGTCCAGAAACTTATTGGATAGCCTGTGCCCCGCTGTGTTAGTTTCCCAACATATGTCTGGATAGTTGAAGTCCCCCATCACCACCAAATCTTGGGCTTTGGATAGTTTTGTTAATTGTTTAAAAAAGGCCTCATCCACCTCTTCCACCTGGCTAGGTGGCCTGTAGTAGACTCCTAGCATGATATCACCCTTGTTTTTTACCCCTTTTAGCTTAACCCAGAGACTCTCTACACAGCTATCTCCTACGTTCATCTCCACTTCAGTCCAAGTGTGTACATTTTTAATATACAAGGCAACCCCTCCTCCCTTTTTTCCCTGTCTGTCCTTCCTGAGCAAGCCGTACCCTTCCATACCAACATTCCAATCATGCGTCCCATCCCACCAGGTTTCTGTAATACCAATGATATCATAGTTGTATTTATTGGTTAGCAATTCCAGTTCTTCCTGCTTAGTACCCATACTTCTCGCATTTGTATATAGGCATCTAAGATATTTGATCTTGCCTCCCTGTTGTGCCCTGACCCTCCTTTCTCCTTGCCATTGTAGGCCGTAGTCCCCCCCATTTCCAACCCATCTCCCAGTCCCGCACATGCCACGGGGCAGGGCGGTTTTAACGGAGACCCAGGCCAGCGGCTCCGCAAGGACACGGGGAGCGGGGCCCCTCGCCGCACCACGGGGCAGGGCGGTTTTAACAGAGACCCAGGCCAGCGGCTCCGCAAGGACACGGGGAGCAGGGCCCCTCGCCGCACCACGGGGCAGGGCGGTTTTAACGGAGACCCAGGCCAGCGGCTCCGCAAGGACACGGGGAGCGGGGCCCCTCGCCGCGCCGTGGGGCAGGGCCGTTTTAACAGAGACCCAGGCCAGCGGTTCCGCAAGGACACGGGGAGCGGGGCCCCTCGCCGCGCCACGGGGCAGGGCGGTTTTAACGGAGACCCAGGCCAGAGACACTCAGCTGCTCCCAGCCAGTGGCAATGCCAGACCTGATGTCGCCCTGCACCCCAGGCTTTCTCCTGCCAACGGCCTGAGCCCGCATGGGACGCCGCTCGCCCAGGGGCCTGCCTGCACGCTCTGCCCGGGCCCCGAGACCCGCTGAGTGTCCGGCGAGCGAGGAGGCAGCGAGCACACAAGGTGGTAAACAAGGGGCCCAGGAGAGAGGGTGGCAGCTGAGCTGCCCACTCGCACGTCAGCCCGCAGGAAAGGAGCTGGGACGTCTCAGCACCTGGCCGAAGGAGGGGGAGCCAGGCAGCAGCAGCACAGTCCTGCCAGGAGAAAGGGACCAGGTGCCTGCAGCCCCCGTGCAGCGCCCGCAGCTGGCCAGGCACCACCTCCTCTGGCAGGAGCCGCGTCCCACGGCTGGGGAAACTCACCGCCTCCACCTCCTTCAGCACTTGGTGTTTGACGCCGAGGTCCTCGAACACGGCTTCGATCACCATGTCGGCCTTCTCGAAGCCCTTGTAATCCAGCTGCCCCGTCAGGCCGCTGAGAACCGTGTCCCTCTCAAACGTCGTCAGGGTCTTCTTCTTCACCTTGTCACTCAGCCTGGGGAGCGGGGAGCTTGGCTAGAGCCCGGCTGGGCTGGACCAGCACCCTTGCCCACGGGGCGCCTGCTGCTCTCCTGGCAGGGTGCGTCGCCAGGCACAGAGCCGCATCCTACGGTTCAGGGGAGGGGCCAAGTCTGGGGCGCAGGGGGGACCAGAAACGGGGCTTTTCGGCCCCTCAGCACACTGGCCCGAGCGGCAGCAGGAAGAGCCGAGCGTGCCCGAGCTCCACAAAGCCTGCGAACAGCTCCCTCCAGAAGGCAGCGGGTCTGGCACAGGGAACCCTGCAGGGATCATGCCTGTCTGGCCAAGGGCCCTTTCACCCCTTGCTCGGCCTGCCCTGCCCGAGGGCCCGCACCAGGCCTCTACACACAGCCAGGGCCCCAGCCAGGCACGCGGAGCCGGCCGGGAAGCACCAGGGCCAAAGCTAAGGAAGGCTCCGGCAAGCCAGCCTGCCCGGGAAGATGCCCCCGGGGATGGGCGTGCCAAGCCTTCCTGCCCCACGTACCCTTTGAAGACCTGTTGCTGCCCTCTGCCCAAGCCTTGCAGCGTTGTGTCCTTCAGGATGGTGGCCAGCCCCTTGTCCACAGACACCTGGGCGATCCCCGCTCCCATCAGGCCGGCGCCCAGTACAGCCAGGGTCCTGCAGCAAAGGGAAGGCGCGTTCACAACCTGCATTGGCCTGGGAGACGCAGGCTCTCAGGGAACCCGACGGGCGCGTCCCCGCAGGGCCCCTTGCGAGCTGTCCCGGGTCAGGCAGCGAGCGCGGCTCTGCTAGTCCCCAGCGAGCTAGCGGGAGTCTCCCTGCTCTCTGCTAAGCAACGCCGCCCCCAAAGCACTCCCCCCGGTCTGTAACCTCTCAGCCAAACCAGCGTCTGTACCAAAGGGCTGGAGCACGGCTCCCGGACGCCATCGTTAACCAGGCTCCAGAGGGCACCTGCACCCGGCCAACCAGCAGCAAGAACACAAGTGAGACACGGATGAACACACGAGCAGTCCTGGACATCGACAGCCGGAACGACAACGGTCCGAGAGCCACAGGACTGCACTGACTCACTGGAGCCCCTTTAACAGAGCTAGACAGACTCGCGGAAGCTGGGTCCGTCAATGGCTGGGAATGGCTGTTCTAGTGCCCGCGGAGCTCACGCATCTCGTGTGGCTGGTGAAATCTACGTCCACAAGACAGCCAGTCTGGGGGCTGCGCCGTCTCCGGGAGCTGCCCTGAAGCGGGACCCCGCCGCCCAGGCGCTGGGGAGTGCAGGCTGCGGGGGAGGAGGCCGGGGCTAGCCGCCTGTACTGGCCACACTGTCCAGGAGTTAGCCTGGCTCCTCCCGGCAAAGCTGTCCAAGCCCACTCCCCGCAGGCTGGGCCAGGTGTGGCCTGGGGCCGCAGCCTGCCCCCTCTGGCTAGAGGATGGAGCTCGCTGACCCCGTGACCAACTGTAGGCGCACGTTACACAAGAGCCAGTTACAAGACCCTGCGTGTGAATCCCACAGCCCTCGCCAGAACCAGTGCGATGCAAGCACCAGCCAGCCCCGGGACACAGCTACCACCCGCAGGGAAGCCTGTGCTGGCAGGAGGCCGGCCTCGCCAAGGACACTGGAACCACGGGGCCCTGCTGGGCAGACCTGGCCGGCACTGGGAGCTCTGCATTCTCGGGACCGCCGAGCGCTCCAACCGCCTGGCTCGGACTCACCTGACCTCTTGCTTTGGCGCCCCAAACTTGTTCTTCTTGCACAGCACCTGGCCGTGGTAGAGCCCCGTCAAGGCCTTGGACTCGGCCGTCAGTGCGAGTTCCCCGAACCTCTGAATGAGGTGAAAAAGGAAGTCAGGCGTCCGGACGCTGGTTCTAGCCGCTCCAACCTTATCAGCATGTGGGGCAGGCCCACCCCCCACAGCACAGACAGGCCAGAGCTGCACACCCGAGCGGAGTACAGCCGCCCAGCGCACCGCCGGAGGGAATCCCATGTGGACAGGCCAGAGCTGCACACCCGAGCGGAGTACAGCCGCCCAGCGCACCGCCGGAGGGAATCCCATGTGGACAGGCCAGAGCTGCACACCCGAGTGGACTACAGCCGCCCAGCACACCACCGGAGGGATTCCTACGCGGACAGGCCAGAGCTGCACACCCGAGCGGAGTACAGCCGCCCAGTGCACCGCCGGAGGGATTTCTACGGGGACAGGCCAGAGCTGCATACCTGAGCGGAGTACAGCCGCCCAGTGCACCGCCGGAGGGATTCCTACGGGGACAGGCCAGAGCTGCACACCCGAGCGGAGTACAGCCGCCCAGCACACCGCCGGAGGGATTCCTACTCGGACAGGCCAGAGCTGCACACCCGAGCCGAGTACAGCCTCCCAGCGCACCGCCCCGCCGGAGGGATTCCTACGGGGACAGGTCAGAGCTGCACACCCGAGTGGACTACAGCCACCCAGCGCACCGCCGGAGGGATTCCTACGGGGACAGGTCAGAGCTGCACACCCGAGTGGAGTATAGCCGCCCAGCGCACCGCCGGAGGGATTCCTACGGGGACAGGCCAGAGCTGCACACCGAAGTGGACTACAGCCGCCCAGCGCACCGCCGGAGGGATTCCTACGGGGACAGGCCAGAGCTGCACACCGAAGTGGACTACAGCTGCCCAGCGCACCGCCAGAGGGATTCCTACACGGACAGGCCAGAGGTGTACACCCGAGCGGAGTACAGCCGCCCAGTGCACCGCCGGAGGGATTCCTACGTGGACAGGCCAGAGCTGCACACCCGAGCGGAGTACAGCAGCCCAGCGCACCGCCCCGCCGGAGGGATTCCTACGTGGACAGGCCAGAGCTGCACACCCGAGCAGAGTACAGCCGCCCAGCGCCCCGCCGGAGAGATTCCTACGCGGACAGGCCAGAGGTGCACACCCGAGCAGAGTACAGCCGCCCAGCGCCCCGCCAGAGGGATTCCTATGCGGACATGCCAGAGCTGCACTGCCCCGCCGGAGGGATTCCTGTGACCCTCCCAGGACCGCAGAACCCTGGCACATCCCTGGAGGCCCATCCAGTCGTGGCCCCTCGTTCCCATGGGCTGCAGTGCTGTCTTGTCAATGGAGGGAGTGACGGGGAAGCCTGTTCTCTAGGGTGCTGAAGAGCAGGCGTGTCCTCCGGCCCTTGCCCACAGACTGCGTAGCCAGAGGGGCCACTGATCTAGCCTGCTCTCCAGCGGCACGCAGGCCCCAGCGCCTCCTGTCCCCATGCTGTGCCTGGTGGTTTCCCCTGGGCTGAGAACCAGGCTGCCTGCTGGCGCCACACCCGCCCGGCCTGGCTGGGGACTTGACCGCAGCCCGTCTCTGCTCCTGCCCGCGTTCCCTGCGCACTGCTCCCAGCTGGGACACCCGCCTGTGGCCCACAGTAGGGCCGGAACATCCCAGTTAAACGGTCAGTGTCACTGGCTAAACTGTTCAACGGGGCAGGTGGGCTAGAGCGGTCCCTCCGCGGAGTGAGCGGCAAGGCTGCCGCCCAGGCGCCGGTGACGTCCCTAGCTCACGTACTCAGCTGTGCAGTCCCCAAGCGGCTGCCTCGGCTACTCCCATGCCCAGCGGCTTTAGGAGCTGCTCTGCCACTGGGCGAGGGTACCGGCCCACTGCAGGGCAGGTGGAGGGGCCACCTTTCTGCCCCTCGGGTTCTAACTAGAAGCCCATCCGGGGAGCAGCACAAGGGTCCTGCTCTCAAAGGCTTACTGCACTGGAGCAGCTGCTCGCCCCGGCCGCCATGCGAGGCAGCGGGAGACGGGGGACTAGCGCCCCACGCTTGGGCCATCTATCAAAGCAAGAGGGAAGGAGGAAGGCAAGACAGGCCAGGCTGGGCACAGGGCACCGCTCCGGGCCCTGCGGGAGGCAGCGGAACACCTCCCCGGGGGCGAACAGCCAGCGAGCTGGACACGTCTTAGCACCGGGTGCTGCAGGAAGCTTCCTGGGGGAGGGTGCTGGGTCTCTGTGCCGCAGGGGCTAAGGCGGCTCCCTGCCTGTCCTGGCACCAGACAGCGCTGTGCCCCAGAAGTCCTAGGTGGAGGTGGGGAGGCGCCCAGGGCTCCGTGCACTGCCCCTGCCCCGAGCTCTAGCGCCGCACTCCCATTGGCTGGGACCCTGCTGCCGGCTGCTTCCAGGGCACAGCCTGGTCTGTGGTGCCAGGAGAGGCAGGAAGCTGCCTTAGCCCCCCTGCACCGCAGACTGGCAGCCCTCAGGGTAAGCCCGTCCTGCCCCGCCCACATGCAGCACCAGCCCCTAACTGGGGCATGCGAGAGCGCGTGCGGAGACCGCTGAGCTAGAGGCAGCAGGCTCCTGGCGTGCCCTGAGGGAAGGAGAGGGGAGCACGCCTGGGACCAGCCTCAGACTCTCCCTCTGGACCCTGAGCTCTGGGCAGAGGGGGCCTGCAGCTGGGCTAGGAGGCGGATGGGCCCCCCAGCTAGGCTGTGGGGGAGGGCATTGAGGAGCACTGGCTGGGGCAGCGGGTAGACGGGCTGGGGCAGGAAACCAACTGGCTTGTCCTCAGGGTTGCTGCAGACGCGCCCGTGGCAGGGCATCGGCGGGAAGGGGGCTGCGTGTGGCGTGACCGGACAAAGACGACGCGCAGAATGGAATTTTTGGCCCAGAACCTCGGGTTGGCGACGGACAGATACTGGACAAGGCAGCCCCCTGCCCTGGTGCGGTGCGGCAGGTCCTGCGCCTCATCCCGCCTGCCCCGTCTCTGGCTGCCACCTCGGGAGGCAGCACTTGACTCCTGAGGGGGTCCCGCCCCCCCGCAGAACGCCTGGGGGGGCAGGGGACAACGGGCGCAGCCCCCGGCCCCGTCTGAGGCAGCGCTCCACGGCACCGTTACCTGGGATTCGGCGAGGTAGCCGGCTTCCAGCCCCTGCTCCAGGCCCGTCTTCACCACCTACAGGCAGAAGAGAAGCGGCAACGAGCCATTTCGGCTCTTCCAGGCCAGTTCCATTCCGGAGACGGACCTGGCGGGCGTCTGCCCCGGGGTTCCTAAAGGTAGGCTCCTGGCAAACCGCTCAACGGGCACTGCGCTCCCGCCGCTTCCCCCCGCGCACCGGGCACCACGCCGGGACACACCGAGTGCCAGCGGGCAGCTCCCGGAGGCTGAAGGCTCAGTTCACATGCACCTGAGTGACCCAGGAGCTTGCACTGAACAGGCATCAGGCACTCTGACCGCGTGCTTGGTGCTGCACACACTTGCCATCCGTGCGCCTCTCCAGGCAGAGGGGTGGGAACGGTGCAAGGGCCCCTCTTAGTGATCCCCCCACCGGGGTTCTGGTGCCCCCTGCTCCCGAACTCCACTGAAGCCGGGGCCACTCAGCGGCCAGGTCTGTGAGGAGTCACCGGCGACTCCTCACAGCAACGGACGGCTGTTTGCATTACCCCAGCCGCCCGGAGCGCAGTCAGGAACCCCGGCCCCGTTGGCACAAGCCACCCCTGCCCCAGCAGCTCCCGCGGATCAGCGCTCGCCTCGGGGCTACCTCGATGATTTTCAGGGGCGCAGGGTAGAGTCCTTTGGTCTGCTTCTGCACCCTGTTCTCCACTGTTTTGTAGACCTGCTGCCTCACGAAGGGGACAGACAGGGCGTAGTCTGTCAGCTCTGCAAGAGGACACGGCAACACTTCAGTGATCTGTCCATGCCACAGGCTGAATGCCACAGCTGGACTCACGTGCCGTGGAAGGAGGGGAGACCCCGTTACATACGCCTAGCGCAGCCTGAGCAGAGGGCCAGCCATTCAGCCAGCTGAACTTCGCCGGCCACGCCAGCGTATAAAACCCACACGCAGCCGAAGGCGTGGAAGGCAAGGGCAGGAACTCCAACGGCCGTCAGCGGAGCAGGCCTGAGGGATTTCGTGGCTGCCCCAACTCCACTAAGGACAGGGAAGTCACTACCCTCGGCGGGCGGGGGGCGGCTCTGAGCACTCCTGCAGAAATTCCACCTGCGCCCCTGGGTCCCAACTCCCCTGTCCCCCGCTGCTGCCATGGGCCGTCCACGCAGCACTCTGCTCCCACGGGGCTCCCAGGGTTACCAGAGCATGGCTGCTGCTCGCCCGGGCTGGCCCGCTTCCTTCCAGGGGGTCTCCTGAGGATTTGGACCTCAGCCCAGAGGGAGGAGGGAATTAGCCCGCTCAGATGCCGGTCGCTGCCTGAACCCCAGGCACTTACTCTGGACCAGCCCCTTCTCCCTTTTGGGGGACACGGTCTTATTGGCTAGTCCTCTGGCAAAGCCAACCGCCACCTCCTCCAGGTACTCAATTGTGCGTTCTTCCGGCGGCTTGAGGCCTGGCCCTGGGAACAGAGAGGACGGGTGAGCGGGGGGACAGCCTGCAGGGGTGGGAACGGCTCTCCCTGCAGAGGGGACCCGCCTCTGCTGATCTCCACAGCGCCACCAGCCCAGTCGAAGAAACCCGCCCCAGGGCTGGGTGAAGCGCTGGGGAGATTCGCTGCTGCAGCTGGGCTGGCCCCAGGGTTCTGGAGGCGTACGGCGGGGCAGAGAGCCGACTTCATTGGACTCTCAAGCTCTCCCAGCCCCTCCCTCAGGCTGCGGAAGGGCACCGGAGTGTCAGTGAACAGCTGTCCCACGGATAGCGTCTCCCTGTCCACCAACACCCCGCAGGGACAGCACCACCGGCTGCCTCCAACAGCGGCCAGACCAGGGGCCACACCCCAGCAGGCTGGGCCCCCACGGAGCTAGCAGCCAGCTCGTCAACCCCGTCCTCTGACCTAGTGGATCAACCAGCTGGTCAACCAGCCCCATCCTCTTCGCTCTGTCGGCACGGATGTTCCTCCCGGTCAGCATCATGTCCAAGGCGGCCGGGAGTCCCACCTGCAAGGCAGAGGGGAGTCAGGCCAGAGACAGCGATGCGGAGGGAGAGGGCCGCTCCTCCCCTGCACTTACCATCTTGGGCAGTCTCTGAGTGCCCCCTGCGCCCGGCAGCAGCCCCAGCAGCACCTCGGGCGTGCCCAGGACGGTCCTCCTGTCCTTGGTCGCTACCCGGTACTGACAGGAGATGGCGACCTGGGAGAGGGACGAAAGCGGAGCCAATAGAGCTGCCTGCAGCTACTGTCGCATACCGCTGGGCCCCGCCCCCACTGGCGTTCCCGCGCCGGCGCCGCCAGCCCCGGGCTCGCCCCGCCCCCACTGGCGTTCCCACGCCGGCGCCGCCAGCCCCGGGCTCGCCCCGCCCCCACTGGCGTTCCCGCGCCGGCGCCGCCAGCCCCGGAATCGCCCCGCCCCCACTGGCGTTCCCGCGCCGGCGCCGCCAGCCCCGGGCTCGCCCCGCCCCCACTGGCGTTCCCGCGCCGGCGCCGCCAGCCCCGGGCTGGCCCCGCCCCCACTGGCGTTCCCACGCCGGCGCCGCCAGCCCCGGGCTCGCCCCGCCCCCACTGGCGTTCCCGCGCCGGCGCCGCCAGCCCCGGGCTCGCCCCGCCCCCACTGGCGTTCCCGCGCCGGCGCCGCCAGCCCCGGGCTCGCCCCGCCCCCACTGGCGTTCCCGCGCCGGCGCCGCCAGCCCCGGGCTCGCCCCGCCCCCACTGGCGTTCCCGCGCCGGCGCCGCCAGCCCCGGGCTCGCCCCGCCCCCGCTGGCGTTGCCGCGCCGGCGCCGCCAGCCCCGGGCTCGCCCCGCCCCCGCTGGCGTTGCCGCGCCGGCGCCGCCAGCCCCGGGCTCGCCCCGCCCCCGCTGGCGTTGCCGCGCCGGCGCCGCCAGCCCCGGGCTCGCCCCGCCCCCGCTGGCGTTGCCGCGCCGGCGCCGCCAGCCCCGGGCTCGCCCTGCCCCCCCGCCGCCGCGCCGGCGCCGCCAGCCCCAGGCTCGCCCCGCCCCCACTGGCGTTCCCACGCCGGCACCGCCAACCCCGGGCTCGCCCCGCCCCCACTGGCATTCCCGCGCCGGCGCCGCCAGCCCCGGGCTCGCCCCGCCCCCACTGGCATTCCCACACCGGCGCCGCCAGCCCCGGGCTCGCCCCGCCCCCACTGGCGTTCCCACGCCGGCGCCGCCCGCCCCGGGCTCATCCGGGCCAGGGTATGCCAGCATCACCTGCTCATCTCATGAAGTGCCGTCAGCGCAGGGGCTGAGCTACAGATTAACCCTGCGGCGCGGAAGAGGCCGTGGGCCCATGCTGCTCTCAGGCCCAGACTCGTCCCTAGATCGCTGCCAACCCCCCGGACACAAGCCAGGGACCAACCCAACCCCCCGATTTCACACCTAGCAAGCCCAACGCGATGCAAACGCCTTCCCTCCAGAGCGCCCGGCAGCTCCAGGCTAATCCTGTCCTGCCACCCTCTGGCGACCCTCTGTTGGGCCGGGGGCCTCTGACCCCAGAAAAGCCAGTGGGGCCGCACAGCAGCGAGAAGCAGAAGAAAAGCCCCAAACACCCCCCCCCACTGACACAGCCCGACTGAGAAGCAGAAAGACCATCCCCACATTCCCCTTCCTCACCAGAGCCAGGGGGCCCAGCCTAGCAGATTGGGCAGCGGGGGGGGGGGGGGGCACGCTGGAGCCCCAGCGTGGGCTCCCCAGTGCTGGGGGGGAGCCCTGAGCCTTGGGGGTCGGATCCGGGCGAGCCGAGGTTCCTCACCCCAGTGCTAGAGCTACCCCTCCGGGGTGGGCAGCAGCACTGTGCCCAGGGGACATTACAAGGGCACTGGACACAGCGTGGGTACAATGACTCCAGGGGGATTCGCCAGAGACCCAGGCCACCCCCACAGGCCACGTCTCATCAGAGAAACACCACTGCAGCAGCACAGTGCTAAGGCATCAGGTCAGCGCCACAACAACTGGCATCTGTCAGGTCTCCTGCGGCTGCACCGGCCTCCCATCCAAACCCCAGCCCTGCCGGGATCCGACTGTCTCACAAGCGAAGCGGAAGGATGCCGATGCCAGAGACCTCAAGTGCAACAGCCCTGGCCATCTCCCTGCACAGAACTCTGCAGGGCTGCTGGCTGCCACGCGGCCTGAAATCCCCTTGGCATCCTCTTAGGAACGCAGCTGGCTGCTCCCAAGAGCCCAGAGACCTCGGCAGCCTCTGGCAGCACCTGCCCTGCGGTACCTCTAGTCCTCCTCCCAGGCAGGACCCGTTGATGGCAGCAACTATGGGCTTGGGGGATTTCTCAAGTCTCTCGAACATCTTCTGCCCGTCCTGAGAAAGCTGAGTCACCTCCTGGGGCGTCTTGCAGGACGCGATCATGCTGCAGCAGGGTAGAGAGGCTGATCAGAGGCGCAGGGCAGGTGGAGGAAGCGTCACTACCACGGGGAGCGCCGCAGGCTCTTGTCTGCCACCCCGCAGGATCCGCATTGCCCCCAGCCCTAGCGCCAAGCAGTGCCGGACGCCTGCGAGACGGGGGCTGGATCCCTGCCCGAGGACTGTGCGGGGCAGAGCGAGAGCTCTGCAAACACGGCCGCCGGGGCGACAGGGTGGAGAGCAGGGAGTGTGCACAGCAGCATTCTGGCCTCACTCAGCCATCAGCCCGGGAGCGTCACCTGGCCTGTCCTTCCGGACCCCAGGAAATAGGAGCCGTGGCTGCTGCCTCCTCCACAGCAGAACCGCTCGCCCCTCTCCCCTTGCCCAGCGGGGCAGAGCAGCACCGAGATCCCCCTTCACTCACGCTTCCCGCCCCCGCCGGCCACGCTGCCGCTTCCTCCAGACACGCGCAATACAAACCCCTCCCCCTTCCTCGCAAGCCGGGGCGTGCGGGCAGCGGGGCTGGCCTGTGGCCTGCAAGCAGATTGCATTTACGCACCCAGGCTCCCAAACGCCGCCTGACCAAAAGGCAGCAACCTGCCGGCGCAAGTAATGTGCGCGTCCGCTGCTACGCGAGCCTCCAGCGCTCAGCCGGGCAGGCGGCCTGGCTCCTGGAACCAGGCAGGAAGCTGGCTCCCCCGACTGCACCTCCGCATTCAGGGAAGTGCTGGCAATGGGGGAGAACGTAGGGGCGAGCAGGGACCTCTGCAACCAGCCAGTCTGACCTGCAGAGCACAGGCCTGGGAGCCTGGCTTAAACAGCTCCTGGCCAGGGGACTCCCCCCTCCAAGCCATCGGCTCCAGGCCCCGCTGAGCTGCCGTTGCCGCTGCCCAGAGACACGGGGCCAGTTGGGGATCAGGCGGCTGCCTCACTACTGAGGAAGCAAGCTCACGTCACGGAGCCTTCTGCTCAAAAGCCAACACGGTGCCAGGCGCCGGCTGTGACTCCCAACACTCACTTGATATCAGCCCCAGCAATGAAGCAGCCTGGCTTGGCAGAGATGAGCACAGCGCTTTTGACAGCCTCGTTGGCCCAGATTTCGTTCATTATCTCTGTGAACTCGGACTGCAGCTGTTTGGACAGGGTGTTGACCTGCGGACAGCAAGCGCACACTGTGCACGCAGAGGGATGACAGGGCGCACCCCTTTCTGCTGCCCACGGGAAAGGACCGTACAAGAGCACAGCTGAGCGGCAGGAGGATTGGAAACATCCACCTCCTCCCTGTCAACCTGGCCCAGAGCAGGGAGACGCTCCACCTGCATGCGCTGGCTTCCTGCAGGGGAGAGGATGCCCAGCCTGGGAAGTCCCGGGGAGCAGGGGGGTCAGCGCTCTGCTACCGTCTGTGCCAGAGGAACACAGGGATTGCGATCCACCTAGACTAGGGGCCATTGCCAATGCTTCAAAGGGGAAACCTCCTAATGAGCTATGAGGAAGGGAATCAGCCAGTGGCTGGCTCCTCACTAGAGCAAGAGGGTGTCTGAGCCAATCACACCTTTGCGTGCTACGTGCCACAGCTCCTATGGCAGAGGGTTCCAGGGCTGATCGACCATCGACTCTACAGACATGTCCCTGGGGTGGGTTGAAATGCATTTCTCTGCTATTTCCTTCTCACGTGTCACGGCATGCCCCCTCGTCTAAACCATCTGCCCCTCCAGATGCCTGCTCTGGACTCGCTCCCTCACTGTCTAGCGGGCCCCGGGAACTAACACAATACCTTGGAATTTGGCGAGTTGAAGCGTACAACCGCGACGTCCCCTTTGACATCGTAGTTAACGTGAGTTCTAGCTGTAGACAAGAAGCAACGTGTCATCTCAGAGTCACATCCTTCCCGGCCGTGGGCAGGAAACGCCACAAGGCAGCGTCTTTACACTTACCCTGAAGAGAAGAAGAGGTGGCAACACTCCGGCAGGCATACCCTACAGAAGGGAGGTTGACAGGCGTTACGGGCGGCCACACTTCAGTTAATTACCTTCAACACAGCCGCCAAGCAAGACGCTGAGCTCCCCCGCCCTGGCCATAGATCAAAGAGTCAGCAGCTTGCACCAAGATTGTCAGGAAGAGCAGAGAACCCAGGCAGCCTGTGTGAGACAGCGCCATGACCCCAGGGCAGGAAGAGCAGAGAACCCAGGCAGCCTGTGTGCGACAGCGCCATGACCCCAGGGCAGGAAGAGCAGAGAACCCAGGCAGCCTGTGTGAGACAGCGCCATGACCCCAGGGCAGGAAGAGCAGAGAACCCAGGCAGCCTGTGTGAGACAGCGCCATGACCCCAGGGCAGGAAGAGCAGAGAACCCAGGCAGCCTGTGTGAGACAGCGCCATGACCCCAGGGCAGGAAGAGCAGAGAACCCAGGCAGCCTGTGAGAGACAGCGCCATGACCCCAGGGCAGGAAGAGCAGAGAACCCAGGCAGCCTGTGAGAGACAGCGCCATGACCCCAGGGCAGGAAGAGCAGAGAACCCAGGCAGCCTGTGTGAGACAGCGCCATGACCCCAGGGCAGGAAGAGCAGAGAACCCAGGCAGCCTGTGTGAGACAGCGCCATGACCCCAGGGCAGGAAGAGCAGAGAACCCAGGCAGCCTGTGTGCGACAGCGCCATGACCCCAGGGCAGGAAGAGCAGAGAACCCAGGCAGCCTGTGTGAGACAGCGCCATGACCCCAGGGCAGGAAGAGCAGAGAACCCAGGCAGCCTGTGTGAGACAGCGCCATGACCCCAGGGCAGGAAGAGCAGAGAACCCAGGCAGCCTGTGTGCGACAGCGCCATGACCCCAGGGCAGGAAGAGCAGAGAACCCAGGCAGCCTGTGTGAGACAGCGCCATGACCCCAGGGCAGGAAGAGCAGAGAACCCAGGCAGCCTGTGTGCGACAGCGCCATGACCCCAGGGCAGGAAGAGCAGAGAACCCAGGCAGCCTGTGTGCGACAGCGCCATGACCCCAGGGCAGGAAGAGCAGAGAACCCAGGCAGCCTGTGTGAGACAGCGCCATGACCCCAGGGCAGGAAGAGCAGAGAACCCAGGCAGCCTGTGAGAGACAGCGCCATGACCCCAGGGCAGGAAGAGCAGAGAACCCAGGCAGCCTGTGTGAGACAGCGCCATGACCCCAGGGCAGGAAGAGCAGAGAACCCAGGCAGCCTGTGTGCGACAGCGCCATGACCCCAGGGCAGGAAGAGCAGAGAACCCAGGCAGCCTGTGTGAGACAGCGCCATGACCCCAGGGCAGGAAGAGCAGAGAACCCAGGCAGCCTGTGTGAGACAGCGCCATGACCCCAGGGCAGGTGACATTACAGCATCATCCACACCAGCACAGGAGGCCCACAGGGCATTTGCCCTTTGCTGTCAGCATCTGTCTGTCCATGTGCAGCAAGCTCCAGAGCCACCTCAGCCTTGTCCTGCCAGCTTGCTCCAGCCTGCTCAGCCCACAGACGGAGGCCTGCACTGCTTCCCAGCGGAGGGTCAGTCACATCTGCACGGAAGCCCTGGTTCTTCTCTCCGCTAGCATCGGCATCCCCACCCGTGGCAGCTGCACGTGCAGGCCGCCCGAGGAGGGGCTCCCGGTGGGGACGGCTTGGGAACCGGTGCTTTACAGGAGCGCGCTCTCTTCCAGGCTCTCGGAGGCCCCACAAACTGAACAAGCCAACAGGGACACTGAGGCTTTAACCTGCAGAGCCATTTTCCTGCCCAGCCGACGTGTGCCTCCTGTCATCGCTACTGTTACTCCAACGCCCCTCCCACTCCTGTTCTAGTGACCTTCACCATGGACAAAAGCCTCCCCCAATGCAATTCTGGGGGGCCAGCGGCTGCTCCCCCCATGCCTGTGGCAGCCTGAGTCAAAGCAGCGATGCATCCCCGGCGGGTATGTGGGCAGCACCAGCCATTAGATTACAAGTCCTACAATGATTTAGCGGGGGTGCCGACCCAGGAGGCAGGCCATGCCTAGCCCGAGACAACCCCTAGAGGGGAATGGCTCTCTAACCAGCGAGCAGGGTCAGTCAGGGATTCATCAGGCACCCCGCACTTCGCTTCCTTGGCAAAGCAGCACGTGTCCCCTACCCTCAGCCACGTCATCTTGGCTCAGAGCTGCGCCGTGCACTTTGCCCTACATTTCTGACTGATCTCTTCAGGCGAGGGAGAGACAGACCTTTGCCCTACACTGCCACACGCCCAGGGACGCAAGCCAAGTCATCGGCTTTGGGAGAACGGACCACGTGTGTCGCAGTCCAGCTCCCTTCCGAGGCGGTGCGGGCAACGGACCCTCGGCAACTTCTTACACAGAAGTTCACCTCCTGGTCTCGCTGGCCAGGCCGGTATTTAAGAGGATTTTCGACCAACTTTGAGACCTGGATTACAAACCCCATGTGAAATCTTTGACAGCCGTACGAGTCTGGCCTCCAGAGGGCCTAGGCTTCCAACCACCAGGCCGCCAGCCAGCCACATGTGATGACCACAAAATACAGTGCTCGCATTGCCAGCACCCCCGCAACTGCTGCAGCAATTAAGTCTGGAGGCCAGGAATAAGGTGATCCAGCTTGTCCTTTGGAGTAAAACAGCACATCACAGTGCAGGAGATGAATAGCTGAGACTAAATTACAAGACCACCACTGGTAGCTTCCCCAACTCTCTGCCCGCCCCTGCAGTCACAGGCAGAGTATAGCGAAGTCTGGGGAGTGCGGCACAAGTCACTAACAGCTGTGCTTTTAGATGTAGAAAAAGGATTTGCATTTGCAGGGCTTGACAAACGGCGGCAAAACCTACTCGCCAGCCCTGCACTGTGCATGAGCAAGACCCGCATTGCGCATGTGCGCGCCGCCGGTGAATGCTGCGACTGGCTGAAATCTACTCGCCACAGGCGAGTAGATTCAGTGATTCGTCGAGCTCTGTGCATGTGGATATGCCAACAATACTCCAGACTTCACCGAACAGGCCTACCTTCTGAAAGATACAGACTCTTATTTCATGAAGTTATGCAAGTAACTCATGGGCTACATTCACACACACACACCCCACCCCAAGTTCCACGGTCTAACAAGCTTTTTTTTCTTAAGTTCTCCTTAAAGACTTTCTGGGAAGTCCTATAAATCCTGGTCTCTACAACCACTTTCAAGAAAACAGATGAACCGTGCACAAAGCTAAAAAGGGTGCTAATAACCTGGGACAAAACGTGCTAACCCTCCCCCTTCCTTTGCCTGCACACAGGAGCGGCCTGAGGCCGACTGCAGCAGCTGGCGCCCTAGGCGGGGCGGCGCGATTGGCGCCCCGCCTATACAGCCGTCAATGGCCGTGATGTCATCATCGGACACCCGGGCCAGCGGCGCCCTAGGCAGCTGCCTAGCTCGCCTAGGCTCACGAGCTGCCCCTGCCTGCACACTATTTAGATTGCAACTCTGGGTCAGGGACCTTGTCACTGCTGTTCTCCCAAGACACTTAAACGTTTTGGCAGCCTAGAAATAAATATGCAAAAGGAGTGACATACTTTTGATGCACGTTATCCTGGAAAATTTGGCTTTATCAAGTTGCACAGGCCAGAGCAGGCTTGGAAAACAATAACCAGGCTCAAAACACAGCAACAATACAAAGTGGCTTAGAGGCAGTTTACAATAATAGCACTGCTACTTTCAGGAGCCAATCATGTACAACTAGCAGCATGAATTTCTACAAATGAAGATTACAGAAAAAACCCTCTCGTACTTTTTAAACAGAACACCAGCAGGCCGCCTTATGGTTTTCACCATTATACTGGAACTAAAAGACTTAAACGAGATTTACTGTTCATGACTTATGTTTTATAGGGCAATGAAAAGAGATTAGTCAGTTTCATTTCTGTTGATAGATTGTAGTAAATTCCACTTTTAAATAGATTTCCAACACTGCAGGGGAAAAGGGTTAAAAACTGTTTCAAGTCTTTAAAAAAGAATAATTAAATATTTACTCACTGGGTTTTGCAATAGCTTGTTTTTACAATAAACTAATTTTGGAAGGTAACTGATTACAGCCTCTGTGATACTTTGCACTTCTCTAGCGCTTTCCATTATTGGTTACCAAAAATGTGACAGACATTAATGAATTTAAGCATCACAAAGGGGGATGCACGAGTTACTGAAGACAAAATTTAATCAAAACTACTCCTGGTGAGAATGAATGCAGAAGAACACCCCCAGCTGGACTTAGGCACTTAGAGACCAGAAGAAATACTCACTCACTTGTAAAATGATCAACAGGAACTATGTGGCGCTATTATTTTGCAGAACAGAACTGGATGTTTATAGATGGGAGACGGAGGCAGGGAAGTTGCCCACCTTGAAAACCACTAGGCAGAAAGCACTATAAGGGCAAAGTATTATTAGGCCAGTGTTTAGCTCACAGAACTTTCGCTGAGGGGAGCGGCTCCCAATGTTGGCTGGTGTGCCGAGGGAGGACACTCCCCCACACCATGACACAGCTGCCCCATTTTCTCCACTCTTGGTCTCTTTCTGTGCTCCTCTCCCTGCTCCCTGACTCACCAGGAGACTGCATGCTGCTTGAGGTGGGAACAGCAGCATCCATAGGTGGCTCCGTAGTGCCAGGGCTCGTGATCTGGAACTAAGCTGAACATCAAGGGAGCAGAAAAGAAATGCTTGGGATGGCCCATGTTTCCTCCCTACACCTGTGAGCTGAACAAGGAGCTGCAAGTGGTGCAAGACAGACTTTCAATCGGTGCCTGTTTTACTAGCAGCTGTGGGAATGTGTGCAACAGGGGTGGCCCCAAAACCATGGAACTTTCCTCATATGCGCTGCTCTTGGCCTCAGTTTTTGCCCTGCCACTGCAAGTACTTGCCCATCCCCCCCGCAAAAAAACCACCCCAAAGTTTGCCAAACACTGATTCAGGGGCATGAAGAACAAAAGACTATTCCAGGCAGACTGCTATCAACTCTGAGGAACTGGGGGTCCAACCAACACATACTTTCAAGGGAGGGCACTGTCAGCCAAAGTGAGGGTGTTCAATATCGGTTAATTGAATAGTTGAGTAACCTCATGAATCCTTATCAGTTAGCCGACTATTCTAGAGTCCCTAGGGGGCAGGGCTGGAAGCCAGTGCACTTCAGCCCCACTCCTGAGGAGTCCCCCTGCCACTCTACGTGGGGTGTCGGGGGGAGCCGGTCCACGAGGAGAGCCAGTTTAAAAACCAGCCTGTCGCCCTGTGTTCCTGCCTCTGATACAGAGGCAACAGCGCAGGGTGGCAGCAGCCCCTGCCTGGTGAGGGGAAGGAAATGCGTGTAGTCTATGGCATTAACTTATAAGCTTTTGCTTATCAGATAATCGGTTAATCAACTGCACTATTATATCCCTAGTGCGAATCCTGAAAACAAGGAACTACAGACACCAGGCTAGTGGGCTAGATGGACCTTTGGTCTGACCCAGTACAGCCATTCTTATGTTCTTACCATGGTGTGTACAATCGTGTATCATTCTGACAGTTACAAGTGTAAATTCAGAGGAGAACCCAGCTCTCTAGCTGTGCATTCGCAGAAGGAAACCCTCACCGCAGGAATATGGGGAGCCCAGTGCCTGGGGCACCTCTGCTGAGCAGAAAAAGAAAGGACCAGACGAATGACAACTGCAGGAGAAGGACTGGGTCACTGAATTAAGAGCCCACTTAATTCCACAAACCAACAAACTCTGATCAGATGTCAAATCATTCCTGTGACTTGACTGAAAGCAGTCAGACTAACGGCTTGTCTATACTGCTGTGCTACCAGGCTGTCAGGTCACTGAGCTGTAACTTTCTTGTTCAGGGGTGTGACAAAGCATCTCCCGAGCACAGCAAGTTACAGCGCTGTGAAGTGTGGGTGTAAACAGGCTCCCAGCACTGGGAACTATGCCCCAAGCATAGAGGCTGTTCATCTAGAGCACTGGGAGAGCTCTACGAGCACACTGCCACAGCCACCTTCCCGCATCAAATCCATTAACTGCAAATGATCTCCGCTAGTCACTAACATTCATCACCCGCCCCGGGAAATGAACAGGGAGCAGCAGCACAACCTCAGAGAGCCCCAGGCCAGGGGTTTGGGGGAGGTGGGATAGCCGCGTGGGGAGAGCTTGTTGCCGCAGCAGGCGTGTGCCGGGAGCCAGGGGGGCTGGGGGCCAGGGTGGCCGGGGCGGCCGGGAGCCAGGGTGGCCGGGGGCCGGGGCGGCGGGGCCGCCGGGAGCCGAGGGGGCCGGGGGGGCCGGGGCGGCCGGGAGCCGGGGGGGCCGGGGATGCTGGGGGCCGGGGGGGCCAGGGTGGCCGGGAGCCGGGGGGGCCGGGGATGCTGGGGGCCGGGGTGGCCGGGAGCCAGGGGCCAGGGGGGCCGGGAGCCGGGGGGGCCGGGGATGCTGGGGGCCGGGGGGGCCAGGGTGGCCGGGAGCCGGGGGGGCCGGGGATGCTGGGGGCCGGGGTGGCCGGGAGCCAGGGGCCAGGGGGGCCGGGAGCCGGGGGGGCCGGGGATGCTGGGGGCCGGGGTGGCCGGGAGCCAGGGGCCAGGGGGGCCGGGAGCCGGGGGGGCCGGGGATGCTGGGGGCCGGGGGGGCCAGGGTGGCCGGGGCCGCCGGGAGCCGGGGCCGCGGCAGAGCCAGAACCCCTGTGACCCGACTGCTGGCGGGCCGGGCTGCTGCGTGTGGCCAGGCCCCCGCGCTCCTGCTACCAGCCCCGCCCGGCGGCCCCAGACGGGCACTCGGCGGGGAGCGCAGCACGGCGAGCCGGGGCGGGGCTCGGCAGCGCCCCCCCCCCCCGGCCCAGCCCCTCACCGAGGCGGCGGGCCGCGCAGTACTTGGCGGCGGCCGTGAAGCGCGTGAGGCTCCCGATCGCGCGCACCGCGGCCGCCATCTTGCTCGGGGAGGTCGAAGCGGCGGCGGGGCGGGTCCTTGAGGCGCGGGGCCTTCGCACCCCCCAGGGCTGCCCGCGGCGCTGCCTGATTGGCTCGCCCAGCCCAGGCGCGGCGCGGGGCGGGCTGCCTTCAGGCACCGGCGCGGGCAGCTACGGCAGGGCCGGCGGGGGCTTTCCTGAGGCAGGCGCCGCCCAGGGCAGCGAGCGGGGCCGCCACCGCGTAGCGACGGTAACGGCCGCGGCGCGAGCCCTGCGGGTCCCTGGCGCGTGGCGCCGCCCCGCCCCGCGTGGGGGAGGGGATCGCTGCAGGTGGCTGGAGGGGGAGGCGCTGCCGGGGACGGGGGACTACGTGGGGGGGGGGGGGGGCTGAAGGAGGCGGGGCCTGGCTGCAGGAGGGGCGGGGCTGTGAGGGGCTGGGGGCCGAAGGAGGCGGGGCCTGGCTGCAGAAGGGGCGGGGCTGTGAGGTGTAGGGGGCCGAAGGAGGCGGGGCCTGGCTGCAGAAGGGGCGGGGCTGTGAGGGGCAGGGGGCTGAAGGAGGCGGGGCCTGGCTGCAGGAGGGGCAGGGCTGTGAGGGGTAGGGGGCTGAAGGAGGCGGGGCCTGGCTGCAGGAGGGGCGGGGCTGTGAGGGGCAGGGGGCTGAAGGAGGCGGGGCCTGGCTGCAGGAGGGGCAGGGCTGTGGGGGGGGCTGAAGGAGGCGGGGCCTGGCTGCAGAAGGGGCGGGGCTGTGAGGGGTAGGGGGCTGAAGGAGGCGGGGCCTGGCTGCAGAAGGGGCGGGGCTGTGAGGGGTAGGGGGCTGAAGGAGGCGGGGCCTGGCTGTAGGAGGGGCGGGGCTGTGAGGGGTAGGGGGCTGAAGGAGGCGGGGCCTGGTTGCAGGAGGGGCGGGGCTGTGAGGGGTAGGGGGCTGAAGGAGGCGGGACCTGGCTGCAGGAGGGGCAGGGCTGTGAGGGGGTAGGGGGCCGAAGGAGGCGGGGCCTGGCTGCAGGAGGGGCAGGGCTGTGAGGGGGTAGGGGGCCGAAGGAGGCGGGGCCTGGCTGCAGAAGGGGCGGGGCTGTGAGGGGCAGGGGGCTGAAGGAGGCGGGGCCTGGCTGTAGAAGGGGCGGGGCTGTGAGGGGTAGGGGGTTGAAGGAGGCGGGGCCTGGCTGCAGAAGGGGCGGGGCTGTGAGGGGTAGGGGGCTGAAGGAGGCGGGGCCTGGCTGCAGGAGGGGCGGGGCTGTGAGGGGTAGGGCGCTGAAGGAGGCGGGGCCTGGCTGCAGGAGGGGCAGGGCTGTGAGGGGCAGGGGGCTGAAGGAGGCGGGGCCTGGTTGCAGGAGGGGCAGGGCTGTGAGGGGCAGGGGGCTGAAGGAGGCGGGGCCTGGCTGCAGGAGGGGCAGGGCTGAAGGGGGCAGGGGGCTGAAGGAGGCGGGGCCTGGCTGCAGAAGGGGCGGGGCTGTGAGGGGTAGGGGGCTGAAGGAGGCGGGGCCTGGCTGCAGAAGGGGCGGGGCTGTGAGGGGTAGGGGGCTGAAGGAGGCGGGGCCTGGCTGTAGGAGGGGCGGGGCTGTGAGGGGTAGGGGGCTGAAGGAGGCGGGGCCTGGTTGCAGGAGGGGCGGGGCTGTGAGGGGTAGGGGGCTGAAGGAGGCGGGACCTGGCTGCAGGAGGGGCAGGGCTGTGAGGGGGTAGGGGGCCGAAGGAGGCGGGGCCTGGCTGCAGGAGGGGCAGGGCTGTGAGGGGGTAGGGGGCCGAAGGAGGCGGGGCCTGGCTGCAGAAGGGGCGGGGCTGTGAGGGGCAGGGGGCTGAAGGAGGCGGGGCCTGGCTGTAGAAGGGGCGGGGCTGTGAGGGGTAGGGGGGGGTTGAAGGAGGCGGGGCCTGGCTGCAGAAGGGGCGGGGCTGTGAGGGGTAGGGGGTTGAAGGAGGCGGGGCCTGGCTGCAGAAGGGGCAGGGCTGTGAGGGGCAGGGGGCTGAAGGAGGCGGGGCCTGGCTGCAGGAGGGGCAGGGCTGTGAGGGGCAGGGGGCTGAAGGAGGCGGGGCCTGGCTGCAGGAGGGGCAGGGCTGTGGGGGGGGCTGAAGGAGGCGGGGCCTGGCTGCAGAAGGGGCGGGGCTGTGAGGGGTAGGGGGCTGAAGGAGGCGGGGCCTGGCTGCAGAAGGGGCGGGGCTGTGAGGGGTAGGGGGCTGAAGGAGGCGGGGCCTGGTTGCAGGAGGGGCGGGGCTGTGAGGGGTAGGGGGCTGAAGGAGGCGGGGCCTGGCTGTAGGAGGGGCGGGGCTGTGAGGGGTAGGGGGCTGAAGGAGGCGGGGCCTGGTTGCAGGAGGGGCGGGGCTGTGAGGGGTAGGGGGCTGAAGGAGGCGGGGCCTGGCTGTAGGAGGGGCAGGGCTGTGAGGGGTAGGGGGCTGAAGGAGGCGGGGCCTGGTTGCAGGAGGGGCGGGGCTGTGAGGGGCAGGGGGCTGAAGGAGGCGGGGCCTGGCTGCAGAAGGGGCGGGGCTGTGAGGGGTAGGGGGCTGAAGGAGGCGGGGCCTGGCTGTAGGAGGGGCGGGGCTGTGAGGGGTAGGGGGCTGAAGGAGGCGGGGCCTGGCTGTAGGATGGGCGGGGCTGTGAGGGGTAGGGGGCTGAAGGAGGCGGGGCCTGGTTGCAGGAGGGGCGGGGCTGTGAGGGGTAGGGGGCTGAAGGAGGCGGGGCCTGGCTGTAGGAGGGGCAGGGCTGTGAGGGGTAGGGGGCTGAAGGAGGCGGGGCCTGGTTGCAGGAGGGGCGGGGCTGTGAGGGGCAGGGGGCTGAAGGAGGCGGGGCCTGGCTGCAGAAGGGGCGGGGCTGTGAGGGGTAGGGGGCTGAAGGAGGCGGGGCCTGGCTGTAGGAGGGGCGGGGCTGTGAGGGGTAGGGGGCTGAAGGAGGCGGGGCCTGGCTGCAGAAGGGGCGGGGCTGTGAGGGGCTGGGGGCTGAAGGAGGCGGGGCCTGGCTGTAGGAGGGGCGGGGCTGTGAGGGGTAGGGGGCTGAAGGAGGCGGGGCCTGGCTGCAGGAGGGGCGGGGCTGTGAGGGGTAGGGCGCTGAAGGAGGCGGGGCCTGGCTGCAGGAGGGGCAGGGCTGTGAGGGGCAGGGGGCTGAAGGAGGCGGGGCCTGGTTGCAGGAGGGGCAGGGCTGTGAGGGGCAGGGGGCTGAAGGAGGCGGGGCCTGGCTGCAGAAGGGGAGAGCTGTGAGGGGTAGGAGGCTGAAGGAGGCGGGGCCTGGCTGCAGGAGGGGCAGGGCTGAAGGGGGCAGGGGGCTGAAGGAGGCGGGGCCTGGCTGCAGAAGGGGAGAGCTGTGAGGGGTAGGAGGCTGAAGGAGGCGGGGCCTGGTTGCAGGAGGGGCAGGGCTGTGAGGGGCAGGGGGCTGAAGGAGGCGGGGCCTGGCTGCAGAAGGGGAGAGCTGTGAGGGGTAGGAGGCTGAAGGAGGCGGGGCCTGGCTGCAGGAGGGGTAGGGCTGTGAGGGGCAGAGGGCTGAAGGAGGTGGGGCCTAGCTGCAGGAGGGGCAGAGGGTTAAAGGAGGCGGGACCTGGCTGCAGGAGGGGCAGGGCTGTGGGGGGGGCTGAAGGAGGCGGGGCCTGGCTGCAGAAGGGGCAGGGCTGTGAGGGGTAGGGGGCTGAAGGAGGCGGGCCTGGCTGCAGGAGGGGTAGGGCTGTGAGCGGCAGTGGGGTGAAGGAGGTGGGGGCTGGCTGCAGGAGGGGTAGGGCTGTGAGGGGTAGAGGGCTGAAGGAGGTGGGGCCTGGCAGCAGGAGGGGTGGAGCTCTGAGAGGCAGGGGGCTGAAGGAGGCGGGGCCTGGCTGCAGGAGGGGTAGGGCTGTGAGGGGCTGAAGGAGGTGGGGCCTGGCTGCAGGAGGGGTAGGGCTGTGAGGGGCTGAAGGAGGTGGGGCCTGGCTGCAGGAGGGGTAGGGCTGCTGGGGGCTGAAGGAGGCGGGGCCTGGCTGTAGGAGGGGCAGGGCTGTGAGGGGCAGAGGGTTGAAGGAGGCGGGACCTGGCTGCAGGAGGGGCAGGGCTGTGGGGGGGCTGAATGAGGCGGGGCCTGGCTGCAGGAGAGGTGAGCCTAGGGGCTGTAAGGGGCTGGGTGAAGCTGTGGGCAGGGGTGGCCTGTGCTCTCACCCTGGAGCTGATCCCCAGGAGGGCTCAGGGGGCAGAGATCCCTGCTGGCCCAGGCACTTGCATCTATTGAATCCCGGGGTGGTTCCCCAGGTCGGCTGGCGCCTGTGGTGGGTGACTGATCGGGACAGAGATGAGCTTGAGTAAAGGCTGGGTGCCAGCAGGAACAACCCCACAGCAAGTTCCAGCAGTTGTGGTGTCTGTGGGGGGGCATTTTAAAATGTGTCTGTCCAGGACCCCTTGGAACATACTGAACAGCCCTGATCCTAGAAGAGGAATGAGTCACTATTTACTTGTATTAGTCAGGCCTAAAGCTCCAGTGTTAGGCACAGCTCAAACACCACAAAAAGTCCCTCCCCCAGTGGATACTGGGTTGACCTTGATGGGTCTTCTCTATTTCCATTGTCTTTGGCTGCATGTGGACTGGCTAGCTTGCCCATTCTGAAACCTCTGAACAAGTTAATTGCTGTCCTTCCTCTCCTGCACTATTCTAGATTTCAAAATGACTTCCATGTTGAGCCGTGCTATCAGACGCCTCCCTGCTACCTCTGCGTGGGCTTTCAGATTCTGTAAGTGTTGTTCTTGTTAAAAAATTAAGTCAATGCCATGTAAAAGAACGCTGTCATTTTGCTGTTTTTAAAAAAGAGGTTAGAAGTAGATTCATGGGTGCCACCGGCACCCAAGTCTCCTTGCCATTTTATGATTTTTATGACCACTTTTCCTGTTTTAAAGTGTTTTTTTCCTTGTTGCTGTGCAAAACTCCACAAACTGGCTATACGCAATGCATACAACATTTTTTTCTGTATGTGCAGTTTCCATAGGTTACTTGTCTACATTTTTCTTACTATTATTACACATTTTTAAGTATTATAGGCAACTTTTTTGTTCAGTAGTTGTTCTGACTCTGTGTTTTGTGTTTTAGCAGCAAGACCCTTCAGTTGCTCGCCTCTGTCCCAAGCCACAGGTAAAGTGAATGCACTAAAACTTCAATGCTAGGTGCCTCCTCATACCTAGCCCAGGCTGTAATATAACAGGTTGGTCTGGGTACCACTGAGAGTGACAAAGCAGGGTGAATTGCTCAAAACCAAGGCTACTTACAGGCCGAGACTGGGGTCCTTCCCTATAAGGCACCAAACCAGTCACACAGAGCACTTCAGCTGCCACTCTGGCCAGTAAGAAGCCCCATGAGCAAACCCCCTTAGACACATCAGTATTCCCTGTGCCACAACCAGACCCACACTTTATACTGGCGAGAGGTTATAAAACCCAATCTCAGCAACTCCGAACACGTTCTCCAAGTCCCAAAGAACCAGTCACAGTCCCCAGTCAGTTTATACCTCGGCTTTTACCCAAAAGAGCCTGCTATGCCAATCCCTTAGAATCTAAAAATCTAAAGGTTTATTAATTAAAAAAAAAAAAGGTTGATAGTGAGATTAAGGAGAATACATTTCAGACATCGATCACCAAGTTTTTGATGCAGGCTCTTAGCAGAGATGTAACAAACTGCCAGCTTAAAAGTCCCGAGTGCATCCTGTGTCAGGATAGGTCAGCAAATAGTTCCTGGCCCTCTCTTCATAGCAAAGGTGCTTCTGGAATCAGGAGCAGGATTGAAGACAAGATGGAGGCGCCCTCATGGTATTTTTATAATCTTTTCCTGGATGCTGGTGCCTCCCAAAATGTGCTGATCACATGACCCACAAACCAGTTTCTTTCCTCAGGCAAGGGGCCATTGTGTGCTCCTCAGGTGTCAGTTGTCGACACTCTGTGCAGTATCTAGACAGTGCTTGGTCCTGCCACGAGGGCAGGGGACTGGACTTGATGACCTCTGGAGGTCCCTTCCATCTATAGCAGTGTTTCTTAAACTTTTTAAGACCGAGAAACACCAAACAATTTTTTTATGAGGCACACCAAGGATTTTTTGGGGGGGAGGGGGGAAGTTGTTGAGGGGACAAAAAAGGTTGCCTGCCCCTTTAAGAGTGGCCATTTTGAACTCTGTTGTTCTCCGCAGCACACCTGTGTGCCAGGAAACACAGTTTAAGAAACACTGATCTGTAGTGTTCTTTGATTCTAGTAGTATTTATTTTGTAAATAAAATCTTGCTCCAGACTTGCTCAGATTCTAGTCAGTAGCTGTTTACATATTCTCTTCAAACAGTCCAGCCCAAAAGTAAGAAAACCTTAGCCAAAAATGGTGTGAAGAATATCGTGGTGGTGGACGGGGTCCGCATTCCATTTTTGCAATCTGGCACCTCGTAAGTATGAAAAAAAATCACACCCCTTTGCTTTGGTTAATTGTGTGGAAAGATACAGGTAGAATCTGAACGGAAGCCGTTGGGCTTGGTATAGTTGTACCTCTCTAGCTGCACTCACTTTGCTCTGTGCCTGATGTGTGCTTGCTCGCTGTCCTGACATTGTAGATACTCTTACGCATAAGAGGAAAACGTAACCAATGGAATAGCTGCAAGGAGCTAAACAACTTGTTTTTCTGATTGTCCCTGGGTTTCTAGATTTGGTGGTTTGTTCTGGTCCCTTCCTTGGGTTGTGTTTTTAGTCTTGACAAGATTGTGGGTTTCTGTTACACAGGTAGAACTATCTGCGAGCCCTGCTACATATTAGAAGCATGAAGGAGTTGGGCATTCTAGAGTTATGTGATTTCCCCAGGAGTTAGAATACATATCTTGTGACTCCAGTGTCTCGTCAGGGGTTAGACTCGCCTAAAAGATTGCAATCAACTAAGGCTGCAGCTGCGACCATGTGGTACCTTATATACAGCAGTGGTGAGCTAGGGCTTCCTCTCTTTCTTCTTTGTATTCTTTGCCTTCCAGTGATAACAGAGAAAATCGCGTGTATATTGGGCTGGGTTGGGAGGTTAGATTTTCCAGGCTTGACATAGAGCCACTGTACATAGCAACATGCAGCCCAACAGATATGTCTTTAGATGCCATTCATGTGACTACACCTATGATTGAAAACTGGGTTCAAGACCCAGGCACAGTCCGGTCGTCCTGGCAGGAGTAAATGACATCATATGATTTTGTTAGAAACCTGTTACTTAATGCCTTCAACGTCATAGCTGAATCGGGACCGTTTCTAATACTTCCCTAGAGTTGAGACTGCTGCTGCTGTATCTTGTTTCAGTGACTGTAGGCTGGTTCCCCGCATGTGGATATTTTGGTCTCCACAAAGAAGGCTGTGAAATGCCCATGTTTAAGTGTAGACGCTCCATGACTGCTCATTGGATGCCATACTCTGTTCTATTAATGCGCGCTCTGAATGAGTTCACTCTGTCTTACCTTCCAGATACGCAGACCTGATGCCGCATGACTTGGGTAGAGCCTCGCTGCAGTGAGTAAACAAGAACTACGTGGAAGAGGAGCTTAGAAAACCAGCCTGCACAGGGGTTTTGTGCTGGGGAGTTGACCTAGTGCTGGGAGCCAGGGTTCCTAGGCTGTATTCCCTGCCTTATCATGCAGCTTGTGTGACCAAGGGCAAGTCATTTCACCTTTCTGCCTCACCTGTCACCTTCATACCAAATGGTGATGCTGCTGAATGCTTGTGAAGCATTTTGAGAGCCTTGGACGGAAAGCACTGCCCGGATGCACATCAGGGACGTATCTGTCCTCCTCCTGGCCAGCTCTGCTTCAGACGATCTGCTGTTGAATGTGTTTGGTGCTGGGTGATACAGTGAGCTCTGAGCAAACTGGGAGAGTGAGGGAGACCAGGGAAAGCTACCTTACTGCTGTGTTTCATCGCTCTTCTCTCTGGTGCCTTCTCCAGTCTGCAGTGTGGCAGCTGTGTGGGAAGGGAGGGATTTGAATGGGGAAAGCTGGGGTCCTGACAGGTTGGTTTGAGAGGTCATTCCATGCTTGCTTCTGGGACAGTGTGGAAGAAGATGTGAAGGCAGGAGTTTGGGGTGGGTTTCATGGCTGGCATTGTTGATGAGCCGTGGGGGCATCCAAGCCAAGCAGTTGAGATGTGACATGAAGGCTGGGTTGGAGTCGAGCAAAGCTTTGGCTGTGAGGTTGATGCCGTAGGCGAGGGGGAGCCGAGAAGGGATTCCAAGAGGAGTCAGTCTGATTGGCGGCCTGCAAACAGTGCACTTTGTAGTCGTGGGCTGCGTGCTGGTGTTACGTGATGTGCGCTGGGGCCTTGGCTCTGGTCAGGGCATTGACAGCTGCCATAGAGACCCCTGCCTGCATCACATTGACTCTTACATTGTACTGGATGGTTTGAGGAAGTCAGAACTCAAATTTATGTTTGTGCAACAGAGTGAGAAGGTGGATAGGGCTGTTTGTCAGAGACCCTGGAGCATTTGTATACGTATTTTCCATGGAACATAAGAGCGGCCAGACTGAGTCAGACCAACAGCCCATCCAGCCCAGTGTCCTGTCTGCCCACAGTGGCCAGTGCCAGGTGCCCCAGAGGGAGGGAACACAACAGGGAATCATCTCGTGATCCCTCCCCTGTCCCCCACCTCCAGACAAACAGAGGCTAGGGACACCATTCCTACCCAGCCTGGCTAATAGCCATTGATGGACCTAACCTCTATGAATATATCCAGTTCTTTTTTGAACCCTGTTCTAGCCTTTACCACATCCTCTGGCGAGGAGTTCCACAGGTTGACTATGTGCTGAGTGAAGAAAAAATTTCTTTTATTTATTTTAAACCTGCTGCTTATTCATTTCATTGGGTGACCTCTAGTTCTTATATTGTGGGAATAAGCTAATAACTTTTCCTTATTCCCTTTTTCCACCAGTCATGATTTTATAGACCTCTCTCATATCCCCCCTTAATCTCCTCTTTTCTAAGATGAGAAGTGCCAGTCTTCTTAATCTCTCTTCATATGGAGCCCGTTCCAAACCCCTAATCATTTTTGTTGCCCTTTTCTGAACCTTTTCTAATGCCATATATCTTTTTTAAGCTAAGGCAACCACATCTGTACACAGTATTCAAGCTGTGGCCGTACCATGGTTTTATATTGAGGCAATAAGGTATTTTCTGTCTTATTCGCTATCCCTTTTTTAATGACTCCTAACTTCTATTTGCTTTTTTCACTGCCGCTGTACCCTGAGTGGATGGTTTCAGAGAACTATCCACAGTGACTCTGAGCTCTCTCTTGAGTAGTTGTAGGCAAATTAGTCCCCATCCTATTGTATGTATAGTTGGGACTATTGTTTCCAAAGTGCATTACTTTACATTTATCCACATTCAATTTCATTTGCCATTTTGTTGCCCAATCACTCAGTTTGGTGAGATCTTTTAGAAGCTCTTCACAGTCTGCTTTGGTCTTAACTACCTTGAGCAGTTTGGTGTGATCTGCAAATTTTGCCACCTCACTGTTTAACCCTTTGTCTGATCATTTATGAATAAGTTGAATAGGATTGGTCTCAGGACAGACCCTGGGGGGACCCCACTAGTTACCTCTCTCCACTATGAAAACTGACCCTTTATTCCTACCTTTTGTTTCCTGTCTTTTAACCAGTTATCAATCCACAAAAGGACCTTCCCTCTTATCCCATGACAACTTACTTTACTTAAGAGCCTTTGATGAGGAACCTCGTGAAAGGCTTTTCGGAAATTTAAGTACACTATATCTACTGGATCCCCCTTGTCCACATATTTGTTGATCCCCTCAAAGAACTCTAGTAGATTAGTAAGGCAGGATTTCCCTTTACAGAAACCATGTTGACTTCCCCCAACAAATTATATTCATCCATGTGTTTGTGATATATGAAGAATGGAAATATGAAAAAAGCGCTGCTTGTCTTCTGCAGAAGCAGTAGATGTTCAAAAGCTATGGGGCAGGCTGGCTTGACATCTGTCTCCCCCTTCTTGCCTCTGTTTTTGACTTGAGCTTCCCCAGGATGAGGGAGAGAGGTAGTAACCACATGTGCATTGGAGGGGACAGTGGCTTTATTGAAGTAGAGGTGGAGTTTCCTTTAATCAGAGCTCTTTCTGCAGGCAGCCTCCTCCCTGAATAGGAAAGTACGCTTGCTGTTTGTCCCTGTTCTGCAGGCTAGCCGGGCCCATCAACTGTAGTGGGGGAAAGGGACAGCTGCCCCGGGGCTCGGTGATTCAAAAGGGCCTGGGGTTCCTGGCTACCACTGTTGTTACTGCAGCCGCCAGAGCCCTGTGCGGTGTGCTCCTGGAGGGCTGCCTGGGGGAGGCTAACCCCGCCCCTTTTGCCTGAGGCCCCGCCCCTTCTGGGAGCACAGCATCGGCTGCCCTAGGCCTTGCCCAGGCTAGCTTTTGAAATTGGGTGCCTAGGGGCTGGCAAGGTAGCACTTCCTTTGTTGATGCTGATTTTCTTGTCTGACTTCTCTCAGAGGGCTGCTGAACCGGACCAGCGTTCCGAAGGATGTTGTGGATTACATTATTTTTGGCACAGTTATCCAGGAGGTGAAAACAAGCAATGTTGCTAGAGAGGTGGGTTAAATGAAGCAGGTAATTCTCCAAAGCTTGTTTAAACATCTAACCGGAGAGAACTAATCCTTATGAAAGAATCAGCTCATCACACTTCTGTGTGCATTGGCAAAGAAAGCCATTGATGCTTCGTTGCGCAGCAAGTAATTGAACGGCACTCCCATTCCGTTAAATCTGCCCTTTGACAGATCATTCTAGTTCTCTGCACTGTGCAGTCCCTCCTACCAGAAAAGCAGGACCCTGTTAAGGCACGATTGATCGTCCTGCTTGAACTGTCCACTTGTGATCAAGCTCTGCTTTGCCAGAAATACTTAACCCTGCAGTATTTTGTAAAAAGTCAAGCAGGGCAGCATTTGAGTGCTGGGGGCAGATACAAAGAGAGAAGTGACTACACTTTGTCCCCTTTTATGCAGAAGTCTTTCTGTGAAGCCATCTGCATAACATTAGACCTGATTCTGTTCTGATCAGTCTAGGCTCTGACCCCTCAGCTGGCCTGCTGTGCAGCAGCCAGCAACATTCCCTCCAAAAGCAACCCACCGAAAACACGTTTCATAATTTCTCCTAAATGCACGTGTTATTACAGCGGTTGTTTTCCTATGTCCAAGTGTTTTCCTTGAACTCCCCTGTCAACTGAGACTGGTTTAATTTTAACTTCCAAAGAAGTTGTGAACTTTCAACTAGTTGGCCATGTGTCAGTGAAGGCGTGTCATCTCGTGGCAGCACGCGGTCCAGAGTATTATCCTTTTGGGCCTCAGGCCTCCACTGTGGACTCTGCTAAAGCTTGTGGGCATTCCATTGTAAATCCTTACATCAGGAAAGCTTGATCAGCAGCAAACATTTATTGTTTAGTTCTATGCAAATTGCAGCTTGTCCTCTACTGCGGAGTGTTCAGATTAGCCAACACAGTGGCCTCCGCTTCCTTGCCTCTGATAGAGGATGGGGTGAAGAAAAGGTCTATGAAGTTTTGGAACTATGGGCAGTGTTGCACAGCAGGGATTTGTCCGTTCGCTAGGGGCTGATGATGTTGCCCACGTGGTTTGATAAAGAGGCAGGCAGCAGACCAGCTCTCTGCTTGCAACAGGAGGAGGATTCCTCCTAGTGAGTGCGTGCCGAGTGCCTTACCTCAGCTGCGTAGGTGGGAACTTGACCCGTTCGTAGCTTAGCCTGCAGAGATGCCTGCCGTTTCATGTTCCAAGTAGGGATGTCAACAAGTAGTTGACAAGCCAGGGTTTATCTTCTAATCAGTTAATCTTGTCGGCTACTCACATCCCCCCCCCCTCGCTGCCTCTGTATCGGAGGGGGAAGCATCTTGCGGAACAGCCTCTGTCTGCGTGGCGCTTGGACCCCCATGGACAGGGGCTGCTGCCACCCTGCACTGCTGCCTCTGTATCAGAGGCAGCAGCGTGGGGGGCAAGCAGCTGGTGTGCATGGGGAGCTCATTTTTAAATGGACTCCCCTCGCGGACCAGCTCCCTTCTGCCTCTGATACAGGGGGCCCCCAAGAGTGGGGCCCAGAGAGTACTGGTTGCCAGCCCCACCCCCAGGGACTATCAAATAGTTGTGTAACCACAAAGATTTCATGCAGTTACTCGACTATCTGGTTAAGCGATAGCTAGCATCCCTATTTCCAGGAGTGAGGGCTGCGAGGTAGAACTGGTGCGGGCATTTAATCATTATTTTGTGTTTCCCATAGGCTGCCTTGGGAGCTGGCTTCTCTGATAAGACCCCAGCCCACACAGTCACTATGGCTTGCATCTCGTCAAACCAAGCTATGACCACAGGTATGTTGGCTGAAGGAAGAGGCAATAGGTCAGAAGCTGGCATTGGTAGCCTCTCCGCTGTCCTACCTGCACGTCTTGCTGAGCACGCTTGCGTGTCTGGAGGGGGGCTAGAAAGGGAGCAGGGCGGCTATGGAGCCACTGCTTCAGTCACACTTCGCAGAGCTTGCTTTTCCTGGAGTGTTCCAGGTCTGCGGGAGCCAGGCCATCAGCTGCATTCAGGGGCAGTCGCCACTCAGATTCAGAATTGCCCTAAAAACCTGCAAGTGAAAGGCTCGAACTTGACCAAGTTGCAGCCTTTCCTGGTGACCGAGCAAAACCTGAAGCGCTAGGTTTCTGCCCCAAGTTATTTGAGGGAGATTGTCGCCTCGATTCCTTCCATGAAAACTGGGATGTAGAAGCAAAATTACAGAGGGCTGGAGAGTTCTACTTCAAATACAGGTGATGTCAAAGCCACACAAACAAGTTTTGAACTTGATTGAAATGAAACGTGTCAGTAGTCTAAAACAAAGGGGCTTGGGGGGGTTCATTTTGTGACTTTTTTTGAACTTTTGGCACTTTGTCCCATATCGGGACAGCTTTTTTTTAAAATCTCAATCTTTCATTGGGAGGAAAATCTATTTGCTGACCAACTGTACAAAAAAGCAAAATGTTCTCCTTGAGAACATTAGAGAGGTTTCTTTTGGTTGCATCTGCTCCTGAGAAGTTCTTGATTAGTTGTTGCTTCTCCTCAGCAAGTGAAAGTACTTCAGCCTTTTTTAAAGCTGTCCACCCACACTTCTGATCTTCTGCATCGCTTTCTGTAGGAGTTGGTCTGATTGCATCTGGCCAGTGTGACGTGGTGGTAGCTGGCGGCGTGGAGCTAATGTCGGATGTGCCCATTCGTCACAGTAGGAAGATGAGGAAGACTCTGCTCTCCCTTAACAGGGCCAAGACCTTGGCACAGAGACTGGCACTGATTACTAAAATCCGTCCTGATTACTTTGCCCCAGAGGTAATTCTCCTTTCCATCTCTCAGTAGAAGGGTTTCGGTCCGTTTTCCTGTGTATGTAGTTTACCATTTGATAACTGCTTGTAAAATAACATGGTTTAGGGCTGTGGTTCTCAACTGGTGATCCATGGTGACTTTTTTGGTGGTCCACAGAAACAATGTTCAAAGTGTCATGGCGTGAGCAGGCGCCGCTGTTAGGCTGTTCTATGCCGTGTTCACAAGCACGCGGCGCGTCATCCGTAGTGTCACCTAGGACGCAACCGCATTGTGTTGCCAGTAACTTCCGTCCGAGGCTCTGAGCATCAGTGTAGCTGCTGCCGTCATGCTGAACGGTTGCTGTGGCGTTCATCCTGTGCTACAAGTGCTGGAGGTGGTCCACAAAAATTTTTTGATTGGCCTGGTGGTCCATGGACTGAAACGAGTTGAGAACCACTGGTTTAGGGGGAAAGGAATTTAATTTTGCCCCCATGGAGAATTCAACATGGTGATGGATAACTTGAGATGCAGACTATGGGTCTTCTGTACCATGCTGCCTGTCTGGGTTTAGGCCACCAGCTGCTTTGAACGGTTCATGACTTTGCACACTCCCCTACCCCCAGATCTTGGTTGGCTGGGGGACAGGGGAGCAGCAGGGCATCTTAGATCCAAGCGTTTGTGGGACAAAATAAATTGTTCTCCAGGCTAGTAGTACCACATCAGGTGCACTTTCAACTCATTGAATACGGAGGAGGACATTCCCCTCCCACTGTTATTGGGATTGCGCTCTCATTTCACTGATGCCTCTTACATACACCGTCCATTTCTTCTCCAGGAGCCAAATCCTGAGAGACAGTGAAAGCTTTCGTGGGCGTAGGTGAGAATGAGCAGCCTGTCCATTTAGAGAGACTAAGAGTCCTGTGGCACCTTAGAGACTAACTGAAGTGTAGGAGCATAAGCTTTCGTGGGCAAAGACCCACTTCGTCAGATGCAAGTGGGTCTTTGCCCACGAAAGCTTATGCTCCTACACTTCAGTTAGTCTATAAGGTGCCACAGGACTCCTCGCTGCTTTTGCAGATTCAGACTAACACGGCTACCCCTCTGATACTTGACATTGAGAGAGAGGCTCCATTTCACGCTGTACAGGGAACCCCGGCCACCTGCTCCCTCGGCCCCAGGAAAGGCGACTTGTGAAGTGGTGGAAATGGGTAGGAAAAGGGTTTTCTTCGCTGTGAACGATTTGATGACTCCTGGCGTTCTGGCCGGCCGTGCATATACACTGTGGAGAAAGGGTCCTTTCTCTTCGCTCCTGGTACCAGTGCAGAGACCCCCAGAGGCCAGCTGGGAGATGAGACCTAGAGCAGAGGTTCCCAGCCTGTGAGCCATGGACCCCTGGTGGTCCACGGCGGTACTGCAGTGGATCTGTGGAACGTTTAAAAATAAGGATTAGGACCGCAGTGGCAAGCCCAGTCCTTTCTTTTTCTTTTTCTTGTTTCCCTCTTTTCTCATTTTCTATTTTCCTCTTTTCTTCTGTCTCTCTTTTCTATTTGGCCGTTTTCATTTTTCTTTTTTTTTCTCTTTTTCTGTCTTTGCGCGCTCTCTCTCTCTCTCTCTCTCTCTTTTTTCTGCCATGAGGAGGGGGGAGAGCCTTGAAATGTTAATAGGTTGGAAAGGGCTCTATGTGCTCAAAGGTTGGGCGCTAGTGGCCTAGTTTTAAATGCTCTAGACTCCCAAGTGGAAATAGAGCTAAGCCCCTTCATTGTCAGTCACACTGGTTTTTACCAAAGAATTCCTGGGTTTTACAAAAAGCATTGTTCCCTCTGCTGAGCTATCATTGGGATCTATGAGAAAAGGCCTTGTTTGATGAGGAAAGTGCAGTGCATTGCAGAGACGTCTGTACTGCGATAACACACTGGCCTGTGTGCCTGTGGAAGTAAGGCTGTGGATTAGCCTAGCCCAGGGTTCTCAGACGTCGTTGCACCACAACCCTCTTGTGACACAATTACTGCTTGACCCCAAGGGGGGGCTGAAGCCTGAGCCTGCCCGGGCCCCACTGTCCCTAGTGAGGGGCCAAAGCTCAAAGGCGTCAGCCCTGGGCAGAGGGTCTGTAATCTGAGCCCTGCCACCCAGGGCTGAAGCCAACCCTGATGGCCCCATTCAAAGGGGTCTTGACCAGTCAGTGTCCCCTCACAGGTGATGAATCTGCCCCGCCCAGTCAGTCAACCCTCAGCCTCTGACCGGGCAGGCTGATTAATCACCGGGGAAGCTGTGCTGCCCCGCAGCTTAGAGGGAATGCTGGTGCTGACTGCAGTGTGAGAAGCACTGGTCTACAAGATGCACAGCAACAGGTGTGAACTCAAGTGCTGAGGTGTGTGCACATGTGCATGAACTGATGGATCTCATGGCCAGCTGTTGGCAGATATTGGTTCAAGGGTTTGACACATTACTAAGGGAAGAAAAAGAAAATCAGCATCACAAGGAAATGTTCAGAGTCTCAAGTTTACAAGAGTAAACTGTTTAAGTGAAAAGTTTTTTATTTGGGATTTAGATTTAAATTCCAGCATGGCATTGTGTTTTGAGTCCTGTTCTAGTTCTGCAGTAGGCCACATGGATGAACAATCATAGAATAATAGGACTGGAAGGGACCTCGAGAGGTCATCGAGTCCAGCCCCCCGCCCTCAAGGCAGGACCAAGCTCCGTCTAAGACATCTGTCAGGGATGGTGATCTAACCTGTTCTTAAATATCTCCAGAGAGGGAGATTCCACCACTTCCCTTGGCAATTTATTCCAATATTTGACCACCCTGACAGTTAGGAATTTTTTCCTAATGTCCAATCTAAACCTCCCCTGCTGCACTTTAAGCCCATTACTCCTTGTCCTGTCCTCAGAAACCAAGAGGAACAAATTTTCTCCTTCCTCCTTGTGACACCCTTTTAGATATTTGAAAACCCCTATCATGTCCCCCCTTAATCTTCTTTTTTCCAAACTAAACAAGCCCAGTTCATGAAGCCTGGCTTCATAGGTCATGTTCTCTAGACCTTTAATCATTCTTGTCGCTCTTCTCTGTACCCTTTCCAGTTTCTCCACATCTTTCTTGAAATGTGGCGCCCAGAACTGGACACAGTACTCCAGCTGAGGCCTAACTAGTGCAGAGTAGAGCGGCAGAATGACTTCACGAGTTTTGCTTACAACACACCTGTTGATACAACCTAGAATCATATTTGCTTTTTTTGCAACAGCATCACACTGTTGACTCATATTCAACTTGTGGTCCACTATGACCCCTAGATCCCTTTCCGCCATGCTCCTTCCTAGACAGTCGCTTCCCATCTTGTATGTATGGAACTGATTGTTCCTTCCTAAGTGGAGCACTTTGCATTTCTCTTTATTAAACCTCATCCTGTTTACCTCTGACCATTTCTCTAACTTGCTAAGGTCATTTTGAAGCAATTCAAAGCATTAACCCACGGAATACTTTTTTTCCCATCCATCCACCAAAAATCCCCTGGTATTTACCCAGAAAATTATTAATAATTGGGGGTTTTTCACCTATTTGCTTTTGGGTAATAAACACTGATAAATTCGTGGGAAAAATTAAATAAACTAAAATAAAAACCAAAAATGAAGAGCCCTGAAAATAGCTCATCCAGTTACATAGGAGTCTAGGCTCACACATATCTGGATGAAGCTGTTCTCCATCTTCTCAAGGGAGAGGAGGATAAACCCTAAATTAGGGATGACTTGAATTTGGCCCCCTGGGGAGTATACCACTTCTGATGGAGGCTGCAGGCCCCAGCATGCATTGCTGGCCTCTCTTCATTTTGGGGCCTCTAGTGGCTCTGCTTGGAAGCTCCATCGTAAATTGCAAGGGCAGATGCAACTTGGGAGCAGCCATCAAGGCCTGGCAAGTGGCCAGCAGGGCTCTTACCCGGTTCAAGTTTAGGCTTTCCTGTGCTGCCCTCTGTGGTTCCTCGAGCGGCTCTGCTCCTAGTGGATCTTAGGGTGAGCGTTATTTGCATAAAGCCAAGAACAGCTGTTTTACAAAGGGAATTCACGCGTGTGAGACGTAACCCGCTGCGAGGTTCCAAGACGTAGTGTTGCTGGCTGCCCATGCCCACTGGAAGAGATGGTATTGATGTGTGCTCTCCTCTAGCTCCCAGCCGTGGCAGAGTTCTCCACCAGCGAGAGCATGGGGCACTCAGCAGACCGCTTGGCTGCTGCCTTTGCCATCTCCCGTGTGGAACAAGATGAGTACGCCCTGCGTTCCCACACTCTGGCCAGAAAAGCCCAGGATGAGGGGCTGCTCACTGACGTGGTACCCTTCAAAGTGCCAGGTAAGCACTGACCCCGAACCGACCCGCTGCCTTTGTCAAGGAAGGGGTCAGAGCTGATCACCCGCGCTGCTCGGCACACTCCGGCTCCTCAGCACGGGCTGTGCATTGAAAGCCTTCGGGTGCAGCCCAGTTCTGCGCAGGGAGGTAGGCACGCGTCTTCGCAAAGCCTGTGATCTGCCCTTGACGCCCCCTCCTCCAGATCCCGCCTGGTGATTGTTGCCTTAGTGCAGGCGCTCACAGGAGGAAGATCTCCCTGCTCTTTGTTTGAAAGGCTTCAGCAATGCTCTCTCCCGCCAGGGGAAACAAGCCCAGTGCCAGTGGGCAGAGGCACGTGGCAGCTGTGCTCTTTGCAAGCTTGTTCAGAAGATCCGTTGCAAAGAATCTGGATGTTTTCAGTACTTGAGACTGTTCCCTTAATACTAACCTGTTTGGGCGAGGTGCTTCCCTTCTCCCGGCACGCCTCTCGCCGTGGAAACAGAACTCTCTCTTGGGTTCTTCTCCGCCCAGTGACTGTCGCTGTGCATGCTCTTTTCAGGCAAAGATACAGTTCTCAAAGACAATGGAGTCCGTCCGTCCTCAATGGAGCAGATGGGTAAACTGAAAGCTGCTTTTGTCAAGCCTTATGGGACTGTGACAGCTGCCAACTCTTCCTTTCTGGTAAGGTGCTGCCATCCCTGTGGGTAGCTGCTCCGTTCTGTGACTGGATTACTGTGCCTCTTCCATAAAGCCATTGCTTCAAGTTGCAAAATGGCCCTTGCGTTTTAAACGTAGCAAAATAAAAACCAAGGGTTAGCTGTGCACTTGAGGCTGCTTTGCCTGCTGGCTTCATTATCGTTGCCCTCCAAGAGGACAGGGGAGACTGCCCATTACACCCCCAGTTCCCAGTGACTTGGAATGAAGTTGGGTGCCCACCTGCCCCTTATGCCTTTGAAAGTCTCCCCGAATGCCCAAGGGATGTGTCGTGCAGCGCAGAGCAGAGGCTGGGGTGGGCGGTAAGCGGCTCGTGGGCCAGGTGTGATTCCCCGGGGTAGCCCCTGGCGGGCACGGCCACTCACAGCTCCTGTTGGCCGCAGTTTGCCGTTCGCAGCCAATGGGAGCTGCGGGAAGGGCCACCTGGCTTAGACCCCCCAATGCGGGAAGGGCCCACTCCTGGCTTAGACCCTGTTCACATCTTGCAGTAACTGCTCTTCGTGTGCCTGGAGTTCCTGGGCACCTCCTGCAGTATCCGCGCCTCTAGGGCTGACTCCATCGCAGAGTGTTGGTGTAGAAGGGCCACTGCACGCAGCAGAGCTGTAGGCTAACTTGAGAAGGCGTTCTCCTCTAAGACAGCATGAAATCAGTGCTGTAAAATACTAGCTAAACAATCCCAGTGCTAATGGCACTCTTCCCCCCTCCCCCCCAAATTCACAGACCAGCCTTTCTGGCAGAAACGCTGTTACTAAACAGCCACATCTGTGTATGCTATGGCTGTCCAGCAACCTTTCTGATTGGCCAGCCCACCCACAGGCCATAGCGTCCATCTGTATTTTACCTAGTTCTGTGTCCCAAGGGATGAGGCTTTTGCCAGTGTTCTTGGGCATAGATCTGTCCCTCAGCCTAGTGGCTTACAAGCGGACAAGAGTAACGTGCAATGTAACTTTTGGGCGGATGGCTACTGATCAGTTCAGAGAGCAGCGTTGGTATTCGTACTGTCCTGCGTTCTGTTTGCACTACGGTTGGGCTCCTACTCAGCTGGGGCCCTGTGCAAAGACGTAGCTCCGCGGTGAGCGTGCCGGGAGCAGTTTCCTGACTGAGTTTGACTGGCTGTTTCAGACGGATGGGGCCTCGGCAGTTCTGGTCATGTCTGAGGAGAAGGCTCTGGCCATGGGCTACAAACCAAAGGCCTACCTGAGGTAGGAGCCTCTCTCGCTGCCTTCTGACAGCTGCTCTGGCTTTTGCTTTCTGCTCGGCTGCTAACGGTGCTTTTCTTGTGCAGGGATTTCGTGTACGTGTCCCAGGACCCCAAGGACCAGCTCCTGCTTGGGTAGGTGACTTACGGCCGGCATTGCTGGGCACTCTCGGTTCCTAGCACAGGCGCCTTCGCTTGCTGTAGCACATGTGAGCGCTGAGTTGGGAGCTTCGCAGCCAGGCAGAAACTTGGCCCTGCCCCAGAGAGCTGAGAGAATCTGAGTACAAGACGTAATGCAGCCAGTGGAGGTGGCTGCCGGGAGGGAACCGCTGAGCTGGGGGTTACAGCCGCAGTGGGACTCGGGCACGTGCATGTCATGGGGTGTCTGGCTGGACGCATGGGGTCATGGACACGTGGCAGGATGAAGCTGCATTTTCCACGTAACCAGTCAAGACAGGATGGCATTTGCGCTGGGATACGTTGCCTCGGGAGGCTGTGGAATCGCCATCGCAGGAGATTTTTGGGAGCAGGTTCGGCAGAGCAGGGGTTCTCAGCCTTTTTCTTCCTGAGCTGTCCCCTGCATGCTAGAAAATCTCCCCGCCCAGCTTGTCACAGGAGCTGGTTTTGTGTGTGTAAAGAGCAGGCTGGAGTTTGGGGTAGCAAGCAGGGCAGTTGCTGTGGGCCCCAGGGCTCCTCACAAAGTTCCCCAGGCTTCTGCTGCAGGTCTGGGTGGTGGGGCTCACAGCTGCAGCCCCTGCTTGAGACCCACTGGCCTAGCTAATACTCAGGCCTGCCGGGAGAGCAGGGACTGGACTGGACTAGACGAACTCCTGGGGTCCCACCCAGTCCATGACTCCGAAGAGCTGCTGTTAGAGTCCGACTCCAGAGCCGGAGAGATTGCGTGTGGTCAAAATCCACCTCCTTAGATTTGGCGTCTGGACTTGCCAGCACGCACACGCAGCCAGAAGGGGTCCGTTCGCTTTAGAAATGGGGCTAGTCTGAGGCGGGCTGACTCTTGGGGGTGTCGGTGTAGCGGGGGAGAGGCTGAGCAGGTGTTTGCACTCATTTCGAGAGAAGAAGGGTGCGCAGGGGGCTGAGCTCACTTGTGCTTGTCTGACTCTTTAGCCCGACCTATGGGACTCCGAAAGTGCTGGAGAGGGCTGGTCTCACGCTGGCTGATATCGACGTGTTTGAATTTCACGAAGCTTTCGCTGTGAGTATCTGCGCAGGAGCCTGCTGGCAGGCCTGGGGCCTTCTGCTTAAGGAGTCTCGTTTGGTTTCAGGCCAGGAGCGCAGAGAGCTCTGTTCCTACTTGGCGTCCTTCCTTGGCTGTGGGATTGTATGTATGCACCTGCTGATTGGACACGTTACCAGCTGCTCTGTGCTGATGTGCTTCTCAAAGGTGTCCTCTCACTGTGGGACGAGGCGCATGCAAATAAGATTCCTCGGAGCCCTTGTACCAGCTGTGTTGACCCTTCTATTGACCTAGTTTGAGGAAACTAAGGTGCCCTGAGTGAGTACCCTGCATGTACTGCCTTCTGAATCTGCGCCTTCCCCTCCTTCTAGGGGCAGATTTTGGCTAACCTGAAAGCGATGGATTCAGATTGGTTTGCACAGAACTACATGGGCAGGAAGTCTAAGGTAAGGGCACGCTCAAGAAGGAGTTTTAAGGTCCGTGTTGCTTTTGTCATTTTAATTTCTTGCTGTAAAAATCTGCCCAAACAGCCTGGAGTTGTAGGCTCGTGTTGTGTTCAGATCAGAGAGGAATACACGGGCTCCTAACAACCAGTACTTTGGTTCGGTCCTGCCTACGCTGTAGCTACTCAGACAGGGCCTCTGGCATGTGAGCGCAGAGAGAAGGCAAAGCCCCAGAGCTGTGTGGCTAATGTTCCTCTGGACAAACCTCAAAACCACTGTCCTGTAGCAGCCAAACGGCAGGAGATGGCATCCCATCACCACAGGGCCTCCCATGCCTGCTTGCGCTCCGTGAGCCCCAGGGCACATGCCAGCAGGGAGACTAGCTGGCCTAGTGGTGTCTCAGTCCATGGGCTCCATGTTGCCATGTGCTCCTTTGCGTGCGGAGTGGGGCAGAGCTTAGCACACCTGTCCCTTTGGTTTTTGGTGCAGGTGGGAGCCCCGCCTCTGGAGAAGTTCAATACCTGGGGTGGCTCCCTGTCTCTGGGCCACCCCTTTGGCGCCACCGGCTGCCGGCTAGTGATGACTGCGGCTCACCGGCTGAAGAAGGAAGGAGGGCAGTACGGCCTGGTCGCTGCCTGTGCTGCGGGAGGGCAGGTAATGCTGCCAGGCTTGCTGGCATTGGGCCTCTGCTGAGAAGGGCGGGAGGTCCTGAGGGTCCCGGCAAGCTGCGTGCTGTGGGTGCCGCTCCAGGCAGCTGGGCTAAGGAGCCAGCCGGCCTTGCTTGTGCAGCGGGGCAGTGCGGTCCGAGAGCGACTTTCTGGTGGCCAGGGCTGCCTGTCGCCGAGGCTTTCGTACGCAAGGTGGGGTGATTCCCAGCCCCTGCTCTGCTCAGCTGCAGCGTGGCTGGGGTCCTGAGGCGCCTCCTGGCGTCTGTCTGAGAACCTCAGAAGGCAGAATCCCACTGCTTTGCAGTGGCCCTTGGCAGCCCCTTGGGAGGCGGCTGGCAGAGCAGTGGAGGGGAGCGGCCGGGGATTGGGTTACTCTGTCACTGGAGAGGCCTCCGAGCTGCCCTAGCCCCGCCGACCCACTCGAGAGAGGCTGGCTGAGGCTGCAAAAGCTGCACGATCATACCGGTCTGGCTGAGGAGGTCGCCGGAGCGCTTTCTAGTCCCGTCCCGAGAGCCTGCCTTGCCCTCTGCTCAGGAATGGCCCCGCGGTGTCTGGAGCTGAGCTGACTCCGGAGTCACCCCTTCCTGTTCTGCCACGTGAGCGAAGCGCGTCTGTTGGCTGGTGGGTCCGCGTGGCCGGGCTCTCGGGCGCCCATAACCGTGCTCTGCTTCTCCCTTGCAGGGCCATGCCATGATTGTGGAACTGTACCCCCAGTAACAGCAGAGGAGCAGCTCCGGGGGGCGCCGGGCCCATGCACTAAGAACGTTTCTGTGACCCTTTCACAAAGGCATCCCGTGGCCTTGGTAAATACCTTCTTGTTGCCCTGCCAGTGATCTGGAACCAAGGAATGCTCTGTGGAATACACATCATGCCGGTAACCTGGCCTGGCGGCCCCCTGCACTCACCCCAAGCACAGAACTGCCAGGCTCTCGGCGTGCGCCGCCTCAGCGGAGTTCCAGCGCTAGTGCTCAGGAAGGGGGCTGGGGAGTCTGACCCGCTTTGGGACGGAGCTGTAACTGCCTTAATAAACAGAGATTAAATTGAAGATGGATGGGGGAGGGGGGTTTCTTCGCTTGATGACTCTCACTTACAGGGATGTAAAAGGTTAACCAGTGAGCCTTACTGGTACCCAGCAGGGGCTGGAGCAGCTCCCTGCCTGCCCAGGTCAGGGGGCTGATTCAGCCCCACAGGAACAGCCCCGGCCACACGCCACAGGTTACACGCTGACTCTGGGGAGCCAGCTGCAGAGTCTGCAATGAAGCCTCCTTCCTAGGCTCCTGCAGAGACTTTGCTGTGGGCCCTGCGGGGTAAAGCTCCTTTGCATTTCTACGCAGAGCTGCAGCGTGTGTAACCACTAGGGCAGGGGGCCCCAACCTTCTTCGGTCCCCGTGCCCCCTTGGCTTTTAGTAACCCTTCCCGGTCCCCCTAGTCACTAGGAAAGGAAACACAGGTGAGACTCTGGAATCCACAGCTTTTCACTCACACGACTACTTCTGGAATATTTCAGTTAGGGTAATCGAGTTCTTTATCAAATATTCCCCGTGCCCCAGGTGGGACCCCTGCTCTAGAGCGGGTATCTCCCACTGGTACGTTTGTAACCGCTGTGCTTTCTGAGGCTTGTCTGCTTGGAGACGTCACAGGAGTTCTGGGCTCTTGGGAACAGGAGCAAGGGGCTCTGTGGAGCTGGCCACAGAATCCGCCCTGGGCTGTGGACTTGTAACATTAGGCTCAGGAGCATGAACTAAAACGAATCGCTCACCTGAAGCTCTCCCTGGTCCCACATTCGGTACAAACCTGGCTGGCACATTGAGCCACCCAGGAAAGAGGGGCAGGGGAAGAACTGGATTTCCGTGCCGGGCTGCTGCTCGGTTACACGGTCTGTCCGCCGCGCTCTCCAGACCACGAGTGGGAAATTCACCTCACGATGGCTCACTTCTGGGGCAGACACACAAGCCTGGAGCTCCTCCTCTGGCAGCGTCTGTTCCGCTGCATGTTGTGCTGTGGTGCCGGGAGCGCCTTTCTCAGCCCTGTGGCTCCGGAGCTCGTCTGGCTCCCCAAGTAGAGAGATTGCCCAGCCTCCGGTCTCTAACGTCCTGGGCCTACGTGGCTCCCACTGCCTGCGGAAAGCTGTCAGCCTGGCTCCTTGGGCGTTGTGTCCCCGACTTGGGCATACAGCTCTCCAGCCATTGAACAGAAGAGGGCTTGTACTACTCAGCGCTGGTTAGGCCCCAGTTGGGGGATTGTGTCCAGTTGTGGGCACCACACTTCAGGAAAGATGTGGAGAAATTGAGAGGGTCCAGAGAAGAGCCACAAGCATGAGGAAAGGTCTAGAGAACGTGAGCTCTGAGGGGAGGCTGAAAGAACTGGGCTTGTTTAGCTTGGAAAGGAGAAGACTGAGGGACATGAGAGCGGTTTTCAAGTACAGGTTGAACCTCTCGGGTCCAGCGCCCTTGGGACCCAAGTGGTCCCGAACAAAGGAATTGGCTGGACCAGGGGAGGTCAGGCATCCGGGATCTCTCTGGGCTCCCCTCCTGGCTGCTGCCTTGGGAGAAACCGGAAGCCTGATCTCCTCCAGCTCACCTGCCTGGCTCTGCTCCTGCGTGGCGGCAGCTGCTCCCGGGGGTTCCCCAGCCCTGCGTTGGCAGCTGCTCCTGGGGCTGTCTACCCCCAGGTCACGAGCCCTGCACGGTGCCACAGACCAGACCGGCTCTGCTCCCAGCCACTCCCAACCTCTGGGGCTGGGACTCTGGTCTAGCAACATGTGTGGTCCTGCTAGACCAGAGAGTCCCAGACAAGAGAGGTCCCACCTGTATCTAAGAGGGTGTTACAAGGAAGGAGAAAAATTGTTCTTGGCCTCTGAGGATAGAACAAGAAGCAATGGGCTTAAACTGCAGCAAGGGAGGTTTAGGTTGGACATTAGGAAAAAGTTCCTGCCTGTCAGGGGGGGTCAAACATTGGACTAAGCTGCCTAGGGGGGTTGTGGAATCCCCATCTCTCGAGATATTTCAGAGCAGGTTGGCCAGGGGATGCTGTAGACGGTGCTGGGTCCTGCCGGGCCTGGCTGGACCTCTCGAGGGCCCTTCTAGTTCCAGGGTGCTCAGATTGCCACGTGGTTAGTGAGATGCTAGTCACGAGAAGGGAGGTTTGGTCACCTTTGACTTTTCAGCCATGGCTGATTCTGTGGCTGCCCGATGTTCATGTGGGTGGAAGCAAAGGGGTTCTGCGCGACTGGCGCCTCACGCTGCTTGCTGGTAAATGGCCACCCAGAGCGTCCCTTCAGGCGCTCAGCGGCGAGAGGTGCAGCATGAACCCCGGGGCTAGGCCACACGTGCCGGGAGGAAAAGAGCAGCCAAGGGGCGTGGGGCAGTGTAGCATGGCTATACATGGGGCTGCCTGCATTTGGAACTGGCCCTGGCGTTGCAGAGGGTTCAACAGCCAGAACAGGCCGTGTCAGCTCTGGGTAGAAACCCCACGTTAGCCACTTTTCCCAGCAGGAGGGAGTGTTCCCCAAAGCATAAAGCCCCACCCCCTCCCCTCCCCACTGTCTATTCTGGAACTAAGTTTCTGGTTAGGATCTGTGAGTGTTCTCCCCCTTGGTGTCCCGCTAGACCAGGCCTGGGCAAACTATGGCCCACGGGCTGGATCCGGCCCACAGACGCCATGGGGAGCCCCAGGCAGGCTTCCCTGCTTGCCCTGCAGACGGCTCGGAAAAGCTTCTCTTTAAAAACAGAGAGGTAGCCGTGTTAGCCTGATCTTGGTTTAAGGAAAAAGCAGCCGTCGCCCTTATAAACTGTCCGGTTAGTCTCTCAAGTGCTGCATGGCTGCTTTGGTGGTTTTCTTTAAAAACTGGGAGCTTGGAGAGGAGGGGGGAGGGAGAAGGCTTCAGGTGTAACTCCCACCCCAAGTACAATCCCATTGGCTGACTTCTGCCCAATGGGAGCTGCCTGTTTGAGTAACAGGCAGCACATGAAGCACCACAACCCCTCCCTTCCTGCTCAGTTACTGACACAAGCACATGGCCCTGCAGGCTGGTGGAGAGACTTTTTAGGCTCTGCAAGATTATAGCTCTGCAGGCAGAAAGGCTGGTTGGGCTGCTGGCTGGTAAGTCTCCTGGCCAGAGCCTGCCTCTGACACTCCAGCCCCTCCCTTCCCCCCCCAGCATACCCACCCTCTGTCCCTCTCCTGCACCCAGACCCTCTCCCAGATCTGGCACCCCAGGCCTCTGCCCCAGATCACAGTCCCCTCCTACGTCCAGTCACAAACCAAACCCCTGCACCCCAGTCCCACAAATCTACCAGCCTGGGCTCCCAAGGCTCTGGTGTGTGAGGGGAATGTGGGGAGTCTCTTTCTCCTCAGTGGGGGCCACGCTGAGGGGTTCTTTTCCACTTCTCACTTGTGCAGCCCCTGACTGATTTTTCTGGGGGTTAAAGGCCCCTGCCCCAAAAAAGGTTCCCACCCTGGACTAAAACATGTAAAAAATGAAGCTGGATGTCACCTCTTCCCTCTCCCAAGAGCAAAAGCTGCATGTCCTTTTATGATGCAGAAAAGAGAAACGTGGAAGTGTCTCCACCAATTGAGAGCCACTTTTGTCTGTAAGTCCCTGCCAGGTAGAAAAGTACTTAGAAAGGAGATAGGTTAGAGCCGGTTAATTAACAATGCAGCTGCGGTGTCTCGAACTGCACATTAGCAAAGTGCTGTAGGTCACTTAAGCACACCAGCATGAGGTCAGGGAAGTGGGTTGTGAAAAGAAAAGTGATCTTTGAAGTGACTGCATCAGAGTCCTGTGGAGCACTAGAATGAGTGGAAGTCTCTTAATTACCCTACAAGAGTGGGTCCAAAGCGAACTGCTCTTTCAGAACCCTTTGCTTCTGTGGTAACGGGCTGTGGCTGCATGCAAACTCCACATTAACCTTAATTCTCTCCAGCTTTGGTATCATTCCTTCCCATGTACACCCCAGCACTTTAACACCCTCCGGCTACGTCTACACTGGCCCCTTTTCCGGAAGGGGCATGTTAATTTCAGAGATCGCAATAGGGAAATCCGCGGGGGATATTTAAATCCCCCGCAGCATTTAAATAAAAATGTCCGCCGCTTTTTTCCGGCTTTTAGAAAAGCCGGAAAAGAGCGTCTACACTGGCCCCGATCCTCCGGAAAAAGCGCCCTTTTCCGGAGGATCTTATTCCTACTTTGAAGTAGGCCTGTTTGAAGTAGGAATAAGATCCTCCGGAAAAGGGCGCTTTTTCCGGAGGATCGGGGCCAGTGTAGACGCTCTTTTCCGGCTTTTCTAAAAGCCGGAAAAAAGCGGCGGACATTTTTATTTAAATGCCGCGGGGGATATTTAAATCCCCCGCGGATTTCCCTATTGCGATCTCTGAAATTAACATGCCCCTTCCGGAAAAGGGGCCAGTGTAGACGAGCCCTCCATGTGTGCCGGCAGTGGCTGCTTCCTGGTACGCTGCCCGGGCCTGTATCGGCCACCTGGCTAGCAGAGCTCTTCACTGAACTGGCTGCCATTCAGCCGTGGCTCTCCGAGCAGCCTGCGTCTGTGCCCCTGCCAGGGAGGTGTTATGGTACCCATTGGGCCTATGGGCTTGGCCCAGATCATGCACCCCATCAGCTGGGCCATGTGGGGGGCTGGGAAGCAGAATGAGCTTTTTGTGCGTTCATGCCTGTACCATGCTTGGAGATCCTCGGAGGAGAGGGGCAGTGTAAAAGCCCCTCAGTCTGTGCTCACGGCCCTGAGGGGGAGTCCCAGGCTGGGGGAAGTTTGGGTGCTAACACTGATGGAGGCAGGGCGCTAAACAGAGCAGGGGGCCAGGGCGACTGAGGCGCACTGTTGGACTGCGTGCCTAGACTCTAGGCTGGGTCTCTACCTAGGTAGCTAACGCGAGCCCATGTCAGGTGGCCACCCTGCAACCTTAGTGCACTAGCCTGATCTGAGTGGCCATGCACGTCTGCCTGCACTGGACTTACCCTCGGCTTCTGGACACAGGTTCCCACTGGCAGTTCTGGGCTCCTACAAGGGGCAGGCCAGGGGCCTTTGCGGTGCCCTTCCCTCCAGGCTGCACACCCCATCAGAGAACCCACCTGTCCCTGGGTTCTCACCCCCTGCACCTGCTCCCTGGTAGATTCCTCCACTCGGCACGGCTGGGAAGGGATGTGCTGGTGGCCGCGTGGTGTGTGATGCGCTAGGTTAGGGTCAGCACTAGAGCCCCTGGGCTAGAAGGGCCCCCAGGGTCATTTATTTCAACACAAGAACAGCCATACAGGGTCAGACCAAAGGCCCATCCAGCCCAGTGTCCTGTCTGCCTTCTGTGCCTTCAATAAGGCTTCTTTAAAATACTGCCAGCTGTCCTGGACTCCTTTCCCCTTCATGTTAACATCCCAGGGGATTCTGCCCATCAGATCTCTGAGGGAGTCAAAATCTGCTTTTTTGAAGTCCAAGGTCTGTATTTTACTACTCTCTTTTCTTCCTTTGGTCAGGATCCTGAAATCTACCATCTCACGATCACTGCTTCCCAGGTTGTCACCCACCTCCACTTCCCCTATTAGTCCCTCCCTGTTTGTGAGCAGAAGGTCAAGCTGCGCATGGCCCCTGGTCGGATCCTTCAGCACCTGTACCAAGAAGTTATCCCCAACATTCTCCAAAAACTTCCTGGATTGCCTGTGTACTGCCGTATTGGTTTCCCAGCAGATGTCAGGGTGATCGCAGGCCCTGGTTCTCGTGGGGGACTTCATCTGGAAGCTTCGCTCCGTTGTCCGAAGAAAGCCTCATCTACCTCATCCACCTGATCCAGTGGCCTGTAGCAAACACCAACCACAACATCACTGCTGTTGTTTGCTCCTTTAAACTTAACCCATAGACTCTCAACAGGTTTTTCTCCCTCTTTATACTGGAGTTCAGAGCAATCGTAGTGCTCTCTTACATATAGTGCAACTCCTCCTCCTTTTCTCCCCTGCCTGTTGTTCCTGAACAGTCTATACCCTTCCATGACAGCGCTCCAGTCATGCGAGTCATCCCACCAAGTCTCTGTTATCCCAATTAAATCATATTTCTTGGTCTGGGCCAGGGCCTCCAGTTCTTCCTGTTTGTTGCCCAGGCTTATCGCATTAGTGTATAAACACTTCAGGTAACCAGTTGATCGTCCTATCTTCTCCATTCGAAACCTGGGTCCTCCTTTCTTGCCCCTTCCTCTCTGCATTTCTTCCCGGTATCCGACTTTCCCATTCCCCTCAGGGTTTTGGTCACCGTCCCCCGACGAACCTAGTTTAAAGCCCTCCTCACTAGGTTTGCAAGCCTACCCGCGAAGATGCTCCTTCCTCTCTTCGTTAGGTGGATCCCATCTCTTCCTAACAATCCTTGTGCCCAGAACAGAGTCCCATGGTCAAAGAAACCAAAGCCCTCTCTGCGACACCATCTGCGCAACCACGCATTTACGTCCTCAATTCGACGATCCCTGCCCAGTCCTTTCCCTTCAACAGGGAGGATGGAGGAGAATACCACCTGCGCTCCAAATTCTTGGATCCTTCTTCCTAGTGCTACATAATCCGCAGTAACACGCTCAAGATCATTCTGGGCCGTATCATTAGTTCCCACGTGGAGAAGCAGGAAGGGGTAGCGATCCGAAGGTTTGATCAGCTTGCTAAGCCTCTCAGTGACATCCTGAATGCGAGCTCCCGGTAAGCAGCACACCTCTCGAGATTCCAGGTCCGGACAGCAGAGGGATGGCTCAGTCCCTCTTAGGAGGGAGTCCCCAACCACCACCACCGGTCGTTTCCTTTTGGGGGTGGTGGCCGTGGAACCCCCATCCGTAGGACTACGCATCCCATGCCTTCCAGTAGATGGTGTTCCCTTCTGGTTTCTTCCTTGTGAGGTCCCTTCCAGAGCTTTCAGCACTGCAGAGCCTGTGGAGAGAGCTTGAAAGCGATTGCTTACCTCTATAGCATCGGGGGATTCCCGTACTGGCCTTTTTCCCCTTCTAGAAGTTACATGCTGCCAGTTCTCCTCTTGGTCACGTACTGCCCTCTCTGGCTCTTCTGCCTGCTGTGCTTGAAGGATTAAACACTGCCTTCTATCGAGGAAGTCTTCATCCTCTCTGATCAAGCGTAGGGTCGACACTTGGGCCTCCAGTCCTCTAATTTTTTCTTCCAAAATCTCGACCAGCTTGCACTTGGTGCAGATGAAATCCGTTCTTTCTTCCGGGAGGAAGACAAACATGGCACACGCTGTGCAGGTAACAACAGCAGACCCATCACCATCCATCGCTGCTGTCCTGGAGAAGTGATTTAAAAGAAAGGCAAGAGAACCTCCCGCCCTTCCAAACTCCCTGTTAGCACTCACCTGTTCGCAAGCTCCTTGGTCGCTTGCCCACTGCCTTATAAAGCCCCTCCCCCTACCAAGGCTCAGCCAATCAGCAGAGGCTTCTAGAATTCAAACTTTAATTAGCAGCCAACAGTTTCCACCTGCCAATCACAGCACAAACTCCATCAAGGGGAGGGGGAAGCTTCACTCTCAAACACAGGGGAAAACAAACAAACAAACAAAGCAAAGACGCACCCGCAGCCCTCCCTCCCTCCCTCCCAGCGAAGAGCCCCGAGCACCGCACCCACTGCCCCCGCGGCTCCTGGATCTGCTCCCCCCCGCGCGCTCCCCGCTCCCACCTGTTCGCCGAAGCGTCTCCATGACACGTGTCCCCGGGGAGGGGCGGGGCGGGGTGGCCCAGGTGTGTGCCTCAGTGTCCCTGGGAAGGGAGGGGAGGGGCGGGGCGGCCCAGGTGTGTGCCTCAGTGTCCCTGGGAGGGGAGGGGCGGGGCGGGGCGGCCCAGGTGTGTGCCTCAGTGTCCCTGGGAGGGGAGGGGCGGGGCGGCCCAGGTGTGTGCCTCAGTGTCCCTGGGAGGGGAGGGGCGGGGCGGGGCGGCCCAGGTGTGTGCCTCAGTGTCCCTGGGAGGGGAGGGGCGGGGCGGCCCAGGTGTGTGCCTCAGTGTCCCTGGGAGGGGCGGGGCGGGGCGGCCCAGGTGTGTGCCTCAGTGTCCCTGGGAGGCTCGTGCAGCGGGAGCGCGCAGGGGCTGGGGGCGGGGCCGCCGGTGCGTCCAGGGGCTATTGGAGGAGCAGGTCCCGCGCGGCGCCCGCCTGTGGAACGCACCGGAGCCCCCCCGCCCCGCCCCGCCCCGCCCGCGGGCTCTGGAGGCGCCACCGCGGGGCTGCAGGGAGCTGCAGCTGGGCGGGGGCGGGGAATCCCCGCTCGGGCCGCACCCAGCGGCTCCGCGGGGGGCGCCAGAGGCCGGGGTCTGACAGGACGCGACGCTCTGGCCGCGGTGCCGACTCTATGGCAGGCCCGGAAACGGCTGTTCCGAGCGCGACCTTGACTCGATGGTCCAGGCGCGCGGAGATGACGTCACGGGCGGGACGGTTGTTGGCGATTGGCAGGGGCGGGCGCGGGAGCGGGAGCAGCAGCAACTCGGTAAGTGCGCGCGGACCCCCCCGCACCCCTTCCCTTCGGGCCGTACCACAGCGGGGCCCCCCCCGCGGGCCGTACCACAGCGCGAACCCCCCGCGCCCCTTCCCTTCGGACCGTACCACAGCGGGGCCCCCCCGCGGGCCGTACCACAGCGGGCCCCCCCCCCCGCGCCCCTTCCCTTCGGGCCGTACCACAGCGGCCCCCCCCCCCCGCGCCCCTTCCCTTCGGGCCGTACCACAGCGGGGCCCCCCCGCGGGCCGTACCACAGCGGGCCCCCCCCCCCGCGCCCCTTCCCTTCGGGCCGTACCACAGCGGGGCCCCCCCCCCCCGCGCCCCTTCCCTTCGGGCCGTACCACAGCGGGCCCCCCCCCCCGCGCCCCTTCCCTTCGGGCCGTACCACAGCGGGCCCCCCCCCCCGCGCCCCTTCCCTTCGGGCCGTACCACAGCGGGGGCCCCCCCCCGCGCCCCTTCCCCGCGGGCCGAACCACAGCGGGGCCCCCCCCGCGCCCCTTCCCTTCGGGCCGTACCACAGCGGGCCCCCCCCCGCGCCCCTTCCCTTCGGGCCGAACCACAGCGGGCCCCCCCCCCCGCGCCCCTTCCCCTCGGGCCGTACCACAGCGGGGCCCCCCCCGCGCCCCTTCCCTTCGGGCCGAACCACAGCGGGGCCCCCCCCGCGCCCCTTCCCTTCGGGCCGTACCACAGCGGGCCCCCCCCCCGCGCCCCTTCCCTTCGGGCCGTACCACAGCGGGACCCCCCCCGCGCCCCTTCCCTTCGGGCCGTACCACAGCGGGCCCCCCCCCCGCGCCCCTTCCCTTCGGGCCGAACCACAGCGGGCCCCCCCCCCGCGCCCCTTCCCCGCGGGCCGTACCACAGCGGGGCCCCCCCCGCGCCCCTTCCCTTCGGGCCGAACCACAGCGGGGCCCCCCCCGCGCCCCTTCCCTTCGGGCCGTACCACAGCGGGCCCCCCCCCCGCGCCCCTTCCCTTCGGGCCGTACCACAGCGGGGTCCCCCCCCGCGCCCCTTCCCTTCGGGCCGTACCACAGCGGGCCCCCCCCCCGCGCCCCTTCCCTTCGGGCCGTACCACAGCGGGGTCCCCCCCCCCGCGCCCCTTCCCTTCGGGCCGTACCACAGCGGGGCCCCCCCCGCGCCCCTTCCCTTCGGGCCGTACCACAGCGGGGCCCCCCCCCGCTCCCCTTCCCTTCGGGCCGTACCACAGCGGGCCCCCCCCCCGCGCCCCTTCCCTTCGGGCCGAACCACAGCGGGGCCCCCCCCCCCCGCGCCCCTTCCCTTCGGGCCGTACCACAGCGGGGCCCCCCCCGCGCCCCTTCCCTTCGGGCCGAACCACAGCGGGGCCCCCCCCGCGCCCCTTCCCTTCGGGCCGTACCACAGCGGGGCCCCCCCCGCGCCCCTTCCCTTCGGGCCGTACCACAGCGGGGGCCCCCCCGCGCCCCTTCCCTTCGGGCCGTACCACAGCGGGGGCCCCCCCGCGCCCCTTCCCTTCGGGCCGTACCACAGCGGGGGCCCCCCCGCGCCCCTTCCCTTCGGGCCGTACCACAGCGGGGCCCCCCCCGCGCCCCTTCCCTTCGGGCCGTACCACAGCGGGGGGCCCCCCCCCACGCCCCTTCCCTTCGGGCCGTACCACAGCGGGGGCCCCCCCCCGCGCCCCTTCCCTTCGGGCCGTACCACAGCGGGGGCCCCCCCCCGCGCCCCTTCCCTTCGGGCCGTACCACAGCGGGGCCCCCCCCGCGCCCCTTCCCTTCGGGCCGTACCACAGCGGGGGCCCACCCCCGCGCCCCTTCCCTTCGGGCCGTACCACAGCGGGGGCCCCCCCCCGCGCCCCTTCCCTTCGGGCCGTACCACAGCGGGACCCCCCCCGCGCCCCTTCCCTTCGGGCCGTACCACAGCGGGGGCCCCCCCCCCCCGCGTCCCTTCCCTTCGGGCTGTACCACAGCGGGACCCCCCCCGCGCCCCTTCCCTTCGGGCCGAACCACAGCGGGGGCCCCCCCCCGCGCCCCTTCCCTTCGGGCCGTACCACAGCGGGCCCCCCCCCCGCGCCCCTTCCCTTCGGGCCGAACCACAGCGGGGCCCCCCCCGCGCCCCTTCCCTTCGGGCCGTACCACAGCGGGCCCCCCCCCCGCGCCCCTTCCCCTCGGGCCGTACCACAGCGGGGCCCCCCCCCCGCGCCCCTTCCCTTCGGGCCGTACCACAGCGGGGCCCCCCCCCGCGCCCCTTCCCTTCGGGCCGAACCACAGCGGGGCCCCCCCCGCGCCCCTTCCCCTCGGGCCGAACCACAGCGGGGCCCCCCCCGCGCCCCTTCCCCTCGGGCCGAACCACAGCGGGGCCCCCCCCGCGCCCCTTCCCCTCGGGCCGAACCACAGCGGGGGCCCCCCCCCGCGCCCCTTCCCCTCGGGCCGAACCACAGCGGGCCCCCCCCCCGCGCCCCTTCCCTTCGGGCCGTACCACAGCGGGGGCCCCCCCCCGCGCCCCTTCCCTTCGGGCCGTACCACAGCGGGGCCCCCCCCCCGCACCCCTTCCCTTCGGGCCGTACCACAGCGGGGCCCCCCTCTGCGCCCCTTCCCTTCGGGCCGAACCACAGCGGGGACCCCCCCGTGCCCCTTCCCCGCGGGCCGTACCACAGCGGGGCCGTTCCGGGGGCGGGAAGGCCGCTCTGCGCGTCGCTAGTTTGACCTGAACCCGGCCGAGCCCGGCGCGATCTGAGACCCCGGGACGGACCCGGCAGCACCGCTCAGAACTCGGGGTGCGGCCTGGGCCGGGGGGGGGCCGCCTTGCCCTGTGGGGGGGGGCTGGGGGAGGCTGCTTTGCCCTGTGGGGAGGTCCAGGGGGGCTCACGGGCCTTGCCTGACTGCAGAAATAGAGGAGGGCTCTTGAGCCGCGGGGGGCTCCAGGCCGTCTGCGAGCCGAAAGCAGCATGTTCTGCCCGCCCTGGTGTGTGAGACCCGAGAACCTTCTTCTTCCTAGGTGCCAGGAGCCTGGAACTCGTCTCCTAGGGTGGGACCACGACCATGAGTCCTTCCTCACTTCTGCCTCTTTCCAAGGTTGAGTGAGCAGGAGCTGAGAATCTGGGGAAGCAGGCAGCTTGCAGCCCCCTGCCTGGACATGAGGGGAGGAAAAGCCAGTGTAAATAAATCCACTGAGAAGAAAGGTACTTTTGTCCAGTCCTACAGGCTGTGTCCTGCGTCAGGGCTTCTCTCCACAGGGAGCTGAGTGGGGGTGGAGCTGTCTGTTTTCGTGGGGTCTCAGAGCTTTGCAGCACACAGGATACAAACCAGGCTGTAGTGCAGGGCTACTCAACGTTGGAAGTCCCGGGAGCCACGATGATACTCACAGCACATGCCGCGGCCACAGCTTAAGTGTGGTTGCACATATATGCAGACGTATGTAACTAGCTCCTTTCACACTGATGGGCATGAATACAAAGACTGAGCCGCCGCGCCGGACCCAAACATGACCAGTGTGAGCCAGTCAGCTCCTCTCCCCAGCCAGCACTTCCCACAATGCCCCGACGCTCCTGGCACCTCCTGCCTGGGGGCTAGGGACGCCGACACATCTGTTCCAGCCAGCCCGTGCGCTTGCGTCTTTCCGTGCTCGCCCCACCTGGGAGATGCCTCACCGTTGTGGAGCGGGTTCCCAGTGGACGCTACATTTGAAGGATCCCACTCAGGGGCTGCGTATTGAGCCCTGCGTAAACCCGAACCGCCCTGCCAGCCGCAAATCAACGGGCCGCGTGTTGAGTAGCCCTGCTGGAGTGGGTGGCAGGAATGAACGAAGTCACATGACTAAGCTGGGCCTGCTGGGGGGTAGGAGCTAGTGGTTGGTCAGAGGGAGAGCAGAGAGAACAGCCCTGACATCAGTGCTGTATGCCTGGGAGGGAAGAGGGCAGTGGGGTGGAGGGGCAGAAAGCCCGGTTTTTGTGTTCCCGGGGTGGGCATGCATTGAAGGACAGCCCCCTCCCCCAGGAGAAGGGCAGAATGCCATTGGGAAGGAAAGGCTCGGCCCCGGGGACTCGCAGGGTGTTGGGTTGAGCTCCAATATGCAGGGAGGGTTGTGGACTTTTTGGGACTTGGCCACGTGACCACGTCACCTCAGCAGCCCAGCCACCCTGAAGACAGGGAGGGCACCATTGGAGATTGGGGGGCGGGGGGGGGGGGCGGAGATTGGTTACGTGGCTGTAACTTCCCGGAGCCTCTGCAGGGCTGACCCATGGTCGTTTTCTGACCACAGGAGAGTCGCCCTCCCCAGGGAAAAGGAAATCCGAGCGAGAGGACGATGACGTTTATGAAGAGTTCCCCAGAAAGAAGCAGAAAGTTCCAGGTAATACAAGTAGCTGGTGGTTCCCAGCCACAGGCCTGTGTGCTCTCGGCTGCCTCTGCTGTTACCATGTGCCGCTCTAGCCAGCGTCCGTGGTCTTGCCTGTGCACAGCCCCAGTCCTTTGCTGCTGGCCTGCTTCCCAGCCTTTTGTATGCCGCAGACAGCCAGACTCATTCAAAGGCTTTTGGCGGGCCAGCCTAGAGCGATTAGGCTGCGGTTCAGCGCTGGCTCTGGTGCGTGGCGTGGCGAATGGCCGTCGTGCTGCTTTCCTGAAAGGCACGGAGGAAGGGGCTGATCAGGGAAGAACTGCTGTGTAGGTCAAAACACATAGCGATCCAGTGAGACTAGTCGAAAGGCTGAGTCAGACCCTGCAAAGGAAATGGCAGGAAGCAGAGCAGACTTCGTTAGTCGTCTGCGTGTATCTTGTCGGTCTGTCTGTGAGTCTGTTGGTGCAAGAGCTCTCCCTAGCGAGTAGCAGAGCTGGCCATGGGCAGGCTTCAGCAAAGGCCCTTAAAGCCACGTTCGTGGTGAAATGCAGAGCTGGAGCTCCCACGCCAGCTGGCCACTGTCAGACGGGCTGCGTGAGACAGGAGGGCCAGCTCCTTGCAAACCAGTAAATTCCCACCTTCTCGTCAGCTCTCGGGAACGGGCACACGCACCCTGTTAGACGGGTCCCTTGCCCAGTGAGCTGCTGCGCCACCTGTGAGTGGCTAGCTGCCCGCCAAGCTGACGGGCCCATTTCCTGTCTGCCAAAGTGGGGCCCAGCCTATGAAGGCCTAAGTCCAAAGGAGTTTTAGCCTGTAAGGTGGCCCAGGGCTCCTCATTGGCACAGGGATTGGAAGGCGAGGGGGAAATGGCTAAAGGCTGTTTCAGTGGGTTGGGCTGAAGGAAGGACTCTGGCAGGAAGTAGCTCATGGAGTTTAGAGTCTCTTCCTTGAACCATTTTACTGGCTTGGGTACTGAGCTAATGGACTCCAGTTTTAAATCAACGCCAGTCCTCTGCAAAGACGTCCTTGCCTGCCAAGCCGGCAGCTCGAATGGGGCTTCTGCCCCACCAGCTCCGCTTCCTGTCTCATGAGGAAGCCCAGGAGCAGCCCTGTGATACCTGGAGACCAACAAGTGCATTAGGTCACCAACTTTCATGGGTTAAACCCACTTCAGCAGATGAGTTGAGGTGGAAGCTACAGACTCCTGGGTATATGCAACAGCAACAGCACTTACCTGTCAGTTGTGGGACCTGTGTTAATTACGCTAATTACAGCAGGCTGGACGTGTCCCATTCATGGCATTTGAGGTGGGAATGTAAATATCAAAGGCAAGGAAAATTGCCTTTGCCGTGTGTTAACCAGTTAGTAGCTTTATTCAAGCCCAAGGTGATCATGTCGAACTTGCAGATGACGTCCAGGTCAGCTGTCTCCCTCTGTGCTGGGTGATAAAATTCCTTTGTGGGAGGAGGGTTACTTTCAAACCCACGACTGAGTGTCCAGGGAGGCTAACGTGTGCCCTACAGGTGTGTGTCCTTTCCCCATGCCTGCTTGGTGTGCCTGGAGAGTCCGGTCTGGCTAATAGGCATGGCAGGGGCAGTGCTGGCATTCGATGGCTGAGATCGCATCAGGGTTTGCAGTGTTACGTTTCCCAGCTTTTTTCATTGTTTCCCTTGCAGCAGGGAAAAGCCAACAAGCGGGGGTACAGCAAAATCCCAAATCCAAAGGGCGCTCTGTGCGGAAAGAGCCGCCAGCGTATGCAGCAGGTAAGGGGTGCGCCGGGTCGTGGTCAGCCCTTCCTGAGCACGGCTTTCTCCGTCGCTGGGTTGTGGGCCCCTCTGGCACTGTGGGACTGGCTCCTCTGGTAGTTTCTTTGTCATTTAGCCCTGTTCTATGGCCGTGGTCTCTTCCCAGGGCCTGGGCAGTTGGACTTTCTGCTCAGTGGTGTTGGGGAGGGAATTGCTTCCTGAATGGTGCGGAAATACATCAGGCTGGCTCCAGCAGGATGGTCACATTCCCGTCACCTGGGACAGGAATGGAGGCTAGAAATCACCCCACGCCGCAGCCTGGTAGCCGGTCAGACCGGCGCACCCTGGCCCAAGAGCCTTGCACCACAGACCGTCTGCAGGGCTGCGCGAGCGGCCATACTGGGCCAGCCTGACGGTGCATCGACCAGTGTGAGGTCCTTCAGCCTGCCCCATCTCGGGGGTGCCGTTTAGAGCCTCGGGGGCAGGCGAAGGTTAGCGCTTACAGCTGTCAGAATTCCAGTTCTGGCTTCGTTCTCCGGAACCAGCTTTAGGCTGAAGAACCCTGGAGCTGAGCCTCCTCCCAGCTCTCCGAGGGGGCATGGGCAGGAGGCCACACCGCTCTGTGTTTCTCTTCACCTGCGTGTGGCAGGGGCTTGTGGGCCCATTCCATGGCTGCAGTGCAGCGAAATCCCCGCAAACCCCTGTCCCTCCAGCCCCCGCCCCAGTGGCCTGGGGAGGGGTGCAGATCACCCCACCCTCAGACTTAGGTAGTGGAACAGGGAATCTCCGCCCAGCCATGCGCTTTAAGAACAGCTCTTCTGCCAGAGCTAGAGCTGTCGGCAGGTGGCAAACGGCGTGAGCAAGAGCAGCCATTTACACTGGGTCAGGAACAGCTCCCCAGGGAGGGCACCGTGCACCCGAGAGCTCTGAGCAGAGTTTCGTTCTGCACCCTGCAGTGAAAACCTCTGTGGTGTTTTCTTCCCTCCCTTCCGTCTCCGCTCTGCGACGGACAGGCAGTGTGGAGGAGCAGTGGTACCTGGAGATCCTGGATAAGGGCAGAGTTACCTGCCCCACGTGCAGAGCTGTGATCAGGAAGACAGTCGAGGGACTGAAGAAGCATATGGCGAACTGCAGACAGGTGAGAGACAGACTCGTGCCATTTCCCCTTCCCTCCCCTGGCTGGATGGCTGCAGTGCCGGCCGGCCAGAGCCGCCCCTTTCCCGCCAGCGCATGGCTGCTCGTCAGTTGGTGGGGCCGGCGGCGGCCCCTCGGTGTTCCCTGCGGCTTAGGACGGCGGGCGGGGGCCTGTTCTTTCTCTCCCTCTGGCCTTTGCACCCTGCAGGGTGCGTGGATTGGCCTGGGAACGCATGCAGGCTTTCTCTGACACACTCAGTGTTTTCTCCCCAGCCAGGAACTCCTGCTTTCCTGGCCCGCCACCCCATGGCTGAGGCTGGTGGCCACGCAGCCTGCAGGGCCTCCTGAGGCCTCCAGCGTAGGGCTCCGCTCTCTTGTTTTGCTCGCAGGAGATGTTCACGTGTCACCACTGTGGGAAGCAGCTCAGGTCACTGGCAGGGATGAAATACCACATCATGGCAGAGCACAACAGCCTGGTACGTCTCGCGAAGCCCTGGCCTCCCCAGACAGGCAGCTCTTTGCTGCTCTCCACCGCACGCCGGAAGGCAAGCAGCTGTGCCTTCCCAGCCCGAAAGCCTGGGGGCAGCGTGTGCCAGACATGCTCAGCTGGTAGCGGTGGGAGGGCCCGCCTGTTAGACAGCCAGCCTGTGAACAGGTCAGACTCTGCCTCTCGCCCCTTCGAGAAGCCTGGGAGCCCTTGTGAAACGCAGCTCAGAGTCATCCAGCCGTCCGAGAGCAGAGCAGGTGGGAGCCTGAGACTTGTCCAAGTGCAAAGCAAACAGGAAACCGCTCTCAGCCCTCTGCACCCTGCACACAGACACACGAGGGGCACGGCCTGCGGGAAGCCCCTGCCTCGGTCTGGCAGGGAAACCCTTTCGGGGGTGTCACTCCGCCCGGGGCGGGGGCAGTTCCTCTTTGCCTTCTACAGGACTTGCCCCCAGGGCCCTAAGAGAATAACGGGCAGGGCTGTCCAGCAAAGCTGCCGGTTGTGCTGCCTCTGTTCGAACCCTCCGGACTGCAACAGAAATCAGGAGACTTGTATCCCTGTCCTGCAGCAACAGCTGCGAAGCTCTGAGCAGCAGCCTGCCTGCAGCCCCCTCCTCCTCATGAGCAACTCCTGCTAGTCTGACATCCGCACCGGGCCAATGAGCTGAAACTAGTGAAGAATAAAATTGTCAGACACGTGGATGAACATCATTGGTTGGGGGAGAGTCAGCATGGTTTATGAAGAGGGAAATCCTGCCTCACTAATTTGTTAGAGTTCTTTGAGGGGTAACAAACACGGACAAGGGGGATCCAGTGGCTATAGTGTACTTAGAAAGCCTTTGACAAGGTCCCTCACCAAAGGCTCTTAAGTCAAGTAAGTTGTCATGGGATAAGAGAGAAGGTCATTTGTGGACTGGTAACTGATTAAGAGACAGGAAACAAAGGGCAGGAATAAATGGTCAGTTTTCAGAGTGGAGAGAGGTACCTAGTGGGGTCCCCCCAGGGTCTGTCCTGGAACCAATCCTATTCAACTTCTTTATAAATGATTTAGAGAAAGGGTTAAACAGTGAGGTGGCAAAAGTTGCAGATGACACCTAACTGCTCAAGGTAGTTAAGACCAAAGCAGACTGTGAAGAGCTTCAACAAAATCTCCCCAAACTATGTGATTGGGCAACAAAATGGCAAATGAAATTGAATGTTGACAAATGTAAAGTAATGCCCATTGGAAACAATAATCCCAGCTATACATACAGTATGATGGGGTCTAATGTGCCTACAGCTACTCAAGAGAGATCTTGGAGTCACTGTGGATAGTTCTTTGAAACCAGCCGCTCTGTGCTGCGACAGTGAAAAAAGCAAATAGAATGTTAGGAGTCATTAAAAACAGGATAGAGAATAAAACAGAGAATATCTTATTGCCTCTCTGTAAAACCATGGCATGGCCACAGCTTGAACACTGCGCACAGATGTGGTCATCTCATCTCAAAAAAGATCTCTTGGCATTGGAAGAGGCACAGAAAAGGGCAACAAAAATGCTGAGGGGTTTGGAACGGGTCCCATACGAAGAGAGATTAAAAGGACTGGGACTTTTTGGCTCAGAAAAGCGGCGACAAAGGGGGGATATGCTAGAGGTCTGTACATTCATGACTGGTGTGGAAACAGTGAATAAGGAAAAGTTATTTACTTGTTCCCACAATATAAGAACTAGGGGTGACCAAATGAAATGAATAGGCAGCAGGTTTAAAACCAACAAAAGGAAGTTTTTCTTCACTCAGCGCACAGTCAAGCTGTGGAACTCCTCGCCAGAGGATGTGATGAAGACCAGGACTTTAAGAGGGTTGAAAAAAGAGCTAGACAGATTCATGAAGGTTGGGTCCATCAATGGCTAGTAGCCAGGAGGGGTAGGAACGGTGTCCCTAGCCTCTGTTTGGGAATGGGCAAGATGACTTAATGATTCCCTCTGGGACACCCGGCACTGGGCGGGAAGGGCCTTTGGTCTGACCCAGCCTGGCCGTGCTTGGAGGAGAAGGGAAGGAGGGCTGCAGGCATGTTGAGGAGAGAGGCCTCCCCCGGCCATGGGCTCCTGGGATGGGAGCAGCTGATGGAGAACGCCCCTCCTCCCCCGGGAAATGGAGCCTCCAGCCAGAGGCCAGGGGTTGTGTCTTACAAGGTCCCAGCAAGGGCAGGTTTGCTGGGCCCTGCAGCAGTTGGGGGTTACAACGATGCTCTGGGAAATAGTTACCTCCCCACTGAGGGACGGTGCGTCCAGCTCTCTGCAGACTCCGCTGAGGTCACGTCCTCAGATACACCCAGGTCACTTTGGGGAGGTTTCCTGCCCGGCCACAGGCCTAGGCCACGGCTCCTCTAAACGGAAGCGCGACGCTGCCGTGATCCACCTTTCGGCTAGGGGAGACCCACGAAGCGGCACTCCGAGGGCGCCTGCCAGGCAGCCAGTGCTCCTGCTCCTCGCGGCAGTCAGGGAAGCCGTCGGGCTCCCACCGGGGGCGGCGAGGAAATGGGAACCAAGGCGCGTGGACTCCAGCGAGGTGCTTAACGCTGCTGGGGCTGCGTGTCGTGCTCCCACCTCCCCCTTCCGGGCGCTGGCCTCAGCGAGTGCGTAGAGCTGATGGCCAGAGTGTATTACCGCGCCGAGGGCCGTGCTCACCTCTCTGCTTCGCCTGCAGCCGCTTGTGAAGGAGGGGGGAGAGCTGGAGGAGCCGTGCGAACGCGACCGTCTCCGGAAGGTGCTGAAGCGCATGGGGAAGCTCAAGTGTACGAGGGAGGTGAGCGCCGTGTCTTGTTCCCGGTGGAGCCGCAGCCTCTGCCATGCTGGGGGCCACTTGTCAGCGCCAGGCCGTGGGACTTGCGCCAGAGCTCGGGCTGTGGGCTTAGCCCCTGGGCCTCGCAGAGGAGCCCAGGCTGGTAGAGAAGGGGCGGAGCAGCAGGCCCCGCGCACACAGGGCTAGAGGGAACGATTGGCGTGCTCGGCCCTCGCCGGGCTCTTACTGGGGATGGGACGGCTCTGGTGGGCTTAGCTCCGCCGCGGCCATGGCGCAATGTCTGGACTGCGTGGCGCCGTCTGGCCTTACGACCCGGGCAAGCGCGGCAGTAGCTGTGCAAAGAGCAGCGCTCGGCGCGGCGCTGCGGATACACAGCCCCGTGCTCGGTGAGCCCCGCCCACCCCGCAGCCGGCCCGTGCAGTCCGACAGCCCCTCGCCGCAGGAGGAGGGCTGTCGGGCCAGGGCCGCGAGGCGGTGGCAGGCGACGCCGGACGCAGGCTGCCACCGCTGCCCAAGCTGTAGCTTCTGTAGAGAGGGATTCGGTCTACAGGGCCTCGGGCTGGTGCCCCTCGTGCACCGGGGGACACAGTCCTGTGTTTGTGCTGCTGTCGGCGCCCCTGCACCTCCCGGTCTGCGCTGGGCTTCGCCGGCAGGGCTGAACAGAAACGTGGAACGAGCCAGTAAAACCCCGGCGGGGCAACAAAGCAGATTTGGTGGCTGCCCGTGGTGGGGCAACCCCACCGGAAGCTGCAGTGAGGCGCAGAGGGAAAGCTCGCCCAGGACAGCGCCCCGGGGTTTCCTGTGCTGCATCGGAGGCTGGCAGCTGCTACGATCGGCCCAGCCTGGAAGGGCCATTGGCCTGTCCCGATGCAGTAGGGTTCCTTCTGTTCTTCGATTGCCCCGTGTCCACGCTCTTCTCTTCTGCACTGACAGGGCTGTACTGGCAGCTTCACCAGCATAATGGGCTTCCTGTACCATGTCAGGAAGTGTGGCAAGGAGGCCTCTGAGCTAGAGAAAATGGCCATGAAGTGCCGGCACTGCGGGAAAGGCTACAAGTCAAAGGCAGGGCTCGTCTATCACCTCCGGGCTGAGCACGGGCCGGTAAGTGAGTTGCCGTTGCTTCGGGAAAGGGAGCAGTGGGAGCGCCTCTCCTCCAAACCGTCTTTGGTTTCCCCTTTGGATAATGAATGTTGATCTCCTTGGGCCCACGTACCCAGCCCGCCCGGGGCCGCCTTTTCGTCTGGGAGGGGAACAGGCAGAGCCCTGGCCACGGAGGTTCTGCTGCTTTGCGGCTAGGAAGGGGCTTGATAGGCAAGTAGTCTGGACGCAGCCCCTCCCCCTTCTCTAGGGGGGACAGGGCTGGCATGTTAGTGTCTTGGGAAAGCTGCGTGCTGCTCTTTTCAGCCCCCGATGTGAGCTCCAGCTCTGGGGCAGGACAGGAACCAGCGGCCCAGCCCATCAAGGCGCCTGTGTCTGGTCTCTTTCAGAGCCCAGGGGCTCTCAGGACTTGTGCCATGGCCGAGCAGAGAGCTCTCTTGCCACAGCTGCCCTGAAGCCTGGCCCGCAAGATCTTCCCTTGCCCCGGGATACGCTTGTGCCTGAGGGGAGGGGCCTGGGATGGGTGTTCTGGCCTGCGCCTGTAGGGCCTTGGTGGACGCTGCAGGCATTCCCGTGTGACCTGAGCAGACTCTGAATGGGGCTCGCCCTGTTGGCCTCCTCTTGCAGGTCACTTTCCTCCATGACGACAGGAGGCCTGAGAGTCTGAAGGAGATGACCCTGGAGCCCACAAGTGCCGGCAGAGTCCAGAGGAAATCTGCGAAGGTGGCTGTCTGCTACCTCCACGAGCTGGCTAGCGAGGAGCTGGCCAAGGAGTGGCCTAAGAAGAAGGTGCTACAGGATCTCGTCCCAGATGATCGGAAGGTAAAAGGCCTTAGGTGGGACAGGTCTTGCACAGTAGAGGATCCTGCACGGCCCCTAGGACGGGTCCTCGCCATGCTGCCTGTTTCCAGGCCATGGGCCAGTAGTACCTGCCCGCGTGTAAAGTAGTGCACATTGGGGAAAAAAATCCCAGCCACACGTACAGTAGGGTGGGGACTAATTTGGCTACAACTGTTTAAGAAAGTGACCTGGGAGTCACTGGAGTTCTCTGGAAACATCCACTCAGGGCAGCGACAGTCAAGAAAGCAAGTAGAATGTTAGGAGTCAGGAAAAAGGGACAGAGAATAAGACCGAGAATATCTTATTGCCTCTGTAAAAAACCATGGTACGGCCACAGCTTGAATACTGCACAGGTGTGGTCACCTCATCTCAGAAAAGATCTCTTGGGGTTGGAAAAGGTTCTGAAAAGGGCAACAAAAATGACGAGGGGGTTGGACCGGGTCCCATATGAAGAGAGATTAAAAAGCCGGGGACTTTTCAGCTTAGAAAAGAGGAGATGAAGGGGGGATACGCTAGAGGTCTATAAAATCATCACTGGTGTGGAAACAGGGAATAAGGAAAAGTTATTTACTTGTTCCACAATATAAGAACTAGGGGCCACCAAGTGAAATGAATAGGCAGCAGGTTTAGAACAAACAAAAGGAAGTTTTTCTTCGCCGAGTGGGCCGTTGTAGCGCCGTGAAGGGTTTGGGCCTACAGTGGCTCCGAGTGAACGGAGGCGTTGGTGTGATGCAGTGGCCAAGAAGCAGAAGGTAACTGTCCTGTGAGCTGTGGCAGCCCTGTATTCCCACGCACAACGCCCATCGCTTCCTTCTCGCTGCCCAGCGCCGGAGTCGGAGCTCAGGGCGCTGTTCCTGCCTCAGCCTTCCGCCGTGTTGAGTCCTTGCAGTGGTGGTTGTTGAGCAGGGCCTGAGTGAGAGTGGGGGGTTGTGCTAAGCAGCTTGGCCTTCGGTGGAACGCCTTCCTTGTGCTCCGAGCGGTGTCCCCGCAGGGTGTCTGTTCCTAACAGGGACCCCGCAGACCGGCTTGGGAGCTTCTCTGGCTGTGAGCCTTAGAAACAAAGGGATTGGAGACTCAAGGAGCACTGTGGTGGGCAGGCCGGGCTCAGCATCAGCCATGGTATCGGCTCCTCAGATGGCATCAGAGCCACAGCGAGCTGCTGTTCCTCGCCAGTCCGCTGCAGTTTGTGGCGGGGGGCGCTCGCGGGCCGGAAGGCAGGGGGCCCTCGATTTGGGGAAAAAATACTGAATAACAGGTCCTTCAGTCTAGCAGAGAGAGATATAACATGATCCCAAATTCAGACTGGAAATAAGGCGCCCGTTTGTAGCTAGGAGAGTAATTAACCAGTGGAACAATTTGCCAAGGGACATGCTCCAGTCTCCATCCTCGGCAGTCGGATGTTTTTCTAGAGGGTCAGCTCTAGACGATCTCTGGCCCGTGTTCTACAGGAGGCCAAACGAAGGGATTGAAAGGGTCTCTCAGTCCAGCTGGGGCGTGAGGGGAAACAGCACAGTCTTTACCTGTGTAAAGAGGTGGTATGAAGACAATGGGGATCAGCTGTTCTCTGTGCGGAGGTCGGACAAAGAAGAAATCCGCGTACTTTGCAGCCGGGGAGATTCCAGGTAGATATCCGGGAACCTGTCCAGCTCTAAGGACAGCTGAGCGCTGGAGCAGGGTTGCCTAGGGAGGGTGGAGTGCCAGCCGGTGGAGGGTTTAGGAACAGGTTCAACACCTTCTCCTGGACAGTCAGGGTCTCAGTCCAGGGGAGTGCCCAGGTGACCTCTGGAGGTCCCTTTCAGGCCTGTGATTCTGTGGGGGGGAGAATCACTGCGTGCGAGGCTGTGGGTGCCGGGAGTGAGCCGTAGCCCGTGGAGGAGAGTCACTCGGCGAGTCCCGCTGTTGGAGTGGAGGGAAGTGTCCGCCGTGGGGGCAGCTTGTGAGGAGCATGCCTTCCCTGTGCGCAGCCGCTCCCCAGTCTAACGTCCCAATCCCTCTGTCCTGTCGCAGCTGAAGTACACCCGCCCGGGGCTGCCCACCTTCAGCCAGGACGTGCTGTGCAAGTGGAAATCGGAGCTAAAGACGTGCCGGCGGGTCCGTTGTCCAAACCAGGTACGCCGCCGCTGCTCCTTCCTGGCGCCCGAGGGGCCGAGGCTGAGGACTTAGGGAAAGACGTGGCTGGGGCAGCGGAGAGCGTCCCAAGCCCCGCGTCAAGGTTTATCTGTGTCTGGAGGACTCGGCCCGCCTGCTCTTGGGGCGTCTGTCAGTCTCTCACTAGGCTCTGGCTGTGCTGGGCCAGCGTTGAAGTGGCTTCTCCAGAGGTGACCCTGTGGCGTGGCAGGAAAGCCGGTGGGTCCGTCGGCGGAGACTGAGCGCGTCTCTCCGGAGGAGACGGGCTGCGTGGGCTAATCCATTGCTAGGGGCCATGCCTTGCAGACTGCACCTGGGCTATTGCAGGCTTGGTGTGGTGCCAGCGTACCGCTCTGACTGCCAGGCCTGCCCGAGGGAAGATGGAGGACATCCAGGGGAGCCACTAATGCGGAGTTTGGGGTGAGCCTGAGGCTTCGCCCGTCGCTGTCTCGGGGCTCCCAGCCAACGGGCTGCACAAGTGGGTCACCAGGACCCGAGGGTGTGGACTCGGGAGCGCTGAAGGAAGCAGGCGTGCTGCTGCCACTGCCGAGTGCGGTGTGGAGCCATCGCTCACCCCAGCCTTTGCTGGAGGGTGGCTGATGCCAGGCTGAACTGTTACGAAGGCTCCCGCAGCGAGAGTCTCAGGCATGCGGCGAAGACGGCCTGTTGGGGAAGAGGCCCTGCCTCGCCGGGCGTCCCAGGGGGATGGAGAAGGGCTCTCGGGGCGCAGGGGACAAGCGATGGGGCGAAGGGCCCGTTGTAGATGGGAGGGTTGCCAGGGATCGGCACGGGGACCGGGGCAGTGGGCCAGCAGTGAGGGGCCAAGGCTGCAGACACTCTCGAATTACTCGAGATGGCGAAGTCCAAGGCTGATTGGGAAGCCGGTTGCCCCCTCTCCCTGCAGGGCAGCCGCTTTGTCCAGCTCCGCTCTCCGGTGCTGCCGCTGGGCCTGAGCCAAGGCTGCAGGTGCTGGGGCACCTGGCCGGGATGCACCCAAATCCGGCTGTGCTCGTGTGACCGGAACCAGCCCCTGCCCTCGTGTCGCGGTGGCTGCTGAGCCCTCGGCCTGGTACGGAGCAGCTAGCGAGGGGATGTTGTTGTTTAAAGCAGGACTGTTGGACGGGTGGTCTGCAAAGGGCTCTCTTCTCCCCTCCCCGCGGGCCGGGTCTTACCAACCGTCCGCTCCTCGCTTCCTCCCTGGCTCTGCTGGGAGCTGACGGCTGCCGCCCCTCTCGTTCCAGGGCTGCGAGTCTGTGTACAGCAGCGTCTCCGGCCTCAAGTCCCACCTTGGCACCTGCACTCTGGTTGGTACCATTTCGACGGCGTCTCTGCCGCTGCGTCCGTCTGGCCTGCTGGGTCCCTGCCTGCCTGGCCGTGTGTCCCCCCGAGTCGCTGCCCAGAGACAGGCACCTTCCTAGAGAGCCCGCGTGGGAGACTCGCCAGGCCTCATGCAGGGATGGGGCGACTTGGGGAGTGACTGGAGCCAGCTCCACCCTTTCTCCCAGGGCGCCCTTGGGCAGCAGCGTCTGCTGCAGTGGCCAGCGGGCCCCCTCGGGATGAGCCGGGGACCCTCCCTGCGGGGGCGGCCGGGGGCATGTCCCTGGGGAGAGCGGCCGGGGGGCGGGCCTGGTGACGTTTTCTGTCTCGGTGGCAGGGAGACTTTGTGGCTGGGAAGTACAAGTGTCTCCTGTGCGAGAAGGAGTTCGTCTCGGAGAGCGGGGTCAAGTACCACATCAACTCTGTGCACGCCGAGGTGAGAGCCGGGTCCCTGCCTTCAGGCATGGCCCACGTGCGGGCGCCCAGCCCTCCCCTTCCTTGCGAGGCCGTGGGCCCAGGGACCGTTTCTTTGCCCAGAACCTCTCCCCCAGCACTGACCTCTGCCTTTGGGCCCCCAGGACTGGTTTGATGTGAACACGACTAGGAGGAGGAGCGTTGAGAAACGGGTGAAAACGCGCCAGAGAGAAGAGGAGCCGCACAAGCAGCGCAAGAGGCGCCCGGCAGCCCGGAGCAGGAAGAGGAGGGCTGGGCTGGGGTCTGCCAAGAAGCTGCCTGGCGCCGGGGCCGAGAGCAGCAGGAGGAGGAGTAAGAGGGGGCGTTCCCACCTGGCGGACAGTGAGAGCAGGAGCAGCGAAGAGGAGGAGGAGCCCCCAGCCGCGCACAAAGCGGAAATTCCAAAAAGCACCCGCAGGCGGGGCAGGAAGTAGCCCTGGCGCGGCCCAGCGCTGCGGAGTCCACGGGCAGTCGCTCGCCGCGTATCCAGTGTGGCTCGGGCCCTGCTCACAGCCTGAGTCCAGGTTGCATTAGTTGCGTATTTCGTGATTTTAAATATTTTTGTCTGTCACTCGCTCTGCTTCTGCTGTGCCCCTGGGGCTCCTCACCGTTGGGGAGAGCAGGCGTCCTGGACGGAAGGCGTCTCTCTCTGGATCTCTACGGCCGGGCGTGGGCGCATGCGTCCTTGGAGGTAGGGTGGGCAGTTTCGGGGGCCCAGCTCTGGCTTGCTCACCTGCAGCCCAAGAGACTTGCCTCCCAGGTGTAGGTCCTTGCCATACGGCGCCATCCCGTCACTGCTGTGCTCTCCAGACGGGCAGCCCGGCGGGTTCAGAATGCAGCCAGCCTGCCTGCCGGAGACTGGGCCTTTGCAGCGGGCCAGGGCACCCAGCAGCACCTGCCCCTTCAAAGGCAGAGCACTGACTGGGCCCTACGGGGGCGTCGAGACCAGCTGTCGGCAGACTGCCCTGCCCCAGTCGTGCGGCAGCAGCCTAGCCAGGGCTCTGAGCTCGGAGCACGGTGCCTGTGCTGTGCTACAGGCCACGCGTCACAGCCGCCTCCCACCTGCAGGACAGCCGCTGTGGGGCTGCCCTGGCCGGCTGTCCCTCGGGGTCCGGTCCCCCTTCCCTCTAGCCTGAGCAAGGGCTACTGCTTGTCAGCGGGCGCTCCAGGTACCTTCTCCCTGAGCTACTGTGGCCTGTTCTCACGATGGCGCCTTTGCCGGGGCGAGCCTCATGTGCCAGGCCTGCCTGTCGCGGTGTCAGGGCGGCAGGATGGCGTCTTTGCCGGGGAGAGCTGCGTGTGCTGGGCCTGCCTGTCGCGGTGTCAGGGCGGCAGGATGGCGTCTTTCTGGGGAGAGCCTCGTGTGCCAGGCCTGCCTGTCGCGGTGTCAGGCGGCGGGATGGTGCCTTTCCAGGGCGAGCCGCGTGTGCCAGGCCTGCCTGTCGCAGTGACAGGGCAGCGGGATGGCGCCTTTCCTGAGGCGAGCTCCGTGTGCCAGGCCTGCCTGTCGCGGTGTCAGGGCGGCGGGATGGCGCCTTTGCCGGGGAGAGCTGCATGTGCTGGGCCTGCCTGTCGCGGTGTCAGGGCGGCGGGATGGCGCCTTTGCCGGGGAGAGCTGCGTGTGCTGGGCCTGCCTGTCGCGGTGTCAGGCGGCGGGATGGTGCCTTTCCAGGGCGAGCTCCGTGTGCCGGGCCTGCCTGTCGCGGTGTCAGGGCGGCGGGATGGTGTCTTTCCGGGGAGAGCCGTGTGTGCCGGGCCTGCCTGTCGTGGTGTCAGGCGGCGGGATGGTGTCTTTCCGGGGAGAGCCGTGTGTGCCGGGCCTGCCTGTCGTGGTGTCAGGCGGCGGGATGGTGTCTTTCCGGGGAGAGCCGTGTGTGCCGGGCCTGCCTGTCAGGGCGGCTGGGAGGGTTCCTGTGGTCCTGTCGGGGTCAGGGTTAAGTTAGCACATGGTGAGTGTTGTGCTGTCCAGCAGAGTCAGTTGAGACCTGCAAATGCAGAACTTCTCCGGCAGGTTTAGACCTCTTCTCAGCTGGGCAGAGGGGTCTAAACCTGAATGTCAGATGTGAGTCCACACCCCCAAGAGGGGGAGGGGCAGGACTTGATGTCTTATTACCCTCCCCTCTTGTGCCTCACTGCAGTTCCCGGCCTCAGCAGACGCCTGAGTTTGATCCATCAGGGTTCAAGTAACACCCCGGTTCCCTTCAGCTCATGCTGCAGTGAAAGCTTCCCCCTCGCCCACAGCTGCCGGTGCTGAAATGCGCTGTCCATTCCCTGGGCCGTATTGCTTGGGCCCAGGTTTGCGTGTGGCGTTGCTGTGTGTTCGCCCGCTCCGTCACGTTGCCTTTGTGAGCAGTGTCGGGTGAGGCAGGTGACCCCAGCCATGGCGATGATGGGACTCTGCGTGCAGTTCCCCGTGCTGCTCTCCACGCAGCAGCTGGACCTCGGTGGGGCCTGCACTTGTGGGTTACTGGGCGGTATCCAAAGGCAGGTCTCTGGGCTGTGAGATGCGCGGTCAGAGCAGCAGGAGCAGATGAGATGCTGCGTCACCAGTGCGAGAGATGATTTGTTTCTTGCTGGCTAGTTGTGTCGTCCCCATTTCAGCAGGACGGGGCAGAAGAGCGCAGAGCTGCCTGTCCCTGGGCTCGCTGGTCCTGGGACGAGACCGTAAGCCCGAAGGTTCTCACCCACTTTTCCGACCCTCCCCGCGGCCAGAGGCACGAATCTAGGTGGAATTTGTCGGCACGAGGAATCCCGGGCAATGCTAGGAGCAAAGGCACCGTAACAAAGACACGTGCCCGTCACTGGGTGGGAATGGCGGAACTGTCAACGCCGAAAAGGCAGACGTGCCCAGTGAACGTATCTGTACGTGGGGGGAGATGATGTTATTTCCCGTGACAGTGGTCTCGCCACTTTCCTAGCCCTCGGAAGGGTATTAAACCGCAGCTGGTAAAGTTGGACATCTTAAAATCAGCAGGTCCAGAAAACTTTCAGCCGAGAGTTGTACAAGAGTTACCCGAGGAGCTTGCTGAACCATTAATGCTGCTTTTTGATCAGCTTTGGAGCCAGGGGAAGTTCCAAAAGGCATCCTTGGGCCAACATTTGAAAAGGATAAATGAGACAGCTTGGATCATTGTAGACCAGGCATTCTAGTTTTGATTTCAGGCAAGGTAAAAAGGGCACCTGATACAGGACTTGAAAGGAGGATAATATAATTAATGCCAGTCTACATGGCTATGTCTAAACTACACCCCTCTGTCAGCAGAGGGATGTAAATTAGATGCTCAAAAGTGCAAATGAAGCTGGGATTTAAATATCCCATACTTCATTTGCATAATGGCAGCCACTGCTTTTTTCGAGACGGAGCATTTTCGATAAATGCCCTGTTTCGAAAGACCCTGTACTCTGTCGAAAATGTCCCGTCTAAACTACCGTTTTCTTTGAAAAGCTCAGTTTCAGAAAAAAGCAGCGGCCACCATTATGCAAATGAAGTATGGGATATTTAAATCCCCGCTTCATTTGCACTTTCGATACATCTAATTTACATCCCTCTGCCAACAGAGGGGTGTAGTTTAGATGTAGCCATGGGTTTATCGAAAGTATATCCTGTCAAACGAGGGACATCTTTTGTAATGCGATTACAGGTTTGGTCGAGAGAGGTGATCGTGTTGATGTATTAGCCTGTACATTTTGATTAAAAATTAAAATGATATAAACTTAACTTGGCGCATGTTAAATGGAGTAAAATTTGGCTAACTGCTGGGTCTCAGGATGTAATTGTTACCGAATCATTATTGAGCAGGTGTGTTTCCTGGGGATGCCTGTATGTTTTTTGTCAAGTAGTGCAGAGACAAGTCCCAGTTCCTGCAGGATACCCCCAGAAAGTTGCAAATTTCACAAAATGGGGCGAGTGGTAATGAGGATGGTCACTGATAGTCAGCGAGGGGACCTTTTAAGCTGTGTGCAGACAATAGGTTTTAATTTCTCTATGTTGTAAATGTACACGTCTAGGAATGGGAAATGGAAGCCAGGCAGGATGAGGACTCTATCCAGCAAGCAGTGACTCCGAGAGAAGAGTTGGGAGTATGATCAGATGAACTGAGGTCCCCGTGTGGTGTTATGGTTGGAGGGTCGAATGCAGTCTTTGGCTGTATAAACAGGAGCCTCGAGAAGGAGAGAGATTTGACGTGTCTATGTGGCACCGTTCCATTGGAGAGGGGTCAGGGAAGAGCCATGATAATGATTAGAAACCACGTTTTCTAGTGATTGACTCCTTCAGTTGATGTATTTAGCCTAATCAAGAAGGTGACGGGAGGGCTTGATTACCATCCAGGTACCTACAGGGGAGCAAGTACTTACCAGCGGGCTCTTCATTCTAGCAGAAAAAGATGTTGCATGATCTGATGACTGGATGTTGATGCTAAACAAACTCGGACTTGAAAGAGCCTGTATTGTGAGCAGGGAACGTTAGTGAGCAGTGGAACAATACAGTGAAGCTCCATCACCGACACAGGTTCAATCAAGGTTGGATGTTTTTCTAAAAAACCTGCCCTAGGAATTGTAATGGGGCAGGTTCTGGCCTGCGTTAGACAGGCGGTCTGACTGGATGGTCGCAGTGGTCCCTTCTGGGCTGGGAATCTTGGGGTCTGAATGAAAGAAACAGCAAAGGTCGGAATCATAATTAAAAGCATCGGAGGGGTTAGGAGCGACATGAGTCCTTCATTTGAACCACGCCCCTTTGCCGTGAGTGGGACAGGGCTTCGAAAGAACGCTCTCTCCCCGCCCGTCCCGCCATGTCCTCAGTGCTATGGCAGATGGCAGTCACTGTCTTTGGGGATAGACAGGGAGCTGTGCTGGCAGGATATGCTGCTGGCAAAGTCTGATCCCATTGCTAGGTCCCCCATTTTTAAAGGGGAGCAAGGAGGGCTCCGGATTCTAGCTCAGGCAGCCTCGCTTCACTGTCCGGGAAGATGCTGGAACAGATTCGACAATCCATTTGTAAGCCCCGAGTTACACGCACTAGCCAGCTTGGCTTCTGTGACAGACCGGGCTGGGGCTGGGCACAGCTGAGGGCGTCCGCTCAGGGCGAATTGCTCAAAACCAGGGCTCCTTACAGCCCCTACAGGAGACCTTCCAAACGGGCCACAAACTAGTCACTCTGAGCAAAACTCTCTGACACCCCAGCTCTCTCTGTGCCACAGTCAGCCCCAGGCCTAAAACTCAGGTGAGGGGTTATAGAACCCGATCTCACCTACCCCCAACGGGTTCTTCCGGACCCAAGAAACCAGCCACAGTTCCCAGTCCATTTACTCTCTGGATCTTACCCGTAAGATCACGCTGAGCCAGTCCTTTAGCAACTAAAATGGAAAGATTTATTCATAAAAGAAAAAAGGTGGAGAGTGAGGTTGTGAAGGAGAATACATCACATGCATCGATCGCCACGTCCGCAATGCAGGCTCCCAGCAGAGATGTTACAAACTGCTGGCTTAAAAGTCTCTGGTTACATCCTACGTCAGGATGGGTCCACGGTTCTTCCCGGCTCGCTGTCCTCGCCAGGCTGCATCTGGGATCAGGAGCAGAACTGAAGCCCAGATGGAGATTGCCACATGGCATTTATATACCTCTCCTGGCATCTTCCTGGCCAGAGCAGGTCACATGACTCAGTGGCCTATGCCTGTGTCCCATGTCAGCGGTCATCAGATACTGGCTGGTCTGCAGGTGCCAGGCGCATTCCCCAGGTGTGCATTGGCACCTAGAGAGCCACTGTCCCCGGAGCCATGCTAATTAGCACAGTCACTGGCTGAACATTCCTTGCCCACTGCTCTGTCTCGGACAGAGACTCTTCCAGCACAAGCCCAGAGCCCCCCCAGATACCACACAAGTACACGAATAGCACACCCAGAATCAGTGGGGGACACGCTTTCCTGTGACACCTCACAAGGCCCCTTCGCACAGACTTTGGGGCAAACACCCCCCCCCATGGGTGCAGCAGTGATGTTTAAAACCCAATAACGTGACCACTTCTCAAGAGCAGATCATGCCAAATCCATTTGATTTCCTCCTTTGACAGAGCTACTGGTATAGCTCGTGGCAGAGTGGGGAGAGGTAGATGTCATAACTTGATTTTTAATGTGGCTTTAACAGATCCCATTCGACACTGCCCTAAATGCAGGGCATTGCGATCTAGATGAAATTAATCAGGTGGGTGCGCAACTGGTTGAAAGACCCACAGAGTAGTTGTCAGTTGTTTCCTATCACATTGGGGAGGGTGTCACATGCAGGTGAGTAGTACCAGGCCCAGGACTGAACATTCGCAATTGTCTTTAATGGCATGGCCACTGGGGTGCAGAGGTTGGTTATAACGTTTGCAGATGACCTCGTGCTGGGCGGAACTGAGGAACTGCAAGGAGCTGGCTAAAGGGGAGAAAGTCTCAAGGGGTCGCCCTGTTAGTCTGTTTCTTCAAAAACAATGAGCAGTCCTGTGGCACCTTAGAGACTAACAGGTGTATTGGGCCACGAGCTTTCGTGGGTAAAACCCACTCATCAGATGAGCTGGTGTGGAAAATTAGAAATGGTAACACACCCAAACCTGTAGGGGGCACTTGAACCTCCCTGGACACTCAGTCATGGGTTTAGAAGTAGCCCTCCTCCCCCAAAGGAATTTTATCACCCAATCAGAGAGGGAGACAGCTGAACTAGGGTTAATTTACAAATTTGACACCATCAGCCTGCGCTTGAATAAAGACATTGCCTGCTAATGCATTACAAAGCCAATTTCCTTAACCTTTGATAGTCACATTTTCACATCAATAGCTGTGAATGGGGCACATCCAGCCCTCTCAATTAGTAGGCTCATTTAACTGCACATCCACTAATGTAATCTATGCCATCAGGTGCCACCAGTGCCCCTCGGCCATGTGCCTTGGCCAAACTGGAGAGTCGGTGTGACGGACCGGACCGTGTCTGGGCACAGCTGAGGGCGTCCGCTCAGGGCGAATTGCTCAACTTCGGGGCTCCTTACAGCCCCCAGACTGGTGACCTCTCCAAACAGGCCACACACCAGTCCCACAGAGCGCTTCAGCTGCCTGCCTGAAGCCTCCCGAGCAAAACCCCTCCGACACCCCAGCAATATCCGTGCCCCAGATGGCCCCGGGCCTATACACAGGTGGGGGGTCCTAGCACCCAATCCCACCTACCCCGAACAAGTCCTGTCCGGTTCCAAGAAACCAGCCACAGATCCCTGGTCAATTTACCCTCTGGACCTTACCCACAAATCACGCTGGGCCAATCCTTTAGAATCTATATCTAAAGGTTTATCATCACAAGCAAGAAAAGTATGAGAGTAAGGTTGTTAAAGAATCCTATGTTACATGCACCGAATCTCCCAGTTCTCGATGCAGGCTCTAGCAGAGATGTTACAGCTGCTGGTTTAAAAGTCCTTGTTGCGCATCCTAGCATCAGGATGGGTTCACAGGTCTTCCGGGCTCTTCAATCCCTGCAGTGCTGCCTCTGGGATGAAGTGCTGAGCTGAGAACAAAATGGCATCGACCACATGGCCTCTTTATCCCTCCTTCCTGGCCTCTCCTTGGCCGCAGCCAGTCACCTGGCCCTCAGCCTCTCTCTGCAGGCAGCTCTTAGGTCTCCGCCCTCCTGCTTTAGATGTGTCCTTGGCCCATCGAGTGCCATTGTCCCACAGGGCCTCGCTAATCAGCCTGTCCATAGCAATGCTCAACCACATTCAGAGAAATATTCAGCTTTCACACAGATTACAGATTCCTAACTACACACACAGACATTCTACACTCACATAAATAGCGTACACAGGATCAGCAAACAATAAGCTCCCATTCAATACCCCACATGGCCCCCTTTTATACCCTTGTTGGGGCCAGCACCCCCACCTATGGGTGCAGCCATGATCTGGCTGCTTCCCTCAAATTCCAGTAATGTGACAGTCGGTGGGAAAGAATTAATGGACACAAATCAGATCTCTGAAAAGGCAACACACAAAAATCTGCTGGAGAACATTTTAATCTACCTGGACACTCATTAATGGATCTCCAAGTTGCTGTTTTGTTTCAGGCTAATTCCACAAGCCAAATACACAGGGAAGGATTGGAACTTAACTTCATTTACAAGTTTAATTCTTATGCAAATGGTATGAACAAAGACATCGGCTGGATCGCACATTGCTTTCCACATCCTAATACTTAACCTACCAACCAAACAATGGAGGTGCTAATGGTTCTGATCAGCCTCTTGTAAGTATGTAGGCTTTAAGGTGCTACTAGACTATTTGTTGTGTTTTAAGTTTTTCCTGTTACAGACTAACTCAGCTCCCCCTCTGAAGCTTATCTACTCACTGTCTCTTTTCTTCTTCCTCCCCTCCCCTCCTTTTCTTTTTTTTCCCCTTCTCTCCCCCCTCCCCGCCTAGTTATTTTTGTATCTGGACTTCTAACACTCCTGTCATCTGAAGAAGTGGACTGTACCCACGAAAGCTCAGGATACCATCCACAGGTTTTGTTAGTCTTTAAGGTGCTACTAGTCTATTGTTTTTTAACAACATATAAGAACGGCCGTACTGGGTCAGACCAAAGCTCCATCTAGCCCAGTATCCTGTCTGCCGACAGTGGCCAGCACCAGGTGCCCCAGAGGGGGTGAACTGAACAGGTAAGGTAATGATCAAGCGATCTCTCTCCTGCCGTCCATCTCCACCCTCTGACAGACAGAGGCCAGGTACACCATTCCTTACCCAGACTGGCTAATAGCCATTTATGGACCTAACCTCCATGAATTTATCTAGTTCTCTCTTAAACCCTGTTATAGTCCTAGCCTTCACAACCTCCTCAGGCAAGGAGTTCCACAGGTTGACTATGTGCTGTGTGAAGAAAAACTTCCTTTTATTTATTTTAAATCTGCTGCCCATTGGTTTCATTTGGTGGCCCCTAGTTCTTACATTATGGGAACAAGTAAATCACTTTTCCTTATTCCCTGTTTCCACACCAGTGATGATTTTATAGACTCTAGCATATCCCCCTGTAGAAGCTGTAGAAACCATTTTCATATTTAGCTAGAAGCCATCTTGTATATCAGAAACCATTTCAGCTTTTCTCTCAAGCACGTAGACCAGAGTGAACTTTCTGTCACCCCGTGAGAAGAGGCCTACAGGATGGGCTATTGGTATGTGTTAATTGGGCTGGTTGGGACAGGAGATGTACTCCCTCGCACCTGTCCGCCATCTTGTTGATAAGGCTTTGTTTTTCCAAATTTAATTGAGGATTTCTGTAATTGGATGCCCTGACGTCAGACTGTTTGGTTAAGGGTATAAAGATACTAGGATTGATTGTATTAGCAGCTTTACTGGGTCTGGCTCTGCTGTGACCACGTTTGGCTCATGCTGTGCTTTATTAATTAATAAAGCTGCTTGTTAGCTGCCTAAACACAGAGGAGCGTGTTTTTGCTTCGACAATTTGGAGGTCCCACCGAGATTCCTAACGCGCCACTTGCCCGTATGGACGGACCGGCACTCCACTTCCAAACCTCTCAGAGCGCTCAAGAGAAGGTAAAGGGGATACCTGTTACGAAATCTCCTGGTTGAGGGCTTGGGATTTGGAGTGACGGCCGGCCATCGGGGTAAGGGGAGCTACGGAATTCAATTTTGTGGAGCGGCTAACATTTTTGTCTGTCTGTGTCTGTCTTTGTCTATTAGGCCTGTCTTATGTGTCACAGTTCCAAAAGGGCACACCGGTGTCTCTAGTGAGGCAGCCATGCGCTGGACCCTCTGTGTTCGGACGCTAAAAGCTGGTGTGGTGCCATTACTCTCTCTCGGCACACGGAACTGTGGGGAAGCTTTGTTGTCTCTCTTTGTTATTTGTGGGCGTAGTACTGACCTCTGAGGCTAACCCCAGGCCATAGTGCCCCATTCCGCCAGGCTGTCTCCAGGCGCCAGGACGTGGTGTTCTGCCGGGCTGGGGCAGGTGCCGGAAACCCCTGCGAGGCAGGTGGACCTTGAGTCCAGTGCTTCGCAACAAAAAGGGGGGGGACCAGTGCGAGCAGGTGAATTCTTGATTCGGTGACTCGCAGAGCGAGCAGGCGGATCCTGATTCAGTGACTCGCAGAGCGAGCAGGCGGATTCTGATTCGGTGACTCGCAGAGCGAGCAGGCGAATCCTGTTTCGGTGACTTGCAGAGCAAGCAGGCGAATTCTGATTCGGTGACTCGCAGAGCGAGCAGGCGAATTCTGATTCGGTGACTCGCAGAGCGAGCAGGCGAATTCTGATTCGGTGACTTGCAGAATATAGTGTAAGCAGGCGGACTTTAGTTCGGTGTCTTACAGAATTAAGCGCGCGCAGGAAATGGGGGTAGGTCAGTCTACAGGAATTCCAGTGCCTTTATGTTAAGTGTTTTCTGGTATAGGATCCTAATGAAGTCTGATATTAAGTGCCGGGTGTCTTAGGGCAGCGTCACTTAATAGAAACCCATGGGAACTAGACAATAAATAAAGATGCAGCTAAATGTGGAAACTATAGGAAAAATGTGAAAAAGGAGAAAAAAATGTGTGTGGAAAATGAGTATGAATGTAATGAGTGAAGAATGAATGCCGTTGCATAGGTCTGAGACTTGAGCTGATCCCAGCTGCACCAGGGCTCTCCCACGAGGGAGCTCTGAACGCAAGGGGGGGGGGTCAGCTGAACCTCGAGACTCAGCGGATATGTGAGGGAGTGACGACTCCCCTTATTTCATGAGCTGCTAAGGTCTGACACTCTAGACCCGGCAGACTCTTTCTTTGGAGTGTGTAAAGTTAGTTTAAGTGGGGGTTAGTTTAAACACCCCCCACTCTGCCGAAAGGCACCCCTGTGTACTACATGTACGTGCATAATGGTCCAAGGACCTGTAAGCATTTAACAAATTGGAAAAGAGGAAAAATTAAAGCTATGAGGGATGAAAGTAAAGCTCAGAAAAGCAAAAATCCACCCTGCAGTAAGATAGGTAACTTAAAAGTTGCTGCAGCACCTCTGTGCCAAAATAATACATAAGAAATGGAAAAAAAAAAAAAAGAAAATAAAATTCTCAGTTGGCACACCCATATCAACCAAGCTTAGGGGGAAAATCTGGCACAACATCACCCCTCTATCCCTCTTTATAACGCATACACAGGTAGAGAGGAAACATGAAAAATAACTGAAAGGAATTAGCTCTTCCCTTTGAAAACACGGGCTCCTGTAACAAACTTGCCCGATCCAAAGCAAAACATAAAGTTTAAAATAAGTTTAACAGTTTAAAGAAAGTGTTCCTCCAAATCCTAAGGGGGAGGAAAAAAAAAAAAACCCAAACAAACCTGCTTTAAGAAATGACTTGTTTCTTGCAGCCTCTTTTAATCATCTTAGCAATGAAACAGTCAAGTTAAACATTTAGCTACAGACACTTTGTTAAATCTATTAAAGAGAAAATAAGGAATTCTACTGAAACTTAATTGGTTAACCGCATAAAAGAATAGAATCTATACATTGTAAATTTGTAAAACCTGCACCCTAAGAGTTAAATGTGTCTTCCAAGGAACCTAATTATTGTTTAAAAAAATCCAAGCCCAGAAACTTCACAGTGTTTCTGGTCAAGGCTGAGCTGATAGCACTTTTGGCTTGCTTTCAGATCCAAGGTTGTGTGTGTCTGCAAACTGCCTGTCTGTTCTGGAAGGGGGGGGAGCACTGTCCCCCATAAGTAAGTCTGTAACATTGCATGTGATTCTTTTCAGGAAAGAAAAACCTTTTGCTTGCTGGAATAGTAACTAGCAAGCACCTTGTTCTAAGAGTTTCTGTAGCAGTAAATAAAATAAGCCTGGTCTGCAGTACAAGAGAAAAACTGAGGCATGCCACTGATAAGGAAAGCTAGCAGCTCAGAGGTAATTCAAGAGAGTGGAAGGTCACGAGTACCGATGAAGCTCTCTTGTTCTCAGAAAGTTACAGCTCACTCACCCATAGAAGTGGTAAGGAACTAGATGTAACTAGTTCCCCTAGCAGATCTTAGGCAGTATTTTAAGTTATAATGGGCCACCCCGACGGGGGTAGAAATGTTTTCTTTGTCTTTCAGATCATCAAGAAGCGCTAATATCATATGAAAATTAACCGAAGGAAAAGAAAAAAACCATGGTTCTGTGTCATGACATAATAAGTTTGTGTTCTGTCCAGATTTGTCTTGTGTGTGTCTTGATTGTGATATGTGTATTTCAAACGTTGTGTGTACAATATTGTTGTTCTAATGAAAGAATAATTTAAGTCCCTTGAATAATCTTAACATTGTGCTTTATATAAATGGTTCTTGCCTTTATAATTTTAGTAGAGTTTTAGTAGCAGGCTATGCAGTTTGTACTGTCTGGAATGTAGTGGAATCTGCTCCTCTACCTGCTGTTTTTCCCTTCTCTCCTACCATCGCCAGCTCCTACGCCGTCTCTTTCAGAACTGGCCCTCCTGCGAAACCAAGCCCCAGAATCAGAAAAGCAGGAGTGGAGACTGGCAGGGTGCACCTTGCACCCAGACCACTTGTGGTGCAGCTCTGATGGCCACATTGTTGCCCCAGTGGTCTTGCTACCTCACCTTGCCCCCGTGCTCCCTAGATTGTCGCACGTTGGCAAAAGGGGGGGATGGTAGCAATCCTAAAACAAAATTGGTTTGCTCCCAAATTCTCCCAAGCATCCAAAGATTACTGTCTGGCTTGCCCTGTCTGCCAAGCCCACAATGTGGGTAAACCTGTAAAGACAGTTCCAGCAACCAGATCTCCGCCTTTGGGACCATTTCTGAATTTACAAATGGACTTTATTCAATTGCTTAAATGTCAATCTTTTAAATAATGTGCTGGTTATTGTCTGCTTGTTTTTGGGATGGGTAGAAGCTTATCCCTGCAGGAAACATGATAACATCACAGTAGCTAAGAAACTTCTAAATCATTACATCCCATCATGGGGAATACACCTTGTGATCTCCAGTAATAAAGGTATCCACTTTACTGGGCAAATTGTTAAAAAAAAAAAACTGGAAAAGTACTGCTCTACCAGACAAGACCTGCACTGTGCACGACACCTGGAGAGCGCAGAAACAGTAAAAAGATGAAACAGGATTTTAAAGAACGAACTTGCTAAAATATGTGAAAACTCTTGCTTAACATAGATAGTAGCACTCCCAATTGCCCTAATGAGCATGAGAGCCACTCCTAATCAGAAAACTGGACTCAGTCCACATGAAATTGCATGTGGCCAACCTATGAGACTGTTAAGCAGCCCAGAAATTGACCTGGCTGATGCCACACTCGTTAAAAGAAGCATAGTCAAGTATTGCCAGGAACTTATGAGGTGTGTACAGTCTTATCATTCACAGGTTAAGGCCCCGACTGAGCTGTGCCTTAAACTACAACCAGGAGACTGGGTTTGCGTGAAAGTTCACCAGCGGAAGACTGCCCTGGAACCCAGGTGAAAGGATCCCTACCAAGTCCTTCTGACCACCCATACTGCTGTAAAGTGCGAAGGATTGCCCACCTGGATTCACGCATCCCACTGCAAACCCGTTCCAGTCCCTACAGAGGTTGTCCCCAACAAGGAGCACCGCAGACCTGGTACTGGAGACCCAGGTCCAGAAGCAGATGGGAATCACCACAGACCTGGTACCAGAAACCCAGGTCCAGAAGTAGACGAGGATCAGCACAGGCTTGGTACCGGCAATCCAGGCCCAGAAGCAGACGAGCCTGAGAGACCAAGGCTAAGGTACCAGCTGCGGCCCAGAAGAACCTGCCAGCGATAGGTGAAGCAAACTACGAAGTCCTGAAGAACAGCCAGCATGAGGCTGGACAAACAATTCATGTTAAGCTTATGCTTAATCTTATTTTTAATATTTAGTAGTTATAACCTATATGGTTCAAATGTGTTTATGCTTTTAATGAACCAAGTTTCCCAAGAATTTAATTCTACAGGTTGCTGGATATGTGCTCACAGTCCGGTATATTCAGAAGGAGGCATCCCAATGATTCCAGTCCCACTAAACAACACTCAAATAAACGGCACACTGTTTAGTAAACTAAGCCAAATGATACTTGGCAGGATAAAGGGTTTACTAACCCAGGGTATATCCGCCTAGCCTTGACCCCAATTGGAAAGTACTGCTGGACATGTAACGGTTCAGGAGCCAGGGTGAGAAAAAGCCAAACCGAATGGCCCTAGACTATGTCCTAGCTAGTAAGAGCGGGGTTTGTGCCTTAGTAAGAAGAAAATGCTGTGAGTATATTTCTGACACCAGAAAAGAAGTAAAGGAAGATGCCTCAGAAATTAAAAGAACTGTGAAACGCCTAAGGCAGGGGGAAGACTGGACCCTCTGGGATTGGTTGGGAGGCTAGTTTAGACATGTGGGAACTTGGATTTTGCAAAGAGTAGTTTTAGTATTGGCTATTTTCTTTTGTGCTTATTGCTGTTTCTTGTTAATCAAATGCTGTATTTCTTGTATTCTAGAAAACACAAGATAGACCCTTACCAAAGGGAATGTGGAACTCATGATGTTAAAATAGGATGAGCAGAGAAAGGAACAAGAAATGTACATAAATACTTTAATGGAAAATGGAGGTATAAAATGGTTTCAAGGTTAGCCTTTAAAAGGCTAAAAGGGGGGAGTTGTAGAAGCTGTAGAAACCATTTTCATATTTAGCTAGAAGCCATCTTGTATATCAGAAACCATTTCAGCTTTTCTCTCAAGCACGTAGACCAGAGTGAACTTTCTGTCACCCCGTGAGAAGAGGCCTACAGGATGGGCTATTGGTATGTGTTAATTGGGCTGGTTGGGACAGGAGATGTACTCCCTCGCACCTGTCCGCCATCTTGTTGATAAGGCTTTGTTTTTCCAAATTTAATTGAGGATTTCTGTAATTGGATGCCCTGACGTCAGACTGTTTGGTTAAGGGTATAAAGATACTAGGATTGATTGTATTAGCAGCTTTACTGGGTCTGGCTCTGCTGTGACCACGTTTGGCTCATGCTGTGCTTTATTAATTAATAAAGCTGCTTGTTAGCTGCCTAAACACAGAGGAGCGTGTTTTTGCTTCGACACCCCCTTCATCTCCTCTTTTCTAAGCTGAAAAGTCCCCGGCTTTTTAATCTCTCTTCATCTGGGACCCGTTCCAAACCTCTAATAATTTTTGTTGCCCTTTTCGGAACCTTTTCCAATGCCAAGAGATCTTTTTTTGAGATGAGGTGACCACATCTGTGCAGTATTCAAACTGTGGACGTACCATGGTTTTTTATAGAGGCAATAAGATATTCTCAGTCTTATTCGCTATCCTTTTTTTACTGACTCCTAACATTCTATTTGCTTTTAGGCCTGCCGCTGTACCCTGAGTGGATGTTTTCAGAGAACTATCCACAATGACTCCAAGGTCTCTCTCTTAAATAGTTGTAGCCAAATTAGTCCCCATCATATTATATGTATAGTTGGGGTTATTTTTCCCAATGTACATTACTTTACATTTATCCACATTAAATTTTATTTGCCATTTTGTTGCCCAATCACTTAGTTTGGGGAATAGTGATAGAGATGTAGCCGTGTTAGTCTGGGGTAGTTGAAGCAAAATGCAGGACAATGTAGCACTTTAAAGACTAACAAGATGGTTTATTAGATGATGAGCTTTCGTGGGCCAGACCCACTTCCTCAGATCAAATAGTGGAAGAAAGTAGTCACAACCATATATACCAAAGGATACAATTTTAAAAAATGAACACATATGAAAAGGACAAATCACATTGCAGAACAGGAGGGGGATGCAGGGCAGGGGGGGAGGAAGGAAGGTAAGTGTTTGTGAATTGATATTAGAGGTATACCTAGAGGTAGATATACCTCTAATATCATCAATTCACAGACACTTACCTTCCTTCCTTCCTCCCCCCCACCCCCCGCATCCCCCTCCTGTTCTGTAATGTGATTTGTCCTTTTCATATTTGTTCATTTTTTTTAATTGTATCCTTTGGTATATATGGTTGTGACTACTTTCTTCCACTATTTGATCTGAGGAAGTGGGTCTGGCCCACGAAAGCTCATCACCTAATAAACCATCTTGTTAGTCTTTAAAGTGCTACATTGTCCTGCATTTTGCTTTAGTTTGGGGAGATCTTTTTGAAGTTCTTCACAGTCTGCTTTGGTCTTAACTACTTTGAGCAGTTTGGTTTCATCTGAAAACTTTGCCACCTCCCTGTTTACCCCTTTCTCCAGATCATTTAGGAATAAGTTGAATAGGATTGGTCCCAGGACTGACCCTTGGGGGACACCACTAGTTACCCCTCTCCATTCTGAAAATTTACCATTTATTCCTACCCTTTGTTTCCTGTCTTTTAACCAGTTCTCAATCCAAGAAAGGACCTTCCCTCTTATCCCATGGCCATGTAATTTACACAAGAGCCTTTGGAGAGGGACCTTGTCAAAGGCTTTCTGAAAATCCAAGTATACTACATCTACTGGATCCCCCTTGTCTGCATGTTTGATAACCCCTTCAAAGAACTCTAATAGATTAGTAAGACAGGATTTCCCTTTACAGAAACCATGTTGACTTTTGTCCAACAAATTAAGTTCTTCTATATGTCCGACCATTTTATTCTTCACTATTGTTTCAACTAATTTGCCCGGCACTGATGTTAGACTTACCGGTCTGTAATTGCCAGGATCGCCTCTAGAGCCCTTTTAAAATATTGGTGTCACATTAGCTGTCTTCCAGTCCTTGGGTACAGAAGCTGATTTAAGAGGTAGGTTACAAACCACAGTTAATAGTTGCGCAATTTCACATTTGAGTTCTTTCAGAACTCTTGGGTGATGCCATCTGGTCCCAGTGACTTGTTGCTGTTGAGTTATCAGTTTGTTCCAAAACCTTCTCCAATGACACTTCAGTGTCTGACAAGTCCTCAGATTTGTCACCTACAAAGGACGGGTCAGGATTGGGAATCTCCCCAACATCCTCAGCCGTGAAGACTGAAGCAAAGAATTCATTTAGTTTCTGTGCAATGGCTTTATTGTCTTTAAGTGCTCCTTTTGTATCTCGATTGTCCAGGGGCCCCACTGGTTGTTTAGCAGGCTTCCTGCTTCTAATGTACTTTAAAAACATTTTATTACCTTGTGAGTTTCTGGCTGGCTGTTCTTCAAACTCCTTTTTTACTTACTACTTTTTTATACTTAATTTGGCAGCGTATATGGTCCTTTCTATTTACCTCACTAGGATTTGACTTCCACTTTTTAAAGATGTCTTTTTATCTCTCACTCCTTCTTTTACATGGATGTTAAGCCACGGTGGCTCTTTTTTACTACTTTTACTATGTTTTTTTAATTTGGGGTGTACATTTCAGTTGGGCCTTTATTATGGTGTCTTTGGAAAGTGTCCATGCAGCTTGCAGGTGTTACACCTTGGTTCGGTGATGTGATGGGAACCTCAAGGGTTAAAGCTGACTACCCAGTGAAAACTACTGGATGATGGTGAAACAAATGATATTTATTAAGTGGTCAAAACCAGCAATTAACAAGTAGGTGTTTAAACTAGCAATTGCTTAGTACTTTTACAGCGTAGAAAAGCTTGGGCACAATTATACCCAACTGATTACAATTCTTTGATTACAATTCACTTATATCAAATCACTATCCCTAATTCGCCTAAGACAACGCAGCATACAAATGAAAAGTACAAAAAACAAAGCCAAAATAATGATAATAAAAGCACCACCCACAGCCAATCCCTCCAATGTCACTTTAGGACAGCTGGTGGAGTTAGTCATTGATTTTTTACTGTTACAAGTTGACAACTCAAAGATTTTTCTTCTAACACTAATACCTGGGCTAAAGCTTAACCCTTTCACATAGCACAAAATCACACTATCTATACAATACAATTAATATGACTTACTTATACTTCACAGGATTATAGGATATAATTAATACAGCTTAACTATTAACTAAACCACCAATTAATAAATTTAAGCAATACTTACAAATCCAGAAACGATAACAACACAAAGACACACTAGAACTCGGAGCATGCTCAGGACTCGTGCACCCCTATGTTTGATTCGAAGGGTGGGGAGGCAGCCTCAGGGTGATCAATCCTTTAGCCGGGCAAAAAAAAAGACACGTTCCCTCAATACACGGAACCTCCGTCGAACAAAGGGATTGAGGGTCTTTTATACAAAACTTCAGTGTCTGTGCCATGCTAGGGTCTGCATTTGGCAGGGCCTGATAGGCTAGTGATGAGGTAGTATGACAATACTGCCCTATAGAAATTTTCGTGATGTATGCGTGATCCCCTCATGGACAGGACCAGATGGGGCATAGTTAGTGTAAGACAATTGTGTTTTATTACCCTACGTTTACTTTTTCCCTTGCCCCTAAGACTGGTCAAGCTACGGTCAAATGAGGCTTATCTGTAAGCACTATCTAGTCATGCTCACCTCCCTGTTTTTTTGGCGCCTGTGAGTCCCAGAATACCTATAAGATCAAATTCCATTCACAAAACTGCATTGTGCTGCCCATGCTCCTCTGAGTACCTGGGTTTTGTGTGAGGGGCTTGTGTGGCAGGATGGGCTATACGCGAAGGCCGTGGACAGAAAAAGCCTGCTTTACAACAGCAGGGATTTTACTTTAGTCACTGGACCTTTTCTTTTCTGTTTAACTAACCTCATTTTTGCATAGTTCCTTCCCCTTTTGAAATTAAATGCCACAGTGTTGGGCTGCTGAGGTGTCCTTCCAACCATAGGAATGTTACATGTTGTTATATTATGGTCACTATTCCCAAGCAGTCCTGTAACGGTTATTTCCTGGACCTGATCCTGCACTCCACTCAGGACTAAATCGAGAATTGCCTCTCCCCTTGTGGGTTCCTGCACCAGCTGCTCCAAGAAGCAGTCATTTAAGGTATCAAGAAATTTTGTGTCTGCATCCTGTCCTGAGGTGGTGTACCCAGTCAATATGGGGATAGTTGAAATCCCCCACTATTATTTTTATTTTGATAGCCTCTCTAATCTCCCTTAGCATTTCATAGTCACTATCATTGTCCTGGTCAGGTGGTCGATAATAGATCCCTACTGCTAAATTCTTATTAGAGCAGGGAATTACTATCCATAGCGATTCTTTGAAACATGTTGATTCATCTAAGATTTTTACTTCATTTGATTCTAAATTTTCTTTCACGTATAGTGCCTCTCCCCAGCCGCACAATCTGTTCTGTCCTTCTGATATATTTTGTGCTCCGGAATGATTGTGTCCCATTGATTGGTTTCTGTGGTGCCTATTATATCAGTAGCCTCTTTTCACATGAGGCACTCTAGTTCACCCATCTTATTTTTTAGACTTCTGGCATTTGTGTACAAGCACTTTAAAAACTTGTCACTGTTTATTTGTCTGCCCTTTTCTGGTGTCAGATTCCTTATGTGAATGTTTTTCGTCTGATCTGGCCCATACTTTATCCTCTTCCATCCTCTCCTCCTGACTAAAACCTAGAGAATCTCTATCAATAGACTCTCCTCTAAGAGACGTCTCTGTCTGATGTACGTGATCCTCTGCACCAATCGGCTTTCCCCCATCTCTTAGTTTAAAAACTGCTCTGCGACCTTTTTAATGTTTAGTGCCAGCAGTCTGGATCCACTCTGGTTTAGGTGGAGCCCATCCTTCCTGTCTAGGCTCCCCCTATCCCAAAAGTTTCCCCAGTTTCTTATAAAGCTAAACCCCTCCTCCCTACATCATTGTCTCCTCCTTGCATTGGGACTCTGAAGCTCTGCCTGCCTACCTGGCCCTGCGTGTAGAACTAGAAGCATTTCCGAGAATGCCACCATAGAGGTCCTGGATTTCAGTCTCTTTCCTAGCAGCCTAAATTTGGCCTCCAGGACATCTCTCCTACCCTTCCCTATGTCACTGGTACCTACATGTACCACGGCCACCGGCTCCTCCCCAGCACTACACATAAGTCTGTCTAGATGCCTCGAGAGATCTGCAACCTTTGCACCAGGCAGGCAAGTGACCATACGGTTCTCCCGGTCATCGCAAACCCAGCTGTCTGTTTCTAACGATCGAATCTCCCATTACTAACAACTGCCTTTCCCTAGTGACTGGAGTTCCCTCCCCCGGAGAGGTAACCTCCGTGCGAGAGGGTCCCACAACATCTGGAAGGAGGGTCCCAACTATGGGAAGTTTTCACTCTGCTCCCGTTGACTGCTCTCCTTCCCTGAGCCTTTCATCCTCCTTAACAGCACAGGGGCTGTCTGCCCGGAGGTGGGACAATTCTACAGTGTCCTGGAAAGCCTCATCTATGCACCTCTCTGCCTCCCTCCGCTCCTCCAGTTCAGCCACCCCGGCCTCCAAAGCCCATACCCGGTCTCTGAGTGCCAGGAGCTCCTTGTACCAAATGCACACACCAGCCACCCGCCCACGGGGCAGGTAATCAGACATGCTGCACTGAGTGCAATAAACAGGATAGTCCCCACTCTGCTGCTGGGCTTCTGCCTGTGTTCTCTCCTCCAGCTCCCTAGGCTATTGAGAGGGTTTCTAGTTAAATCAGGAAGTTTTGATTAAAAGCTTTAAACTATAAAGACTGGCAAGTGTACCATGGCCCCTTCCCACTCCCCTTCCCAACTCCCTCTCAAAAATCCCTGTCTGCTGCTCCTGTTCGCAAAGCTCCCTGGTCCCTGACTCCCAGCTTTATAAACAAGTTTTAAGTTTTTACTCAATTAGTGTCATTAATACAGGTCCTACGATTGACAGGCAACAGCTTTTGCTGCTGAGTGTACCTTGGATTCTGCTATTTCCACTCCAGCTCATCTGGTGAAGTGGGTTTTACTCACAAAAGCTCATGATCTAGTATTTGTTAGTCTGTAAGTTGCCACAGGACTGCTACTTGTTTCTAAAGGGGAGAAGACGGCTGGTTGTACTGAAAGGCTACCTGGCAGACTGGATGGATGTTTCTAGTGGACAGCTGGCCTTGAGCTCAGTCTTATTCAATATTTTTATGAACAGGGCTCAACAAACTATGTAATCCCAACCTGGAAGAGCCGGGTTTGGGCGATCTGCACATGCACAGATCGCCGGACAGCGCGGCTGGCGAGCGGGGTTCGCTGCGGCTCGGCGAGCCCTGGTTACGAATGACATTGGCATGGAAAGTAGGAGTGTGGTAACGAAAGTGCTGATGCTACAAAGCTGGGAGGCATCACGGACGCAGGAAGATTGGAGCATTGTGCAGCAGGTTCTGGGTGACCTTGGCAATGGGAGGATCAGAAATGGGGAAAATGGAAAAGCCCTGGCTGTCTGAACTGATCACAGGAGGAGCGAGTTACTGAACAAGACAAATGTCATCCGTGGCTGTAGCAGGCATTTCCAGGAGAGCTTGAAAAGTATTAATGTCGATGGATGAGGCACCAGTGAGACCCTGCGTGGCAGAGTGTGCACATTGGGGTCACCGACACTTTAATGTGAATGGAAACCGTGTAGAGAAGAGCTGGGAGGAGGATCAGAGGAATGGGCGGCCTGTCTTGTGAGAGGATAAGTGAGGAGGCTTTAAACTAGGTGCGATGGGGGCAGGTGACCAAAGCTCACAGGAACATGAACAACATTTGGCCCTGGAGATGGATTGGAAATGGGAGGGAGCATGAGCTAGAATAGCAGAGATAAAGGAGGGACAGGGCAGAACTGGGGGGCAAAATCAAATCAGTATCTTAGATGCCTGTATACAAATGCAAGGAGTATGGGGGAAAAGCAGGAAGAACTGGAAGTCCTAGTAAATAAACACAACTGTGACATCGGTAGTGTGACAGAGACTTGGTGGGATAATCCACACGATTGGTATAGAAGGATGCAGCTTGCTCAGGAAGGATAAGCAGGGGGGGAAAAGGGAGGAGGTGTTGCCTCATATATTAAAAATGTCCACACTTGGACTGAGCTGGAGATGGACACAGGAGACAGACGTGTTGAGTCTCTAGGCTGGGTAAAAAACCAAGGGTGGTGTCATGCTAAGGGTCTACCCAGGCAGAAAAGGTGGATGCTGCTTTTTTTTTTTTTTTTAACAAATTGGGTGATGATGGGGAACTTCAACTATCCAACTATATGTTGGGAAACCAAGACAGCAGGGCACAGATTAAGCGGTACTTTTCTTTTTTTTCCAGAAGGTTGAAAAAGATACCGGGGGGAAGCTGTTCTAGATTTGATTTTAACGAATAGGGAGGAACTGGTTGAGAGTTTGAAAGTGGAAGGCAGCTTGGGTGAAAGTGACCATGAAGTCATAGAGCTCATGATTCTAAGGAACGGTAGAAGGGAGAACGGCAAAACAGACAGTGGTTTTCAGGAAGTCAGATTTTGGTAAGCTCAGAGAGCTGGTAGGTAAGGTCCCATGGGAACCAAAACTCAGGCAAAAAACAACTGAGGAGAGTTGGCAGTTTTTCAAAGGGACATTGTTAAGGGCCCAAAAGAAAACTATTCTGCTGTGTATGAAAGACTGGCAAGAGACCGCCTTGGCTTAGCCAGGAGATCTTGCATGATCTAAAAATCAAAAAGGAGTCATATAAAAAGTGGAAACTAGGACAAATTCCAAAGGATGAATATAGGCAAACAACACACGAATGCAGGGGCAAGATTAGAAAGGCAAAGGCACAAAACAAGCTCAAACTAGCTACAGACATAAAGGGAGACAAGAAAACTTTTTACAAATATACAAGAGGAAGACCAAGGACAGGGTAGGCCCACTGGTCAGTGAGGAGGGAGAAACAGTAACAGGAAATTTGGAATTGGAAATGGCAGAGATGTTTAATGACTTCTTGGTTTCAGTATTCACCAAGAAGTCTGATGGTGATGGGATGCCTAACATAGTGAATGCTAGTGCAAATGGGGAAGGTTTAGAAGATAAAATAAAAAAAACAAGTTACAATTTCTTAGACAAGCTAGATGTCTGCAAGTTACCAGGGCCTGATGAAATGCGTCCTAGAATACTCGAGCTGATAGAGGAGGTATCTGAGCCCTTAGCTATTGTCTTTGAAAAGGCATGGAAGACGGGAACAATTCCAGAGGACTGGAAAAGGGCAGATCTAGTGCCCATCTACAAAAAGGGAACTAAGAACAACCCAGGAAACTACAGACCAGTCAATTTAACTTCTGTGCCAGGAAAGATAATGGAGCAAGTAATTAAGGAAATCATCTGCAAACATCTGGAAGATAGTAAGGTGCTAGGTAACAGCCAGTATGGATTTGTAAAGAACAAATCATGTCAGACCAATCTGATAGCTTTAATAGGATAACGAGTCTTGTGGATAAGGGGGAAGTGGTGGACGTGATATATCCAGATTTTAGTAAAGCTTTTGATATGGTCTTGCATGACTTTCCTATCAGTAAAATAGAGAAATACACCCTAAAGTGGGTGCATACCTGGCTGAATAACCGTTCTCAGAGAAAAAACTTAAAAAATAACAAACAGTCCTGCAGCACCTTAGAGACTAACAAAGCATGTAGATGGGATCATGAGCTTTTGTGGGCACAACCCACTTCTTCAGATGAATGGAGTTTCGAGTCCAGGTTCCAAATAAATAGCAGAGAAAGAGAGGGGATGGGAGGGGGGGAGGAAAGGAGAAAAAAGGGGAAAAATAGTCGATTAGAATGTCCAAGCCAAATGAAGCTCATAGAGTGGGTACTAAGTGCTCTTAAGTACCTGGCACTTGTTTTTTGGGTCATTAGGGGTGGAATGTATAGTGGGCCATCCATGCAAGGCCTTTGTTTACTCCTCTGTTCCAGGTATCAGACTTGTAAATGAAATCCAGCTCTTTCAAGCTAGCGTTTGAAGTTGGCTTGTGATAATACGGTGATTTTGAGACCCGTTAGTGAGTGACCCGGCAAGTTAATCTGTTCCGCAACAGGTTTCTGTGTGTTGCCTTTTCAGATACCTGATGTGTCCATTGATCCTTTCTCGTAGAGACTGGGCAGTTTGGGCACAATGCATGGCTGAGGGGCATGGCTGGCCTAGCTCACGTTGTGGATGTGCTGCTGTGGTGGTTTCTGTGGTTAGGTCCTTTGACTGTTACGCTTCCTTTCGCAGATGGTGCCATTCCCCCGCCTGCATGACCTGTTCTGCCCCTCTGGTGGATGTTGTACCCTGGCCTGACAGTCTCCCCTTGCGTCTCCTTGCGCCTAGTGTTTCTGCTCAGACCCTGCCTGCGTTGTATCTTCTCCCACCCTGGCTCCTGCCAGAACTCTAGTGCCCAAGGTGGAGAGTCTCCTCCTATTGGCCTGAGGGTGACTCTTGCAGTGTAGCGCACCTGGCATGCTGGGCAGGCACCGAGGGAGGGGACTTCCTGATCATCTACTCCAGCAGAGTCCGGCCGCACTGGGGCGTTCCAGCCCCGCACGCGTGTGATGCAGCAATGACCTCACAGTGGTGCTGTTCCGCCACCACGTGCACAGAATTGGTCTCACACTGCAGGCCTGTGCCAGGTGAGGGTACACAATGAGCTTCTGTGGGGGCTGGCACCCTAAATCCCGCGCCTCCCCTTCTAAAGTCAGGTGCACCACAAGAGTCTCCTCTTTTGGCCTGCCTCCGTCCCCCCCCAAGCCACTGCAGAGCTGGTGGGTGTGGGCAGCGCATGTTCCCTCTTTCCCACCTCTGCATGGGGGGGTGTCTTCCCCCAGCCGTTGCAAGCGCACGGTGACTGTTCACCAGGTCCCCGGGCTCACCGTGTTACCCCTGCCTCTAGCACAAGGAAGTCTGCCAGCTCCTGGACACCAGCAGCCTGTGAGCCACTCCCACCTTCCCCCCGGGCTGCGCCAGCCCTTGAGCATCAGCAACCCGGTCCCCTTGATGTATTCAACTGTGAAAGGCAGGCCCTGCCGCTGGCGACGCCCAGAAATGCCTGAGCCTCTCCTGCAAAGGGGCCGTGTGCTCCCGCCTCCCTTTGAAAGCACCACGCCTGTGCAAGGGCACTTCCTATACGTTAGCATCTTTCTCATTAACAGGCCAGGGACTGGACCTGAGTCGTCAGCAGCCTCGGGTCCTGAGCGACAGCAAGCACCGCGGCCTGACGCTCTCCAGACAAGGGCTCGCTGGCTGCAGCCCTGCCCCAGGTGCGGTGGGGCACCATGGCCTCCCCCTCGCCCTACCCCCTTCCCCTCAGCAGAGGCAGTGGGGCTATCGTGGAGTCGTCTCTGCTTCACCCATTGCTGCTCACGCAGGGCGAGAGAGAGCAGCTCAACGCCCACGTCCAACACAAGAGACTGCAGCTGCTGTGGGGCTTGCCGTGCATAACCCTGAACTCCCTGGCAGCCGCCCTCCCGCCCCTGCCCGCCTTCCTGGAGTGCACTGCGCTGCGGGGGGCCCCGGAGCGTCAGCGGCCGCTCTTCAGGGCAGAAAGGCGCAGGCTCCTGGAGCGGCACCTGAGAGAGAAAATGGTGCATCTCAAATGGGGCCTTCCCAAGAGAATCCAGAAGTCTTTGACATGGTCTGTGGCTCCGGAGGCGGCCAGGCAGGAGCAGGTCCCCGTGTCTGCCGCCCCACATGCGGGTGTGCGGGGCCGCTCAGAGAGCTGGGCCCGCCGGGCCCGCCTGGCCGCCTGCAGATCTGAAGGGAGTGGACAAGCCCCAGGGAGGCTGGACAGCGTGTCTGGGACCGTGCCAGCCGAAAGCAGGAGACGTCGGCCCAGAACTCGTGCCCAGAGTGAGACGGGGGAGGAGTCTCTGCTGCGGGAATGGCCCGCTCAGCTGCCCAGGCCGGGGGAGGAGGACAAGCGCTGGGCACTCCAGGGGGGGGAAGAGAACGGCAACTTGTCAGAAGACTCCAAAGGCTCCTGGGAGCCAGTTTTGCTGGGGACAGGTTCCCCAGGGACACAACCGGCCCTCCTCCATGGGGCTCGGAGAGCAGCTGGCACCAGCTGCATGTTCAGAAACAGCAAAGGACAATGTCACCAGAAGCTGCAGCTGGGGACGGAACTAGAGATGAACTGGGGCATTCCCTACATCACCCAGGAATCCTCTCCTGCCGCGAGACCGGCCCCTGCCCAGCTTCTTGCCTGGGAGAAGCCCAGCTCCGGAGCAGAAACAAGCCCCATAAGCAAGATCAGTGGGTCTCAAAAATCACCCTCTGGGTGCCAAAGGGCCGTCAATCGTGCAGAGCCGCTGCAGTCCCGGCCACGCTCACGTGCCAGTAGAGATGAGGTCCCAGTCGGGCTTGGGGTCCAGGAAGCGCAGAAAGGCCTTGTGACTGGGCAGAGATCTGGCAGTGAGGCAGCGGGACCCTCGGGGGGCGAGCAGCGAGGGGCTCAGCCACAGGTGACCCTCACAGAGTTCCCTCCAGAATCCCAACGGCAACCCAGCCCTGCTGGGGCGCCTCTTGCAGAGACTCCCCGGCCTCCCAACAGACACACGCTGGGCAACCAAAGTCCCTGCAAAGCGCTGGCCGGCCTGTCAGTTCCAGGAGCTGGGAGGGAGGAAGGTCTCATCCCGGATGACATCAGAAGATACTTTGAATTCCACCTGAGAGAGAAACTGCTTCATCAGAAATGGGGGTTCCCTAAGAGACTGCAGGAGTCCATGACTCTGTTTCTGCTGCTGGAAGCAACAATCCATTAAGGAAGGAAGAGGGCTGTGCTGCTCTGGTCTTTGCTCTCGTGCGGGACCCAGTTCTGCAGTAACGATCACCTCTCCTAATATTTCTACCGTTAAACGTAACCCTGGACGTTGAGATCACTGACGAGTATCCAGCCTGTTCATCTTGCAGTTCCTGCTCGCTGTGGCTGCCTGTGAGTTGTGTGAAAAAGTATTTCCTTTACTAGCTCTGAATTGGCCCCCTTTGTATTTCAGTGTGTGTCCCCTTGTTCTTCTGGTCTGACACAAGACAAAAATAAGTCCTTTCTGGAGGAGAAAATCAGAGTTTTCTTTTTTTAAAGTCCAAAGATCACAAGAGTTTTTAAGCACACGATCACTGTTGGAATGTAAGTGTGAGCCAAGATCTACCTCAAGTATAAATACCCCTGCCCCAGCTGCCTCCCGCCCTGCCCACTGCATCAGGCCGGGGCAGAGGGCTGGGGCGCGGGCTGCTGGCAGCTGGGGAGCTGCAGGGGTCCTAGGTGCAGGCCCTGGGATGCAGGAGTGCTTAGGGGCAGGAGGGGGTTCGGGCTGAGGGCTCCAGCGGGGCCCTGCTTACCTCAGGTGGCTCCTGGGTGGGGGTGCAGTGGGGCCGAGGCAGGCTCCCTGCTGTTCTGGCCCTGGCCCACTCCCAAAAGCAGCCAGGAAACTCCCTCCATCCCAAGCCCTGTTGTGCCCCCTCTGCTCAGTGGAGAGAGGATCAGAGCGGGAGAGGGGCACCCTCCTCGCCCTGCCCAGCAAGCAGGAGGCTCCCAGGGGGAGGGGCAGCTCGGAGGCAAAGGGCAGGAGAGGGCAGCTGAAGTGCTGCACTTGAGGCCCCCGTGTCCGAGGCTCCGAGGTCTCCCGGACTGGCTGGTGACCGCTGGTCTAGTTGGATCAGCGTCTGTCCCAGGCTCTCACCTCGCGCGCCTGCGGGTGGGAGGACGGGGGCGTCCTGCCCGGCTCGGCTGCGTGCTCGCCCCGGGTGCCGCGCTGCCTCCGAGCCCCACAGGCCACGCTCAGACAAGGGGCGAGGGCCCCAGGCCAGGTTTATTAGCGAAGCACCGTCCCAGCCCCGGCTCAGACCCTGCGTTAGGCTAACGGGAGGACGCGCTACAACGCACTCCGCTCCAGCAGGAGAGATTTGTCCCCGCCCCACGCCCTCGGGTACAAACGAGTTACACGTCACGCCTGCCGGACCAGGCTGCCCCTCTGGCATACCTACATCCACGGGGATTCCAGCCATCGCCTGCGGGCTGCGTACGCCGTGCTGGTCCCGGGGTGTTTCTTCACGAGGTGTCTGGCTGCCGCCCTTCCGGCCTGTGCCTGCGGCCAGTGTTCACACCATTGGCCCTTTCCGTCCTCGACTCTGAGCCGCAGCTCCTCTTTGCCAAGTGGGCGCGGCCTCAGCCCAGCCCGGAACACTTACGTCTCCGGCCCTCGTCTCCATCGCACCTCTGTGTCTGTGTGGGCCCAACGCCCACGGGGGAGACCCGGCTCCTTGTGCACAGGCACATGTTCCTGGGGGGGTGGCCCAAAAGCCTGTCTTCCTCGCCCAGAGAGGCTGCTCCCACGGACTCGGCTCGGACGATCCCAGGCCTTGTGAGAAAAGCGCAAGAGCGGGCCTGGCCCAGGATCTCTCTGGAGAGGGAGGCCACCTGGGACTCGTTCCCTGCTCAGCCTCGGGCTGCACAGTGAGGAGAAGTCACAAGTCCCCAGGCCAGCAGGGAGCACTGGGATCACGGAGTCTGACCTGTGCAGCAGGCCAGGAAACGTCTCCCTGATCACGTCTAGGGCCGAGCTTACGACCAATGGCATTGCCCTGCCTGGCAGCAAGGCTTGGGCTCTGTGAAGCAGTCAGGTCTTCAGTAGCGCCATCCGTGGAGATGTGTGAGCAGGTCGGCCAGACGCCGGTCAGGGATGGGGTAGAGCAGTGGTCCCCAACCTTTTGGGGCGCCTGGGTGCCAGGGGGTGGGGCTGCACACGCCTGGGGATGGGGCCACCCATGCGCCTTGCGCCTGGGGTCGGAACAGCCCACGTGCTGCATGCCCAGGAGCCGGCAGTGCCTATGCGCCGCGTGCCCGGGGTCGGAACAGCCCACGTGCTGCATGCCCAGGAGCCGGCAGTGCCTATGCGCCGCGTGCCTGGGGTCGGAACAGCCCACGTGCTGCATGCCCAGGAGCCGGCAGTGCCTATGCGCCGCGTGCCTGGGGTCGGAACAGCCCACGTGCTGCATGCCCAGGAGCCGGCAGTGCCTATGCGCCGCGTGCCTGGGGTCGGAACAGCCCACGTGCTGCATGCCCAGGAGCCGGCAGTGCCTATGCGCCGCGTGCCCGGGGTCGGAACAGCCCACGTGCTGCATGCCCAGGAGCCGGCAGTGCCTATGCGCCGCGTGCCTGGGGTCAGAACAGCCCACGTGCTGCATGCCCAGGAGCCGGCAGTGCCTATGCGCCGCGTGCCCGGGGTCGGAACAGCCCACGTGCTGCATGCCCAGGAGCCGGCAGTGCCTATGCGCCGCGTGCCCGGGGTCGGAACAGCCCACGTGCTGCATGCCCAGGAGCCGGCAGTGCCTATGCGCCGCGTGCCCGGGGTCGGAACAGCCCACGTGCTGCATGCCCAGGAGCCGGCAGTGCCTATGCGCCGCGTGCCTGGGGTCGGAACAGCCCACGTGCTGCATGCCCAGGAGCCGGCAGTGCCTATGCGCCGCGTGCCCGGGGTCGGAACAGCCCACGTGCTGCATGCCCGGGGCTGGCGCCGCTCCTGGGCCGCGTGCCCAAGAGCCGGCAGTGCCTATGCGCCGCGCGCCCGGGGTCGGAACAGCCCATGTGCTGCATGCCCAGGAGCCGGCAGTGCCTATGCGCCGCGCGCCCGGGGTCGGAACAGCCCACGTGCTGCATGCCCAGGAGCCGGCAGTGCCTATGTGCCGCGTGCCTGGGGTCGGAACAGCCCACGTGCTACATGCCCAGGAGCCGGCAGTGCCTATGCGCCGCGCGCCCGGGGTCGGAACAGCCCATGTGCTGCATGCCCGGGGCTGGCGCCGCTCCTGTGCCGTATGCCTAGGGGTGGGGATGCCCATGTGCTGTGCGCCCAGGGGTGGGGCGGGCACCACGTTGGGGACCACTGGGCTAGAGACTCTAGACAGCGCTGGGTCCTGCCGGGAGGGCAGGGGGACTCGAGGGCCCTTCCCATTCTTGTGTGCCGTGTGTGACGGCGCGTTGGGGATCCCCCGTCTCCTGCACCCTGAAATGGCACGAACAGACTGCACCAGCCGGTGGAACAGAGGAAGTTTATTGCCTCTCCAGGCTACAGCACAGCACAGATGTAATCTGGTCACAGAGCTGGGCTAGGATGCCTCAGGCCCCCTTGAGATGGGGGAGACTGGGCCCCTAAACTCCAGCCCCTTTCCCTAGGCTGTCTCCTCCATGCTCTCAGACAGCAACTAACTCACACTCTTCCAGCCCTGCCCCCCAGCCAGGGCAGCATTCCCCCTTCCTTTGTTCCTCTCCATGGGGGGTGTCTGGCCACTGGTCTGCATAGTGACTCATCCTGTTTTGCTGGGTCGTGGTACCCACGGCAGCCAGTGGGGGTTACCCCAGAGCCAGCAGCATAGAAACCAGCCAGGTACCCCCACTACGTCACACCGTGGTTCTGTGATCCAGGGGCCGTGTGAGAGCCTGAGACTGGCATGTATCCAGGCGTGTCTTGCTCTGGGCTGGCAGTCACAGCTCCTCCGGCCACGTGCTCTAGGACCCCCCGTCCCCTCAGAGCAGTAACAAAGCTGCTTCTGACGACGCTCCTGCTGGAGCAATCCCAGGAGTGGATCGAGGCACGGAGCAGTGGCCGCCCTGGGGCCTACTTCTCGCCCCGGTAGGCGTGGTACAGGCCAGCCACGTCCTGCATGCAGCGTTGCTCCCGCAGCAGCTGCTGTGCCTGCGTCTCCAGCCGGCTCTTGTGTGACTGCAGCGCACGGGATCGCTGGAGGAGCCGCTGCAGCTCCAGCCGCAGCTCCCGGTTCTCGCACTTTGCCTGCTCGCTGTGCTCCTGCGCGCATTGGGCAGCCACGCCCTGGGCCTGCTGCACCAGGCAGAGCAGCTGCTGCTGGGCCTGCTGCTCACAGGCCGCCTTCTCCAGCAGGAAACGGCGCCTGGTCTCCTGCAGCTGCTGCGTGTGCTGCTGCCTGGTGACCGCCAGCTCCTCCTGCAGCTCCTGGAGGCGGGTAGCCTGCTCCCGCTGCAGGGCCTGGATCTCCCCCAGGCCCTCTACCTCCCTGCTCAGCTGCAGCAGCTCGCCCTCCCGGAGCAAGAGCTGCTGCCGCAGAGCCGCCTCGTCCCTCTGGTAGCGGGCGAGCAGCTCCTGCCGCGCCCGGCCCAGGGCCGCCAGGCTCTGCCTGTTGTGCTCGTCCAAGGACAGGACGGCGGCCTGGCGCCGCTGGGCCTGCTTGGCCACGTAGCACAGGAACGCCTGGCTCTCGGCGCGCAGCTGCTGGGCCTCCTGCTGCAGGAACTCGTTCTCCGCCCGCAGCCGGGCCCGGGTCCCCTTCACGTCCTCCAGCTCCTGGCAAAGGCGGCTGTACTGCTGCTGCAGCCGCAGCTCGTCCCTGCCGCCCGCAGCTCCCTGCATGGCCACAGCCGCCCGCACGGCTGCAGCGTCGGCCTCGGCTGGGGGCCAGGGCCTGAGAGACGGAATGGGCCAGTGAAAGCCAGCGCAGGCTCCCCCCGTGCACAGCCGGGGCCGGGGGGGGCAGCTGGGAGGGGCCGGGGGGGACAGCGGGTGTCCCCCAGGACCGGCTGTGGGCGCCAGAGCGGTGCTGGTGTCTGCGGGGAGCCGGCTGGCGGCGAGGGGGGCAGAGGGCGGCTCGGGGCGGCCCCCCCAGTCCCCCAGCCCGGGGATTGCAGGGGCCAGGGTCACCCCCCCACGTGCCCCCGGATCCCGGGGCACAGCCAGGCTGGGCCAGGGGGGCAAAGGTGGGGGGGAGCGTCCACCAGCCCCCCCCGTGGCTACAGCCCTGCCAGACCCCAACTCCTCGGGCTCCCGCGCCCCCCCCGGCCAGGCCCCCCCCCGGATCCCCCGGCCAGGCCCCCCCCCGGATCCCCCGGACAGACCCCCCCCCGGATCCCCGGCCAGGCCCCCCCCCGGATCCCCCAGACAGACCCCCCCCCGGATCCCCGGCCAGGCCCCCCCCCGGATCCCCCGGACAGACCCCCCACCGGATCCCCCAGCCAGGCCCCCCCCGGATCCCCCGGACAGACCCCCCCCCGGATCCCCCGGCCAGGCCCCCCTCCCGATCCCCCGGCCAGGGCCCCCCCCGGATCCCCCAGCCAGGCCCCCCCCCCGATCCCCGGCCAGGGCGCCCCCAGCGTTCGGCCCCCCCAGCCAGGCCCCCCCCGGATCCCCCAGCCAGGACCCCCCCGATTCCCCGGCCAGGGCCCCCCCGGATCCCCCAGCCAGGCCCCCCCCGGATCCCCCGGACAGACCCCCCCCCATCCCCCGGCCAGGCCCCCCTCCCGATCCCCCGGCCAGGGCCCCCCCGGATCCCCCAGCCAGGCCCCCCCCCCGATCCCCCGGCCAGGGCGCCCCAGCGTTCGGCCCCCCCAGCCAGGCCCCCCCCGGATCCCCCAGCCAGGACCCCCCCCGATCCCCCGGCCAGGGCCCCCCCCGGATCCCCCGGCCAGGCCCCCCCCGGATCCCCCTGACAGACCCCCCGGATCCCCCGGACAGACCCCCCCCGGATCCCCCAGCCAGGCCCCCCCAGCCAGGCCCCCCCCGGATCCCCCGGCCAGGCCCCCCCAGCCAGGCCCCCCCCCCGATCCCCCGGCCAGGCCCCCCCAGCCAGGCCCCCCCCCCGGATCCCCGGCCAGGCCCCCCCAGCCAGGCCCCCCCCCGGTCCCCCGGCCAGGCCCCCCCCCCCGGCCAGGCCCCCCCCCCGGATCCCCCGGCCAGGCCCCCCCCCGGCCCCCCCAGCCAGGCCCCCCCCCGATCCCCCGGCCGGGCCCCCCAGCCAGGCCCCCCCCCCGGCCCCCCCAGCCAGGCCCCCCCCCCGATCCCCCGGCCGGGCCCCCCCCCAGCCAGGCCCCCCCCCGATCCCCCGGCCGGGCCCCCCCCCAGCCAGGCCCCCCCCCCGGATCCCCCGGCCAGGCCCCCCCCCGGCCCCCCCAGCCAGGCCCCCCCCCGATCCCCCGGCCGGGCCCCCCAGCCAGGCCCCCCCCCGATCCCCCGGCCGGGCCCCCCCCCAGCCAGGCCCCCCCCCCGATCCCCGGCCGGGCCCCCCCCCGGCCAGGCCCCCCCCCCGCTACCAAGCGCCGCGTTCGGGGGTCTCCGCCGCGCAGCTTCCCCGTCGCCAGGAGACGGGCCGGGGGGAGGAGCCGCCATGGCCCCGCCCCTCCCTCTACGTCACCGCCACGTGGCCATCGCTGGTGACGGAGTTGGCCGGGGGCCCGAGCCTGCGACTCGCTGCGGGCCCGATCCGCGTCCCCCGCGCCGCGAGCACCAGAGCAGGGCGGGGCGCGGGAGGGGGCGGGGCTCTGGGAGGAGCGGGGCGCGGGAGGGATCCCCCACTAGGGGATGGGGGTGCGGGAGGGGGCGGGGCTCTGGGAGGAGCGGGGTGCGGGAGGGATCCGCAACTAGGGGGTGGGGGTGCAGGACGGGTGCGGGCTCTGGGAGGAGCGGGGCGCGGGAGGGATCCCCGACTAGGGGGTGGGGGTGCGGGAGGGGGCGGGGCTCTGGGGGGAGCGGGGCGCGGGAGGGATCCCCCATTAGGGGTGGGGGTGCAGGACTGGTGGGGGCTCTGGGAGGAGCGGGGCGCGGGAGGGATCCCCGACTAGGGGGTGGGGGTGCAGGACGGGTGCGGGCTCTGGGAGGAGCGGGGCGCGGGAGGGATCCCCGACTACGGGGTGGAGGTGCGGGAGGGGGCGGGGCTCTGGGAGGAGCGGGGCGCGGGAGGGATCCCCCACTAGGGGTGGGGGTGCAGGACTGGTGGGGGCTCTGGGAGGAGCGGGGCGCGGGAGGGATCCCCGACTACGGGGTGGAGGTGCGGGAGGGGGCGGGGCTCTGGGAGGAGCGGGGCGCGGGAGGGATCCCCCACTAGGGGTGGGGGTGCAGGACTGGTGGGGGCTCTGGGAGGAGCGGGGCGCGGGAGGGATCCCCGACTAGGGGGTGGGGGTTCAGGACGGGTGCGGGCTCTGGGAGGAGCGGGGCGCGGGAGGGATCCCCCACTAGGGGTGGGGGTGCAGGACGGGTGGGGGCTCTGGCAGGAGCGGGGCGCGGGAGGGATCCCCGACTAGGGGATGGGGGCGCGGGAGGGATCCCCGACTACGGGGTGGAGGTGCGGGAGGGGGCGGGGCTCTGGGAGGAGCGGGGCGCGGGAGGGATCCCCGGGTAGGGGATGGGGGTGCGGGAGGGGGCGGGGCTCTGGGGGGAGTGGGGCGCGGGAGGGATCCCCCACTAGGGGATGGGGGTGCGGGAGGGGGCGGGGCTCTGGGGGGAGTGGGGCGCGGGAGGGATCCCCCACTAGGGGATGGGGGTGCAGGACGGGTGCGGGCTCTGGGAGGAGCGGGGCGCGGGAGGGATCCCCGACTAGGGGGTGGGGGTGCAGGACGGGTGCGGGCTCTGGGAGGAGCGGGGCGCGGGAGGGATCCCCGACTAGGGGTGGGGGTGCAGGACGGGTGCGGGCTCTGGGAGGAGCGGGGCGCGGGAGGGATCCCCGACTAGGGGGTGGGGGTGCAGGACGGGTGCGGGCTCTGGGAGGAGCGGGGCGCGGGAGGGATCCCCGACTAGGGGGTGGGGGTTCAGGACGGGTGGGGGCTCTGGGAGGAGCGGGGCGCGGGAGGGATCCCCCACTAGGGGTGGGGGTGCAGGACTGGTGGGGGCTCTGGGAGGAGCGGGGTGCAGGAGGAGGCTTTGAGCTGGGACAGGGGGGTTGGGTGGTGCCCGGTGCGGGCTCTGACCAGGAGTGCTCATGGATGACTCAGCAGCCGCACACGCTGCTCCAAGTGCCAGCTGCTGGGGCCAGCGTGTCTCTGTGGCAAGTGCCCTTTACGGGGAGGGGGCACCGGGCCCTGCCCCCAGCACGATCTTTGCAGCCTCCCATGGCCCAGGAGCCAGCCAATGGGAGCTGCAAGGGGCGTGGTTGCGGGAACCTGCCGTATGCGGAGACCCGCTACCCCAGGGGCGCTGCGCCGGCCCCGGCAGCCGCCGCTTGGAGCCTCGTGTGGTCGCAGCATCCAGGGAGCCGGCGCGAGGTTCTGCTGGGCCGTGGGGGGGCTGGTCAGGCCGGGGGCCCGAGTCAGCCGGCCTCTGTCCTGGCTGCTGTCCGTGTTCAGGGGGCTGCGTCGCTCCCGGGCTGGCAGACGGTGCAACTGTCTGGCCAGCGTGCGCTGCTGGGTCCATGCAGGAATTAAACTGCGTGGCCCCTCCCTCCCCACCTGGTCCCCTGGAAGCAGCATGTTGTGCTGAAAAGAAGCACCCGGGATCTTTTTCAGGGCGCTAAGGCAACACGCCACATTTATTGAACATCCATAGATCAATCCACACTTATCATATGCATAGGATACGTTACACACACACTCACACACACACACACACACTCACACACGCACTCACACACACGCACACACTCACACACACACTCACACACACACACACACACACGCACACACACACTCACACACACACGCACACACTCACACACTCACACACACACGCACACACACACTCACACACTCACACACACACACACGCACTCACACACACACACACACACACTCTCACAGACACACTCACACGCACTCACACACACACTCACACACACACTCACACACACACACTCACACGCACTCACACACACACTCACACACACACACACTCTCACAGACACACTCACACACACACACACGCACTCACACACACTCACACACACACTCACACACACACACTCTCACAGACACACTCACACACACACACACACACTCCGTCTTGTGGTTACCAAAAGTTGCTCCCCCTAACGGCACTGGCCAGGTGAGTTAGATGGGGGAGGGGTGGAGCCGGGCTTCTGCCGATCCGGATCGATGCTCCCATGTTGACAAGACGAAAACCCAGGGTCCCTCTGCAAGACGCCTCCTATTTATCCCTCTCATGCAGCCAATTAGTCATCACCTCGCCTTTCCTAATGCTGCTCCAGAGAGAGTTCTTCCAAGGGCAGCACTTGCTGCTGGACTCCCAAGGCGTCTGTCTGTCCAGTCTTCTTAATGAGCCCAATTTACAGGTATTGTCTTGGGTCTGGCGCCCAGACCTTCTCCACCCTTGCGACTGCTGCTGTAGGGGCTCCCCTTTCATTCTCCATTCACACCTTGTTCATTTCAACAGGGCAACCCAGGGAAGGGGGGAGCTCAAAAGACAGTTTTTCTTACACGCTCTATATGTCTTAATACAACGTTCCAGGCGAAATGTGCCAGCGATTCTATGCGAACACTCAAAGACGGATCGAAAAGGACAAGATCTCAATACAAAGTCTAATCTCACAGGGATTTCCCCACAAGCCCCAGCCCTTTACACACTCCCGCCTTGGCGTCGGAGGCGTCGGCAGCCCGCTTGCGCCCGGGGGCGTTCAGGGAGGACTCGAGGGCTGCTCGCAGGGACGGGGAGGCGTCCAGCCGTGCCTTGGCCTCCTGCACGGAGCAGCTCCGCAGCAGGCACAGCAGGGCCGTGGGGACAACCTGGGGGCAGGAGGCGAGGTCTCAGGGGGTATGTCTACACTACCCCGCTAGTTCGAACCTCGTTCCACGAGGCGTGTAGCCGCGCTGCACGGGGTTCGAACTGCCGGCATTTAAAAATGGCGCCGGCCGGCTTATGCAAATGAAGCCTGGGAAATTCAAATCCCGGGCTTCATTTGCAACTCCGGTTGCCTACATTACCACCCTAGTTCGAACTAGCGGGGTAGTGTAGACAGACCCAGGATTAGCAGGGGCAGCCTCCCCAGCTCAGCCAGCTGCACAGGGCCCAGAGGGCGTCACCAGCCTTGGATCCCCCACTTGCCTGCTCACTGCCTCTGGGGGTGGTCTCCCCAGCTGCTTGTGGGTATCTCGCCCTGCTCCCCCCGGGACACGCCCCGTCCTCTCCACGGTTTCTGGAAGGTGCCGCCCCACACCAGTCCCCCGACTCCGTCTCCTGCCTTTGAAAGCTGCAGCCGCCTTGCCCTGGGCTGGAGCTCACAGCCAGCCCCTTGCAAAATGTCCCTGCCGGGAGCCAGAGGGCTGCCCCCCCCATCATGCAGGGGAGGCAGCCCCCCCACCATGTGGCACACCAGGAGGAACCCCCCCACCATGTGAAGCACCAGGAGGCAGGTCCCCCCCATGTGGGCCACCAGGAGCCAGCCCCCCCATGTGGGGTGCCAGGAGACAGCTCCCCCCCATGCGGGGTACTAGGAGGCAGCTCCCCCCCATGTGGGGCACCAGGAGGCAACTCCCCCCCATGCGGGGCACCAGGAGCCAGCCCCCCCATGTGGGGCGCCAGGAGACGGCTCCCCCCCATGCGGGGCACCAGGAGGTAGCTCCCCCCCCATGCAGGGCACCAGGAGGCAGCCCCCCCCCCACCATGCAGGGCACTAGGAGGCAGCTCCCCCCCCCATGCAGGGCACTAGGAGGCAGCCCCCCCCCACCATGCAGGGCACTAGGAAGCAACTCCCTGCCCCATGCAGGGCACTAGGAGGCAGCCCCCCCCATATGGGGCATCAGGAGGCAGGGGCTGAGCAGAGCATGGGTCCCTTACCTGATTCTTCTCAGTTGCCACGGCGATGTGCTGGGAGATCTCGGCCCGGCGCAGGGCGTCGGAGGGCGTCTCGGGCTCGTAGATGGCCTGCAGCAGGCCCTCCAGGCACCTGTCCTGCGACTGCCCCGTGAGCCGCTGTGGGGAGCAGCCCGTCAGCGCAGCGCCCCCCAAGCCCCACGGCCGTGCCGCGGTGTGACTCGCATGCTCACTGGGCAGCGATGAACCCGAGCGGGGCGGGGGAACCGAGGCAGGCTGCTCCGGAAGGCTGGGTGGCAGGGCTGGGCAAACTCAGAGCCATGCAGGACACAGATGACAGCCCAGCTGAGCTGTGTGTGTGGGGGGGGGGGCGTACAGGTATGGGGGGGCACTGGCTGGCAGATACACACAGTGGGGGAGGGGCGTGGGGGTAGGTAGACAGTGGGGGTGGGGGGGCAGGTACATGGGGCACTGGCTGGCACCAGGGAAAGCTGGGGAGTGGCCACCAGGGCAAGCTGGGGAGGGCTAGCCTCCCACTAGTTCGAATTAAGGGGCTACACACCCCTTAATTCGAACTAGTAAGTTCGAACTAGGCTTAGTCCTCGTGGAATGAGGTTTTCCTAGTTCGAACTAAGCGCTTTGCTAGTTCAAATTAAATTTGAACTAATGGAGCGCTAGTGTAGCGCCTAGCAAAGTTAATTCGAACTAACTTTGTAGTGTAGACAGACCCGGAGCGAGGCTGGTCTCAGTAGTGACAGATGCAGAACAAGGAGCAATGGGCTCAAGTTGCGGTGGGAGAGGTCCAGGTTGGATATTAGGAAAAACTATTTCGCTAGGAGGGTGGGGAAGCGCTGGGCTGGGTTCCCTAGGGAAGTAGTGGAGTCTCCATCCCTAGAGGTGTTTAAGTCTCGGCTTGACAAAGCCCTGGCCGGGTTGATTTAGTTGGGATTGGTCCTGCCTTGGGCAGGGGGCTGGACTTGATGCCTCCTGAGGTCTCTGCCCGTCCTGGGATTCTCCGGTTCCATGACTGACATTCGCCCCCAGGCCGTGGCTGCAGGCCGCTCCCGGCTGGAATGGGCAGGGCTCCGTGCAGTCAGGGGGCCTGGGCAACGCTCTGCAGGTTCCCTTCCAGCCTCCAGCCTCCAGCCTCCCGCTCTGAGGCCCCATCCCTGAGCTAGCAACCCCCAAGTCCCGGCAGCCTCGCAGCAGGGCCCAGCACGGAGCACGCTTGAGGGACACTGGCACGTGCTGCACGGAGGCCTGGGGCACTGACTGTTCATGCTCGGACCCTGGAGAGCCCAGGCAACCAACGAACGGGGGCGGAGATGGTCCGGGTCCCCAGGAGAGCCCAGGGAAGCAGGGAACGGGGGCGGGGATGGTCCGGGTCCCCAGGAGAGCCCAGGGAAGCACGGAACGGGGGCGGGGATGGTCCGGGTCCCCAGGAGAGCCCAGGGAAGCAGGGAACGGGGGCGGGGATGGTCCGGGTCCCCAGAAGAGCCCACGGAAGCAGGGAACGGGGGCGGGGATGGTCCGGGTCCCCGGGAGAGCCCATGGGAGCAGGGAACGGAGGCGGGGATGGTCCGGGTCCCCGGGAGAGCCCACGGAAGCAGGGAACGGGGGCGGGGATGGTCCGGGTCCCCAGGAGAGTCCAGGGAAGCAGGGAACGGGGGTGGGGATGGTCCAGGTGCCCCAGAGAGTCCAGGGAAGCAGGGAACGGGGGTGGGGATGGTCCAGGTGCCCCAGAGAGTCCAGGGAAGCAGGGAACGGGGGTGGGGATGGTCCAGGTGCCCCAGAGAGTCCAGGGAAGCAGGGAACCGGGGTGGGGATGGTCCGGGTGCCCAGGAGAGCCCAGGGAAGCAGGGAACAGGGGCGGGGATGGTCTGGGTCCCCGGGAGAGTCCAGGGAAGCAGGGAACGGGGGCGGGGATGTTCTGGGTCCCCAGGAGAGTCCAGGGAAGCAGGGAACGGGGGCGGGGATGGTCTGGGTCCCCGGGAGAGTCCAGGAAAGCAGGGAACGGGGGTGGGGATGGTCCAGGTCCCCGGGAGAGCCCAGGGAAGCAGGGAACAGGGGTGGGGATGGTCCGGGTCCCCAGGAGAGCCCAGGGAAGCAGGGAACGGGGGCGGGGATGGTCCGGGTCCCCAGGAGAGCCCACGGAAGCAGGGAACGGGGGCGGGGATGGTCCGGGTCCCCGGGAGAGCCCACGGAAGCAGGGAACGGGGGCGGGGATAGTCCGGGTCCCTGGGAGAGCCCACGGAAGCAGGGAACGGGGGCGGGGATGGTCCGGGTCCCCGGGAGAGCCCACGGAAGCAGGGAACGGGGGTGGGGATGGTCCGGGTGCCCCAGAGAGTCCAGGGAAGCAGGGAACGGGGGTGGGGATGGTCCAGGTGCCCCAGAGAGTCCAGGGAAGCAGGGAACGGGGGTGGGGATGGTCCAGGTGCCCCAGAGAGTCCAGGGAAGCAGGGAACGGGGGTGGGGATGGTCCAGGTGCCCCAGAGAGTCCAGGGAAGCAGGGAACCGGGGTGGGGATGGTCCGGGTGCCCAGGAGAGCCCAGGGAAGCAGGGAACAGGGGCGGGGATGGTCTGGGTCCCCGGGAGAGTCCAGGGAAGCAGGGAACGGGGGCGGGGATGTTCTGGGTCCCCAGGAGAGTCCAGGGAAGCAGGGAACGGGGGCGGGGATGGTCTGGGTCCCCGGGAGAGTCCAGGAAAGCAGGGAACGGGGGTGGGGATGGTCCAGGTCCCCGGGAGAGCCCAGGGAAGCAGGGAACAGGGGTGGGGATGGTCCGGGTCCCCAGGAGAGCCCAGGGAAGCAGGGAACGGGGGCGGGGATGGTCCGGGTCCCCAGGAGAGCCCACGGAAGCAGGGAACGGGGGCGGGGATGGTCCGGGTCCCCGGGAGAGCCCACGGAAGCAGGGAACGGGGGCGGGGATAGTCCGGGTCCCTGGGAGAGCCCACGGAAGCAGGGAACGGGGGCGGGGATGGTCCGGGTCCCCGGGAGAGCCCACGGAAGCAGGGAACGGGGGTGGGGATGGTCCGGGTTCCCGGGAGAGCCCAGGTGAGGCCTTTGGCGAGGTGGGGACTCAGTTACCAGCATCACAGGGCTCTGCTGGAGAGGAAAGAGCGTCCCCCCGCATGGGGCCATGGCTGGAGCTCTGTCCCATGGACTGGCTAGCAGCGCAATGCTGAAAGGCTGCATCTCGGGGACGTGTCTTGTGCTCAGACTCAAGCGCCCAGGCAAGGCACTGCATGTGGAGGATGGGCAGGTCGGTGCCTGGGCTGTGAGGTCTGACCACCCCTGATGAGGCCCCTGGGAGGCAGTGCCAATGTCCTGAGAAGGGCCACCCCATGCATCCGTCCCCCTGAGCCTGCTATTGACCTGGCTCCTGCCTTTCCTACAACTGGGTTCTCCCCCATCAAGCAGCCAGGGGCAGTGTCAGCACGGGGCCCCTGCCCTGCCCCAGCACCTGCAGGATGGACACCGCCCTCCAGAAGAGCTTGGAGTTGCTGATCCTCAGGTCCACCGCGTGGTTGTGCAGGATTTTGCCCTTGAGCACGTGGGCCCCGGTGCTGACTGTGTTGAGGATCCACTTGGTGCTGAGCTCCCACTGGAACTTCTGTGGGAAAGAGAGAAACCCGGATCCCTGTGAATCAGGCAGCCGCAAGCTGCCAGCCCTTTCCCCACGCACCTCCGCCAAGTCCCCAGGTGCCCAGCTGCCCTCCCCCCTCTGGCTCAGAGCCGGGGCGTGCGGTACCTGCAGAAAGTTCCCCTCGTACTCCAGGAACAGGATGGGCCACGTGATGCTCATTATGGAGGGAAACAGCTTCTTGAGGGAGGCCTGGGGGGAATAAAGACCTGTAGAGATGCCATGTGGTGGCACAGACGCGCCCGGTGTGCTAGGCGTGTGCGGCTCAGGATTGGCCAAGGGAGTTGTGTTCATGCTGCCGAACGCTAAGGCTTGGCTGACTGGCTGCTCCGCCAGAAGAGTTTCATGGATGCTGTCACGGTCTGGGGCCTGACTGCCCCAGTGGCTGGCAAGGCTCAAGGTGGGGGCAGAGGGCTAGGGCATGAGGGGTGAGGGCTCTGGGTGGCGCTTACCTCAGGGAGCTCCACAGAAGCAGCGACGTCCCCTGGGGGCTCTGCATGCTCCCTCCGCCCACAAGTGCTGCTCCTGCAGCTCCTATTGGTTGCAGTTCCTAGGCAATGGGAGCTGCAGAGTCAGCGCTAGGGTGGGAGCAGTGCAGAGCCGCCCAGACATACTTCAACCTAGCCAGGGGATGTTGCTGCTTCTGGGGAGCTGAGAAGAGCCAGGCAGGGCACCTCTAGCCCCTGCCAACCCAGCCCCCAGCAGCGATGGTTGTCGCAGGCTGCCCCCAAGCCCCTGTGACACCGTTGGCCAGAGCTTGCAGGATTCAGGTGGGGTGCATACTGCAAGCCGTGGGCCTGTTTCCTGCCCATGCCCCGTCCGTGACGTTCACTAAAAATGCCCCAGGCCTGGCTCTGGTGAGCTGTGTGTCCAACACCAGGGCTCGCTGTGCACAGGATGCAGAGCTGAGCGGCAGGGAACCCAGTTCCCCAGGCAGGGCGTTGTCCCAACCCTCGGAGAGCAAGGGACATCTGTGCCTGGTCCAGTGAGCCCTGGCGAGACGCAGCAGCTAGGGCTGGGGGAGAGCAGATGATTGTCCCCCACGGCGGGGAGGGGCTAAGCGCGGGATGAAGTGACCCCCGGGGAGAAGCTGCTGAGACGAGGCGTGGGGGATACGGGCAGGCTGCGGGCTCGGCGGCCGGGCTGAGGGGTAGGGGATACGGGCAGGCTGCGGGCTCGGCGGCCGGGCCGAGGGGTGGGGGATACGGGCAGGCTGCGGGCTTGTCGGCCGGGCCGAGGGGTGGGGGATACGGGCAGGCTGCGGGATTGGCGGCCGGGCCGAGGGGTGGGGGATACGGGCAGGCTGCGGGCTTGTCGGCCGGGCCGAGGGGTGGGGGATACGGGCAGGCTGCGGGCTCGGCGGCCGGGCCGAGGGGTGGGGATACGGGAAGGCTGCGGGCTTGGCGGCCGGGCTGAGGGGTGGGGGATACGGGCAGGCTGCGGGCTTGTCGGCCGGGCCGAGGGGTGGGGATACGGGCAGGCTGCGGGCTCGGTGGCCGGGCCGAGGGGTGGGGATATGGGCAGGCTGCGGGCTTGTCAGCTGGGCCGAGGGGTGGGGATGCGGGCAGGCTGCGGGCTTGTCAGCTGGGCCGAGGGGTGGGGATGCGGGCAGGCTGCGGGCTCGGTGGCCGGGCCGAGGGGTGGGGATATGGGCAGGCTGCGGGCTTGGCGGCTGGGCCGAGGGGTGGGGGATACGGGCAGGCTGCGGGCTTGGCGGCCGGGCTGAGGGGTGGGGGATACGGGCAGGCTGCGGGCTTGGTGGCTGGGCTGAGGGGTGGGGGATACGGGCAGGCTGCGGGCTTGGCGGCCGGGCTGAGGGGTGGGGGATACGGGCAGGCTGCGGGCTTGGCGGCCGGGCTGACGGGTGGGGGATACGGGCAGGCTGCGGGCTTGGCAGCCGGGCTGACGGGTGGGGGATACGGGCAGGCTGCGGGCTTGGCGGCCGGGCCGAGGGGTGGGGGATACGGGCAGGCTGCGGGCTTGGCGGCTGGGCCGAGGGGTGGGGATACGGGCAGGCTGCGGGCTTGGCGGCCGGGCTGAGGGGTGGGGGATACGGGCAGGCTGCGGGCTTGGCGGCTGGGCTGAGGGGTGGGGGATACGGGCAGGCTGCGGGCTCGGCGGCCGGGCCGAGGGGTGGGGGATACGGGCAGGCTGCGGGCTTGGCGCCTGGGCCGAGGGGTGGGGGATACGGGCAGGCTGCGGGCTCGGCGGCCGGGCCGAGGGGTGGGGATACGGGCAGGCTGCGGGCTTGGCGGCCGGGCCGAGGGGTGGGGATACGGGCAGGCTGCGGGCTTGGCGGCTGGGCCGAGGGGTGGGGGATACGGGCAGGCTGCGGGCTTGGCGCCTGGGCCGAGGGGTGGGGGATACGGGCAGGCTGCGGGCTTGGCGGCTGGGCCGAGGGGTGGGGGATACGGGCAGGCTGCGGGCTTGGCGGCTGGGCCGAGGGGTGGGGGATGCGGGCAGGCTGCGGGCTTGGCGGCCGGGCCGAGGGGTGGGGATACGGGCAGGCTGCGGGCTTGGCGGCCGGGCCGAGGGGTGGGGATACGGGCAGGCTGCGGGCTCGGCGGCCGGGCCGAGGGGTGGGGATACGGGCTGGCTGCGGGCTCGGCGGCCGGGCCGAGGGGTGGGGATACGGGCAGGCTGCGGGCTTGGCGGCCGGGCTGAGGGGTGGGGGATACGGGCAGGCTGCGGGCTTGGCGGCTGGGCCGAGGGGTGGGGGATACGGGCAGGCTGCGGGCTTGGCGGCTGGGCTGAGGGGTGGGGGATACGGGCAGGCTGCGGGCTTGGCGGCCGGGCCGAGGGGTGGGGGATACGGGCAGGCTGCGGGCTTGTCAGCTGGGCCGAGGGGTGGGGATACGGGCAGGCTGCGGGCTTGGTGGCTGGGCTGAGGGGTGGGGGATACGGGCAGGCTGCGGGCTTGGCGGCCGGGCCGAGGGGTGGGGATACGGGCAGGCTGCGGGCTTGTCGGCCGGGCCGAGGGGTGGGGGATACGGGCAGGCTGCGGGCTTGGTGGCCGGGCCGAGGGGTGGGGGATACGGGCAGGCTGCGGGCTTGGCGGCCGGGCTGAGGGGTGGGGGATACGGGCAGGCTGCGGGCTTGGCGGCCGGGCCGAGGGGTGGGGGATACGGGCAGGCTGCGGGCTCGGCGGCCGGGCTGAGGGGTGGGGGATACGGGCAGGCTGCGGGCTTGGCGGCTGGGCCGAGGGGTGGGGATACGGGCAGGCTGCGGGCTTGGTGGCCGGGCTGAGGGTGGGGGATACGGGCAGGCTGCGGGCTTGGCGGCTGGGCTGACGGGTGGGGAATACGGGCAGGCTGCGGGCTTGGTGGCCGGGCTGAGGGTGGGGGATACGGGCAGGCTGCGGGCTTGGCGGCTGGGCCGAGGGGTGGGGGATACGGGCAGGCTGCGGGCTTGGCGGCCGGGCTGAGGGGTGGGGGATACGGGCAGGCTGCGGGCTTGGCGGCTGGGCGGAGGGGTGGGGGATACGGGCAGGCTGCGGGCTTGGCTCCTGGGCCGAGGGGTGGGGGATACGGGCAGGCTGCGGGCTTGGCGGCTGGGCCGAGGGGTGGGGGATACGGGCAGGCTGCGGGCTTGGTGGCTGGGCCGAGGGGTGGGGGATGCGGGCAGGCTGCGGGCTTGGCGGCTGGGCCGAGGGGTGGGGATACGGGCAGGCTGCGGGCTTGGCGGCCGGGCCGAGGGGTGGGGGATACGGGCAGGCTGCGGGCTTGGCGGCTGGGCCGAGGGGTGGGGGATACGGGCAGGCTGCGGGCTTGTCAGCTGGGCCGAGGGGTGGGGATACGGGCAGGCTGCGGGCTTGGTGGCTGGGCCGAGGGGTGGGGGATACGGGCAGGCTGCGGGCTTGGCGGCCGGGCCGAGGGGTGGGGATACGGGCAGGCTGCGGGCTTGTCGGCCGGGCCGAGGGGTGGGGGATACGGGCAGGCTGCGGGCTTGGTGGCCGGGCCGAGGGGTGGGGGATACGGGCAGGCTGCGGGCTTGGCGGCCGGGCTGAGGGGTGGGGGATACGGGCAGGCTGCGGGCTTGGCGGCCGGGCCGAGGGGTGGGGGATACGGGCAGGCTGCGGGCTCGGCGGCCGGGCTGAGGGGTGGGGGATACGGGCAGGCTGCGGGCTTGGCGGCTGGGCCGAGGGGTGGGGATACGGGCAGGCTGCGGGCTTGGTGGCCGGGCTGAGGGTGGGGGATACGGGCAGGCTGCGGGCTTGGCGGCTGGGCTGACGGGTGGGGAATACGGGCAGGCTGCGGGCTTGGTGGCCGGGCTGAGGGTGGGGGATACGGGCAGGCTGCGGGCTTGGCGGCTGGGCCGAGGGGTGGGGGATACGGGCAGGCTGCGGGCTTGGCGGCCGGGCTGAGGGGTGGGGGATACGGGCAGGCTGCGGGCTTGGCGGCTGGGCGGAGGGGTGGGGGATACGGGCAGGCTGCGGGCTTGGCGCCTGGGCCGAGGGGTGGGGGATACGGGCAGGCTGCGGGCTTGGCGGCTGGGCCGAGGGGTGGGGGATACGGGCAGGCTGCGGGCTTGGCGGCTGGGCCGAGGGGTGGGGGATGCGGGCAGGCTGCGGGCTTGGCGGCTGGGCCGAGGGGTGGGGATACGGGCAGGCTGCGGGCTCGGCGGCCGGGCCGAGGGGTGGGGATACGGGCAGGCTGCGGGCTTGGCGGCTGGGCCGAGGGGTGGGGGATACGGGCAGGCTGCGGGCTTGGCGGCTGGGCCGAGGGGTGGGGGATACGGGCAGGCTGCGGGCTTGGCGGCTGGGCCGAGGGGTGGGGGATACGGGCAGGCTGCGGGCTTGGCGGCCGGGCTGACGGGTGGGGGATACGGGCAGGCTGCGGGCTTGGCGGCTGGGCGGAGGGGTGGGGGATACGGGCAGGCTGCGGGCTTGGCGCCTGGGCCGAGGGGTGGGGGATACGGGCAGGCTGCGGGCTTGGCGGCTGGGCCGAGGGGTGGGGGATACGGGCAGGCTGCGGGCTTGGCGGCTGGGCTGACGGGTGGGGGATACGGGCAGGCTGCGGGCTTGGTGGCCGGGCTGAGGGTGGGGGATACGGGCAGGCTGCGGGCTTGGCGGCCGGGCCGAGGGGTGGGGGATACGGGCAGGCTGCGGGCTTGGCGGCTGGGCTGAGGGGTGGGGGATACGGGCAGGCTGCGGGCTTGTCGGCCGGGCTGAGGGGTGGGGATACGGGCAGGCTGCGGGCTTGGCGCCTGGGCCGAGGGGTGGGGGATACGGGCAGGCTGCGGGCTTGGCGCCTGGGCCGAGGGTTGGGGGATACGGGCAGGCTGCGGGCTTGGCGGCCGGGCTGAGGGGTGGGGGATACGGGCAGGCTGCGGGCTTGGCGGCTGGGCGGAGGGGTGGGGGATACGGGCAGGCTGCGGGCTTGGTGGCCGGGCCGAGGGGTGGGGGATACGGGCAGGCTGCGGGCTTGTCAGCTGGGCCGAGGGGTGGGGATACGGGCAGGCTGCGGGCTTGGTGGCTGGGCTGAGGGGTGGGGGATACGGGCAGGCTGCGGGCTTGGCGGCCGGGCCGAGGGGTGGGGATACGGGCAGGCTGCGGGCTTGTCGGCCGGGCCGAGGGGTGGGGGATACGGGCAGGCTGCGGGCTTGGTGGCCGGGCCGAGGGGTGGGGGATACGGGCAGGCTGCGGGCTTGGCGGCCGGGCTGAGGGGTGGGGGATACGGGCAGGCTGCGGGCTTGGCGGCCGGGCCGAGGGGTGGGGGATACGGGCAGGCTGCGGGCTCGGCGGCCGGGCTGAGGGGTGGGGGATACGGGCAGGCTGCGGGCTTGGCGGCTGGGCCGAGGGGTGGGGATACGGGCAGGCTGCGGGCTTGGTGGCCGGGCTGAGGGTGGGGGATACGGGCAGGCTGCGGGCTTGGCGGCTGGGCTGACGGGTGGGGAATACGGGCAGGCTGCGGGCTTGGTGGCCGGGCTGAGGGTGGGGGATACGGGCAGGCTGCGGGCTTGGCGGCCGGGCTGAGGGGTGGGGGATACGGGCAGGCTGCGGGCTTGGCGGCCGGGCTGAGGGGTGGGGGATACGGGCAGGCTGCGGGCTCGGTGGCCGGGCTGAGGGGTGGGGGATACGGGCAGGCTGCGGGCTTGGCGGCCGGGCCGAGGGGTGGGGGATACGGGCAGGCTGCGGGCTTGGCGGCCGGGCTGAGGGGTGGGGGATACGGGCAGGCTGCGGGCTTGGCGGCTGGGCGGAGGGGTGGGGGATACGGGCAGGCTGCGGGCTTGGCGCCTGGGCTGAGGGGTGGGGGATACGGGCAGGCTGCGGGCTTGGCGGCTGGGCCGAGGGGTGGGGGATACGGGCAGGCTGCGGGCTTGGCGGCTGGGCCGAGGGGTGGGGGATGCGGGCAGGCTGCGGGCTTGGCGGCTGGGCCGAGGGGTGGGGATACGGGCAGGCTGCGGGCTTGGCGGCCGGGCCGAGGGGTGGGGGATACGGGCAGGCTGCGGGCTCGGCGGCCGGGCCGAGGGGTGGGGATACGGGCAGGCTGCGGGCTTGGCGGCTGGGCTGAGGGGTGGGGGATACGGGCAGGCTGCGGGCTTGGCGGCTGGGCCGAGGGGTGGGGGATACGGGCAGGCTGCGGGCTTGGCGGCCGGGCTGACGGGTGGGGGATACGGGCAGGCTGCGGGCTTGGCGGCTGGGCGGAGGGGTGGGGGATACGGGCAGGCTGCGGGCTTGGCGCCTGGGCCGAGGGGTGGGGGATACGGGCAGGCTGCGGGCTTGGCGGCTGGGCCGAGGGGTGGGGGATACGGGCAGGCTGCGGGCTTGGCGGCTGGGCTGACGGGTGGGGGATACGGGCAGGCTGCGGGCTTGGCGGCTGGGCCGAGGGGTGGGGATACGGGCAGGCTGCGGGCTTGGCGGCTGGGCTGACGGGTGGGGGATACGGGCAGGCTGCGGGCTTGGTGGCCGGGCTGAGGGTGGGGGATACGGGCAGGCTGCGGGCTTGGCGGCCGGGCCGAGGGGTGGGGGATACGGGCAGGCTGCGGGCTTGGCGGCTGGGCTGAGGGGTGGGGGATACGGGCAGGCTGCGGGCTTGTCGGCCGGGCTGAGGGGTGGGGATACGGGCAGGCTGCGGGCTTGGCGCCTGGGCCGAGGGGTGGGGGATACGGGCAGGCTGCGGGCTTGGCGCCTGGGCCGAGGGGTGGGGGATACGGGCAGGCTGCGGGCTTGGCGGCTGGGCTGAGGGGTGGGGGATACGGGCAGGCTGCGGGCTTGGCGGCCGGGCCGAGGGGTGGGGGATACGGGCAGGCTGCGGGCTCGGCGGCCGGGCTGAGGGGTGGGGATACGGGCAGGCTGCGGGCTTGGCGGCTGGGCCGAGGGGTGGGGATACGGGCAGGCTGCGGGCTTGGCGGCCGGGCCGAGGGGTGGGGATACGGGCAGGCTGCTGGCTTGGCGGCCGGGCTGAGGGGTGGGGATACGGGCAGGCTGCGGGCTTGGCGGCTGGACGGAGGGGTGGGGGATACGGGCAGGCTGCGGGCTTGGCGCCTGGGCCGAGGGGTGGGGGATACGGGCAGGCTGCGGGCTTGGCGGCTGGGCTGAGGGGTGGGGGATACGGGCAGGCTGTGGGCTTGGCGGTTGGGCTGACGGGTGGGGGATACGGGCAGGCTGCGGGCTTGGTGGCTGGGCTGAGGGGTGGGGGATACGGGCAGGCTGCGGGCTTGGCGGCCTGGCTGAGGGGTGGGGGATACGGGCAGGCTGCGGGCTTGGCGGCTGGGCCGAGGGGTGGGGGATACGGGCAGGCTGCGGGCTTGGCGGCCGGGCCGAGGGGTGGGGATACGGGCAGGCTGCGGGCTTGGCGGCCGGGCTGAGGGGTGGGGGATACGGGCAGGCTGCGGGCTTGGCGGCCGGGCTGAGGGGTGGGGGATACGGGCAGGCTGCGGGCTTGGCGGCTGGGCCGAGGGGTGGGGGATACGGGCAGGCTGCGGGTGTTTGGCGGCCGGGCTGAGGGGTGGGGTATACGGGCAGGCTGCGGGCTTGGCGGCTGGGCGGAGGGGTGGGGGATACGGGCAGGCTGCGGGCTTGGCGCCTGGGCCGAGGGGTGGGGGATACGGGCAGGCTGCGGGCTTGGCGGCTGGGCCGAGGGGTGGGGGATACGGGCAGGCTGCGGGCTTGGCGGCCGGGCCGAGGGGTGGGGATACGGGCAGGCTGCGGGCTTGGCGGCTGGGCTGAGGGGTGGGGGATACGGGCAGGCTGCGGGCTTGGCGGCCGGGCCGAGGGGTGGGGGATACGGGCAGGCTGCGGGCTCGGCGGCCGGGCTGAGGGGTGGGGATACGGGCAGGCTGCGGGCTTGGCGGCTGGGCCGAGGGGTGGGGGATACGGGCAGGCTGCGGGCTTGGCGGCCGGGCCGAGGGGTGGGGATACGGGCAGGCTGCTGGCTTGGCGGCCGGGCTGAGGGGTGGGGATACGGGCAGGCTGCGGGCTTGGCGGCTGGGCGGAGGGGTGGGGATACGGGCAGGCTGCGGGCTTGGCGCCTGGGCCGAGGGGTGGGGGATACGGGCAGGCTGCGGGCTTGGCGGCTGGGCTGAGGGGTGGGGGATACGGGCAGGCTGTGGGCTTGGCGGCTGGGCTGACGGGTGGGGGATACGGGCAGGCTGCGGGCTTGGTGGCTGGGCTGAGGGGTGGGGGATACGGGCAGGCTGCGGGCTTGGCGGCCTGGCTGAGGGGTGGGGGATACGGGCAGGCTGCGGGCTTGGCGGCTGGGCCGAGGGGTGGGGGATACGGGCAGGCTGCGGGCTTGGCGGCCGGGCCGAGGGGCGGGGATACGGGCAGGCTGCGGGCTTGGCGGCCGGGCTGAGGGGTGGGGGTACGGGCAGGCTGCGGGCTTGGCGGCCGGGCCGAGGGGTGGGTGATACGGGCAGGCTGCGGGCTTGGCGGCTGGGCCGAGGGTTGGGGGATACGGGCAGGCTGCGGGCTTGGTGGCTGGGCTAAGGGGTGGGGGATACGGGCAGGCTGCGGGCTTGGCGCCTGGGCCGAGGGGTGGGGGATACGGGCAGGCTGCGGGCTTGGCGGCCGGGCTGAGGGGTGGGGTATACGGGCAGGCTGCGGGCTTGGTGGCCGGGCTGAGGGGTGGGGGATACGGGCAGGCTGCGGGCTTGGTGGCTGGGCTGACGGGTGGGGGATACGGGCAGGCTGCGGGCTTGGTGGCTGGGCTGAGGGGTGGGGGATACGGGCAGGCTGCGGGCTTGGCGGCTGGGCTGACGGGTGGGGGATACGGGCAGGCTGCGGGCTTGGTGGCTGGGCTGAGGGGTGGGGATACGGGCAGGCTGCGGGCTTGGCGGCCGGGCCGAGGGGTGGGGATGCGGGCAGGCTGCGGGCTTGGTGGCTGGGCTGAGGGGTGGGGATACGGGCAGGCTGCGGGCTTGGCGGCCGGGCTGAGGGGTGGGGGATACGGGCAGGCTGCGGGCTTGGCGGCTGGGCTGACGGGTGGGGGATACGGGCAGGCTGCGGGCTTGGCGGCTGGGCTGACGGGTGGGGGATACGGGCAGGCTGCGGGCTTGGCGGCTGGGCTGACGGGTGGGGGATACGGGCAGGCTGCGGGCTTGGTGGCCGGGCCGAGGGGTGGGGATACGGGCAGGCTGCGGGCTTGGCGGCCGGGCCGAGGGGTGGGGATGCGGGCAGGCTGCGGGCTTGGTGGCTGGGCTGAGGGGTGGGGATACGGGCAGGCTGCGGGCTCGGCGGCCGGGCCGAGGGGTGGGGATACGGGCAGGCTGCGGGCTTGGCGGCCGGGCCGAGGGGTGGGGATGCGGGCAGGCTGCGGGCTTGGCGGCCGGGCCGAGGGGTGGGGATACGGGCAGGCTGCGGGCTTGGCGGCTGGGCCGAGGGGTGGGGGATGCGGGCAGGCTGCGGGCTTGGCGGCCGGGCTGAGGGGTGGGGTATACGGGCAGGCTGCGGGCTTGGCGGCTGGGCCGAGGGGTGGGGATACGGGCAGGCTGCGGGCTTGGCGGCCGGGCCGAGGGGTGGGGATACGGGCAGGCTGCGGGCTTGGCGGCCGGGCTGAGGGGTGGGGTATACGGGCAGGCTGCGGGCTTGGCGGCTGGGCCGAGGGGTGGGGGATACGGGCAGGCTGCGGGCTTGGCGGCCGGGCTGAGGGGTGGGGTATACGGGCAGGCTGCGGGCTTGGCGGCTGGGCTGACGGGTGGGGGATACGGGCAGGCTGTGGGCTTGGCGGCTGGGCTGAGGGGTGGGGATACGGGCAGGCTGCGGGCTTGGCGGCTGGGCTGACGGGTGGGGGATACGGGCAGGCTGCGGGCTTGGTGGCTGGGCTGAGGGGTGGGGATACGGGCAGGCTGCGGGCTTGGCGGCCGGGCCGAGGGGTGGGGATGCGGGCAGGCTGCGGGCTTGGTGGCTGGGCTGAGGGGTGGGGATACGGGCAGGCTGCGGGCTCGGCGGCCGGGCCGAGGGGTGGGGATACGGGCAGGCTGCGGGCTCGGCGGCCGGGCCGAGGGGTGGGGATACGGGCAGGCTGCACGCTTGGCGGCTGGGCCGAGGGTGGTCAGTGCTGGTTGGGGTGGTCCAGCCTCGTGGCAATGAGAGCGGCCCAGGAATGCCTAGTGCCACTGCCGGGCCGGGCCCTCCCTTGCCACGCGCTAGCTAAGGCTGAGGGCTCCCCAGCCTGGCCCCTCTGGCCATGCCAGGATGCAGCCTGAGCCCAGTGGCACACTGTCTGGTTCCCACAGCCAGAGCCCCGCACTCACCGGCAGGTACTGCCCCACCGTGGCGTGAGAGAGCGCTTGGACGTGCGGCGTCTTCTCCTTCACCTGCACCACCAGCTTCTCCACCTCCGTCAGGTCGTCTGAAGGCCGGAGGGAGCATGAGACAGGCAAGTCTCTCGGCAATGCAGAGCCATGGGCAATTTGCCATCGGCCTGCTGCAGAGGCCACAGAAACCCAGAGCTTGGCCCGCCCGCCTGCCGTCTGTCGCACCCTGGGCGCCAGGGCCGCGAATGGGCAGAGTGCAGCCGTTCCCTAGCCTGCCTCCTGAGCACAAGGGGACAGCATGGCAGTGAAAGGGTGTTGCTAGTGTGTGGGGGGGGGAACGTCGTACAGGCCACCCAGATGGCCTTGGAAATCAGAGCAACAGCCCTAGGATGAAACCGAGCAGTGCCGAGTGCACGGCCATGCTCCTTGGGACGCACCCCACCCTGGTTGCTGGGAAGGCGTCCAGGGGATGGGATGGAGCAGGAGAGAGATGCGGGCGTACTGGCTGATGGCAGGGTGCCACAAGCCGCCAGTGTGCTATGGCTTACTAACGGCTAGTGCACGGCTGGGATGCACCGCACAGCTACAGACAAACCGTGTCCGGTAAGGACAGGGACATGCTAGTGCCATTGGCGAGACTTCTGGGCTCCCGTGTGGAACAAAGATGGATTCCCATCGGGCCCGGTGCAGACAAGGGCCCCTCGGATCAAGGAAGGGAAACCTGCCTGTCCTGTCCTGTTCCTCACCCTTCCCAGGTAACCACCCGTTCAGCAAACAGAGGCAGAGACCCACAGCAAGAGGCCAAGGGGATCGATCGCTCAGCAGGGGAACAAAAGCTCCTTCCTCCCCCTCCCGGCGAGCGCTGACGCCTTCCCTCAGTGCCTGGCGATCGCTGACACCTTCCTCCCCCTTCCAGCGAGCTCCTACGCCTTCCTCCCCCTCCCGGCGAGCTCCTACGCCTTCCTCCCCCTCCCGGCGAGCTCCTACGCCTTCCTCCCCCTCCCGGCGAGCACCAACGCCTTCCTCCCCCTCCCGGCGAGCTCCTACGCCTTCCTCCCCCTCCCGGCGAGCTCCTACGCCTTCCTCCCCCTCCCGGCGAGCACCGACGCCTTCCTCCCCCTCCCGGCGAGCACCAACGCCTTCCTCCCCCTCCCGGCGAGCTCCTACGCCTTCCTCCCCCTCCCGGCGAGCACCAACGCCTTCCTCCCCCTCCCGGCGAGCTCCTACGCCTTCCTCCCCCTCCCGGCGAGCTCCTACGCCTTCCTCCCCCTCCCGGCGAGCACCGACGCCTTCCTCCCCCTCCCGGCGAGCTCCTACGCCTTCCTCCCCCTCCCGGCGAGCACCAACGCCTTCCTCCCCCTCCCGGCGAGCACCGACGCCTTCCTCCCCCTCCCGGCGAGCACCGACGCCTTCCTCCCCCTCCCAGCGAGCACCAACGCCTTCCTCCCCCTCCCGGCGAGCACCAACGCCTTCCTCCCCCTCCCGGCGAGCACCGACGCCTTCCTCCCCCTCCCGGCGAGCACCAACGCCTTCCTCCCCCTCCCGGCGAGCACCGACGCCTTCCTCCCCCTCCCGGCGAGCACCGACGCCTTCCTCCCCCTCCCGGCGAGCACCAACGCCTTCCTCCCCCTCCCGGCGAGCACCGACGCCTTCCTCCCCCTCCCGGCGAGCACCGACGCCTTCCTCCCCCTTCCAGCGAGCACCAACGCCTTCCTCCCCCTCCCGGCGAGCACCGACGCCTTCCTCCCCCTCCCGGCGAGCACCAACGCCTTCCTCCCCCTCCCGGCGAGCACCGACGCCTTCCTCCCCCTCCCGGCGAGCACCAACGCCTTCCTCCCCCTCCCGGCGAGCACCGACGCCTTCCTCCCCCTCCCGGCGAGCACCGACGCCTTCCTCCCCCTCCCGGCGAGCACCGACGCCTTCCTCCCCCTTCCGGCGAGCACCGACGCCTTCCTCCCCCTCCCGGCGAGCACCGACGCCTTCCTCCCCCTCCCGGCGAGCACCGACGCCTTCCTCCCCCTCCCGGCGAGCACCGACGCCTTTCTCCCCCTCCCGGCGAGCACCGACGCCTTCCTCCCCCTCCCGGCGAGTGCTGACGCCTTCCCTCAGTGCCTGGCGAGCGCTGACACCTTCCTCCCCCTCCCGGCGAGCACCGATGCCTTCCTCCCACTCCCAGCGAGTGCCAACGCCTTCCCTTTGGGTCAGACCGAAGGTCCATCTAGCCCAGTATCCTGTCTGCCGACAGTGGCCAGCACCAGGTGCCCCAGAGAGGGTGGACCGAAGACAGTGATCAAGCGATTTGTCTCCTGCCATCCCTCTCCAGCCTCTGACAAACAGAGGCCAAGGACACCATTTTATCCCCTGGCTAATAGCCTTTTATGGACCTAACCTCCATGAAATTATCTAGCTTCTCTTTAAACTCTATTATAGTCCTAGCCTTCACCGCCTCCTCTGGCAAGGAGTTCCACAGGTTGACAACACGCTGTGTGAAGAAGAACTTTCTTTTATTAGTTTTAAACCTGCTCCCCATTAATTTCATTTGGTGACCTCTAGTTCTTCTATTTAGGGAACTAATAAATAACTTTTCTTTATCGGCCCTCTCCACACCACTCATGATTTTATAGACCTCTATCATATCCCCCCTCAGTCTCCTCTTTTCTAAACTGAAGAGTCCCAGTCGCTTTAACCTCTCCTCATATAGGACCCGTTCCAAACCCCTAATCATTTTAGTTGCCCTTTTCTGAACCCTTTCCAAGGCCAAAATATCTTTTTTGAGGTGAGGAGACCACATCTGTACGCAGTATTCAAGATGTGGGCGTACCATACCCGGCGAGCGCCGACGCCTTCCCTCACTGCCCAGCAAGCGCCTACGCCATCCCATAGCACCCGGCGAGCGCCTACGCCTTCCCTCACTGCCCAGCAAGCGCCTACGCCATCCCATAGCACCCGGCGAGCGCCTACGCCTTCCCTCACTGCCCAGCAAGCGCCTACGCCATCCCATAGCACCCGGCGAGTGCCTACGCCTTCCCTCACCGCCCGGCGAGCGCCTACGCCTTCCCTCACCGCCCGGCGAGCGCCTACGCCTTCCCTCAGCGCCCGGCGAGCGCCTACGCCATCCCATAGCACCCGGCGAGCGCCTACGCCTTCCCTCACTGCCCAGCAAGCGCCTACGCCATCCCATAGCACCCGGCGAGTGCCTACGCCTTCCCTCACCGCCCGGCGAGCGCCTACGCCTTCCCTCACCGCCCGGCGAGCGCCTACGCCTTCCCTCACCGCCCGGCGAGCGCCTACGCCTTCCCTCACCGCCCGGCGAGCGCCTACGCCTTCCCTCAGCGCCCGGCGAGCGCCTACGCCTTCCCTCAGCGCCCGGCGAGCGCCGACGCCTTCCCTCACCGCCCGGCGAGCGCCTACGCCTTCCCTCAGCACCCGGCGAGCGCCGACGCCTTCCCTCACCGCCCGGCGAGCGCCGACGCCTTCCCATAGCACCCGGCGAGCGCCTACGCCTTCCCTCACCGCCCGGCGAGCGCCTACGCCTTCCCTCAGCGCCCGGCGAGCGCCTACGCCTTCCCTCAGCGCCCGGCGAGCGCCTACGCCTTCCCTCAGCGCCCGGCGAGCGCCTACGCCTTCCCTCAGCGCCCGGCGAGCGCCTACGCCATCCCATAGCACCCGGCGAGCGCCTACGCCTTCCCTCAGCGCCCGGCGAGCGCCTACGCCTTCCCTCAGCGCCCGGCGAGCGCCTACGCCTTCCCTCAGCGCCCGGCGAGCGCCTACGCCTTCCCTCACCGCCCGGCGAGCGCCTACGCCTTTCCTCAGCGCCCGGCGAGCGCCTACGCCATCCCATAGCACCCGGCGAGCGCCTACGCCTTCCCTCACTGCCCAGCAAGCGCCTACGCCATCCCATAGCACCCGGCGAGCGCCTACGCCTTCCCTCAGCGCCCGGCGAGCGCCTACGCCTTCCCTCAGCGCCCGGCGAGCGCCTACGCCTTCCCTCAGCGCCCGGCGAGCGCCTACGCCTTCCCTCAGCGCCCGGCGAGCGCCTACGCCTTCCCTCAGCGCCCGGCGAGCGCCTACGCCTTCCCTCAGCGCCCGGCGAGCGCCTACGCCTTCCCTCAGCGCCCGGCAAGCGCCTACGCCTTCCCTCAGCGCCCGGCGAGCGTTGACGCCTTCCCTCAGCGCCCGGCGAGCGCTGACGCCTTCCCATAGCACCAGGCGAGCGCCGACACCTTCCCTCAGCGCCCGGCGAGCGCCTACGCCTTCCCTCAGCGCCTGGCGAGCGCCTACGCCTTCCCATAGCACCCGGCGAGCGCCGACGCCTTCCCTCAGCGCCCGGCGAGCGCCTACGCCTTCCCTCAGCGCCCGGCGAGCGCCGACGCCTTCCCATGGTGCCCGGTGAGCGCCTACGCTTTCCCATAGCACCCAGCGAGCGCCTATGCCTTCCCATAGTGCCCAGCGAGTGCCTACGCCTTCCCTCAGCGCCCGGCGAGCGCCTACGCCTTCCCATAGCACCCAGCGAGCACCTATGCCTTCCCATAGTGCCCAGCGAGTGCCTATGCCTTCCCTCAGCGCCCGGCGAGCGCCGATGCCTTCCCTCAGCACCCGGCGAGCGCCGACGCCTTCCCTCAACGCCCGGTGAGCGCCAATGCCTTCCCTCAGCGCCCGGCGAGCGCCAACGCCTTCCCTCACCGCCCAGCGAGCGCCTACGCCTTCCCTCAGCACTCGGCGAGCGCCTACGCCTTCCCTCAGCGCCCGGCGAGTGCCGACGCCTTCCCCCAGCACCCGGCAAGTGCCGACGCCTTCCCCCAGCACCCGGCGAGCGCCGACGCCTTCCCTCAGCGCCCGGCGAGTGCCGACGCCTTCCCCCAGCACTCGGCGAGCGCCGACGCCTTCCCTCAGTGCCCGGCGAGTGCCGACGCCTTCCCTCAGCACTCGGCGAGCGCCGACGCCTTCCCTCAGCGCCCGGCGAGCGCCTACGCCTTCCCTCAGCACCCGGCAAGCGCCTACGCCTTCCCTCAGCGCCCGGCGAGCGCCTACGCCTTCCCTCAGCGCCCGGCAAGCGCCTACGCCTTCCCTCAGCGCCCGGCGAGCGCTGACGCCTTCCCTCAGCGCCCGGCGAGCGCTGACGCCTTCCCATAGCACCCGGCGAGCGCCGACACCTTCCCTCAGCGCCCGGCGAGCACCTACGCCTTCCCTCAGCGCCTGGCGAGCGCCTACGCCTTCCCATAGCACCCGGCGAGCGCCGACGCCTTCCCTCAGCGCCCGGCGAGCGCCTACGCCTTCCCTCAGCGCCCGGCGAGCGCCGACGCCTTCCCATGGTGCCCGGTGAGCGCCTACGCTTTCCCATAGCACCCAGCGAGCGCCTATGCCTTCCCATAGTGCCCAGCGAGTGCCTACGCCTTCCCTCAGCGCCCGGCGAGCGCCTACGCCTTCCCATAGCACCCAGCGAGCACCTATGCCTTCCCATAGTGCCCAGCGAGTGCCTACGCCTTCCCTCAGCGCCCGGCGAGCGTTGACGCCTTCCCTCAGCGCCCGGCGAGCGCTGACGCCTTCCCATAGCACCCGGCGAGCGCCGACACCTTCCCTCAGCGCCCGGCGAGCACCTACGCCTTCCCTCAGCGCCTGGCGAGCGCCTACGCCTTCCCATAGCACCCGGCGAGCGCCGACGCCTTCCCTCAGCACCCGGCGAGCGCCTACGCCTTCCCTCAGCGCCCGGTGAGCGCCGACGCCTTCCCATGGTGCCCGGTGAGCGCCTACGCTTTCCCATAGCACCCAGCGAGCGCCTATGCCTTCCCATAGTGCCCAGCGAGTGCCTACGCCTTCCCTCAGCGCCCGGCGAGCGCCTACGCCTTCCCATAGCACCCAGCGAGCACCTATGCCTTCCCATAGTGCCCAGCGAGTGCCTATGCCTTCCCTCAGCGCCCGGCGAGCGCCGATGCCTTCCCTCAGCACCCGGCGAGCGCCGACGCCTTCCCTCAACGCCCGGTGAGCGCCAATGCCTTCCCTCAGCGCCCGGCGAGCGCCAACGCCTTCCCTCACCGCCCAGCGAGCGCCTACGCCTTCCCTCAGCACTCGGCGAGCGCCTACGCCTTCCCTCAGCGCCCGGCGAGTGCCGACGCCTTCCCCCAGCACCCGGCAAGTGCCGACGCCTTCCCTCAGCACTCGGCGAGCGCCGACGCCTTCCCTCAGCGCCCGGCGAGCGCCTACGCCTTCCCTCAGCACCCGGCAAGCGCCTACGCCTTCCCTCAGCGCCCGGCGAGCGCCTACGCCTTCCCTCAGCGCCCGGCAAGCGCCTACGCCTTCCCTCAGCGCCCGGCGAGCGCTGACGCCTTCCCTCAGCGCCCGGCGAGCGCTGACGCCTTCCCATAGCACCCGGCGAGCGCCGACACCTTCCCTCAGCGCCCGGCGAGCGCCTACGCCTTCCCTCAGCGCCTGGCGAGCGCCTACGCCTTCCCATAGCACCCGGCGAGCGCCGACGCCTTCCCTCAGCGCCCGGCGAGCGCCTACGCCTTCCCTCAGCGCCCGGCGAGCGCCGACGCCTTCCCATGGTGCCCGGTGAGCGCCTACGCTTTCCCATAGCACCCAGCGAGCGCCTATGCCTTCCCATAGTGCCCAGCGAGTGCCTACGCCTTCCCTCAGCGCCCGGCGAGCGCCTACGCCTTCCCATAGCACCCAGCGAGCACCTATGCCTTCCCATAGTGCCCAGCGAGTGCCTATGCCTTCCCTCAGCGCCCGGCGAGCGCCGATGCCTTCCCTCAGCACCCGGCGAGCGCCGACGCCTTCCCTCAACGCCCGGTGAGCGCCAATGCCTTCCCTCAGCGCCCGGCGAGCGCCAACGCCTTCCCTCACCGCCCAGCGAGCGCCTACGCCTTCCCTCAGCACTCGGCGAGCGCCTACGCCTTCCCTCAGCGCCCGGCGAGTGCCGACGCCTTCCCCCAGCACCCGGCAAGTGCCGACGCCTTCCCCCAGCACCCGGCGAGCGCCGACGCCTTCCCTCAGCGCCCGGCGAGTGCCGACGCCTTCCCCCAGCACTCGGCGAGCGCCAACGCCTTCCCTCAGCGCCCGGCGAGTGCCGACGCCTTCCCTCAGCACTCGGCGAGCGCCGACGCCTTCCCTCAGCGCCCGGCGAGTGCCGACGCCTTCCCCCAGCACCCGGCGAGTGCCGAAGCCTTCCCCCAGCACCCGGCGAGTGCCTACGCCTTCCCATAGCGCCCGGCGAGCGCCTACGCCGTCCCTCAGCGCCCAGCCCCTCTCACCATCCAGCGTGAAGAGGAAGAGAACGGTGTCGAGCTCTGTCAGCGATGGGAGAATCAGCTTCCCAAACTCCTCCTGGGAGAAAGCAAACTGCGGGCCCTGCCCGAGCAAGGAGCCAGTTGTGCGTCACGCCACGTGGGCTCCGCTGCCCTCCCGCTCCCCCAGGCACTGGGGTTAATCCCCTCCTCCATTGGACGCCATCGGGAATCCCCCTCCCCGCACTCTGCTCCCCGCCTGACGCCAGAGCCCAGAACCCCCAGAACCCCACTAACACCAGGTCCTGATCCAGAGACCCCCCCACACACACACCTTGAGACCAGACCCTCATCCTGCCTGGCATCGGGCTCCACCCCATCCCTGAGGCTGGGACCTGCTGACTCCCCTCTGCTCCCCCACACCAGAGCGCGGGGGGCTCTGCCCATCGCCCGGGGGGGCCCTGGGAACCAGGGACCTAGGCACACAGCACCCGCTCAGCGCCCACCCCATTCCGCAGCACATGTCCCAGGCCGTCCCCCACCGCCCACCAGGCTACGGGTCCACCTCACACAAGCCCCGACTCGGGGCCAGAGCTACCCCAGGACTTACCCAGGAGGAGGTCTCACCTTCAGCTAGACCTCCCAAGCCCGTCCTGCCAGACAGGGCGAGTCTCAGTTCCCAGAGCCCCCGCCCACAAACCCGGCTCTCCCCATGCAGCCCGACCCAGGCCTTGGTCCTCACCTGCACTTGCACCTGCTCGGCCTCCTTCTTCAGCATCTCACTGGGGTCACCTAGCAGGATGCCGCGCACGTCGCTGGAGCCTGTGCCGCAAACAGGACAGCAAGTTAGTGCCACAGACGCAGGGGGCCGGGGCTGTGAGCCAAGGGTCTTGGAGCAGGAAACCTGGAGCTGCGGGCCAGGGCCCTTGGAGCAGGAAACCCGGAGCTGCGGGCCAGGGCCCTTGGAACAGGAAACCCGGAGCTGCGGGCCAGGGCCCTTGGAACAGGAGACCCGGAGCTGCGGGCCAGGGCCCTTGGAACAGGAAACCCGGAGCTGCGGGCCAGGGCCCTTGGAGCAGGAAACCCGGAGCTGCGGGCCAGGGCCCTTGGAGCAGGAAACCCGGAGCTGCGGGCCAGGGCCCTTGGAGCAGGAAACCCAGAGCTGCGGGCCAGGGCCCTTGGAGCAGGAAACCCGGAGCTGCGGGCCAGGGCCCTTGGAGCAGGAAACCCGGAGCTGCGGGCCAGGGCCCTTGGAGCAGGAAACCCGGAGCTGCGGGCCAGGGCCCTTGGAGCAGGAAACCCGGAGCTGCGGGCCAGGGCCCTTGGAGCAGGAAACCCGGAGCTGCGGGCCAGGGCCCTTGGAGCAGGAAACCCGGAGCTGCGGGTCAGGGCCCTTGGAGCAGGAAACCCGGAGCTGCGGGCCAGGGCCCTTGGAGCAGGAAACCCAGAGCTGTGGGCCAGGGCCCTTGGAACAGGAGACCCGGAGCTGCGGGCCAGGGCCCTTGGAGCAGGAAACCCGGAGCTGCGGGCCAGGGCCCTTGGAGCAGGAAACCCAGAGCTGCGGGCCAGGGGGTTGCCTGGTGTCTGGGTCTGAACTGGACAGTCCAGGATTTGAGCTTTCTGTTCGGGAAACCAATGGAGAGAATAGAACAGTCGGTCTCTTCTAACTGAGATGCAGTGTCGATTGGGAGGTCACGTCCCTGGGGCCCCTTGCTTGTAACCCTCCTTCACCCTCCCCACCTGGTAGCCTCTGGACATTTGCACTTCCCAGGCCTTTGGTAGCCCTTCTGCTCCTCTAGGCTCGCCTAACCGTGCATGCGTGCGTGCAATATCTCACACCAGGTGCCTGAATTAGCCTAATGCTCTTAGCTGACTCTGGGACTTTTGGGGTCTCAATTAGCCTGGAGTAGCCTTTGTTTTAATTACTCTGGGAATGAGACCCCACGTGTTGGACGTTCGCCAGTAACTCTGGGAACAAGGCCCCACATGTTGGACGTTTGCTGCTAACTCTGGGAATGAGACCCCGCGTGCTGGATGTTCACTGGTAACTTTGGAACTGAGATCTCGCATATTGGCTGTTTGCCGGTAACTCTGGGAACGAGACCCCGGGTGTTGGCCATTCGCCGGTAGCTCCGGGAACGAGACCCCGGGTGTTGGCCGTTCGCCGGTAGCTCTGGGAACGAGACCCTGGATGTTGGACGTTCGCCAGTAACTCCGGGAACGAGACCCTGGGTGTTGGACGTTTGCCGGTAACTCTGGGAACAAGACCTCGGGTGTTGGACGTTCACCGGTAACTCCGGGAACGAGACCCCGGGAGTTGGACGTTCGCCGGTAACTCCGGGAAGAAGACCTCGGGTGTTGGACGTTCGCCGGTAACTCCGGGAACAAGACCTCGGGTGTTGGACGTTCGCCGGTAGCTCCGGGAACGAGACCCTGGATGTTGGACGTTCGCCGGTAACTCCGGGAACGAGACCCCGGGAGTTGGACGTTCGCCGGTAACTCCGGGAACAAGACCTCGGGTGTTGGACGTTCGCCGGTAACTCCGGGAACGAGACCCCGGGAGTTGGACGTTCGCCGGTAACTCCGGGAACAAGACCTCGGGTGTTGGACGTTCGCCGGTAACTCCAGGAACGAGACCCCGGGAGTTGGACGTTCGCCGGTAACTCCGGGAACGAGACCTCGGGTGTTGGACGTTCGCTGGTAACTCCGGGAACGAGACCCCGGGTGTTGGACGTTCGCTGGTAACTCCGGGAACGAGACCCCGGGAGTTGGACGTTCGCCGGTACCTCTGCCTTCCACTACTCTCCCTTACCTGGGAGCAGAGCTTGGCTGAGGGAGGGGTCAGCAACTGCGGGGCCTATTTCTGTTCTTCTCTCTGCTCATGCATCCGGATCCCTTGCTTTAGCCCTTTGGCCTTCACTCCTGCCCCACTTCTATTGTTATTTGTGCCCTGTAAAGATCTGATGCCCTGGACTCGGTAGATCCTCTCTGTAGGCTGGGGGCCCTCTGATTCCCACCTTCTCCTGCTCTCCAACAGGGCTACTCTCCCTGATCCAAGTGGCCTGAGGGTGTGTCACCTTGTAGGTCAGTTACCAATGGCAACGGATCTCGTGCCTGGAGACGTGCTGGCGTGCAGGGCCGTTTGTGCACCGTCAGTTCCGACTAGTGACTCTGAATCTGTCTTTGCAAGGGGGTGCACCTGTCAACGCCCACAAGGCAGTGTCCATCCTGTCTAACTAGCACGCGGAGCATGGCCTGCACCCAGCAATGGCCCCAATGAGCCGTGGGAGAAGAGTATCCCCACCAGCTAGAGCAGGGCTGGGGGCCACTGACCCAGAGAAAAATCAGTCGGGGGCTGCACCCAAGCAAGAAGCAAAATAACCCCCAAGCCCTCCCTGCCGTGGCCCCCGACTGAGAAGGAGACGGACCCTCCCACATTCCTTGTGCACACCAGAGCCTAGGGCCCAGGCTGCTCCAGCCCCACGGAGGGTGAGAGGAGCGGGGGAGTTTTGGGAGTTCAGGGGGGCTGCATGCAGGGGGCTCAGTGCCCGGATGTTACTGGTTTAATGTGACGGGGGAGGAGGGGAAGTTAGTCTTATCAGGGAACAGCTCAGAACTGGTGCCCTGGCGACCGGCAGACCCCACGCGGAAGACATGGCTGGGTCCAGCCAGACGACAGACAAGGGGCTGTAGAGGGGAGACCCAGCGGGTCCCAGCAAGGGGAGAACATTGGACGGAGGGGAGGAGGGGCCAGCGACCCAGTTACCTGGAAAGAGACACTGGCCGGGGGAGGGGCTGTTGCTGGGGGTATTGGAGGCTCTGCTGGGAGACGGGGGCTGGTTTTTAGGGGATTGAAAGCAGAGCAGGCAGGACTCAGCTGGCTGCAGGGGAGACTCAGACAGGTCTCCCCCATCCCTGTAGAGGTAAGTAACCGCTGCCAGGCTCTCTGCACAGGCACTGCGGGGGAGTGAAACGAGGAGTAACGGTAGTTTGGAATAGGAAGCCTAGTCCGAACTACCTAGTCCCTGCCGCGTGTAGCCGCGCGGCACGGAGTCCGAACTAGCGGACATTTAAAAATGGCGGCGCCCGGCTTTATGCTAATGAAGCCCGGGAAATTCAAATCCCGGGTTTCATTTGCAACTCCAGTTGCCTACATTACCACCCTAGTTCGAACTAGCGGGGTAGTGTAGACATACTATGAGAGTCTTCCAAAACTGATCAAACCTTCGGATCGCTACCCTTCCTGCTTCTCCATGTGGGAACTAATGATAAGGTCAAGAATGGCCTTGAGCGGGTCACTGCAGATTATGTTGCGCTGGGAAGAAGGATCAAGGAATTTGAAGCGCAAGTGGGCTGTGTCTACACTGGGCCACTTATTCCGGAAAAATCAGCCGCTTTTCTGGAATAAGCTGCGAGCTGTCTACACTGGCCCTTGAATTTCTGGAAAAGCAACGATGCTCTACTGTACAAAATCAGCCGCTATTCCGGAAAAACTATTCTGCTCCCGCTCGGGCATAAGTCCTTATTCCGGAACACTGTTCCGGAAAAGGGCCAGTGTAGACACCCAGTAGTCTTTTCCGGAAAAGCCCGCCTACATTGGCCACAGACGCTTTTCCGGAAAAAGGGCTTTTCTGGAAAAGCAGCCTGCCAGTGTAGACACTCCTTTTCCGGAAAAACTGAAAAGGGAATAGTATTCCGTTTTAAGCAGTTCCGGAAATTCATGCCAGTGTAGACACAGCCGTGGTGTTCCCGTCCATCCTTCCAGTTGAAGGAAAAGGTCCGGGCAGGGATGGTCGAACTGAGGAAGTCAATGCGTGGTTGCACAGGTGGTGTCGCAGAGAGGGCTTTGGTTTCTTCGGCCATGGGACTCTGTTCCGGACACAAGGATTGTTAGGAAGAGATGGGATCCACCTGACCAAGAGAGGAAGGAGCATCTTCGCGGGCAGGCTTGCAAACCTAGGGAGGAGAGCTTTAAACTAGGTTCGTCGGGGGACAGTGACCAAAGCCCTGAGGTAAGTGAGGAAGTCGGACACTGGGAAGAATCACAAGAAGGAACAAGCAACAGAGGAGGACCCCTGATTCAGATGGAGAAGGCAGAGCGATCAACTGGTTATCAAAGGTGTTTGTACACAAATGTGAGACGCCTGGGAGACAAACAGGAAGAATTAGAAGCTCAATCAAAGAACTATGATTTGACTGGAATAACGGAGACTTGGTGGGATGACTCGCATGACTGGAGCACTGTCATGGAAGGGTATAGACTGTTCAGGAAGAACAGGCGGGGGAGAAAAGGAGCAGGAGTTTAAAGGTCTAGCTGGAGAATGCCGGGGGGTTATCAGGAAGGCGAAAGCGCAAATGGAATTGCGACTGGCTAAGGAGGTGAAGGATAACAATAAAAGGTTTCTACAGGCATGTCAACAAGAAGAAGGTGATCAGAGAGGGTGTGCGGCCCCTACTGGATGAAGGAGGTAACCTAGTGACAGATGATGTGGGGAAAGCTGAAGTACTCAATGCTTTCTTTGCCTCTGTATTCACGGTCAAGGTCGGCTCCCGGACTAATGCACTAAGCGACGCAAGATGGGATGAAGATGGACAGCCCTTGGTGGGTAAAGAACAGGTTAGGAACTATTTAGAAAAGCTAAACGTACATAAACACATGGGTCCGGATTTAGTGCATCCGAGGGTACTGAGGGAGTTGGCAAATGTCATTGTGGAGCCTTTGGCCATTATCTTTGAAAAGTCGTGGAGATCGGGAGAAATCCCGGATGACTGGAAAAAGGCAAATGTAGTGCCCATCTTCAAAAAAGGGAAGAAGGACGATCCAGGGAACTATAGGCCGGTCAGTCTTACCTCGGTTCCTGGAAAAATCATGGAAGGGATCCTTAAGGAATCCATATTGAGGCACTTGGATGAGAGGAAAGTGATTAGGAATAGTCAGCATGGATTCACAAAGGGCAAGTCATGCCTGACCAATCTGATTAGCTTCTATGATGAGGTAACTGGCTCGGTGGACATGGGAAAGTCAGTGGATGTTATATACCTTGACTTTAGCAAGGCTTTTGATACGGTCTCCCACAATATTCTTGCCAGCAAGTTAAGGGATTGTGGATTGGATAAATGGACGGTAAGATGGATAGAAAGATGGCTAGAAGGCCGGGCCCAGCAGGTCGTGATCAATGGCTCGATGTCAGGATGGTGGTCGGTTTCTAGCGGAGTGCCCCAAGGTTCGGTTCTAGGACTGGTTTTGTTCAATATCTTTATTAGTGACCTGGATGAGGGGATGGATTGCACCCTCAGCAAGTTTGCAGATGACACTAAGCTGAGGGGAGAGGTAGATACGCTTAAGGGCAGAGATAGGGCTAAAGCGCGGGGGATGGCTCTCGGGCTCTCCTGGGGCCAGGCGAGGGCGTGTGACTACGTCTGCGGGATTGAACGCTGCCTCGTGGAAGGAGGAGTACCGGTAGTTGGGAATAGGATCCTAGTCCGAACTACCTAGTTCGAGCCCCGTGTAGCCGCCCAGCACGGGGTTCGAACCAGCGGGGATTTAAAAATGGCGGCTCCCCGCTTATGCAAATGAAGCCCGGGAAATTCAAATCCCGGGCTTCATTTGCAAGTGTGGTATGCCTACATTACCCCGCTAGTTCGAACTAGGGGGGTAGTGCAGACATACCCTACGATAGATCCAAAAACCCCATTGGGTAAAATGCTGCAGATTTATAGTCAGCCAGGGAAATTGCAGCAGGTCTTAAGCTCAGGAGGCTGGCAAAGCTCACACACGCGTGGAATGAATATACTTATGTAGAATCAGAATTACAATTCCCAGTTCAAGGTACCTTTCAATTAGAGAAATTAAATTATTTAAAGGGTGTCTTAGAGTCCAGTCACCCCTCCCAGATGAATTATTGGCACCTCTGGGATGATCAGGCCTCTAAATTAAGAGATAAATCCAGAATGGCTAGCCTAAAGGACTCAAATGAAAAACTGAAAAAACAATTGGCAGAAATAAAGGAGAAATCTGACTCCTCTAAAGTTTGTCCACCTCCATGCGTTCCTACACCAAGCACGCCCAGCGGAATCTACCCATCCATCTCGAAACCACCAGCTCCGCTGCCAGACCCACCTGAAGATCTATTGGATCTGTGGGTCCCCAATTTCCTGGCTCCCCTTCCCACTGACCTGCCCCAGCATCAGCAAATATTGCTTACCGATCATTCAGCTGCACCAGCCCAATTTGAATCCCCCGCACATACTCACACCTCTGCAGGGGCAGTGGGGAATGTCAACCTGGCCAATAAAACTTCGGATTGTGAGCACACTCAGAGTCCAGTCATTCTGAAGCAGTCAGAAGTCTCCTCAAAAATGCTGCGGCGGACATTGGCAAAAGACTTAAAGGACCTGGGGTTTGTTATAACTAAAATAGATCCCGAAAATACCTCAGAGACTATAAGTAATGAAGTAAATAAGGACGTGATTATTGAAGTTGGACCTACAAGTTTCCCTGGACTGTTTAAAGAGAATATTAATCTTTTCCCACTCAGACAATTTCCTAATCCAGCAGGGGGCGCCCCAGCACTTATCCCCGTCCCCTGGACACCTAATGACATCATGAATTTTAGACTTACTCTCCCAAAAATAAGAGAGGATCCTGTGGGCTTGCAAAGAGAGTTGCGCCAGATTTTTGAAGTTTAGCCGCACAGCACGGGGTCCGAACCAGCCGGGATTTAAAAATGGCACCGGCCGGCTTCATGCAAATGAAGCCCGGGAAATTCAAATCCCGGGCTTCATTTGCAAGTGCAGTTTGCCTACATTACCCCGCTAGTTCGAACTAGTGGGGTAGTGTAGACAGACCCTATGAGAGCCCTTTTAGGAGCCCAGAATGTCTCTCTAGTACGCTGTTCTACTTTAAATCCTGCCACCCTTTTCCCTAACCCTACCGATGGAGAGCCCCATGAGATGGAACCCCACGATTGTTTGGCATTGGTGGACCTCACTTGTACCCCGCGATCTGATCTAAGGGACGTTCCTTTGTCCAATCCTGATTTAGTGTATTACACTGATGGGTCATGTAAAAGGGATGATAGGGGAAACCTTCTAAGCGGGTATGCTGTTGTTTCTGATCATGCAATAATTGAAGCTCATTCTCTTCCAGGGATAAAAAGTGCACAAGCTGCTGAACTAATTGCTCTCACTCATGCCTGTATTTTAGCTACTGATCAATCTGTTAACATTTATACTGACTCAATGTATGCTTTTAATATCTGTCATTCTGTAGGTCAGATCTGGAAACATCGAGGATTCTTAACATCCTCGGGAAGTGCTATTTCTAATGGATCCCTTGTTAATGACCTCTTGCTTGCTAGTCAATTACCTTTTGCTATTTCTATTATGCATTGCAGTGCTCATACTGATAACACTGATACTGTATCAGTAGGAAACAGACGGGCAGATTTTGCAGCCAAGAATGCAGCTGCCTGTGGACCTCCAGCTCCATTTCAAATCCTGGTTGCTGTTTCTGTTCCCCTGACTCTAAATGATTTATCCCTGTTGCAAGCTAGGGCACCTGAGAAGGAACAACACAATTGGTACAAAGCTGGGTGTCGTATTCAAGATACTAACATTTGGCTTTCACCAGATGGACGACCTGTGGCTCCTTCTACATTGGTGTCCCACTTGGCTACCATTACCCATGGAATAGGACATATGAACAAAAGGGAGGTAGCAGACCAGATTCTGAAGCATTGGTATGCGCCCGGGATTCACCAAGCTGCTGCTAAAATCACCAGCAATTGCGCTACTTGCCAAAAGTTCTCTACCCAGGGTGGAGAAAAGACGACTCTGAGTGCTCACACTTGGGCCTAGGGACCCTTCCAATATTTGCAGATTGATTGTATAGAGTTAACCCTTTCCTGGGGGTTCAAGTATTGTCTGGTTATTGTATGTGTGTTCAGTGGTTGGGTGGAAGCTTTCTCTTGCCGCCGAGCGGACGCCACTACTGGGTGAAGAAATTAGCTACTGAGGTGGTTCCCAGATCTGGAATCCCTTTAAAAATTGACTCGGATAAGGGAACCCATTTCACGGCCAAATTCCTGCAAGATCTGTGTAGAGCCCTCCACATAGAACAACGATCCCATCCCCCATATCATCCCCAAAGTTCAGGGCATGTTGAAAGGAAAAACCTCGATATCAAACGGAAGTTAAGCAAGATTATCTCTGATACTGGACTCAAGTGGCTGCAGGCATTGCCTCTTCCCTCATGCATATCCGAAATACCCCGAACCGCAAACATGGTCTCACCCCTCGTGAAATCCTATTTGGGAGGCCGATTTTACTTGGATTTGAGCCTCCTGGAAAAATTAATCCTTCCCACTTGTCTGAATGTTATGACGAACTACTTCAATACTGTATACATCTGTCTAAAATTGCTTTCAGTCTCTCCTCTCAGGTTGCACAAGCCTTACCTGTCCCAACTGATGTGCCTTGCCATGATGTGCAACCAGGAAACTGGGTCCTGATAAAATAATTCCGGAGGAAAGACTGCCTATCTCCAAGGTGGAACGGTCCCTTCCAGGTCCTGCTGACTACCAACACGGCTGTGAAGGTAGCCGAGCGAGATTCTTGAACACACGCAAGCTACGTGCGCCGGACCGTTGACCCTCATAAGTTGTGTGAATTTGCCTCTCCCGACATATCGCCTCCTACTGAACCTGTCAGCCCAGAGCCAGAAGAGAACGACTTTCTACCGCTTTCTGAGAAAGAAATTGAATCACTTCTCCTGAACGAGGGATATACATCAACGGAAATCAGAGACCGGGACCTTGTTCACTACGCTCTCACTACAGGCCAGATCCCTGCTGGTCCTACTAGTCACGTTCACATTCCACAAGAATCTGCACCCGACCTTGCCATTGACCCTACCGGCACTTTGTCAGAGGACGGTGGGTTTTCTGAAAGCTGTTTTCCTTCCTCTAGATTTACTTATAACCTCCGTCCGCGCAAGTGCTGAAAGGATTACAATCCCTGCACAATGGCTCAACTCTTGTCCCTCCTTTGTATAGGCCTTATGTGGCTCCAAGGGGGATGGTATTGGGACTAACACCTTTCTGCAGCTGGCAGAAGGTATGGCACGAGCCGCAAACAAAACTAACTGTTGGGTGTGTGCCTGGGCACCACAAAGCGCACATAGTGGATACCCAATAGGTGCCCTTCCGTTAAACAGAACTGGACTAGGAAGTGATGCACTACTGGAACAAAATGACCAAACTGTGTGGTTCAACCAGACTGGGTGCATCCAATTCTCATTCAGTGGTACAAGCCCCCTAGGTAGGAACCTTACAGGTACCACCTTTGTCGGGAAATCAAGCTGCACACACATTATAACAAAGGTGGATGGGACACATGTATGGCATAACGGTTCCACTATGTCTACCGCAAACCTTTGGTGCACCCTATTCAAACCAGAAATAACCATATGGGGAGGGACCACTAGTACAGACCTTTGCAAGGAAGGTAACACCTCTTTGCGAACCGAGCCATGATGATATATCAGTCTGACTCGTGGAACGTGTATAATTATTGGTGGATATGCGGTACATTTGCCTATAAAAGGCTTCCGCAGAATGCCTCAGGGTTTTGTTACCTCGGTCTCGTGACACCAGCTATGAGGATTGTTGACACTTTGCCACCAGGGCGTATCAGGAACAAGCGGGATGGGTCTTGGGAGAAAGCATGGACTGGATAGAACAAACTGCCCTTGCAGTAGCTGAAACTACCATTCCATGGGTAGGGCAGGCAAAGACCAATCATGATTGAAAACAATGTCCCTGCTTATGCAGAAATTCATGAATACCACAGAGGGGGCATTAGGTGTGGTACAGGAAAATTTAAATGAATTGCGAATCTTTACCCAGCAAAACAGACTGGCTCTTGACTGTCTACTAGCAGCTCAAGGAGGGGTATGTGGATTAATAGGCCCAGAGTGTTGTGTTAAAGTTTCTGATGTGAGTTCAAACCTAACCACAAGGATAAAGGAAATCCAAACATTGTCTGTCCAGACAAAAACATTTAGAGAGCAGTTGCAAGACTGGAATCCTTTGAATTGGTTGGGAACAGAGTTAAGCGAACTCATGAAGAAACTGGTGGGAGGAATATTGATGTTCCTTGTCTTAATATGCTCTATATACATAATGATCCAGCTAGCCTTATGCTGGATTAAAAGGTGCTTACAAAAGATAGAAAATGTAGCAGAAAGCAAGGTACAACAGATGCTTCTGCTAAACATACAGAACCCTCCCAAGAAAGGCTACAAAGACACTTGCACGTTTGAGGATGAATGGGAAGGGATGCTTAAGATTAATTGTGATCCACAAGTGGATCAAAGGGGGAATGAAGGATAAACTTAACTGTTGTCAGTATGACCCCTGCTGTGACCTGGATGTTAAGTCTGGTCTTTGTAAAGAGGTACGTGCTTGAACACAGGTACACAAAAGGAGGGGACAGGTGAAACTGGTTTGAACCTGTTGTAAGGCCTGCAAAGGGACTGCGAGGGGACAAATGATGATTGGAGGGAATTTGGTGCGAAGGGGCATGACCTGTATATGCATGCAACTGTAAGTGGTCAGTGAAAGGGGGTAATTACCATGTAAGATAGTACAAAAGACCTTGCCTTTTGTTTGGGCAGTTGCAGAAACTTTTTCCTGAGTACCCTGGAGGATTTTGCCCTGGAATGCATTCCTGAATAAAGCTGGCTGCTTAAGAAGGGTGTCTGGAATTGATTTGGTCGGGTTTGGGCCCCCAGCCGAACCCTCGGATTAAATTCTCCGCCAGTCTCTATCACACGGTAGCACTTTCCATTCAGCCCCTTTACCGTGCTTGCATCTGGAGTTGGGTGTTGCTACTAAGGACCCGGGATTGGTTGGCTGCTGTGGCCTCAGGACTCAGCGCCTGGTTCCCAGGGCAGTGTCGAGCGCTGTGCTTCCCAACTCCAGGCCAAACGCGGGGGAGTTCTACCTGAGGGAGGGGATTTGCCAAGTGAGCTCTTCCCTGCTTTTTTCTTGGAATTACTTGGGTGGTGGCAGCGGATTCCCCAAAATCCGGGTGTTCGGAATCTGGGGGGAAGTTTTTGTGCCAGAGCCTGTAGAGGGGCAAGGTTTTGGGGTGCTCTTGTGGGCCCCACTTCTGCATTGGTTGTGGCGGCCTGGGGAGCAGCCATGACAGGTTGGAACGTGAGCCCTGAGGGATCCTGGCGACTTGCTGCTGCGATTCCACGAGCCGCCGAGTGGCCAAGCTAGTGGCTCTTTCTCCACACGGTGCCAGGGCGGCGCTGAGACCGGATCGCCCTGGGCAAGAGCGTCAGTGCAGCGCGGCCAGGCCCCTTACCTGCCCCGAAGGTGGGGATGCACTCGGCCCCGTCCATGACAGCAAGGATGCCCAGCGTGTGCCAGCCCACCATGTACACACAGGCCTTCTTCTGCAAGCTGGGGAGCACAGCACAGGGGTTAGAGCATGGGGCAGAGCCCGGCCTGGGACGTGCCCAGGGGAGAGCAGCACGGGGGTTACGGGGGTCACTGGGGGGAGGGGGAGGGGCAGAGCCCGGCACGGGGGTTACGGGGGTCGCTGGGGGGAGGGGCAAAGCCCGGCACGGGGGTTACGGGGGTCACTGGGGGGAGGGACAGAGCCCGGCACGGAGGTTACGGGGGTCGCTGGGGGGAGGGGCAGAGCCCGGCACGGGGGTTACGGGGGTCGCTGAGGGGAGGGGCAGAGCCCGGCACGGGGGTTACGGGGGTCGCTGGGGGGAGGGGCAGAGCCCGGCACGGGGGTTACGGGGGTCGCTGGGGGAAGGGGCAGAGCCCGGCACGGAGGTTACGGGGGTCGCTGGGGGGAGGGGCAAAGCCCGGCACGGGGGTTACGGGGGTCACTGGGGGGAGGGACAGAGCCCAGCACGGGGGTTACGGGGGTCGCTGGGGGGAGGGGCAGAGCCCGGCACGGGGGTTACGGGGGTCGCTGAGGGGAGGGGCAGAGCCCGGCACGGGGGTTACGGGGGTCGCTGAGGGGAGGGGCAGAGCCCGGCACGGGGGTTACAGGGGTCGCTGGGGGGAGGGGCAGAGCCCGGCACGGGGGTTACGGGGGTCGCTGGGGGGAGGGGCAGAGCCCGGCACGGGGGTTACGGGGGTCGCTGGGGGGAGGGGCAGAGCCCGGCACGGGGGTTACGGGGGTCGCTGAGGGGAGGGGCAGAGCCCGGCACGGGGGTTACAGGGGTCGCTGGGGGGAGGGGCAGAGCCCGGCACGGGGGTTACGGGGGTCACTGGGGGGAGGGGCAGAGCCCGGCACGGGGGTTACGGGGGTCGCTGGGGGGAGGGGCAGAGCCCGGCACGGGGGTTACGGGGGTCGCTGAGGGGAGGGGCAGAGCCCGGCACGGAGGTTACGGGGGTCACTGGGGGGAGGGGCAGAGCCCGGCACGGGGGTTACGGGGCTCGCTGGGGGAGGGGCAAGCCCGGCACGGGGGTTATCGGGGGTTGCTGGGGGGAGGGACAGAGCCCGGCACGGGGGTTACGGGGCTCGCTGGGGGGAGGGGCAAAGCCCGGCACGGGGGTTATGGGGGTCGCTGGGGGGGAGGGACAGAGCCCGGCACGGGGGTTACGGGGGTCATTGGGGGGAGGGGCAGAGCCCGGCACGGGGGTTACGGGGGTCGCTGGGGGGAGGGGCAGAGCCTGGCACGGGGGTCGCTGGGGGGCGGGGCAGAGCCCGGCACGGGGGTTATGGGGGTCGCTGGGGGGAGGGGCAGAGCCCGGCATGGAGTTAGGGGGGTCGCTGGGGGGAGGGGCAGAGCCTGGCACGGGGGTTACGGGGGTCGCTGGGGGGAGGAGCAGAGACCGGCACGGGGGTCGCTGGGGGGAGGGGCAGAGCCCGGCACGGGGGTCGCTGGGGGGAGGGGCAGAGCCCGGCACGGGGGTTACGGGGGTCGCTGGGGGGAGGGCAGAGACCGGCATGGGGGTCGCTGGGGGGAGGGGCAGAGCCCGGCACGGGGGTTACGGGGGTCGCTGGGGGGAGGGGCAGAGCCTGGCACGGGGGTTGCTGGGGGGCGGGGCAGAGCCCGGCACGGGGGTTACGGGGGTCGCTGGGGGGAGGGGCAGAGCCTGGCACGGGGGTCGCTGGGGGGCGGGGCAGAGCCCGGCACGGGGGTTACGGGGGTCGCTGGGGGGAGGGGCAGAGCCTGGCACGGGGCTCGCTGGGGGGCGGGGCAGAGCCCGGCACGGGGGTTACGGGGGTCGCTGGGGGGAGGGGCAGAGCCCGGCACGGGGGTTACGGGGGTCGCTGGGGGGCGGGGCAGAGCCCGGCACGGGGGTTACGGGGGTCGCTGGGGGGAGGGGCAGAGCCCGGCACGGGGGTTACGGGGGTCGCTGGGGGGCGGGGCAGAGCCCGGCACGGGGGTTACGGGGGTCGCTGGGGGGAGGGGCAGAGCCCGGCACGGGGGTCGCTGGGGGGCGGGGCAGAGCCCGGCACGGGGGTTACGGGGGTCGCTGGGGGGAGGGGCAGAGCCTGGCACGGGGGTCGCTGGGGGGCGGGGCAGAGCCCGGCACGGGGTTAGGGGGTTCGGGGGGGGCGGAATGCAGTTCAGGAGGTGTTCACTGGCTGTTTCCCCGAGGCCCAGTGCCCACCTCTGCCCCCTCCCCACCTCCGCTCTCCCCAGCCCCCAGCCCCAGCAGACAGAGGCGCCCGCCCCTCACCTGGTGCCCGCTTGCTGCACCAGGGCTGCGATCTTCTTGCTCTGGGCGTAGGTGACTTGGTGCGCCCGCTCGTACGTGCGCAGGGTCTCCAGGAGGCGCCTGGAGGCAGGAGGTGAAGGAGGCTCGTGGGGTCCGGCGCCGCAGTGGCCCAGCTGGGTGGCTGGTCTCATGGGGCGTCCAGCCTGGGGCATGGAGCCAGCTCGCTCGGCCCCTGGAGACTTACTTGTGGGAGGGCTCCGTGTCCTGGGGGCCCACCCTGTGCACTGCCAGCAGCAGTGTCTCCAGCAGGACCTTGGCGGCGCTCCCTCCCTTCAGCCGCGAGGAGCCGGTGATGGCTTCTGGCTGGGGGAGGGGGAGAGAATGAATGACACGGGCACGGGGCTTCCAGCCTGACCCCTCGCCTCTGGCCAGTGTGTCCGGGGGCATTACCCCCTCCCTTGCTGGGGCCTGAGCCCGACCCGCCAGGCAGCCCATCCCGGGCAGGTGCTCCACAGACGCAGCACAACGCACGGCTGGGCATGGCCACAGGCTCAGCAAGTCCAGACCTGTGTCCCTGCAAGCGGGGCGCTTGTGCCACTGCCCAGGCCACTTTCTGGCCCACCCCGCTGAGGAGCCCACAGCTGGCTTCGGGTTTGCACTGGTGGTGCACAGTCGCGCGTAAAACATTATTCTGCACATGGATGGGAAAGCTGAAGAGGGATGTTGGTCAAGGCTTCAGGCAGGAGCAAGAGCGCCACCTAGAGTGTCCCTGCCGGCATCGGTCTGCCCTGCGCTGGAAACTTCCACGGGTGGGGGTCCAAAGTGCCCTGGGACGTGCCCCAGAGCTGACCCACAGCTGCCGCTAGAGAGTCTCCCGACGGCCCCACCTCCCTCTGCCTGGCTGTGGGGAAGTCCTGCCCCATGCGGAGAACAGCGGCTCGGCTGCCGGGCCCTCCCCCGCTTCGCCGGCCCTCGTCCCGCTGGCCCGGGGTCCCCACTCTCCTCCAGAACAGGGCCCTTCACAGAGCAGCAGCGCAGCCTGTGGGCTCCGGGAGGCAGGCTGGAGCAGACCCAGAGCCGGCGGGATGGTCACTTACCCCCACAGCAGGGTTGAGGACGAAGGCTTTGTGCGACTCCTGCAGCGTCTGCATTCGCTCAGCCACCTGCCGGAAGGTGGAGTGCCAGCCCTCGATCGCGTCGCTCCTGCAAGAGAGCCCTGAGCACGTGGGAGCGCGGCCGACGGGCCTGCCAGCCCCGGGGGAGGGTACCGGCCGACGGGCCTGCCAGCCCCGGGGGAGGGTACCCGGCCGACGGGCCTGCCAGCCCCGGGGGAGGGTACCGGCCGACGGGCCTGCCAGCCCCGGGGGAGGGTACCCGGCCGACGGGCCTGCCAGCCCCGGGGGAGGGTACCGGCCGACGGGCCTGCCAGCCCCGGGGGAGGGTACCCGGCCGACGGGCCTGCCAGCCCCGGGGGAGGGTACCGGCCGACGGGCCTGCCAGCCCCGGGGGAGGGTACCCGGCCGACGGGCCTGCCAGCCCCGGGGGAGGGTACCCGGCCGACGGGCCTGCCAGCCCCGGGGGAGGGTACCCGGCCGACAGGCCTGCCCACCCCACCTGGCCTGCCAGCCCCGGGGGAGGGTACCCGACCGACGGGCCTGCCCACCCCACCCGGCCTGACAGCCCCGGGGGAGGGTACCGGCCGACAGGCCTGCCCACCCCACCTGGCCTGCCAGCCCCGGGGGAGGGTACCGGCCGACAGGCCTGCCCACCCCACCTGGCCTGACAGCCCCGGGGGAGGGTACCGGCCGACAGGCCTGCCCACCCCACCCGGCCTGACAGCCCCGGGGGAGGGTACCGGCCGACAGGCCTGCCCACCCCACCTGGCCTGACAGCCCCGGGGGAGGGTACCCGGCCGACGGGCCTGCCCACCCCACCCGGCCTGACAGCCCCGGGGGAGGGTACCCGGCCGACGGGCCTGCCAGCCCCGGGGGAGGGTACCCGACCGACGGGCCTGCCCACCCCACCTGGCCTGACAGCCCCGGGGGAGGGTACCCGGCCGACGGGCCTGCCAGCCCCGGGGGAGGGTACCCGGCCGACGGGCCTGCCAGCCCCGGGGGAGGGTACCCGGCCGAAGGGCCTGCCAGCCCCGGGGGAGGGTACCCGGCCGACGGGCCTGCCAGCCCCGGGGGAGGGTACCGGCCGACGGGCCTGCCAGCCCCGGGGGAGGGTACCCGGCCGACGGGCCTGCCCACCCCACCCGGCCTGACAGCCCCGGGGGAGGGTACCGGCCGACGGGCCTGCCCACCCCACCCGGCCTGACAGCCCCGGGGGAGGGTACCGGCCGACAGGCCTGCCCACCCCACCTGGCCTGACAGCCCCGGGGGAGGGTACCCGACCGACAGGCCTGCCCACCCCACCCGGCCTGACAGCCCCGGGGGAGGGTACCCGACCGACAGGCCTGCCCACCCCACCTGGCCTGACAGCCCCGGGGGAGGGTACCCGACCGACGGGCCTGCCCACCCCACCTGGCCTGACAGCCCCGGGGGAGGGTACCCGGCCGACGGGCCTGCCAGCCCCGGGGGAGGGTACCCGGCCGACGGGCCTGCCAGCCCCGGGGGAGGGTACCGGCCGACGGGCCTGCCAGCCCCGGGGGAGGGTACCGGCCGACGGGCCTGCCAGCCCCGGGGGAGGGTACCCGGCCGAAGGGCCTGCCAGCCCCGGGGGAGGGTACCCGGCCGACGGGCCTGCCAGCCCCGGGGGAGGGTACCGGCCGACGGGCCTGCCAGCCCCGGGGGAGGGTACCCGGCCGACGGGCCTGCCAGCCCCGGGGGAGGGTACCGGCCGACAGGCCTGCCCACCCCACCTGGCCTGACAGCCCCGGGGGAGGGTACCCGGCCGACGGGCCTGCCCACCCCACCCGGCCTGACAGCCCCGGGGGAGGGTACCGGCCGACAGGCCTGCCCACCCCACCTGGCCTGACAGCCCCGGGGGAGGGTACCCGACCGACAGGCCTGCCCACCCCACCCGGCCTGACAGCCCCGGGGGAGGGTACCCGACCGACGGGCCTGCCCACCCCACCTGGCCTGACAGCCCCAGGGGAGGGTACCCGGCCGACGGGCCTGCCAGCCCCGGGGGAGGGTACCCGGCCGACGGGCCTGCCAGCCCCGGGGGAGGGTACCGGCCGACGGGCCTGCCAGCCCCGGGGGAGGGTACCCGGCCGACGGGCCTGCCAGCCCCGGGGGAGGGTACCCGGCCGACGGGCCTGCCAGCCCCGGGGGAGGGTACCCGGCCGACGGGCCTGCCAGCCCCGGGGGAGGGTACCGGCCGACGGGCCTGCCAGCCCCGGGGGAGGGTACCCGGCCGACGGGCCTGCCAGCCCCGGGGGAGGGTACCCGGCCGACGGGCCTGCCCACCCCACCTGGCCTGACAGCCCCGGGGGAGGGTACCGGCCGACGGGCCTGCCCACCCCACCCGGCCTGACAGCCCCGGGGGAGGGTACCGGCCGACGGGCCTGCCCACCCCACCCGGCCTGACAGCCCCGGGGGAGGGTACCCGGCCGACGGGCCTGCCAGCCCCGGGGGAGGGTACCCGGCCGACGGGCCTGCCAGCCCCGGGGGAGGGTACCCGGCCGACGGGCCTGCCAGCCCCGGGGGAGGGTACCGGCCGACAGGCCTGCCCACCCCACCTGGCCTGACAGCCCCGGGGGAGGGTACCCGGCCGACGGGCCTGCCCACCCCACCCGGCCTGACAGCCCCGGGGGAGGGTACCGGCCGACAGGCCTGCCCACCCCACCTGGCCTGACAGCCCCGGGGGAGGGTACCCGACCGACAGGCCTGCCCACCCCACCCGGCCTGACAGCCCCGGGGGAGGGTACCCGACCGACGGGCCTGCCCACCCCACCTGGCCTGACAGCCCCAGGGGAGGGTACCCGGCCGACGGGCCTGCCAGCCCCGGGGGAGGGTACCCGGCCGACGGGCCTGCCAGCCCCGGGGGAGGGTACCGGCCGACGGGCCTGCCAGCCCCGGGGGAGGGTACCGGCCGACGGGCCTGCCAGCCCCGGGGGAGGGTACCCGGCCGACGGGCCTGCCAGCCCCGGGGGAGGGTACCCGGCCGACGGGCCTGCCAGCCCCGGGGGAGGGTACCCGGCCGACGGGCCTGCCAGCCCCGGGGGAGGGTACCGGCCGACGGGCCTGCCAGCCCCGGGGGAGGGTACCCGGCCGACGGGCCTGCCAGCCCCGGGGGAGGGTACCCGGCCGACGGGCCTGCCCACCCCACCTGGCCTGACAGCCCCGGGGGAGGGTACCGGCCGACGGGCCTGCCCACCCCACCCGGCCTGACAGCCCCGGGGGAGGGTACCGGCCGACGGGCCTGCCCACCCCACCCGGCCTGACAGCCCCGGGGGAGGGTACCCGGCCGACGGGCCTGCCAGCCCCGGGGGAGGGTACCCGGCCGACGGGCCTGCCAGCCCCGGGGGAGGGTACCGGCCGACGGGCCTGCCAGCCCCGGGGGAGGGTACCGGCCGACGGGCCTGCCAGCCCCGGGGGAGGGTACCCGGCCGAAGGGCCTGCCAGCCCCGGGGGAGGGTACCCGGCCGACGGGCCTGCCAGCCCCGGGGGAGGGTACCGGCCGACGGGCCTGCCAGCCCCGGGGGAGGGTACCCGGCCGACGGGCCTGCCAGCCCCGGGGGAGGGTACCCGGCCGACGGGCCTGCCCACCCCACCTGGCCTGACAGCCCCGGGGGAGGGTACCCGGCCGACGGGCCTGCCCACCCCACCTGGCCTGACAGCCCCGGGGGAGGGTACCCGACCGACAGGCCTGCCCACCCCACCCGGCCTGACAGCCCCGGGGGAGGGTACCCGACCGACGGGCCTGCCCACCCCACCTGGCCTGACAGCCCCAGGGGAGGGTACCCGGCCGACGGGCCTGCCAGCCCCGGGGGAGGGTACCGGCCGACGGGCCTGCCAGCCCCGGGGGAGGGTACCCGGCCGACGGGCCTGCCAGCCCCGGGGGAGGGTACCGGCCGACAGGCCTGCCCACCCCACCTGGCCTGACAGCCCCGGGGGAGGGTACCCGGCCGACGGGCCTGCCCACCCCACCCGGCCTGACAGCCCCGGGGGAGGGTACCGGCCGACAGGCCTGCCCACCCCACCTGGCCTGACAGCCCTGGGGGAGGGTACCCGACCGACAGGCCTGCCCACCCCACCCGGCCTGACAGCCCCGGGGGAGGGTACCCGACCGACGGGCCTGCCCACCCCACCTGGCCTGACAGCCCCGGGGGAGGGTACCCGGCCGACGGGCCTGCCAGCCCCGGGGGAGGGTACCCGGCCGACGGGCCTGCCAGCCCCGGGGGAGGGTACCGGCCGGCGGGCCTGCCAGCCCCGGGGGAGGGTACCGGCCGACGGGCCTGCCAGCCCCGGGGGAGGGTACCCGGCCGAAGGGCCTGCCAGCCCCGGGGGAGGGTACCCGGCCGACGGGCCTGCCAGCCCCGGGGGAGGGTACCGGCCGACGGGCCTGCCAGCCCCGGGGGAGGGTACCCGGCCGACGGGCCTGCCAGCCCCGGGGGAGGGTACCCGGCCGGCGGGCCTGCCCACCCCACCCGGCCTGACAGCCCCGGGGGAGGGTACCGGCCGACGGGCCTGCCCACCCCACCCGGCCTGACAGCCCCGGGGGAGGGTACCGGCCGACGGGCCTGCCCACCCCACCCGGCCTGACAGCCCCGGGGGAGGGTACCCGGCCGACGGGCCTGCCCACCCCACCTGGCCTGACAGCCCCGGGGGAGGGTACCCGACCGACAGGCCTGCCCACCCCACCCGGCCTGACAGCCCCGGGGGAGGGTACCGGCCGACAGGCCTGCCCACCCCACCCGGCCTGACAGCCCCGGGGGAGGGTACCCGACCGACGGGCCTGCCCACCCCACCTGGCCTGACAGCCCCGGGGGAGGGTACCCGGCCGACGGGCCTGCCAGCCCCGGGGGAGGGTACCCGGCCGACGGGCCTGCCAGCCCCGGGGGAGGGTACCGGCCGACGGGCCTGCCAGCCCCGGGGGAGGGTACCGGCCGACGGGCCTGCCAGCCCCGGGGGAGGGTACCCGGCCGAAGGGCCTGCCAGCCCCGGGGGAGGGTACCCGGCCGACGGGCCTGCCAGCCCCGGGGGAGGGTACCGGCCGACGGGCCTGCCCACCCCACCTGGCCTGACAGCCCCGGGGGAGGGTACCGGCCGACGGGCCTGCCCACCCCACCCGGCCTGACAGCCCCGGGGGAGGGTACCGGCCGACAGGCCTGCCCACCCCACCTGGCCTGACAGCCCCGGGGGAGGGTACCCGGCCGACGGGCCTGCCCACCCCACCTGGCCTGACAGCCCCGGGGGAGGGTACCCGGCCGACGGGCCTGCCCACCCCACCTGGCCTGACAGCCCCGGGGGAGGGTACCCGGCCGACAGGCCTGCCCACCCCACCTGGCCTGACAGCCCCGGGGGAGGGTACCCGGCCGACAGGCCTGCCCACCCCACCTGGCCTGACAGCCCCGGGGGAGGGTACCCGCTTGCGAGGGAGTGAGCTTGCCCGACTGCTTGCATTTTGATTCTGATTCCAGGTGACTCCAGTTGGGATCGTGTGCGTGGGAGTGGTTGAGCCTTTGATCCCTTGATTGCCTTTGATCAGCCTCCCCCGTGTGGCTAGCGAGGGGCAGGCCTGACCGGGCCAGCAGGCTTTAAAAGCCAGAGGCAGAGCGACCGGGGCTGCAGGTAAAGGAGTTGGACAGAGGGAGGCCTACGATGGTCAGGAAGACCCGCAACACCTGTGCCAGCCCCGCGTCTGCCTCCGCCACCTGCGCCTGTACCAGACAGACCAGAGGTGCCTCTGCCCAGACCTGGCGAGGTGTTGCAGGCACTGTGGCTTGCAATTCCCACTTTTGGAAATCCAGGCTGGGGGGCATCCAGTGTGAAAGGTGCCTGCTGGGGGCAGCTCTCAGGCAGCAGGTGGGAGAGCGACAGGCGGAGCTGGCTGAACTGGGGAGCATCCGAACCCAGGAGCAGTTCCTGGACAGTGTCCATGTGGAGACAGCCGAGGGAGCTGTCCCAGAACACAGGACTGCGGACACACCGCGGGTGGAGACGGCTCAGGGGGACACTGGCAGCTGGTCACTTCTGGCAGCAGGCCCTGCTCCACCCCGCTCCCAGCCTCCCGCCGTGGTACTGGGGAACCGTTATGCCGTTCTGGATACGGGAGAGAAGGACTCACCCCCTACAGCAGGGGAGGAGCCTCGTGCCCCAAGGCCGGGAGGTCTGCAGCCACCCCGGTGAGGAGGAAACGTAGGGGCGTGGTGGTCGGAGACTCTCTTCTGAGGGGGATGGAGGCGCCCGTCTGTCGCCCTGACATGTCATCTCGGGAGGTGCTGCCTGCCGGGGGCCCGTGTCCGGGACGTTCCGGAGGCATTGGTGAGGATTGTCCGGCCCTCTGACTACTGCCCCTTGCTACTCCGCACGTGGGCGCTCACGATACCGCAGGGGGTGGCACTGAGCGGATCCAGAGTGGCTCTGGGGGTGCGGGTGAGGGCACAGGTGGAGTTCTCGGTCCCTCCTGTCAGAGGTCGGGGGCCAGGCAGACACGGGGGCATCCTGGAGGGGAATGCCTGGCTGCAAGATGGGGTTGCCAGGAGGGCTTTGGCTGCTCCGAGAAGGGCTGCTGGGCAGGGAGGGGTTCACCTGTCGAGGAAGGGGGCGACCGACCGTGTTTGGACGCAGACTGGCTAACCTAGTGAGGAGGCTTTAAACTAGGCTGGACGGGGCAGGCGACCAAAGCCCACAGGTAAGTGAGGAACCTGGACACTGGGAGATGGGCCGGAAATGGGAGGGAGCGTGGGCTAGAATGGCAGAGAAAACGGAGGGACAAGGCAGAACTGGGGGGCAAGATCAACTCAGTATCTTAGATCAGCAGTGTGCAACCTGCGGGGGGTCGCGGCTATCTTCCGGGGGGGGGGGTCGCGCCTATCTTCCGGGGGGGGGGGTCGCGCCTATTGTCTGGGGGGGGTCGCGGCTATCTTCCGGGGGGGGTCACGGCTATCTTCCGGGGGGGGTGTCGCGCCTATTTTCTGGGGGGGGGTCGTGGCTATCTTCCGGGGGGGGGTGGGGGTGTCGCGCCTATTTTCCGGGGGGGGGTCGTGGCTATCTTCCGGGGTGGGGGTGGGGGTGTCGCGCCTATTTTCCGGGGGGGGGTCGTGGCTATCTTCCGGGGTGGGGGTGGGGGTGTCGCGCCTATTTTCTGGGGGGGGTCGCGGCTATCTTCCAGGGGCGGGTGGGGGTGTCGCGCCTATTTTCCGGGGGGGGTCGCGGCTATCTTCCAGGGGGGTGGGGGTGTCGCGCCTATTTTCCGGGGGGGGTCGCGGCTATCTTCCAGGGGGGTGTCGCGCCTATTTTCCGGGGGGGGTCGCGGCTATCTTCCGGGGGGGGTGGGGGTGTCGCGCCTATTTTCCGGGGGGGGTCGCGGCTATCTTCCGGGGTGGGGGTGGGGGTGTCGCGCCTATTTTCTGGGGGGGGTCGCGGCTATCTTCCAGGGGTGGGGGTGGGGGTGTTCCGCCTATTTTCCGGGGGGGGTCGCGGCTATCTTCCAGGGGTGGGGGTGGGGGTGTCGCGCCTATTTTCCGGGGGGGGTCGCGGCTATCTTCCAGGGGTGGGGGTGGGGGTGTCGCGCCTATTTTCCGGGGGGGGTCGCGGCTATCTTCCAGGGGTGGGGGTGGGGGTGTCGCGCCTATTTTCCGGCGGGGGGGGGTCGCGGCTATCTTCCCGGGGTGGGGGTGGGGGTGTCGCGCCTATTTTCCGGGGGGGGGGGGGTCGCGGCTATCTTCCAGGGGTGGGGGTGGGGGTGTCGCGCCTATTTTCCGGGGGCGGTCGTGGCTATCTTCCGGGGTGGGGGTGGGGGTGTTGCACCTATTTTTCGGGGGGGGGGTCGCGGCTATCTTCCGGGGGTGGGGGTGGGGGTGTCGCGCCTATTTTCCAGGGGGGTCGTGGCTATCTTCCGGGGGTGGGGGTGGGGGTGTCGCGCCTATTTTCCGGGGGGGGTCGCGGCTATCTTCCAGGGGTGGGGGTGGGGGTGGGGGTGTCGCGCCTATTTTCCGGGGGGGGGGGGTCGCGGCTATCTTCCCGGGGTGGGGGTGGGGGTGTCGCGCCTATTTTCCGGGGGGGGGTCGCGGCTATCTTCCAGGGGTGGGGGTGGGGGTGTCGCGCCTATTTTCCGGGGGCGGTCGCGGCTATCTTCCGGGGGTGGGGGTGGGGGTGTCGCGCCTATTTTCCGAGGGGGGTCGTGGCTATCTTCCGGGGTGGGGGTGGGGGTGTCGCGCCTATTTTCTGGGGGGGGTCGCGGCTATCTTCCAGGGGTGGGGGTGGGGGTGGGGGTGTCGCGCCTATTTTCCGGGGGGGGGGTCGCGGCTATCTTCCAGGGGTGGGGGTGGGGGTGGGGGTGTCGCGCCTATTTTCCGGGGGGGGTCGCGGCTATCTTCCAGGGTGGGGGAGGGGGTGTCGTGCCTATTTTCCGGGGGGGGTCGCGGCTATCTTCCAGGGGTGGGGGTGGGGGTGTCGCGCCTATTTTCCGGGGGGGGGGGTCGCGGCTCTCTTCCGGGGTGGGGGTGTTGCGCCTATTTTCCGGGGGGGGTCGCGGCTATCTTCCAGGGGTGGGGGTGGGGGTGTTGCACCTATTTTTCTGGGGGGGGGTCGCGGCTATCTTCCGGGGTGGGGGTGGGGGTGTTGCACCTATTTTTCGGGGGAGGGGTCGCGGCTATCTTCCGGGGGTGGGGGTGTCGTGCCTATTTTCCGGGGGGGGTCGCGGCTATCTTCCGGGGGTGGGGGTGGGGGTGTCGCGCCTATTTTCCGGGGGGGGGCGCGGCTATCTTCCGGGGGTGGGGGTGGGGGTGTTGCGCCTATTTTCCGGGGGGGGTCGCGGCTATCTTCCAGGGGTGGGGGTGGGGGTGTCGCGCCTATTTTCCGGGGGGGGTCACGGCTATCTTCCGGGGTGGGGGTGGGGGTGTTGCGCCTATTTTCCGGGGGGGGTCGCGGCTATCTTCCGGGGGTGGGGGTGGGGGTGTTGCGCCTATTTTCCGGGGGGGGGCGCGGCTATCTTCCGGGGGTGGGGGTGGGGGTGTCGCGCCTATTTTCCGGGGGGGGTCGCGGCTATCTTCCGGGGGTGGGGGTGGGGGTGTCGCGCCTATTTTCCGGGGGGGGTCGCGGCTATCTTCCGGGGGTGGGGGTGGGGGTGTCGCGCCTATTTTCCGGGGGGGGTCGCGGCTATCTTCCGGGGGTGGGGGTGGGGGTGTCGCGCCTATTTTCCGGGGGGGGTCGCGGCTATCTTCCAGGGTGGGGGAGGGGGTGTCGTGCCTATTTTCCGGGGGGGGTCGCGGCTATCTTCCAGGGTGGGGGAGGGGGTGTCGTGCCTATTTTCCGGGGGGGGTCGCGGCTATCTTCCAGGGGTCGCGGCGTTGTGATTCGGACCGGCTGGTATTTTCTTTTCCTGGCTTGGTGCCTGACATAGGCGCAGCGGGGTCGGGGAGCACCGGTGGGCTCATTTTTTACACTCGAAGACTTGGCATCAGCAGCCGCCACTTCCTGGCGCTGCCTCTGGCAGTAGCCGCCGCGGTGCCAGGGCCGGGCCCGGAAGCCTTGCTCGGTGCCCACGGTCGCGCTCCTGGCCACGCCTGGAGGCAGGAGGACATTGGCGGCCACAGGAGCCCCAGCGGCCCTTCCGCGAGAGCCACGCCTCACCCTGCGGGCTGACCGGACGCTCTGCACCAGCCTGGCGCTGCAGCAGCAGGGAGAGGTCTGGCCGCCCAGGGCGGTGGGTGTGGGGCAGCACTGGGGGCGGAGCAGCGCGTCTCGCGTCCCGGCTCCCGCGCTGGCTGTTACCTGGCCATGCTGACGGGGTTGAATCCCACCAGGACAGGCAGGAAGACTTCCAGGTTGTTCATGCAGAAGTCCAGCTGCCCTGCCACAAAGGGGGCCTGCAGCAGATGGAGCCCATGAGACCCTCCCCCACTCACCCCAAGGAGCCGAGTCTCCCTGCCTGCCGCCCAACGGGACACAGGCTGCCACACCCCCACGCTGAGCACCTGGCAAGTGCCCACGGCAGGTCCCTGCTGAGCTCCCCTCCGGTGCCTGGACTGCGGCTGGCACCCGCTCCGGTCGCCCCTTCTGTGAGCACATCAGGGTCCCACCTCCCCTGCCGGGCCCCCCTTGCACCCACTGCCCCTGACGGGTCCCCCTTCTGCCCTCCCTGGCCCTGCTGGGCATCCCATCTGCACCCACTGGCCCTGACAGGCTCCCCCTGCACCCCTGATCCTGGCAGGCACCCCCTCTGCACCCACTGGCGCTGCTGAGTACCCCCTCTGCACCCCCCAACCCTGCTGAGTACCCCCTCTGCACCCCCCAACCCTGCTGAGTATCCCCTCTGCACCCCCTGGCTCCACTGGGCACCCCTCTGCACCCCCCAACCCTGCTGAGTATCCCCTCTGCACCCTCTGGCTCCGCTGGGCACCCCCTCTGCACCCCCCAACCCTGCTGAATATCCCCTCTGCACCCCCTGGCTCCGCTGGGCACCCCCTCTGCACCCCCCAACCCTGCTGAATATCCCCTCTGCACCTCCTGGCTCCGCTGGGCACCCCCTCTGCACCCCCCAACCCTGCTGAGTATCCCCTCTGCACCCCCTGGCTCCGCTGGGCACCCCTCTGCACCCCCCAACCCTGCTGAGTATCCCCTCTGCACCCCCTGGCTCCGCTGGGCACCCCCTCTGCACCCCCCAACCCTGCTGAGTATCCCCTCTGCACCCCCTGGCTCCGCTGGGCACCCCCTCTGCACCCCCCAACCCTGCTGAGTATCCCCTCTGCACCCCCTGCCTCCGCTGGGCACCCCCTCTGCACCCCCCAACCCTGCTGAGTATCCCCTCTGCACCCCCTGCCTCCGCTGGGCACCCCCTCTGCACCCCCCAACCCTGCTGAGTATCCCCTCTGCACCCCCTGGCTCCGCTGGGCACCCCCTCTGCACCCTCTGGCTCCGCTGGGCACCCCCTCTGTACTCCCCAACCCTGCTGAGTATCCCCTCTGCACCCCCTGCCTCCGCTGGGCACCCCCTCTGCACCCCCCAACCCTGCTGAGTATCCCCTCTGCACCCCCTGGCTCCGCTGGGCACCCCCTCTGCACCCTCTGGCCCTGCCAGGTGCCCCCTCTGCACCACCCATCCTGGCAGGCCCTCCCCATACTCTTAATCCTGGTAAGCCCCCTCTGCACCCTCCAACCATGCCAGGTGCCCCCCTCTGCACCCCCTGACCTTGGCAGGCCCCGTTCTGCACCTCCCCATGTGTCCCAGGCGCCACTGTGAAGCTGCCATAATGGGCTGGTGCTTACCGATAACCCACAAGAGATGCCAAGGAAAACGACTTTCCTCTTCCCCTCGCAGACCTGGGGGCGGGAGGGGGAGCTCAGCACCGTGCCGGGGCAGCGGGAAGACGCTGGAGCCGTTCCGGCCCCTCGCTGTGCCGGCGTGGCAGGCGCCTGTGGAGCTGGTGGGTTCTGCGCCGTGTCCCGGCCACTGCCCCAATTGTCCCCAGTGACACCAATCCCTCCCTGGCATGTGGCTGTCCCAAGGGGGAGCCCTGCCCCCGTTCGCTGGCTCCTTCTGCCACCTGGCTCAGGCCCATCTCCTGGAAAACCACCATGAGCCCCCCCGGGAAGCCGCTCCCTGAGACGCCGAGCCGGAGACCCACAAGGGGGCCGCTTGCCAGGCCCGAGAGCGGCCGGCGTCTCTCCTTCCCAGGCCGACCTCACCTTGCGCAGCTCCTGGACACCCAGCAGGGCACGGTCCTCCAGCGCCTCCTGGGACATCACCAGGGACCTGCACGAGAAACACCCGGGTTCGGCCACGCCCAGCCACGGCCAGCCAGCTCCCTTACCCGTCCCCGTCCACACAGAGCCGGCCGGGCCCACGCGCCTTCCCAGGCCACGTGTGGGGAGAGCAGGAAAACCCCCCAACCCCGACTGGCAGCCGGCCGGGCTCAGGCCACGCGTGGGGAGAGCAGGAGAACCCCCCCCCCCAGCCCTGACTGGCAGCCAGCCGGGCCCACGCGCCTTCCCAGGCCACGTGTGGGGAGAGCAGGAAAACCCCCCAACCCCGACTGGCAGCCGGCCGGGCCCAGGCCACATGTGGGGAGAGCAGGAAAACCCCCCAACCCCGACTGGCAGCCAGCCGGGCCCAGGCCACGTGTGGGGAGAGCAGGAAAGCCCCCCAACCCCGACTGGCAGCCGGCCGGGCCCACGCGCCTTCCCAGGCCACGTGTGGGGAGAGCAGGAAAACCCCCCAACCCCGACTGGCAGCCAGCCGGGCTCAGGCCACGCGTGGGGAGAGCAGGAGAACCCCCCCCCAGCCCTGACTGGCAGCCAGCCGGGCCCACGCGCCTTCCCAGGCCACATGTGGGGAGAGCAGGAGAGTCCCCCAGCCCCGACTGGCAGCCGGCCGGGCCCAGGCCACGCGTGGGGAGAGCAGGAGAACCACCCAGCCCCGACTGGCAGCCGGCCGGGCCCAGACCACATGTGGGGAGAGCAGGAGAACCCTCCCCAACCCCGACGCAGCCGGCTGGGCCCAGGCCACGCGTGGGGAGAGCAGGAGAACCCCCCCCAACCCCGACTGGCAGCCGGCCGGGCCCAGGCCACGCGTGGGGAGAGCAGGAGAACCCCCCCCAGGCCCGACTGGCAGCCGGCCGGGCCCAGGCCAAGCGTGGGGAGAGCAGGAGAACCCCCCCCAGGCCCGACTGGCAGCCGGCTGGGCCCAGGCCACGCGTGGGGAGAGCAGTAGAACCCCCCAGCCCCGACTAGCAGCCGGCCGGGCCCAGGCCACGTCTAGGGAGAGCAGGAGAACCCCCCCCCAGTCCCGACGCAGCCGGCTGGGCCCAGGCCACGCGTGGGGAGAACAGGAGAACCCCCCCCCCCCAGCCCTGACTGGCAGCCGGCTGGGCCCAGGCCACGTGTGGGGAGAGCAGGAGAACCCCCCCCCAGCCCCGACTGGCAGCCAGCCGGGCCCAGGCCACGTCTAGGGAGAGCAGGAGAACCCCCCCCCAGTCCCGACGCAGCCGGCTGGGCCCAGGCCACGCGTGGGGAGAACAGGAGAACCCCCCCCCATCCCTGACTGGCAGCCGGCCAGGCCCAGGCCACGCGTGGGGAGAACAGGAGAACTCCCTCCAGCCCCGACTGGCAGCCGGCCGGGCCCAGGCCACGTGTGGGGAGAGCAGGAGGACCCCCCCCAGCCCCGACTGGCAGCCGGCCGGGCCCAGGCCACGCGTGGGGAGAGCAGAAGAACCCCCCAGCCCCGACTGGCAGCCGGCCGGGCCCAGGCCACGCGTGGGGAGAGCAGGAGAACCCCCAGCCCTGACTGGCAGCCGGCCAGGCCCAGGCCACGCGTGGGGAGAGCAGGAGGACCCCCCCAGCCCCGACTGGCAGCCGGCCGGGCCCAGGCCACGCGTGGGGAGAGCAGTAGAACCCCCCAGCCCCGACTGGCAGCCGGCCGGGCCCAGGCCACGTCTGGGGAGAGCAGGAGAACCCCCCCCAGTCCCGACGCAGCCGGCTGGGCCCAGGCCACGTGTGGGGAGAGCAGGAGAACCCCCCCCATCCCTGACTGGCAGCCGGCCGGGCCCAGGCCACGTGTGGGGAGAGCAGGAGAATCCCCCCAGCCCCGACTGGCAGCCGGCCAGGCCCAGGCCACGCGTGGGGAGAGCAGGAGGACCCCCCCAGCCCCAACTGGCAGCCAGCCGGGCCCAGGCCACGCGTGGGGAGAGCAGGAGAACCCCCCCCAGCCCCGACTGGCAGCCGGCCGGGCTTAGGCCACGCGTGGGGAGAGCAGGAGAACCCCCCCCCAGACCCGACGCAGCTGGCCGGGCCCAGGCCACGCGTGGGGAGAGCAGGAGGACCCCCCCCAGCCCCGACTGGCAGCCGGCCGGGCCCAGGCCACGCGTGGGGAGAGCAGGAGAACCCCCCCCAGCCCCGACTGGCAGCCAGCCGGGCCTAGGCCACGCGTGGGGAGAGCAGGAGAACCCCCCCCCCAGACCCGACGCAGCTGGCCGGGCCTAGGCCACGCGTGGGGAGAGCAGGAGAACCCCCCCAACTCCGACTGGCAGCCGGCCGGGCCCAGGCCACGCGTGGGGAGAGCAGGAGGACCCCCCCCATCCCTGACTGGCAGCCGGCCAGGCCCAGGCCACGCGTGGGGAGAGCAGGAGGATCCCCCCAGCCCCACCTGGCAGCCGGCCGGGCCCAGGCCACGCGTGGGGAGAGCAGGAGAACCCCCCAGCCCCGACTGGCAGCTGGCCGGGCCCAGGCCACGCGTGGGGAGAGCAGGAGAACCCCCCAGCCCTGACTGGCAGCCGGCCGGGCCCAGGCCACGCGTGGGGAGAGCAGGAGAACCCCCCCCAGTCCCGACTGGCAGCTGGCCGGGCCCAGGCCACGCGTGGGGAGAGCAGGAGAACCCCCCAGCCCCGACTGGCAGCTGGCCGGGCCCAGGCCACGCGTGGGGAGAGCAGGAGAACCCCCAGCCCTGACTGGCAGCCGGCTGGGCCCAGGCCACGCGTGGGGAGAACAGGAGAACCCCCCCCCTCAGCCCTGACTGGCAGCCGGCTGGGCCCAGGCCACGTGTGGGGAGAGCAGGAGAACCCCCCCCCCACAGCCCCGACTGGCAGCCGGCCGGGCCCAGGCCACGTCTAGGGAGAGCAGGAGAACCCCCCCCAGTCCCGACGCAGCCGGCTGGGCCCAGGCCACGCGTGGGGAGAACAGGAGAACCCCCCCCCATCCCTGACTGGCAGCCGGCCGGGCCCAGGCCACGCGTGGGGAGAGCAGGAGAACTCCCTCCAGCCCCGACTGGCAGCCGGCCGGGCCCAGGCCACGTGTGGGGAGAGCAGGAGGACCCCCCCCAGCCCCGACTGGCAGCCGGCCGGGCCCAGGCCACGCGTGGGGAGAGCAGGAGAACCCCCCCCAGCCCCGACTGGCAGCCGGCTGGGCCTAGGCCACGCGTGGGGAGAGCAGGAGAACCCCCCCAGCCCCGACTGGCAACCGGCCAGGCCCAGGCCACGCGTGGGGAGAGCAGGAGAACCCCCCCCCAGACCCGACGCAGCTGGCCGGGCCCAGGCCACGCGTGGGGAGAGCAGGAGAACCCCCCCAACTCCGACTGGCAGCCGGCCAGGCCCAGGCCACGCGTGGGGAGAGCAGGAGAACCCCCCCCCAGACCCGACGCAGCTGGCCGGGCCCAGGCCACGCGTGGGGAGAGCAGGAGAACCCCCCCAACTCCGACTGGCAGCCGGCCGGGCCCAGGCCACGCGTGGGGAGAGCAGGAGAACCCCCCCCCAGACCCGACGCAGCTGGCCGGGCCCAGGCCACGCGTGGGGAGAGCAGGAGGACCCCCCCCAGCCCCGACTGGCAGCCGGCCGGGCCCAGGCCACGCGTGGGGAGAGCAGGAGGACCCCCCCAACCCCGACTGGCAGCTGGCCGGGCCCAGGCCACGCGTGGGGAGAGCAGGAGAACCCCCCAGCCCCGACTGGCAGCTGGCCGGGCCCAGGCCACGCGTGGGGAGAGCAGGAGAACCCCCCAGCCCCGACTGGCAGCCGGCCGGGCCCAGGCCACGCGTGGGGAGAGCAGGAGAACCTCCCAGCCCCGACTGGCAGCCGGCCGGGCCCAGGCCACGTGTGGGGAGAGCAGGAGGACCCCCCCCAGCCCCGACTGGCAGCCGGCCGGGCCCAGGCCACGCGTGGGGAGAGCAGGAGAACCCCCCCCCAGACCCGACGCAGCTGGCCGGGCCCAGGCCACGCGTGGGGAGAGCAGGAGAACCCCCCCAACTCCGACTGGCAGCCGGCCAGGCCCAGGCCACGCGTGGGGAGAGCAGGAGAACCCCCCCCCAGACCCGACGCAGCTGGCTGGGCCCAGGCCACGCGTGGGGAGAGCAGGAGAACCCCCCCAACTCCGACTGGCAGCCGGCCGGGCCCAGGCCACGCGTGGGGAGAGCAGGAGAACCCCCCCCCAGACCCGACGCAGCTGGCCGGGCCCAGGCCACGCGTGGGGAGAGCAGGAGGACCCCCCCCAGCCCCGACTGGCAGCCGGCCGGGCCCAGGCCACGCGTGGGGAGAGCAGGAGGACCCCCCCCCACCCCGACTGGCAGCCGGCCGGGCCCAGGCCACGCGTGGGGAGAGCAGGAGAACCCCCCAGCCCCGACTGGCAGCTGGCCGGGCCCAGGCCACGCGTGGGGAGAGCAGGAGAACCCCCCAGCCCCGACTGGCAGCCGGCCGGGCCCAGGCCACGCGTGGGGAGAGCAGGAGAACCTCCCAGCCCCGACTGGCAGCCGGCCGGGCCCAGGCCACGTGTGGGGAGAGCAGGAGGACCCCCCCCAGCCCCGACTGGCAGCCGGCCGGGCCCAGGCCACGCGTGGGGAGAGCAGGAGAACCCCCCCAGACCCGATGCAGCCGGCTGGGCCCAGGCCACGCGTGGGGAGAACAGGAGAACCCCCCAGACCCGATGCAGCCGGCCGGGCCCAGGCCACGCGTGGGGAGAGCAGGAGAACCCCCCCAGACCCGATGCAGCCGGCCGGGCCCAGGCCACGCGTGGGGAGAGCAGGAGAACCCCCCCAGACCCGATGCAGCCGGCCGGGCCCAGGCCACGCGTGGGGAGAGCAGGAGAACCCCCCCAGACCCGATGCAGCCGGCCGGGCCCAGGCCACGTGTGGGGAGAGCAGGAGGACCCCCCCCAGCCCCGACTGGCAGCCGGCCGGGCCCAGGCCACGCGTGGGGAGAGCAGGAGAACCCCCCCCAGACCCGATGCAGCCGGCTGGGCCCAGGCCACGCGTGGGGAGAGCAGGAGAACCTGCTCCCTGCCCTGTCCTCGTTCCAGGGGTCCCAGTCGAACCCCCGCCCAGGTTCTCAGCCCCCATTGCCCTGTGCCAGCCGGCGAGCCCAGCTGTGGTCTCCGAGGGGCGCAGGAGCAGGGCTCTGGTGTCGCGGGGCCAGCAGCGAGGCTGCGTCCCGGGCCCGTCCCTTACCTGTCGCCCCCCGCGATGATGTACGTGTAGCGGGGCTGCTGGCCAAGCCCCTTCAGCAGCTTGTTGAAGGACCCCTGAGGGGAGAGAGAGGAGGGCGCTAGCGGCAGGCCACAGAGCCGGCCCGCCTGCGAGGGGGGACCAGCCCGAGGCAGCCGGAGGCCCCCAGGCAGAGCGGCTGGAGCTGCCCCGGACCAGGAACTCCCGGTGCCGCGAGGATCGGGCGCTACTCACGGCGATGAGGAAGGCCAGCCGGCCCGAGGTGCCCCCGCCGCTCAGCACGATGAGGGTGTTGTCGGGGTCCTGCGGAGCCGAGGGCGACAGGTGATGGGGCAGGGTCCCGGCTCCTCAGAGCGGCCGGAGGCCACAGTGGGCTCCCGGAGGGCTGCGGCGGCCTTTGAGAGCAGCGTTGAGACCGCCTTTCCTTTCACCTCAGGCCCCGGGGCCCCTCCCAGCCCCCCGGCACCCCAGCGCGTGCACCCGCTGGCTGCTGTGGGGAGCCCAGAGGAAGAGCTCCCGACCTGCTGCACTCCGGCTTTGGGACAGCAGCACGTTCCCTGTGCCAAGACACCTCTTCCTTCATTATGCCCGGGGCCGTCCCCTGCTCCCCGGCTCTGCACCACATCTCACTGCACCATCCTGCACCTCCCCTCACTGCATCATACCTGCTGCACCTCACCTCACCTCACCATGCTGCACTTCACCTCACTGCACCACACCTCACTGCACCATGCTGGACCACACTGCACTGCACCACACCACACTGCACCATCCTACAGCTCCCCTCACTGCATCATACCTCGCTGCACCTCACCTCACCTCACCATGCTGCACTTCACCTCACTGCACCACATCTCACTGCACCATCCTGCACCTCCCCTCACTGCATCATACCTCGCTGCACCTCACCTCACCTCACCATGCTGCACTTCACCTCACTGCACCACACCTCACTGCACCATGCTGGACCACACTGCACTGCACCACACCACACTGCACCATCCTACAGCTCCCCTCACTGCATCATACCTCGCTGCACCTCACCTCACCTCACCTCACCATGCTGCACTTCACCTCACTGCACCACATCTCACTGCACCATCCTGCACCTCCCCTCACTGCATCATACCTCGCTGCACCTCACCTCACCTCACCATGCTGCACTTCACCTCACTGCACCACACTTCACTGCACCATGCTGGACCACACTGCACTGCACCACACCACACTGCACCATCCTACAGCTCCACTCACTGCATCATACCTCACTGCACCTCACCTCACCATGCTGCACTTCACCTCACCGCACCACACCTCACTGCACCATGCTGGACCACACTGCACTGCACCACACCACACTGCACCATCCTACAGCTCCCCTCACTGCATCATACCTCGCCACACCTCACCTCACCTCCCTCACCATGCTGCACTTCACCTCACCGCACCACACCTCACTGCACCATGCTGGACCACACTGCACTGCACCACACTACACTGCACCATCCTACAGCTCCCCTCACTGCATCATACCTCACTGCACCTCACCTCACCTCACCATGCTGGACCACACTTCACTGCACCACACCACACTGCACCATCCTACAGCTCCCCTCACTGCATCATACCTCACTGCACCTCACCTCACCTCACCATGCTGCACTTCACCTCACTGCACCACACTTCACTGCACCATGCTGGACCACACTGCACTGCACCACACCACACTGCACCATCCTACAGCTCCCCTCACTGCATCATACCTCACTGCACCTCACCTCACCTCACCATGCTGCACTTCACCTCACTGCACCACACTTCACTGCACCACACCACACTGCACCATCCTACACCTCCCCTCATTGCATCATACCTCACTGCACCTCACCTCACCTCACCATGCTGCACTTCACCTCACTGCACCACATCTCACTGCACTGTGCTGCACCTCCCCTCACTGCATCATACCTCGCCGCACCTCACCTCACCTCCCTCACCATGCTGCACTTCACCTCACCGCACCACACCTCACTGCACCATGATGGACCACACTGCACTGCACCACACCACACTGCACCATCCTACAGCTCCCCTCACTGCATCATACCTCACTGCACCTCACCTCACCTCACCATGCTGCACTTCACCTCACTGCACCACATCTCACTGCACTGTGCTGCACCTCCCCTCACTGCATCATACCTCGCCGCACCTCACCTCACCTCCCTCACCATGCTGCACTTCACCTCACCGCACCACACCTCACTGCACCATGCTGGACCACACTGCACTGCACCACACCACACTGCACCATCCTACACCTCCCCTCATTGCATCATACCTCGCTGCACCTCACCTCACCGCACCATGCTGCACTTCACCTCACCGCACCACACCACACTGCACTGCACCATGCTGAACCTCACCTCACCTCACCTCATAGCACCGTGTTGCACCTCACCTCACTACACCACACCTCACTGTACCATGCTGCATTTCCCCTCACTGCATCATAACTCGCCGCACCTCACCTCACCTCCCTCACCATGCTGCACTTCACCTCACCGCACCACACTTCACTGCACCATCCTGCACCTCCCCTCACTGCATCATACCTTGCTGCACCTCACCTCACCATGCTGCACTTCACCTCACTGCACCACACCACACTGCACCATCCTACACCTCCCCTCACTGCATCATACCTCATTGCACCTCACCTCACCTCACCTCACCTCACCATGCTGCACTTCACCTCACCACACCACACGGCACCATGCTGCGCTACACTATTCTGCACCAAAGCTCACTGCACCATTCCTCACTTCACCTCACTGCACCAAGGTGCTCTATACCACACTGCACTACACCTCACTGCACAATATCTTAGTGCACCATGATGTTCTTCACCTTACTGCACCAAAACTCACTGCACCATGCTGCTCCATACCATCAGGGCCAAATTAAGGGGGGGGGGGCTAGTCGGGCAGCTGCCTGGGGCGCCAACCTATGGGGGGCACCTGATGGCAGCTGTAAGGGGTGCCACGCGCCTGGCTGTACAGCGCCCCTTAGAGCTGCCATCAGGCGCCGCGTGCCTGATTGCAGCTGTAAGGTGCACAGCACGCTGGGGGGCGGGGCCACGTATGCGCCATGAGCCTGGGGGCGGAGCTGGACATGCGTCACGTGCCCGGGGCGGAGCCACACATGCATTGCGCACCCGCTGCCTGGGGTGCAGGAATGGCTCGAGCCAGCCCTGCATACCATAATGCACCATACCTCACTGCACCATGCTGCACTTCACCTCACTGCACCACGTAAGAACGGCCATACTAGGTCATATCATCAGTCCATCTAGCCCAGTGTCCTGTCTGCCAACAGCAGCCAATGCCAGATGCCCCAGAGGCAGGTGATCCCTCTCCTGTCATTCATTTCCAGACAAACAAAGGCTAGGGACACCATCCCTGCCCAGCCTGGCCAACAGCCATTGATGGACTGAACCTCCAGGAATCTATCTAGCTCTCTTTTGAACCCTGTTGAAATCCTAGATTTTACCACATCCTCTGGCGAGGAGTTCCACAGGTTGACTGTGCGCTGCGTGAAGAAAAACTTCCTTTGGTTTGTTCTAAACCTGCTGCCTGTTCATTTCATTTGGTGACCTCTAGTTCTTATATTATGGGAACAAGTAAATAACTTTTCCTTATTCGCTTTTTCCACCCGTCATGATTTTATCACCAATCACCTCTATCATATCCCCCCTTTTCATATCCTCTTTTCTAAGCTGAGAAGTCCTAGTCTTTTTAATCTCTCTTCATATAGGGCCTCTTCCAAACCACTCATCATTTTTTTTGCCCTTTTCTGAACCTTTTTCTATGCCAATCTATCTTTTTTGAGATGAGGCGACCACATCTGTACAGTATTCAAGCTGTGGGCGTACCGTGGATTTATAGAGCAGCAATAAGATATTCTCTGTCTTCTTCTCTATCCCTTTTTAAATGATTCCTAACAATCTATGTGCGTTTTTGACTGCCGCTGCACACTGAGGCTACATCTAGACTGCAGGCTTCTTTTGGAAGAAGCTTTTTTTGGAAGAGATCTTCTTCCGAAAGGGAGCGTCCACACTGCAAAAGTGCATCAAAAAAGCGATCTGTTTTTTCGAAAGAGCATCCGGACTGAACGGGCGCTCTCTCTCATTGCTATGGGTGGAGTGGCCACCAGGGCACCTGTGCTTTTTCCCCTTTCCCCTTCTTCCGAAAGAAATCCCTTTTCCGCATCCACATGCTCCTTTTTGTGAAGGAGCTTTCGGAAAAAGGCTTCTTCCTCATAGAATGAGGATTGCCAATGCCAGAAAACCCCTCTGTTCTTTCCACTTTCTTGCGGAAGAACGTGATTGCAGTGTGGGCGTTCCTCAAGTTTTGTTGGAAAAACAGCCGATTTTCAAACAAAACTCTGTAGTGTAGACATACCCTGAGTGGGTGTTTTCAGAGAACTCTCCACAGTGACTCCAAGATCTCTCATGAGTAGTTGTAGCCAAATTAGTCCCCATCATATTGTGTGTATAGTTGGGATTATTTTTCCCAATGTACATTACTTTACATTTATCAACATTCCATTACATTTTCCACCTTGTCGCCCAATCACTTAGTTTGGTGAGATCTTTGTGAAGCTCTTCACAGTCTGCTTTGGTCTAAAGTGTCTTGAGCAGTTTGGTATCATCTGCAAATTTCACCACACCTCACTGCACCATGCTGCTCCATTCCACACTGCACCAAACCTCCTTGCACCTCACCTCACTGCACCATGTTGCTCCATTCCACACTGCATCAAACCTCACTGCACCATGCTGCTCCATTCCACACTGCATCAAACCTCCTTGCACCTCACCTCACTGCACCATGCTGCTCCATTCCACACTGCATCAAACCTCACTGCACCATGCTGCACATCACCTCACTGCACCATGCTGCATGTCACCTCACTGCACCATGCTGCATGTCACCTCACTGCACCATGCTGCTCCATTCCACGCTGCACCAAACCTCCTTGCACCTCACCTCACTGCACCATGCTGCTCCATTCCACACTGCACCAAACCTCCTTGCACCTCACCTCACTGCACCATGCTGCTCCATTCCACACTGCATCAAACCTCCCTGCACCATGCTGCACATCACCTCACTGCACCATGCTGCTCCACACCACACTGCACCAAACCTCCCTGCACCATGCTGCTCACTACCACACTTCATCACACCTCACTGTACTTCACCTCACTGCATCACACCTCACTGCACCATGCTGCTCCACACCACACTGCACCAAACCTCCTTGCACCATGCTGCTCACTACCACACTTCATCACACCTCACTGTACTTCACCTCACTGCATCACACCTCACTGCACCATGCTGCTCCACACCACACTGCATCAAACCTCACTGCACCATGCTGCTCCATTCCACACTGCACCAAACCTCCTTGCACCTCACCTCACTGCACCATGCTGCTCCATTCCACACTGCACCAAACCTCCTTGCACCTCACTGCACGTCACCTCACTGCACCATGCTGCACATCACCTCACTGCACCATGCTGCTCCATTCCACACTGCACCAAACCTCCTTGCACCTCACCTCTCTGCACCATGCTGCACATCACCTCACTGCACCATGCTGCACATCACCTCACTGCACCAAACCTCCTTGTACCTCACCTCACTGCACCATGCTGCTCCATTCCACACTGCACCAAACCTCCTTGTACCTCACCTCTCTGCACCATGCTGCACATCACCTCACTGCACCATGCTGCATGTCACCTCACTGCACGTCACCTCACTGCACCATGCTGCTCCACACCACACTGCACCAAACCTCCCTGCACCATGCTGCACATCACCTCACTGCTCCATTCCACACTGCACCAAACCTCCTTGCATGTCACCTCACTGCACCATGCTGCTCCATTCCACACTGCATCAAACCTCCTTGCATGTCACCTCACTGCACCATGCTGCTCCACACCACACTGCACCAAACCTCCTTGCACCATGCTGCTCACTACCATACTTCATCACACCTTACTGTACTTCACCTCACTGCATCACACCTCACTGCACCATGCTGCTCCACACCACACTGCATCAAACCTCCTTGCACCATGCTGCTCCACACCACGCTGCACCAAACCTCCTTGCACCATGCTGCTCACTACCACACTTCATCACACCTTACTGTACTTCACCTCATTGCATCACACCTCACTGCACCATGCTGCTCCACACCACACTGCATCAAACCTCACTGCACCTTGCTGCTCCACACCACACTGCATCTCACTGCACACACCTCACTGTAATATGCTAGCAGTTTTCAAGTATCTAAAAGGGTGTTACAAGGAGGAGGTGGGGAAATTGTTCTCCTTGGCCTGTGATTACAGGACAAGAAGCAATGGGCTTAACCTGCAGCAAGGGAGGTTTAGGTTGGACATTAGGAAAAACTTCCTACCTGTCAGGGTCGTTAAACACTGGAATAAATTGCCCAGGGAGGTTGTGGAATCTCCATCCCTGGAGATATGTAAGAGCAGGTTGGACAGACCCCGGTCAGGGATGATCTACACCAGTGGTCCCCAATGTGGTGCCTATGGGCACCATGGCGCCTGCCGGGCCATTTCTGTGCACCCACCGAGTGATCGGGGCTGGCCCTGCCCCCGGGCGTGTGGCACATGGGCGGTGCCGGCTCCTGGGCGTGCGGTGTTTGGGTGATGCCGGCCCCATGCACGTGGCACAGGGGCAGCACCAGCCCCGGGTGTGCAGCACATGGGCAGCCCTTGGGCGCATGGTGCATGGTCTGTGCTGGCACCGGGCGTGCAGCGTATGTGCACTGCCGGCTCCTGGGTGCACGGCATATGGGCGGCCCCACCCCTGGGCGCGCAGCACAGGAGCAGCACTGGCCCCGGGAGAGCGGTGCATGGGTGGCGCTGGCAACAGGCACGTGGCGTATGGGTGGCCCCGCCCCCGAGTGCCCAGCAGCCCCAAAAGGTTGGGGACCACTGATCTAGATGGTGCTTGGTCCTGCCATGAGGGCAGGGGACTGGACTTGATGACCTCTGGAGGTCCCTTCCAGTCCTAGTGCTCTATGATTCTTTGATTCTATGCTGCACTGCATATCACTGCACACCTCACCTCACGTCACTGTATCGTGCTGCTCCATACCACACTGCACCGCACTTCACACCTCACCTCACTGCATCGTGCTGCTCCATACCACACTGCACCGCACTTCACACCTCACCTCACTGTATCGTGCTGCTCCATACCACACTGCATCGCACTGCACACCTCACCTCACTGCATCGTGCTGCTCCATACCACACTGCATCGCACTGCACACCTCACCTCACCGTATCGTGCTGCTCCATACCACACTGCATCGCACTGCACACCTCACCTCACTGTATCATGCTGCTCCATACCACACTGCACCGCACTGCACACCTCACCTCACCGTATCGTGCTGCTCCATACCACACTGCATCGCACTGCACACTTCACCTCACTGTATCGTGCTGCTCCATACCACACTGCATCGCACTGCACACCACAGCCAGGGAGTGGCGCCTTTCTCTTGGCCCAATCCTGCTGGAGCTGCTGCAGCCATAGAAAGGGGCCTCTGACCTGGCCCCAAACTGCTGCACCTCATCCCGCTGCCCCCGGGCCCTGCCACATGCCATCTATGTGCAGAATTAACTTTGTTATGTGCACCAATGCAGATGTGATGTGTTATATGTCACCTCCACATTGGTGCACACGACAAACGTCATTCTGCACATGCACATAAAACATGAGTGTCCTGATCGCAGTGTACTGTAGAACTGTGCAATAGCTCAGCTTGCTGCACCAGGCTGCTCCCCAGCACACTGCACCTCACCTCATTTCACCACACTGCACTGCACCTTGTCCCACTGCACTGCACCTTGCTCCACTTCACTGTGCCTCATCCCACTGCACTATACCTCACCTCATTTCACCACACTGCACTGCACCTCGTCCCACTGCACTGCACCTTGTCCCACTCCACTGTGCCTCATCCCACTGCACTGTACCTCACCTCATTTCACCACACTGCACTGCACCTCGTCCCACTGCACTGCACCTTGTCCCACTCCACTGTGCCTCATCCCACTGCACTGTACCTCACCTCATTTCACCACACTACACTGCACCTTGTCCCACTGCACTGCACCTCGTTCCACTCCACTGTGCCTCATCCCACTGCACTGCACCTCACCTCATTTCACCACACTTCACTGCACCTCATCCCACTGCACTACCCCTCGTCCCACTCCATTGCAATGCACCTCACCTCATTTCACCACACTTCACTGCACCTCGTCCCACTGCACTGCACCTTGTCCCACTCCATTGCAATGCACCTCACCTCATTTCACCACACTTCACTGCACCTCATCCCACTGCACTACCCCTCGTCCCACTCCATTGCAATGCACCTCACCTCATTTCACCACACTTCACTGCACCTCGTCCCACTGCACTGCACCTTGTCCCACTCCATTGCAATGCACCTCACCTCATTTCACCACACTGCACTGCACCTTGTCCCACTGCACTACCCCTCGTCCCACTCCACCTCTTCCCACTCCACTGTGCCTCATCCCACTGCATCTCACTTCATTTGACTATACTGCACTGATGTCCCACTGCACCGTACCCACTGCACTGCATCTCATCTCATTTTATCACACAGCACCTCGTCCCACTGTACTGAACCTCACCTCATAGGATCCAATTACACTTCACCAGACCATGCCACACAACACTGCACGTCACCTTCCCACATGACTTCATGCTAACCTGCACACTTCATACCAGACTGCAGCACAGCACAGCACACCCTGCCATACGCACGGTGCCATGACAGAGCACATCCCACCCACTGCCCCACACTGCACCGCACCAGAATGTACCTTCAGGACTTCCTGCACCTCACGGATAATGTGGACCATGGTCTGCAGCACCGACTCACTGTAGAGCCGCTGGGAAGAGAGAAAGGAGCAGCTCAGTGACATTAGCGCCAGCCGTGCCCAGCAATCAGGGCTGGGGGGAGCATCGGGGTGCTGCTGGGTTACTCCCCATATGAACTAGCGCTGTGGCGGGTGGGGGAACTCCTCTCTCCCGAGCTCAGGGCTCGGTGGGTTTACTCCCCCCCATACGCGTATGTACCTGCCACCAGTGCTTTTTGAATTTTAAAAAAAAGTGCCAGTACTAGGGTTGCCAGGTGGTTAAAAAAAATGTGTCAAGCAAAAAACCAAAAAGCTGTCGGCACCGAAATGTGGCCACGGCCCCTTTGACTGCCATGTGCCCCGCGTGGGCTTCCATCCAGCGCAGCGCGCGTGCTCCCAGGGCCAGCTGGCGGCTGTGCCGGGGGAAACGGCGAGTGCTCCCAAAGGAGCGGCACTCACTGGAGAGGCCCTGCCAGCTCTGTGGGGCTTGGCATGGACTGAGCTAGGGTCTCCCTGGTGCCATCGCGTCCCCCGCCGCCAGCAAGCTCTGCGTGCCGTGGGGGGGCGGAGCCTCTCCGGTGCCAGCCACGCCCTTGGAGGCGAATCGCAGCCCTGCTGGGGCTCCCCTGCAGCGTGGTAGCCTGGGGCTGTGGGTGGGCTGCCAGGCAGGCCCTCGGCAGAGCTCACCTTGTAGTGGGGCAGAGCTTCCTCCTCCTCCTGGAATATCTCCGCGTCACACTCCTTCAGCAGCTGCACGATCTGCGCCGGGTCGGCCTTGTCCAGCTCCCTGGTGATGGGGTTTGACTTCTCGCTGATGGGCAGCGTGGCCTCATACCCTGCCAGCTGCAAAGCAAGGCACACGGGCTGACGGGCCCAGGGCCGGCATGGCTCAGAGGGGCCCGCCTGGGACACTAGTCCAGCCGTGAGCCTGTTGCCTGGGGCAGAGAGCCCGTCACTGCCGCCCTCCAACCTCCACTGGCACGTCGGGTCTGGCTGCGCTCGGGACCTGACCCGCGACGGGACACCCGGGTGTTGTGCTGTGGGCACATTCCCTGCCCATGGATCGCGTGTCCCGGTGCCAGCCAGGCCCCCCGGAGCACAGAGCAGAGCGACCCTACGGGGGGAGGGGGATGAAAGAGCACCCGCAAGAGCTCAGCAGCCACTCGCCCTGGGGGTCCGACCTGCTGCCGTTCATGCTTCCTTGGGCTCCAGGAGTGTTCCTGCTCCTGAGAATCAGCCCCACAGCCCCCAGCCAGCGCCGTGAGCAACACGATGCACCAACACTGCACTAGTGGGTTTGCTCCGCTCTGTGCAGCGTGGCCTGTGCTGAGCCGGGGCTCGGTGTCAGCCAGTGTGGCTGGTGCGTGTGTGGGTGACACGGGCTCTGGGCTTGCAGTGACATAGTCTGTCTGGGAGGAAGCGCTGGACCACGCCCGCTATGGGAGGGGCTGGCCAGTGACCAGCTGTGCTGATAGCGGTGCCGCAGGGACACTGGCTCTCAAGGGTAGAATCCCAGGGCTGGCAGAGACCTCAGGAGCCAGCAAGTCCAGCCCCTGCCCAAAGCAGGACCAGCCCAACTTGATCATCCTGGCCAGGGCTTTGTAAAGCCGGGATTTAAACACCCCTAGGGATGGAGACCCCCCCCCCGGAACCCAGCCCAGCGCTTCCCCACCCTCCCAGGGAATCATTTGTCCTAATGTCCCTAGATCTCGTGCCCTGCAAATCGAGCCCATTGCTCCTCGTTCTGCCACCCGTCACCACTGCGAACAGCCTCTCGCCAGCCTCTTTGCAACCTCCCTGCAGGAAGTCGAAGGCTGCTCTCAAATCCCCCCTCACTCTTCGCTTCTGCAGACTAAACAGACCCAAACCCCTCAGCCTCTCCTCGTAGGCCATGTGCTCCAGCCCCTGAATCATTTTAGTTGCCCTCCGCTGGACCATCTCCAATGCGTCCGCATCCTTTCTGTGGTGGGGGGCCCAGAACTGGACACAATACTCCAGATGTGGCCTCACCAAAGCTGAATAAAGGGGAATGATGACATCTCTGGATCTGCTGGCAATGCTCCTCCTAATGCACCCCAATATACCATTAGCCATCTAATGGGGCGCCCTGGTGACTCATCTCCAACTTCTCATCCACTGGAACCCCCAGGTCCTTTTCTGCAGAACTGCTACTTAGCCAGTCAGTCCCCAGCCTGTACCAATGCTTGGGATTCTTCCGTCCCAAGGGCAGGACTCTGCACTTGTCCTTGTTGAACCTCATCAGATTTCTTGTGGCCCAATCCTCCAATTTGTCTAGGTCCCTCTGGACCCATCCCTGCCCTCCAGCGTATCTACCTCTCCCCCCAGCTTAGTGTCATGTGCAAACTCGCTGAGGGTGCAATCCATCCCCTCCATTAATGAAGATGTTGACCAAAACCAGCCCTGGAACCGATCCTTGGGGCACTCCGCTAGACACCGACCGACCACCAACCGGACAGCGAGCCGTTGAGCACTACCCATTGGGCCGGACAGTCTAGCCAGCTTCCTACCCATCTTACCCTCCATTTATCCAGCCCAGACTCCCTTAACTTGCTGGCAGGAACTTTGTGGGAGCCCATATCGATAAACACGTCTCCCACAGGGCCGGGTCCCCGACACGTCACGGGGGAGGGGGGGGCGCTGTGGCCATGGACAGGCCCCGCTGCACCGGCGGCTGCTGGGCTTGAGGGTAGTGACCGTCTGGAGCTGTGGGGCGACCTGGTGCCTGTGACAAATCCCTCGGGGCGGGCTGGGAGGGAGGCACCAGGTCCACCTGGCCTCCGCTGAGCGTCCCGTCAGGGCCAGCGGCTCAAAACCCGGGGTCCTGCCCTAGGAACGTGCCAAACCGGCCACACCCAGCACGTCAGCCAACCCATCCCCCACCTCCCCTCAGACACCCCAGTGCTCCCTGTGCCCCCCAGCCCCCCTTACACAGGGGAGAGGTTATAACCCATCCCCCACCTCCCCTCAGACACCCCAGTGCTCCCTGTGCCCCCCAGCCCCCCTTACACAGGGGAGAGGTTATAACCCATCCCCCACCTCCCCTCACACACCCCAGTGCTCCCTGTGCCCCCCAGCCCCCCTCACACAGGGGAGAGGTTATAACCCATCCCCCACCTCCCCTCACACACCCCAGTGCTCCCTGTGCCCCCCAGCCCCCCTTACACAGGGGAGAGGTTATAACCCATCCCCCACCTCCCCTCACACACCCCAGTGCTCCCTGTGCCCCCCAGCCCCCCTCACACAGGGGAGAGGGTCTAACACATCCCCCACCTCCCCTCAGACACCCCAGTGCTCCCTGTGCCCCCCAGCCCCCCTTACACAGGGGAGAGGTTATAACCCATCCCCCACCTCCCCTCACACACCCCAGTGCTCCCTGTGCCCCCCAGCCCCCCTCACACAGGGGAGAGGTTATAACCCATCCCCCACCTCCCCTCACACACCCCAGTGCTCCCTGTGCCCCCCAGCCCCCCTTACACAGGGGAGAGGTTATAACCCATCCCCCACCTCCCCTCACACACCCCAGTGCTCCCTGTGCCCCCCAGCCCCCCTCACACAGGGGAGAGGGTCTAACACATCCCCCACCTTCCCTCAGACACCCCAGTGCTCCCTGTACCCCCCAGCCCCCCTCACACAGGGGAGAGGTTCTAACACATCCCCCACCTCCCCTCAGACACCCCAGTGCTCCCTGTGCCCCCCAGCCCCCCTCACACAGGGGAGAGGTTCTAACACATCCCCCACCTCCCCTTGGACACCCCAGTGCTCCCTGTGCCCCCGAACTTTCCCTTACACAGGGGAGAGCCCTGGGGGGCTGTCTGTCTGTGCCCCAGTGCTCTCCCAGGTGGGAGAGGGGAAGAGAGAGGGTGGGAGAGGGGAGGGCAACTACAATGATCAGGGGTTTGTAACGGGTCCCATATGAAGAGAGGCTAAAGAGACTGGGACTTTTCAGCTTAGAAAAGAGGAGATGCGCATGTCTTAGAAGCTGCTATACTTTCTGCCAGGGAACCGAGTAAACTGGCAGTGACCCAGCCCATTGCGACATGCTGGCCAGAAGGAATGTGAAATCTAGAAAAGTTTCAGCTCAGGCAATGCTCAAGGTCGACCCTGCTTGGAGCACTGAGCTCCTCGGCCAAACTTGTTTGCAAACAATAAATAGAGTTGGACCCAGCCGGAAAGTGGGATTCTCGTGGGGTACATCTACACTACAGCGCTAATTCGAACTAACTTAGTTCGAATTAGTTAATTCGAACGAAGCTAATTCGAACTAAGGCGTCTAGTGTAGCGGCTATGAATGTTAGTTCGAACTAACATTGTAGTGCAGACAGACCCTTCTTGAGGCAAATTGAACTAGCCTCCAGGGGACGAAACTAGCAATTTATGCAACAACCGGGGCCGCTGCGCTGGGCTTCGGCGCAGTGGATGTGAGGCTGATGCCCACACCTGGGCCAGGCTGTTAGCTGGCAGCCCTGGGGAGCCGTCCCAGTGGAGAGCACGTGGGAACCGCTGATGAATTAAACAGCTATGGGCATGTGGACCCGATGGGCGTACCTAGGGCGCTGCAGGAGCCCGCAGACCCACCCCCAGCGCTCTGCAGCCTCCTGCCCAGCCCCTGGCCCCATGGCAGGAGCGCGCAGGGGACGCCGAGTCCGAAAAGGCCCCAGCAGTTGCCAGCTGGGTGACTAGGCATGGCCAGGCCAGACAGGCTGTGCTGGGGAAGGGCAGCGGCCCTGGGATAAGCGGAAGCCCCCTCCTGGCTCTGCAACTGGCTAACAGATGGAAGCACAGGGCAGGGCTAGTGGTCAGTGCTCAGTGCAGAGGGGGGTAACCAGTGGAGCCCCCGGGCCAGTCCTATTCATCCGGTGGGGAAGGGGGAACAGGGGCGGCAAAGTTCTCAGCCGGCACCAGGCTGCGTGAGCGCGAGCTGCAAACTCCGTGCAGCGCTGCCGAGGGAGCTCCCCAGACCAGCTGGGCAGGTGCCAGTCCAAGGCACATTGGAACAAAGACTCCAGCTGCGCGATCAAAGTGCATGTAAGTGAGATGCTGCCCTCGGTTTGGTGCCGCGCCAGGTCGGGCCCTGAGAACACCCCCTTGCTGCGCCGCAGCGCTCACCAGCAGGCAGACTGGCAGAGCCCTTCAAAACAGGCAGCTCAGCAGCTAGGTCCCACCGAATTCACGGCCACGCCAAACGCCGGCGCATGACGTCTGCCCTGTACTCACAGGGGCAAGCAGCTGAGAGTCCTGACCCCGAGGGAGCTCGGGGGCTGCAGGGTTTTAAGGGGTCGTGGTATGGCTGTCCTCCTGCCAGGTGGAGGCAGAGGGGCACCTGCTGGCCAGGTGCCCAGCTCTGGAGGCCGCCGCCGCATGGGAGGAAAGGCAGCAAGACGGCAGCTGTTGCCAGTTGGATCTAAATAGCTGAAATGACCCAGTGTCTGATGCACGTGGACGCCTTTGTGAAGCCTCAGGCCACAGCATGAGCAAACGGGGCCGGGAATGTGGTGGGGCCTAAGAAGGAGGCAGAAAATAGCAGCCTGCCCCTGCACAACCCCCCCGGGAACCCGCCTGCAGCTCTGCTTGCCCCAGCTCCAGTTGGAAAAAGCACAGAGACATCCAACACTGGTGGTGAGAGGCACGGAGCAGCTTCCAGCTGAGGAGAGATGTAAAAGACTGGGTCTGCTCAGCTTAGACTGAGGGCAGGAAAACCAGGCCCGGGACAGAGAAAAGCCAGCAAGGAAGCGTCATTTACCCATTCGCACGGCACAAGAATCTGCAGTTAACAAGCAGCCGGGATTGCTTCACACAGAGCACAACCTGTGGAACTCCTTGCCAGGGGATGTTGTGAGAAAAGTCAAGGTACATTTCAGGGAGGATGGGTCCCTCTGTGGCTATCAGACAGCTCCATGCTCGGGGTGTCCCTAACCCTCTGCCTGGTAGAGCCTGGGAGTGGACACCAGGGACAATTGCCCCGCTCTGCTCCGGCTCTGGAGTAGCTGGCACTGGTCCCTGGCAGAGACCTGCCATTGGGCTGCATGGGCCATTGCGGGGACCTTAGCTGAATTGCCTAGTGGAGCAGGAGCAGGAATTACTTGGGGGTCTCTGGTATGGGTTCTGCCAGGGTGCAGCTGCCCCCAGCCTGTGGGGCCTGCCCCCTGGGGGCCTAGGGGTATGCTCAGGTTGCATGGGGCTGGGGCCCAGTGAACTCCACCTAGTCTGAGCCCCACTCCCCTCCCAGCTCTGCTCCGCAGCCCAGCCACGGCTCCACAGCCCCAACACCAGCCCTGTGTCCACCCCCAGCTGCAGCCCCCTCCTGCAGCCTCCCCCACTCTGGGAGACAAAGCCCAACCCTCACCCTGCCACAGAGGCATGGACACAAGCGGGTGCAAGCCTGTGAAGCCACAAGCAGGTGACACAAGCAGGTGCGAGCCTGTGAAGCCATGAGGGGGTGTGACAAGTGGGTGCAAGCCTGTGAAGTCACAAGCGGGTGACACAAGCGAGTGTGAGCCGGTGAAGTCACAAGCGGGTGCGAGTCTATAAAGCCATAAGGGGGTGAGAGTCTGGAAAGCCACAAGTGGGTGCCACAAGCGGGTGCAAGCCTGTGAAGCCACAAGCAGGTGTGAGCCTGTGAAGCCATAAGAGGGTGACACAAGCGGGTGCGAGCCTGTGAAGTCACAAGCGGGTGCCACAAGCAGGTGCGAGCCTATGAAGTCACAAGCGGGTGCCACAAGCGAGTGCTAGCCTGTGAAGTCACAAGCGGGTACGAGCCTGTGAAGTCACAAGCGGGTGACACACGCAGGTCCGAGCCTGGGAAGTCACAAGCGGGTGCGAGCCTGTGAAGCCACAAGCAGGTGACACAAGCAGGTGCGAGCCTGTGAAGCCATGAGGGGGTGTAACAAGTGGGTGCAAGCCTGTGAAGTCACAAGCGGGTGACACAAGCGAGTGTGAGCCAGTGAAGTCACAAGCGGGTGCGAGTCTATAAAGCCATAAGGGGGTGAGAGTCTGGAAAGCCACAAGTGGGTGCCACAAGCGGGTGCAAGCCTGTGAAGCCACAAGCAGGTGTGAACCTGTGAAGCCATAAGAGGGTGACACAAGCGAGTGCTAGCCTGTGAAGTCACAAGTGGGTGACACAAGCAGGTGCGAGCCTATGAAGTCACAAGCTGGTGTCACAAGCGAGTGCTAGCCTGTGAAGTCACAAGCGGGTGACACAAGCAGGTCCGAGCCTGTGAAGTCACAAGCTGGTGCCACAAGCGAGTGCTAGCCTGTGAAGTCACAAGCGGGTGACAGACGCAGGTCCGAGCCTGGGAAGTCACAAGCGGGTGCGAGCCTGTAAAGCCATAAGGGGTGAGAGCCTGGAAAGCCACAAGCGGGTGACACAAGCGTGTGCGAGCCTGTGAAGTCACAAGCGGGTGACACAAGCAGGTCCGAGCCTGTGAAGTCACAAGGGGGTGCCACAAGCAGGTGCGAGCCTATGAAGTCACAAGCTGGTGCCACAAGCGAGTGCTAGCCTGTGAAGTCACAAGCAGGTACGAGCCTGTGAAGTCACAAGCGGGTGACACACGCAGGTCCGAGCCTGGGAAGTCACAAGCGGGTGCGAGCCTGTAAAGCCATAAGGGGTGAGAGCCTGGAAAGCCACAAGCGGGTGACACAAGCGTGTGCGAGCCTGTGAAGCCAGGGGACCCCTGACTAAATGGGCACCGTGGTCCCTTGTGGGCTCCATCTGGCCGGTGCCGAGCTGAGTTCTGTGCACCACAGCCCGAGCCCCCACAGACACGCTGGCACCGCCGGGCCACGGGGCGCCCAGAGCCCAGGGCCGGCGCAGTCGGGGAGCGGCACAGGTGCTGAAGAAACCTCGGTCCCTGTCCCTGCTGGGCAGCCCCAGGCCAGGCCCTGTCCTAGCTCGCCCCCAGGCCGGGGCCAGACCCTGCGGGCCTCACCTCCCACTTGCCGTGCGCGGGCGTCTCGATGACATGCCTGTACCTCTGTGTCCTGCGCATGGTCCGGCCCCGAGTGCAGCCCGGCACCAGCTGCTGCTCCAGCCCCAGGAGACAAAGGCCGTGTGGCGCCCCGCCCCTCGCTCCGGGCCTTATCGGCCCCAGCCGGCAATGATTAATCGGAGCCGCTGGCCCGGTGCCCCAGCCCGTCCTTGCGCCGGGCAGAGACCCTGCGCTGCTCCTGCCAAGGCCAGGCGCTGCTCAGCAGTCGCAGGGCATGAGCGGAGCGCGTGGGCCACTGGCCAGGGCCCTCGTGCGGGGCCCAGGGACAAGCTGGGCAGCTAGCGACAGCCTGTGCCCCTCCCCAGGACTCAGGGAGACCGGGATCCTGGGCCGCCCCCCCGCACCGCCTTCCCTGCCACTCTGTGTCTGCCTCAGCATCCATGGGGCCCAGCTATCCCCCCCAGCATCCCCGGGCTCATCTGCTCCCCCCCCAGCATCCCCGAGGCCCGGCTATCCCCCCCAGCGTCCCCGGGCCCGTCTGCTCCCCCCCAGCATCCCCGGGCTCGTCTGCTCCCCCCCCAGCATCCCCGAGGCCCGTCTGCTCCCCCCCCCAGCGTCCCCGAGGCCCAGCTATCCCCCCCAGCATCCCCGGGCCCGTCTGCTCCCCCCCCCCAGCGTCCCCGAGGCCCGTCTGCTCCCCCCCCAGCGTCCCCGGGGCCCGTCTGCTCCCCCCCCCCAGCATCCCCGAGGCCCGGCTATCCCCCCCAGCGTCCCCGGGCCCGGCTATACCCCCCAGCGTCCCCGAGGCCCGTCTGCTCCCCCCCAGCATCCCCGAGGCCCGTCTGCTCCCCCCCAGCGTCCCCGAGGCCCGTCTGCTCCCCTCCAGCATCCCCGGGGCCCGTCGGCTCCCCCCCCAGCGTCCCCGGGGCCCGTCTGCTCCTCCCCTCAGCATACCCGGGGCCCGTCTGCTCCCCCTCCAGCATCCCCGGGGCCCGTCTGCTCCCCCCCAGTGTCCCCGAGGCCCGTCTGCTCCCCCCCAGCGTCCCCGAGGCCCGTCTGCTCCCCCCCAGCGTCCCCGAGGCCCAGCTATCCCCCCCAGCATCCCCGGGCCCGTCTGCTCCCCCCCCCCCAGCGTCCCCGAGGCCCGTCTGCTCCCCCCCCAGCGTCCCCGGGGCCCGTCTGCTCCCCCCCAGCGTCCCCGGGGCCCGTCTGCTCCCCCCCAGCGTCCCCGGGGCCCGTCTGCTCCCCCCCCAGCGTCCCCAGGGCCCGTCTGCTCCCCTCCCAGCGTCCCCGGGGCCCGTCTGCTCCCCCCCAGCGTCCCCGAGGCCCGTCTGCTCCCCCCCCAGCGTCCCCGAGGCCCGTCTGCTCCCCCCCCAGCGTCCCCGGGGCCCGTCTGCTCCCCCCCCAGCGTCCCCGAGGCCCGTCTGCTCCCCCCCCAGCGTCCCCGAGGCCCGTCTGCTCCCCCCCCAGCGTCCCCGGGGCCCGTCTGCTCCCCCCCCAGTGTCCCAGAGGCCCGTCTGCTCCCCCCCAGCATCCCCGAGGCCCGTCTGCTCCCCCCCCAGCGTCCCCGAGGCCCGTCTGCTCCCCCCCCAGCGTCCCCGGGGCCCGTCTGCTCCCCCTCCAGCATCCCCGGGGCCCGTCTGCTCCCCCCCAGCATCCCCGAGGCCCGTCTGCTCCCCCCCCCCCAGCGTCCCCGAGGCCCGGCTATCCCCCCCAGCGTCCCTGGGCCCGTCTGCTCCCCCCCCAGTGTCCCCGAGGCCCGTCTGCTCCCCCCCAGTGTCCCCGAGGCCTGTCTGCTCCCCCCCCAGCGTCCCCGGGGCCCGTCTGCTCCCCCCCAGCGTCCCCGAGGCCCGTCTGCTCCCCCTCCAGCATCCCCGGGGCCCGTCTGCTCCCCCCCAGCGTCCCCGGGGCCCGTCTGCTCCCCCCCAGCATCCCCGGGGCCCGTCTGCTTCCCCCCCAGTGCCCCGGGGCCCGTCAGCCCCCCCCCAGCATCCCCGGGGCCCGTCTGCTCCCCCCCAGCATCCCCGAGGCCCGTCTGCTCCCCCCCAGCATCCCCGGGGCCCGTCTGCTCCCCCCCCAGTGCCCCGGGGCCCATCAGCCCCCCCAGCGTCCCCGAGGCCCGTCTGCTCCCCCCCCAGCGTCCCCGGGGCCCGTCTGCTCCCCCCCAGCGTCCCCGAGGCCCGTCTGCTCCCCTCCAGCATCCCCGGGGCCCGTCTGCTCCCCCCCAGCGTCCCCGGGGCCCGTCTGCTCCCCCCCAGCATCCCCGGGGCCCGTCTGCTTCCCCCCCAGTGCCCCGGGGCCCGTCAGCCCCCCCCCAGCATCCCCGGGGCCCGTCTGCTCCCCCCCAGCATCCCCGAGGCCCGTCTGCTCCCCCCCCAGCGTCCCCGAGGCCCGTCTGCTCCCCCCCCAGCGTCCCCGAGGCCCGTCTGCTCCCCCTCCAGCATCCCCGGGGCCCGTCTGCTCCCCCCCAGCATCCCCGAGGCCCGTCTGCTCCCCCCCCCCCAGCGTCCCCGAGGCCCGGCTATCCCCCCCAGCGTCCCTGGGCCCGTCTGCTCCCCCCCCAGTGTCCCCGAGGCCCGTCTGCTCCCCCCCAGCATCCCCGAGGCCCGTCTGCTCCCCCCCAGCATCCCCAAGGCCCGTCTGCTCCCCCCCCAGCGTCCCCGAGGCCCGTCTGCTCCCCCTCCAGCATCCCCGGGGCCCGTCTCCTCCCCCCCCAGCGTCCCCGAGGCCCGTCTGCTCCCCCTCCAGCATCCCCGGGGCCCGTCTCCTCCCCCCCCAGCGTCCCCGAGGCCCGTCTGCTCCCCCCCAGCGTCCCCGAGGCCCGTCTGCTCCCCCCCAGCATCCCCGAGGCCCGTCTGCTCCCCCCCCAGCGTCCCCGAGGCCCGTCTGCTCCCCCCCAGTGTCCCCGAGGCCTGTCTGCTCCCCCCCCAGCATCCCCGGGGCCCGTCTGCTCCCCCCCAGCATCCCCGAGGCCCGTCTGCTCCCCCTCCAGCATCCCCGGGGCCCGTCTCCTCCCCTCCCAGCGTCCCCGAGGCCCGTCTGCTCCCCCTCCAGCATCCCCGGGGCCCGTCTGCTCCCCCCCAGCATCCCCGAGGCCCGTCTGCTCCCCCCCCCAGCATCCCCGGGGCCCGTCTGCTCCCCCCCAGCATCCCCGAGGCCTGTCTGCTCCCCCCCCAGCATCCCCGGGGCCCGTCTGCTCCTCCCCTCAGCATCCCCGGGGCCTGTCTGCTCCCCCCCAGCATCCCCGAGGCCCGTCTGCTTCCCCCCCAGTGCCCCGGGGCCCATCAGCCCCCCCCAGCGTCCCCGAGGCCCGTCTGCTCCCCCCCCAGCGTCCCCGGGGCCCGTCTGCTCCCCCCCAGCGTCCCCGAGGCCCGTCTGCTCCCCCCCCAGCGTCCCCGAGGCCCGTCTGCTCCCCCTCCAGCATCCCCGGGGCCCGTCTGCTCCCCCCCAGCGTCCCCGGGGCCCGTCTGCTCCCCCCCAGCATCCCCGGGGCCCGTCTGCTTCCCCCCCAGTGCCCCGGGGCCCGTCAGCCCCCCCCCAGCATCCCCGGGGCCCGTCTGCTCCCCCCCAGCATCCCCGGGGCCCGGGCCACCCACACAATAGCTTGATCAGAGCTGATGCCGGGCTGTCTGCCTGCACCCCCCAATGTGACCCCTCCAGCTCCAGCCTCCTGCATGGTGGCCAGTGGGCAGGGGGTCTGCACTGGCGAAGGGCGAGAAGGGGCCGGGAGGATACATGGGAGGGGCGGAGGGACGCAAAGGGCAGAGGGGCTGTACGGGCCGGGCCGGGGGGGCAGGAGCTTCACGGGAGGGGGGGGTTGCACGGGCTGGGCCGGGTGGGGCTACACGGGAGGGGGGCGGGGAGCTGCACGGGCGGGGGCGGGGGCTGCACGGAAGGGGGGGAGTTCACGGGTGGGGGCGGGGGCGGCTACACGGGAGGGGGGCAGTGAGGGGGGTTACACGGGAGGGGGCGGGGAACTGCACGGGCGGGGGCTGCGGGGGTGGGGGGCTACACGGGAGGGGGGCAGGGAGCGGCGGGGGGGTTACACGGGAGGGGGCGGGGAGCTGCGGGGCTGGGGGGACTACACGGGAGGGGGGCGGGCAACTGCACGGGCGGGGAGCTGCGGGGGTGGGGGGGCTACACGGGAGGGGGGCGGGGAGCTGCACGGGCGGGGAGCTGCGGGGGTGGGGGGCTACACGGGAGGGGGGCAGGGAGCGGCGGGGGGGTTACACGGGAGGGGGCGGGGAGCTGCGGGGCTGGGGGGCTACACGGGAGGGGGGCGGGGAACTGCACGGGCGGGGAGCTGCGGAGGTGGGGGGGCTACACGGGAGGGGGGCGGGGAGCTGCACGGGCGGGGAGCTGCGGGGGTGGGGGGCTACACGGGAGGGGGGCGGGGGAACTGCACGGGCGGGGAGCTGCGGAGGTGGGGGGGCTACACGGGAGGGGGGCGGGGAACTGCACGGGCGGGGAGCTGCGGAGGTGGGGGGGCTACACGGGAGGGGGGCGGGGAGCTGCACGGGCGGGGAGCTGCGGAGGTGGGGGGGCTACACGGGAGGGGGCGGGGAGCTGCACGGGCGGGGAGCTGCGGGGGTGGGGGGCTACACGGGAGGGGGGCGGGGAACTGCACGGGCGGGGAGCTGCGGAGGTGGGGGGGCTACACGGGAGGGGGGCGGGGAACTGCACGGGCGGGGAGCTGCGGAGGTGGGGGGGCTACACGGGAGGGGGGCGGGGAGCTGCACGGGCGGGGAGCTGCGGGGGTGGGGGGCTACACGGGAGGGGGCGGGGAACTGCACGGGCGGGGAGCTGCGGAGGTGGGGGGGCTACACGGGAGGGGGGCGGGGAGCTGCACGGGCGGGGAGCTGCGGGGGTGGGGGGCTACACGGGAGGGGGCGGGGAACTGCACGGGCGGGGAGCTGCGGAGGTGGGGGGGCTACACGGGAGGGGGGCGGGGAACTGCACGGGCGGGGAGCTGCGGAGGTGGGGGGGCTACACGGGAGGGGGGCGGGGAACTGCACGGGCGGGGAGCTGCGGGTGTGGGGGGGCTACACGGGAGGGGGTGGGGGCTGCACAGAAGGGGGGTTCACGGGCGGGGGGGCTACACGGGAGGGGGCGGGGGCTGCACAGAAGGGGGGTTCACGGGCGGGGGGGCTACACGGGAGGGGGTGGGGGCTGTACGGGCTGGGCCGGGGGGGCGGCACGGGGGGGGCGCGCAGAGCAGCGCTGAGCAGGTGAGGAGACGGGGGGGGGGGGCTGAGCCCACACGAGTTTGTTCGCTTTGCTCTGGCCGCTCCCCAGCCCCTCCCGCCTCCTGTCCCCATTAACCCCCCCCCCCGGGCTCTGGAAGGGAGGGGCCAAGGAGCGCGCGGACCCGCCGGGGGGGGGGGGCAGCTCCTGGTCCCGCGGCCAGAGTCAGATGGAGCCGGGAGCCATTTCCACCCTCAGGGCCGAGCCCGGCCGCCAGGGGGCGCAGCGGCACCGGGAGAGGGGGGGCAGCCCGTGCAGGGGCACCCCCGGGACACCCCCCCGGGACACCCCCCCAGTGACACCCCCCCCGGGACACCCCCCAGGGACACCCCACAGTGACACCCCCACAGTGACACCCCCCCAGGGACACCCCCCCAGTGACACCCCCCCCGGGACACACACACCCCGGGACACCCCTCCAGTGACACACACACCCACACACCCCAGTGACACCCCCCCAGTGACACACACACACACACACCCCAGTGACACCCCTCCAGTCTCACACACACACACACACACACCCCCAGGACACCCCCCCAGTGACACACACACCCACACACCCCAGTGACACCCCTCCAGTGACACACACACACCCACACACTCCAGTGACACCCCTCCAGTGACACACACACACACACACACCCCAGTGACACCCCTCCAGTGACACACACACACACACACCCCAGTGACACCCCTCCAGTGACACACACACACACACACCCCAGTGACACCCCTCCAGTCACACACACACACACACACACACCCCCGGGACACCCCCCCAGTGACACACACACCCACACACCCCGGGACACCCCTCCAGTGACACACACACCCACACACCCCAGTGACACCCCCCCAGTGACACACACACACACACACCCCCGGGACACCCCCCCAATGACACACACACCCACACACCCCAGTGACACCCCTCCAGTGACACACACACACCCACACACCCCAGTGACACCCCTCCAGTGACACACACACACACACACCCCAGTGACACCCCCCCAGTGACACACACACACACACACCCCAGTGACACCCCTCCAGTGACACACACACCCACACACCCCAGTGACACCCCTCCAGTGACACACACACCCACACACCCCAGTGACACCCCCCCAGTGACACACACACACACACACCCCAGTGACACCCCTCCAGTGACACACACACACACACCCCAGTGACACCCCTCCAGTGACACACACACACACACACACACCCGGGACACCCCTCCAGTCACACACACACACACACACCCCCGGGACACCCCCCCAGTGACACCCCCCCGGGACACCCCCCCGGGACACACACACCCCGGGACACCCCTCCAGTGACACACACACCCACACACCCCAGTGACACCCCTCCAGTGACACACACACACACACACCCCAGTGACACCCCTCCAGTGACACACACACACCCCCGGGACACCCCTCCAGTCACACACACACACACCCCCCCCGGGACACCCCTCCAGTCACACACACACACACAAACCCCGGGACCCCCCCCGAACACCGCCCCAGTGACACACACACACACCCGGGACACCCCTCCAGTGACACACACACACCCCCGGGACACCCCCCCAGTGACACACACACACGGGACACCCCCTCCAGTGACACCCTCCCAATGACACACACACACACCTCCGGGACACCCCCCCAGTGACACTCCTCCAGTGACACACACACACACACACACACACACAGGACACCCCTCCCAGTGACACCTCTCCAGTGACACACACACACACACACACACACCCGGGACACCCCCCCGAGTGACAGCCCTCCAGTGACACACACACACACACACACCAGGGACACCCCCCCCAGTGACACCCCTCCAGTGACACACACACACACACACCTCAGTGACAGACACATACACATACACCCCCGGGACACACCCAGCCTGTCGGGAACTGCTGCTTCTCCGCTGGGCTGTGCACCCCCCCAGCGACATCCCCCCAGAGGCACGCCCCCAACGACACACACACCAGTGACACACAAACCCGGGACATCCCCCCCCCCCCAGTGACACCCCTCCAGTGACACAGACACACGCCCCCAGTACACCCCCCAGTGACACCTCCCCAGTGACACACACACACACACACAGGACACCCCCCCAGTGACACCCCTCCAGTGAGATACACACACACACACCCGGGACACCCCCCAGTGACACCCCTCCAGTGACACACACACACACCCGGGACACCCCCTCCAGTGACACCCTCCCAGTGACAGACACACACACAAACACACACACACACACCCCCGGGACACCCCCCCAGTGACACACACACACGGGACACCCCCTCCAGTGACACCCTCCCAGTGACACACACACACACACACACACACACACAGGACACCCCTCCCAGTGACACCTCTCCAGTGACACACACACACACACACACACCCGGGACACCCCCCCGAGTGACACCCCTCCAGTGACACACACACACACACACACACACACACACACACCAGGGACACCCCCCCCAGTGACACCCCTCCAGTGACACACACACACACACCCGGGACACCCCCCAGTGACACCCCTCCAGTGACACAGACACACGCCCCCGGTACACCCCCCAGTGACACCTCCCCAGTGACACACACACACACAGGACACCCCCCCAGTGACACCCCTCCAGTGAGATACACACACACACACCCGGGACACCCCCCCAGTGACACCCCTCCAGTGACACACACACACACCCGGGACACCCCCTCCAGTGACACCCTCCCAGTGACAGACACACACACACACACACACACACACACACACACACCCGGGACACCCTCCCCAGTGACACCCCTCCAGTGACACACACACACACACCCGGGACACCCCCCAGTGACACCCCTCCAGTGACACACACACACACACACACCTCAGTGACACAGACACATACACCCCCGGGACACACCCAGCCCCTCGGGAACTGCTGCTTCTCCGCTGGCCTGTGCACCCCCCCCAAGCGACACACACACACACAGACACACGCACACGCACACACCCGAGAGACACACACACACACCCCCCCGGGACACACACAGCCCGTCAGGAACTGCTGGTTCTCCGCTGGGCTGTGCACCCCCTCCGCCCAGTGACCCCCCCCAGCACAAGCCCCTGGCTTCCCTGCCAAGCGCAGGGCCGAGCCGCAGGCCTGGCAAGGACACTTTGTTTCCTCCTGCGGGCGCAGACCCGGCCTGGCTCCCGCGCTCGGCAGCGGGACAGATGCTGAGTCAGCGCCCGGCAGAGCAGCCAGGGAGTCCAGTGGCTGGTGCAGAGGAGGCGTCGCCCTGCCCGGCAGCGCCATGGAAAAGCACCAAGCCAGCCGGAACTTGGCCAGCCCCAGCCGGAGTCTAGTCCCAGCAGAACCAAACCCCAGCGCCTCGGCCCCCACCCCTCCCGCGGCCCAGGGGAAGGCGCCAACGCGGCCCTCGGGAGCAGAGACCTTGCCTGCCCGGATCCCTCAACGTCCATTGCGCCCGGGGCCAGGCCCGGAGAGCTTGGAGGAGAACGTCTCTCAGCACCGATAAGCCACCCTCCCACCTCCAGGAAGGCACAGCCTGGTGGCTAATAGCCAAGGGTACGTCTACACTGCAGCGCTAATTCGAACTAAGCTAATTCGAACTAACGGATCCAGACTAAAAAACTAGCTTGTCCACACAGAGTGGACCCTGAATCGGGGTTAAGGATGGCCGGAAGCGGAGCCGGCAGGGCATCAGAGGAGGACTTAGAGCAGGGGTGTCCAAACTTTTTTCAAAGAGGGCCAAATTTGATGAAGTGAACATGCGTGAGGGCCGACCATTTTGCCTGACATTCTTTGAACCATTAAAATTAAATGCAAATTAACTATTTTATGCAAAGTTTATTGCAAACGGCATACTTTTCATTTCGTCACACGGATGACAAATCTAAACAGGTGTTAAATCACTCTGCCTTTCATATCTGAAGGCCAGATGAAAAAAAAAAATCCAGGAAGCTGAAATATATGTCAGGAACATTGTAAAGTACATTACATATTATTGGTAATAAAGGTTGTCTGTCAACTTTTAAGTTCTAAAAATATGAACAGGAACATAACACCAAGTATACATGTTGTGTCCAAATATATTTATAACTGATTTAGACCAACTGACATTAACTGAGATTTTACAATGTATTCATCTCAATACATATGGATTTGTTGGGGGCCATAAAAGATAGATATTGCCAGATTACCTGGGGGGGCCGTATTAAACCGGAACACGGGCCGCAATTGGCCCGCGGGCCGGACTTTGGACATGCCTGACTTAGAGCGTGGAGATGCTGTCTCAGGCTAGCCGAGGGCTGTGCTTAAAGGGACCCGACCCCCACCCCGGACAGACAGTTCTCAGGGGTGCCCCGCTTGCAAAGCAGTCCTGGCTTGGAGTGCCCGGAGTACCCACACTGGACACATCACAGCACTCGGCCATCAGCCCGGCTGCACTTGCCGCAGGCTGCCATCTGGGGAGAGGGTGCAATTGGGGGGCTGCAGGAGAGCTTCCACCCCCAGAAGCCTGCAGAGCCAGCCCAGACCTCCCCATTGGGAGCTCGTACCCCATTCCTCCCTCACCTCTTTTCACTTACCCCTCCCTAGCCCCCCTTCCTGATGTACAAAATAAAGGACAGTTGTGTTCAAAAATAGAATCTCTCTTTATTGAACAAAACTGGGGGAGACTGGGAAAAGGAGGTGGGAGAGGGGAAGAGAGAGGCTGGGAGAGGGGAGGGCAACTACAATGATGAGGGGTTTGGAACAGGTCCCATATAGAATCATAGAATCATAGAATAATAGGACTGGAAGGGACCTCAAGAGGCCATCGAGTCCAGCCCCCCGCCCTCAAGGCAGGACCAAGCTCCACCTACACCATCCCTGACAGATGTCTATCTAACCTGTTCTTAAATATCTCCAGAGAGGGAGATTCCACCACCTCCCTTGGCAATTTATTCCAATATTTGACCACCCTGACAGTTAGGAATTTTTTCCTAATGTCCAATCTAAACCTCCCCTGCTGCACTTTAAGCCCATTACTCCTTGTCCTGTCCTCAGAAACCAAGAGGAACAAATTTTCTCCTTCCTCCTTGTGACACCCTTTTAGATATTTGAAAACCGCTATCATGTCCCCCCTTAATCTTCTTTTTTCCAAACTAAACAAGCCCAGTTCATGAAGCCTGGCTTCATAGGTCATGTTCTCTAGACCTTTAATCATTCTTGTCGCTCTTCTCTGTACCCTTTCCAATTTCTCCACATCTTTCTTGAAATGTGGCGCCCAGAACTGGACACAGTTCTCCAGCTGAGGCCTAACTAGTGCAGAGTAGAGCGGCAGAATGACTTCACGAGTTTTGCTTACAACACACCTGTTGATACAACCTAGAATCATATTTGCTTTTTTGGCAACAGCATCACACTGTTGACTCATATTCAACTTGTGGTCCACTATGACCCCTAGATCCCTTTCCGCCATGCTCCTTCCTAGACAGTCGCCTCCCATCTTGTATGTATGGAACTGATTGTTCCTTCCTCAGTGGAGCACTTTGCATTTCTCTTTATTAAACCTCATCCTGTTTACCTCTGACCATTTCTCTAACTTGCTAAGGTCATTCTGAATTATGTCCCTATCCTCCAAAGAAGTCGCAACCCCACCCAGTTTGGTATCATCCGCAAACTTAATAAGCGTACTCTCTATCCCAATATCTACATCATTGATGAAGATATTGAACAGTACGGGTCCCAAAACAGACCCTTGAGGAACTCCACTTGCTATCCCTTTCCAGCAGGATTTAGAACCGTTAACAACAACTCTCTGACTACGGTTATCCAGCCAATTATGCACCCACCTTATCGTGGCCCTATCTAAGTTATATTTGCCTAGTTTATCAATAAGAATATCATGCGAGACCGTATCAAATGCCTTACTAAAGTCTAGGTATATGACATCCACCGCTTCTCCCTTATCCACAAGGCTCGTTATCCTATCAAAGAAAGCTATCAGATTAGTTTGGCATGACTTGTTCTTCACAAACCCATGCTGGCTATTCCCTATCACTTTATTACCTTCCAAGTGTTTGCATAGGATTTCCTTAATTACCTGCTCCATTATCTTCCCTGGGACAGACGTTAAACTGACCGGTCTGTAGTTTCCTGGGTTGTTCTTATTCCCCTTTTTATAGATGGGCACAATATTTGCCCTTTTCCAGTCTTCTGGAATCTCCCCTGTCTGCCATGATTTTTCAAAGATCATAGCTAAAGGCTCAGATACCTCCTCTATCAGCTCCTTGAGTATCCTGGGATGCATTTCATCAGGACCTGGTGACTTGCTGACATCTAACTTTCCTAAGTGATTTTTAACTTGTTCTTTGTGTATCCTATCTTCTAAACTTACCCTCTCTCTGCTTGTATTCACCACGTTAGGCACACCTCCAGACTTCTCGGTGAAGACCGAAACAAAGAAGTCATTGAGCATCTCCGCCATTTCCAAGTTTCCTGTTACTGCTTCTCCCTCCTCACTAAGCAGTGGGCCTACCCTGTCCTTGGTCTTCCTCTTGCTTCTAATGTATTTATAAAAAGTCTTCTTGTTTCCCTTTATGCCTGTAGCTAGTTTGATCTCATTTTGTGCCTTTGCCTTTCTAATCTTGCCCCTGCATTCCCGTGTTGCTTGCCTATATTCATCCTTTGTTAGTTGTCCTAGTTTCCATTTTTTATATGACTCCTTTTTTATTTTGAGATCATACAAGATCTCCTTGTTAAGCCAAGCTGGTCTTTTGCCATATTTTCTGTCTTTCCTACACAGCGGAATTGTTTGCTTTTGGGCCCTTAACAACGTCCCTTTGAAATACTTCCAACTCTCCTCAGTTGTTTTTCCCTTCAGTCTTGCTTCCCATGGGACCTTACCTACAAGTTCTCTGAGCTTATCAAAATCTGCCTTCCTGAAATCCATTACCTCAATTGTGCTGGTCTCCCTTCTACCTTTCCTTAAGATCATGAACTCTATTATTTCGTGATCACTGTCCCCTATACTGTCTTCCACTTTCAAGTTCTCAACTAGTTCCTCCCTATTTGTTAAAATCAAATCCAGAACAGCTTCTCCTCTGGTAGCTTTTTCAACCTTCTGAAACAGAAAGTTGTCTCCAATGTAGTCCAGAAACTTATTGGATAGCCTGTGCCTCGCTGTGTTAGTTTCCCAACATATATCTGGATAGTTGAAGTCCCCCATCACCACCAAATCTTGGGCTTTGGATAGTTTTGTTAATTGTTTAAAAAAGGCCTCATCCACCTCTTCCACCTGGCTAGGTGGCCTGTAGTAGACTCCTAGTATGACATCACCCTTACTTTTACCCCTTTTAGCCTAACCCAGAGACTCTCTACACAGCTATCTCCTACGTTCGTCTCCACTTCAGTCCAAGTGTGTACATTTTTAATATACAAGGCAACCCCTCCTCCCTTTTTTCCCTGTCTGTCCTTCCTGAGCAAGCCGTACCCTTCCATACCAACATTCCAATCATGCGTCCCATCCCACCAGGTTTCTGTAATACCAATGATATCATAGTTGTATTTATTGGTTAGCAATTCCAGTTCTTCCTGCTTATTACCCATACTTCTCGCATTTGTATATAGGCATCTAAGATACTGATTTGACCTTGCCTCCCTGTTGTGCCCTGACCCTCCTTTCTCCTTCCCATTATAGGCCGTAGTCCCCCCCATTTCCAACCCATCTCCCAGTCCCGCACATTCAGCACTTACCTGTGGGCTTTGCTCACCTGCCCCCGTCGAACCTAGTTTAAAACCCTCCTCACAAGGTTAGCCAGTCTGTGTCCAAACAAGGCCTTCCTGCTCCTGGAAAGGTGAACTCCATCTCCGCCAAGCAGTCCTTCCTGGAAGAGCACCCCGTGATCAAGGAAGCCGAAGCCCTCCTGGCGACACCTTCCTCGCAGCCAGGCATTCACCTCCAGGATGCACCTCTCTGTGCCCGGGCCCCTACCTTTGACAGGAAGGATAGAAGAGAATACCACCTGCACCCCGAACTCCTTCACCCGTACTCCCAAAGCCCTGTAGTCACGCTTGATCCACTCAGTGTCACACCTGGCAGTATCATTTGTGCCCACGTGGATGAGTAGCATGGGGTAGTAGTCAGAGGGCCGGATAATCCTCGACAATGCCTCCGTAACATCTCGGATACGGGCCCCTGGCAGACAGCATACCTCTCGAGATGAGCTGTCAGGGCGACAGATGGGTGCCTCCGTTCCCCTCAGAAGAGAGTCTCCAACCACCACTACCCTACGTTTCCTCCTCGCAGTGGTGGCAGGAGACTGCTCAACCTTGGTGGTGCAAGGCCTGGTCTCCTCCACTGTGGGGGGTGACTCCTTGTCTCCTGCAGAAAGTAAAGTGTAACGGTTATGTAACACAGTGGGAGGGTTAGGAGCAGGGGTGGAACACTGCCCGCTGCCGGAAGAAACCAGCTGCCAGTGCTCACCCTGCACCACCGCCTCCTCCATACGTGGCTGGTCAATAGTCCCACATCCTAGGACAGTGACCTCCGTGGACTCCACAGGAATACTGTCCAGGAATTCCTCATGGCCTCGAATGCTCCTCAGCCTGGCCACCTCCTCCTGTAGCTCTCCCACCTGCTGCCTGAGAGATTCCACCAGCAGGCACCTTTCACAATGGTTGTCTCCCCCAGCCTGGAGATCACTCAGTGGGAATTGCAAGCCACAAATACAGCAAGACCACACCAGGACCTGGGTAGAGGCATCCATGCTCAGGTTCTCTGTCTGGATACAGGCACAGGTGGAGGAGACAGGAGAAGTACTGGCACAAGCGCTTCGGGTCTTCATCACCATCAGTCACTCCCTCTGCTCAACTCCCTCTTCAACTCCCCTGGTCGCACTGCTCTGGCTTTTTAAAGCCTGCTTGCCTAGGTCAGGCCTGCCCCCTTCTGAGTCACACAGGGGAAGGCTGAGCCTGAGGCTAATCAGAGGCAATCAAGGGAACAATGGCAGGCTCTCAGTCCCAACTGCCACAGAGGGACTGAGAGGCTAAAGAGACTGGGCTAAAGAGAGGCTAAAGAGACTGGGACTTTTCAGCTTAGAAAAGAGGAAACGGAAGGGGGACAGGATAGAGGTTTATAAAAGCATGAGTGGGGTGGAGAGGGTGCATACAGAAAAGTTCTCCATTAGTTCCCATAATAGAAGGACTAGAGGACACCAAAGGAAAGGAATGGGTAGCAGGCTTCAAACTAGTAACAGAAAGTTGTTCTTCACAAAGCAAAGAGTCAACCTGTGGAACTCCTTGCTGCAGGAGGCTGTGAAGGCTAGAACTAGAACAGAGTTTGAAGGGAAGTGAGATCAAGTCATGGAGGCTGGGTCCATGGAGTGGTATTAGCCAGGGGGTAGGCGTGGTGTCCCTGCCCAAAGTTTGTGGAAGGCTGGAGAGGGATGGCACGAGACAAATGGCTTGGTCACTGTCTTCGGTCCATCCCCTCCAGGGTCTCTAGGGTTGGCCGCTGTCGGCAGACAGGCTACTGGGCTAGATGGACCTTTGGTCTAACCCAGGACGGCCATTGTAAGCTCAGGGCTCAGGGTCGGGGGTCTCATTGGACCCCCTTGATTCTCTTGCACACCTGCTCCTGGGTGGCCAGGCTGGCAGCTCTCCTGCCCTAGACGGCCACTTTCCTGTGCCTAGTGTGGAGGTCATGGACGAGGTCCACGATGTCCGCACTAGCCCAGGCGGGTGCCTGCCTCTTGTGGTCCTGGGCAAGCTCCCGGGAGCCGCCAGCCTGGTCCTGGGAAGAGGTGGAGGGCTGGGGGGCATCGGGTGGGTGGCTCGATCCGTGCCAGGTGCAGGGTCTGCTGGCTGGGTGCTGGCAGGCTTGCACCTGGCATGGGCACCGTAGCCAGCCCATGACCCTTTAAGGGGTCCGGGGCCGGGAGGGGGGCATAGAGTTTCCCTGGTGTTGGCCAGAGTGGCCACCAGGGAAAGCTGGGAAGGGCTAGCCTCCCACTAGTTCGAATTAAGGGGCTGCACACCCTTTAATTCGAACTAGTAAGTTCGAACTAGGCTTAGTCCTCGTGGAATGAGGTTTTCCTAGTTCGAACTAAGCGCTCCGCTAGTTCCAATTAAGTTTGAGCTAGCGGAGCGCTAGTGTAGCGCCTATGAGAGTTAATTCGAACGAACGTCCGTTAGTGGGAATTAACTTTGTAGTGTAGACAGACCCCAAGGGAGCAGCTTGAGCCCAGAGGCGGCAGGTCTTCTCCCCACTCCAAAGCCTGCTCTCGGCCACCAGGACCGCCCGGGCTGGCCTGCGGGCCACCGAAGCCGCCGGCTCCTTTGTGCGCCCTGCTGAGGGGCTGGCTCCACAGGCCGCTTGTAGGTCTCCGCTTCCTCGTGTGGCATTAACCCTTCACTGCCAGCCTGAGCCTGACTCCTCCCCACGAGCCGGGGTGCTTGCTGCCTAGCAGCAGGCCAGGCTGAAGCCCACACGGTGCAGGCCCTGCACAGCCGGCCCACTCCTGGATGGAGCAGGGAGGGACAGGAAGGCTGGTCGAGTGCAGCCTTGGGAGCCGAAAGCGGGACAGCTGGACCCACACAGAGATCTAACCTCAGCGGGGCTCCATTCACCCGGGCAGCTTCCAAAACTCGCCCTTGTCATAGAATCAGAGTCAAAGGATTGGAGGGGACCCCAGGTCACGTGTCCAGGCCCTGCCCTCACGGCAGGACCAGGCACCATCTAGAGCATCCCTGACGGGTCTGTCCAACCTGCTCTGAAATATCCCCAGAGACGGGGATTCCTCAGCCTCCCTGGGCAACTTCTTCCAGGGTCTGACCACCCGGACAGGCAGGAACTTTCCCTAATGTCCAACCTCAACCTCCCTTGCTGCAGTTTAAGCCCGTTGCTTCTTGCCCTGTCCTCAGGCACCCAGGAGAATACTCATCCTGGCCAATAGCCATTGATGGACCTAACGTCCACGAATCTCTCTCACTCTTTTTTGAACCCTGTTACAGTCCCGGTCTTCACCACATCCTCAGGCAAGGAGTTCCACAGGTTGACTGTGCTCTTTAAACCTGCTACCTACTAATTTCATTTGGTGACCCCTAGTTCCTAGGTGATGGGACGAAGTAAATCACTTTTCCTTATTCACTGTTTCCACACCAGTGATGATTTTATAGACTCGAGCATATCCCCCCTTGGTCTCCTCTTTGCTAAGGTGAAAAGTCCCCGGCTTTTTAATCTCTCTTCATCTGGGACCTGTTTCAAACCCCTAGTCATTTTTGTTGCCCTTTTCAGACCCCCAGACCTCGTTCTGCCGTACTCCTCCCTAGACAGGCGCTGCCCGTTCTGTGTGCGCGACACGGATTGTTCCTTCCTAAGTGGGGCACTTTGCATTTCTCCTTATTCAGCTTCATCCTATTGACCTCAGACCATTTCTCCAGTTTGTCCAGATCAGTTTGAATTCTGACCCTCCCTCCAAAGCACTCGCCACCCCTCCCGGCTTGGGATCCTCCGCAGACTTCAGTTATGCACCCACCTTCTATCAGTTCCATCTGGGTCGTGTTTCCCGAGCCATGAGCGAGCTCTCCGGTTGGCTTGGTGCAACCTGCTCTTGACACACCCATGCTGGCTGCTACTTCTCTCCGTGCTCCCACGGGAATGGATGTTTGCAAACCGCTCGCCTACGCACTGGCTCCATCGGTGTGGGCGCAGGGGAGCTGACTTGCCTGGGTTGTTCTCGTGTCCCTAGATCTGCCCTTTTCCAGCCTTCTGGAATCTCTCCCACTGGCCGTGACGGTTCCATGCCGATGGATACTCACGGGGGCAGGGCTCAGAGGCCCACACAGCCAGCTCGGCCGTGCCCATGCGCTGCCCCCAGGCCGCCCCTGCTTCCTGCTCGGGCACATCCGCCCTGCCAATGCTTCTGGGTAGGGGCACTAGCTCGGGGTGGCGGCTCACAAGCCACCCAGGCTTACACTTGTGCAAGACAAATTCCGTCCCCACGACCGACCTCGGCACGGAGCCCGTTTCACTGCAGCCCGGCTTGCCTAAGCCGCCGGCTAGCAAGAGCCGCGAGGGCCCCTGCGATTCCTGATGAGCTGCAGCCGCCTCCCCCGGGCCCAGCTTTTAACAGTCGGGGGTGCTGAAGAAACCGCCCCGGCAGCATTTACGTTCCAAAAGGGGAACTAGGTGACCCCCAAGGCCACGACTCTCGGGGGACCTTGGGGGAGGGGTACAATGGGGAGAGGGCAGGAGCAGGCTCTGGGGGACAGGGATGGACACCCCCAGGCTGTGGGGGCTCCCAGGCCAGACTGTGAAAGTGCCTGGCCGTAGGTGGCGCGTGGCCCGTGGCCCGTGGCCTGTGAGTTGGAGACCCCTGGTGCAGGGAGCGTGAATTAGGTCATGTTATCCCCCCGCTCGTCACACAAAAGCCGGGTTTGGCCAGTGACACTGATGGGAAATGCCAGGCGCACGGCCAGCCTTTCTTCCCCGAGCCACGCCCCCACCTCCTCAGCGAGGTGCTCGCGACACGGGAGACCAGGCAGAAACCTCTGGGCAGAGGGAGAGCCCCACGGTCCAGCGTACTGCAGCAGAGCTGGATTCCTTCCCCCGGAGGCTCTGACGTACCCAAGTGACGGTCGCTGCTTCCAGCCGTCTCCTCTCCGAGAGATCAGGGCTCGCTCAGGCGCGAGCCCCCTGCCTCGGAATGAAACGCCCTGTTGTGGGACACAAACTCCCTGGCTGGCACCAGACGGTGCCTTGGGGCAGTTTCAGAACCCTGTTGACTGCAGCTGCCCTCCAGGGATTGAGCTCAGCCAGCGGGTCAGACTCCGGAGGCTGGTCACGTTGGATCAGATGCAGTCGGGGCTGCGCAGGCTGGGAGAGGGCAAAGACACAGGCAGCGCCTTGCCGTGAGCAGCCCGTGCGAATGAGAATGGCCCGACGCCCTGCCATGAGCAGCCCGTGTGAATGAGAACGGCCCCGTGCCCTGCCGTGAGCAGCCCGTGTGAATGAGAACAGCCCCATGCCCTGCCGTGAGCAGCCCGTGCTAATGAGAATGGCCCCAAGCTCTGCCGTGAGCAGCCCATGCGAATGAGAACGGCCCCATGCCCTGCCGTGAGCAGCCCGTGCTAATGAGAACGGCTCCGAGCCCTGCCGTGAGCAGCCCGTGCGAATGAGAACGGCCCCGAGCCCTGTCGTGAGCAGCCCGTGCGAATGAGAACGGCTCCGAGCCCTGCCCTGAGCAGCCTGTGTGAATGAGAATGGCATGGAGCTCTGCCATGAGCAGCCCGTGTGAATGAGAATGGCCCCGAGCCCTGCCCTGAGCAGCTTGTGCGAATGAGAATGGCATGGAGCTCTGCCATGAGCAGCCCGTGTGAATGAGAATGGCCCGGAGCTCTGCCGTGAGCAGCCCGTGCGAATGAGAACGGCCCGGAGCTCTGCCGTGAGCAGCCCGTGCGTATGAGAACGGCCCCAAGCTCTGCCGTGAGCAGCCCGTGCGAATGAGAACGGCCCCAAGCTCTGCCATGAGCAGCCCGTGTGAATGAGAACGGCCCCAAGCTCTGCCGTGAGCAGCCCGTGCGAATGAGAATGGCCCGGAACTCTGCCGTGAGCAGCCCGTGCGAATGAGAACGGCCCCAAGCTCTGCCGTGAGCAGCCCGTGCGAATGAGAACGGCCCGGAGCTCTGCCGTGAGCAGCCCGTGCGAATGAGAACGGCCCCGAACTCTGCCGTGAGCAGCCCGTGCGAATGAGAATGGCCCGGAACTCTGCCGTGAGCAGCCCGTGCGAATGAGAACGGCCCCGAGCCCTGTCGTGAGCAGCCCATGCGAATGAGAACGGCCCGGAGCCCTGTCGTGAGCAGCCCGTACGAGTGAGAACGGCCCCGAGACCTGTCGTGAGCAGCCCATGCGAATGAGAACGGCTCCGAGCCCTGCCGTGAGCAGCCCATGCGAATGAGAACGGCCCGGAGCTCTGCCGTGAGCAGCCCGTGCGAATGAGAACGGCCCGGAGCTCTGCCGTGACCAGCCCGTGCGAATGAGAACGGCCCCGAGCTCTGCCATGAGCAGCCCGTGTGAATGAGAATGGCCCCAAGCCATATCGTGAGCAGCCTGTGCGAATGAGAAAGGCCCCAAGCCCTGTCGTGAGCAGCCAGTACGAGTGAGAACGGCCCCGAGCCCTGTCGTGAGCAGCCCGTGCGAATGAAAACGGCCCCGAGCCCTGTCGTGAACAGTCCGTGCAAATGAGAACGGCCCGGAGCTCTGCTGTGAGCAGCCCGTGTGAATGAGAATGGCCCCGAGCCATATCGTGAGCAGCCTGTGCGAATGAGAACAGCCCCAAGCTCTGCCGTGAGCAGCCCGTGCGAATGAGAACGGCACGGAGCTCTGCCGTGAGCAGCCCGTGCGAATGAGAATGGCCCAGAACTCTGCCGTGAGCAGCCCATGCAAATGAGAACAGCCCCGAGCTCTGTCGTGAGCAGCCCGTGTGAATGAGAATGGCCCGGAGCTCTGCCGTGAGCAGCCCGTGCGAATGAGAATGGCCCAGAACTCTGCCGTGAGCAGCCCATGCAAATGAGAACAGCCCCGAGCTCTGTCGTGAGCAGCCCGTGCGAATGAGAATGGCCCGGAGCTCTGCCGTGAGCAGCCCGTGCGAATGAGAACGGCCCCGAGCCCTGTCGTGAGCAGCCCGTGCGAATGAGAACGGCTCCGAGCCCTGCCCTGAGAAGCCCATGCGAATGAGAATGGCATGGAGCTCTGCCATGAGCAGCCCGTGCAAATGAGAACGGCCCCAAGCCCTGCCATGAGCAGCCCGTGCGAATGAGAACGGCTCCGAGCCCTGTCGTGAGCAGCCCGTACGAGTGAGAACGGCCCCGAGCCCTGTCGTGAGCAGCCCGTACGAGTGAGAAAGGCCCCGAGCCCTGTCGTGAGCAGCCCGTGCGAATGAGAACGGCCCCGAGCCCTGTCGTGAGCAGCCCGTACGAGTGAGAAAGGCCCCAAGCCCTGTCGTGAGCAGCCCGTACGAGTGAGAACGGCCCCGAGCCCTGTCGTGAGCAGCCCGTACGAGTGAGAAAGGCCCCGAGCCCTGTCGTGAGCAGCCCGTACGAGTGAGAACAGCACGGAGCTCTGCCGTGAGCAGCCCGTACGAGTGAGAAAGGCCCCGAGCCCTGTTGTGAGCAGCCCGTACGAGTGAGAACGGCCCCGAGCCCTGCCGTGAGCAGCCCGTACGAGTGAGAAAGGCCCCGAGCCCTGTCGTGAGCAGCCCGTACGAGTGAGAAAGGCCCCGAGCCCTGTCGTGAGCAGCCCGTACGAGTGAGAAAGGCCCCGAGCCCTGTCGTGAACAGCCCGTACGAGTGAGAAAGGCCCCGAGCCCTGTCGTGAGCAGCCCGTACGAGTGAGAAAGGCCCTGAGCCCTGTCGTGAGCAGCCCGTACGAGTGAGAAAGGCCCCGAGCCCTGTCGTGAGCAGCCCGTACGAGTGAGAAAGGCCCCGAGCCCTGTCGTGAGCAGCCCGTACGAGTGAGAAAGGCCCCGAGCCCTGTCGTGAGCAGCCCGTACGAGTGAGAAAGGCCCCGAGCCCTGTCGTGAGCAGCCCGTACGAGTGAGAAAGGCCCCGAGCCCTGTCGTGAACAGCCCGTACGAGTGAGAAAGGCCCCGAGCCCTGTCGTGAGCAGCCCGTACGAGTGAGAAAGGCCCCGAGCCCTGTCGTGAGCAGCCCGTACGAGTGAGAAAGGCCCCGAGCCCTGTCGTGAGCAGCCCGTACGAGTGAGAAAGGCCCCGAGCCCTGTCGTGAGCAGCCCGTACGAGTGAGAAAGGCCCCGAGCCCTGTCGTGAGCAGCCCGTACGAGTGAGAAAGGCCCCGAGCCCTGTCGTGAGCAGCCCGTACGAGTGAGAAAGGCCCCGAGCTCTGTCGTGAGCAGCCCGTACGAGTGAGAAAGGCCCCGAGCCCTGTCGTGAGCAGCCCGTACGAGTGAGAAAGGCCCCGAGCCCTGTCGTGAGCAGCCCGTACGAGTGAGAAAGGCCCCGAGCCCTGTCGTGAACAGCCCGTACGAGTGAGAAAGGCCCCGAGCCCTGTCGTGAGCAGCCCGTACGAGTGAGAAAGGCCCCGAGCCCTGTTGTGAGCAGCCCGTACGAGTGAGAACGGCCCCGAGCCCTGTCGTGAGCAGCCCGTACGAGTGAGAAAGGCCCCGAGCCCTGTCGTGAGCAGCCCGTACGAGTGAGAAAGGCCCCAAGCCCTGTCGTGAGCAGCCCGTACGAGTGAGAAAGGCCCCGAGCCCTGTCGTGAGCAGCCCGTACGAGTGAGAACGGCCCCGAGCCCTGTCGTGAGCAGCCCGTACAAGTGAGTACGGCTCCGAGCCCTGTCGTGAGCAGCCCGTACGAGTGAGAAAGGCCCCGAGCCCTGTCGTGAGCAGCCGGTACGAGTGAGAACGGCCCCGAGCCCTGTCGTGAGCAGCCCGTACGAGTGAGAACGGCCCCAAGCCCTGTCGTGAGCAGCCCGTACGAGTGAGAAAGGCCCCGAGCCCTGTCGTGAGCAGCCCGTACGAGTGAGAACGGCCCCGAGCCCTGTCGTGAGCAGCCCGTACAAGTGAGTACGGCTCCGAGCCCTGTCGTGAGCAGCCCGTACGAGTGAGAAAGGCCCCGAGCCCTGTCGTGAGCAGCCCGTACGAGTGAGAAAGGCCCCGAGCCCTGTCGTGAGCAGCCCGTACGAGTGAGAAAGGCCCCGAGCCCTGTCGTGAGCAGCCCGTACGAGTGAGAACAGCACGGAGCCCTGTCGTGAGCAGCCCGTACGAGTGAGAAAGGCCCCAAGCCCTGTCGTGAGCAGCCCGTACGAGTGAGAACAGCACGGAGCCCTGTCGTGAGCAGCCCGTACGAGTGAGAAAGGCCCCAAGCCCTGTCGTGAGCAGCCCGTACGAGTGAGAACGGCCCCAAGCCCTGTCGTGAGCAGCCCGTACGAGTGAGAAAGGCCCCAAGCCCTGTCGTGAGCAGCCCGTACGAGTGAGAAAGGCCCCGAGCCCTGTCGTGAGCAGCCCGTACGAGTGAGAAAGGCCCCGAGCCCTGTCGTGAGCAGCCCGTACGAGTGAGAAAGGCCCCAAGCCCTGTCGTGAGCAGCCCGTACGAGTGAGAAAGGCCCCGAGCCCTGTCGTGAGCAGCCCGTACGAGTGAGAAAGGCCCCGAGCCCTGTCGTGAGCAGCCCGTACGAGTGAGAACAGCACGGAGCCCTGTCGTGAGCAGCCCGTACGAGTGAGAAAGGCCCCAAGCCCTGTCGTGAGCAGCCCGTACGAGTGAGAACAGCACGGAGCCCTGTCGTGAGCAGCCCGTACGAGTGAGAAAGGCCCCAAGCCCTGTCGTGAGCAGCCCGTACGAGTGAGAACGGCCCCAAGCCCTGTCGTGAGCAGCCCGTACGAGTGAGAAAGGCCCCGAGCCCTGTCGTGAGCAGCCCGTACGAGTGAGAAAGGCCCCGAGCCCTGTCGTGAGCAGCCCGTACGAGTGAGAAAGGCCCCAAGCCCTGTCGTGAGCAGCCCGTACGAGTGAGAAAGGCCCCGAGCCCTGTCGTGAGCAGCCCGTACGAGTGAGAAAGGCCCCGAGCCCTGTCGTGAGCAGCCCGTACGAGTGAGAACGGCCCCGAGCCCTGTTGTGAGCAGCCCGTACGAGTGAGAAAGGCCCCAAGCCCTGTCGTGAGCAGCCCGTACGAGTGAGAACGGCCCCAAGCCCTGTCGTGAGCAGCCCGTACGAGTGAGAAAGGCCCCAAGCCCTGTCGTGAGCAGCCCGTACGAGTGAGAAAGGCCCCGAGCCCTGTCGTGAGCAGCCCGTACGAGTGAGAAAGGCCCCGAGCCCTGTCGTGAGCAGCCCGTACGAGTGAGAAAGGCCCCACGCCCTGTCGTGAGCAGCCCGTACGAGTGAGAAAGGCCCCGAGCCCTGTCGTGAGCAGCCCGTACGAGTGAGAAAGGCCCCGAGCCCTGTCGTGAGCAGCCCGTACGAGTGAGAACGGCCCCGAGCCCTGTCGTGAGCAGCCCGTACGAGTGAGAAAGGCCCCGAGCCCTGTCGTGAGCAGCCCGTACGAGTGAGAAAGGCCCCGAGCCCTGTCGTGAGCAGCCCGTACGAGTGAGAAAGGCCCCGAGACCTGTCGTGAGCAGCCCGTACGAGTGAGAAAGGCCCCGAGCCCTGTCGTGAGCAGCCCGTACGAGTGAGAACGGCACGGAGCCCTGTCGTGAGCAGCCCGTACGAGTGAGAACGGCCCCGAGCCCTGTCGTGAGCAGCCCGTACGAGTGAGAAAGGCCCCGAGCCCTGTCGTGAGCAGCCCGTACGAGTGAGAACGGCCCCGAGCCCTGTCGTGAGCAGCCCGTACGAGTGAGAAAGGCCCCGAGCCCTGTCGTGAGCAGCCCGTACGAGTGAGAAAGGCCCCGAGCCCTGTCGTGAGCAGCCCGTACGAGTGAGAAAGGCCCCGAGACCTGTCGTGAGCAGCCCGTACGAGTGAGAAAGGCCCCGAGCCCTGTCGTGAGCAGCCCGTACGAGTGAGAACGGCACGGAGCCCTGTCGTGAGCAGCCCGTACGAGTGAGAACGGCCCCGAGCCCTGTCGTGAGCAGCCCGTACGAGTGAGAAAGGCCCCGAGCCCTGTCGTGAGCAGCCCGTACGAGTGAGAAAGGCCCCGAGACCTGTCGTGAGCAGCCCGTACGAGTGAGAAAGGCCCCGAGCCCTGTCGTGAGCAGCCCGTACGAGTGAGAACGGCCCCGAGCCCTGTCGTGAGCAGCCCGTACGAGTGAGAAAGGCCCCAAGCCCTGTCGTGAGCAGCCCGTACGAGTGAGAACGGCTCCGAGCCCTGTCGTGAGCAGCCCGTACGAGTGAGAAAGGCCCCGAGCCCTGTCGTGAGCAGCCCGTACGAGTGAGAAAGGCCCCGAGCCCTGTCGTGAGCAGCCCGTACGAGTGAGAAAGGCCCCGAGCCCTGTCGTGAGCAGCCCGTACGAGTGAGAACGGCACGGAGCCCTGTCGTGAGCAGCCCGTACGAGTGAGAACGGCCCCGAGCCCTGTCGTGAGCAGCCCGTACGAGTGAGAAAGGCCCCAAGCCCTGTCGTGAGCAGCCCGTACGAGTGAGAACGGCTCCGAGCCCTGTCGTGAGCAGCCCGTACGAGTGAGAAAGGCCCCGAGCCCTGTCGTGAGCAGCCCGTACGAGTGAGAAAGGCCCCGAGCCCTGTCGTGAGCAGCCCGTACGAGTGAGAACGGCACGGAGCCCTGTCGTGAGCAGCCCGTACGAGTGAGAACGGCACGGAGCCCTCTGGCTTCCCGCGTTGTGCTCAGACGTGGCATTGGGGCCTGGGGAAAGAGACTCAGACCAGAAGCTGCTCAAGGTTCCAGCCACGTGCGCCCACTAGCTCTCCTGGCCGCTCTGCCCGGCTCAGAAAGGCCTGGGCCGCAGAGGCAGGAGCAGCCCTGCCTCAGGGTATGTCTACACTACCCTCCTAGTTCGAACTAGCGGGGTAGTGTAGACACCCTCAGGGACTACGCAGGCTGAGCCCCGCGGGGCTGGTGGGAGGAGCGTCCCTCCGGCAGCCAGAGGAGGCCCCCGCGCGGGCTCTGACCTGGCCCTCTGGGCAGCAGGCGTCTCCCTTGGGTTCTTCTCCATGGCCTCGTCCTGGCCTCCTGCCTTTGCTCCCGTAGGCTCCTGGCGCCCATCACCCACGCTAAAGGGGCTTTGAATGGGGTGGAGGAGGGGCTGGGAACCGGGATCCATATGTGGCCTTCTCCCAGGCACCCGTTGTGGTGACCCTGTGACGGTGCGTCGAGGAGCCCCGACCCTGCACCCCTGTCCGCAGCCAGGGGGACTCTCGGCCGGCCAGCAGAGGGGAGGGTTACGGTTCTCGGGGACACGGGACAAGGTAGCAGGGTGCACTGAGAGCGGACAGCCTTAGCCCTCCTGGGGGGGTCAAGGGCCCCGGAACCCCCTGTCCTGGCTTTAGTCTGCCCTGCTCATCTTCGTCCCCCAGACCGCCCCATCTCCCAGCCGCCGGTCACTCACCCCCCAGGCAGCCCCCCGTCCCTTCTCCCAGCCGCCGGTCACTCACCCCCCAGGCAGCCCCCCGTCCCTTCTCCCAGCCGCCGGTCACTCACCCCCCAGGCAGCCCCCCCCGTCCCTTCTCCCAGCCTCCGGTCACTCACCCCCCAGGCAGCCCCCCCCGTCCCTTCTCCCAGCCGCCGGTCACTCACCCCCCAGGCAGCCCCCCCCCCCCCCCCCGCCTCCCTCACCCCCCAGGCAGCCCCCCGCCCCATCTCCCAGCCGCCGGTCACTCACCCCCCAGGCAGCCCCCCGCCCCATCTCCCAGCCGCCGGTCACTCACCCCCCAGGCAGCCCCCCCCGTCCCTTCTCCCAGCCTCCGGTCACTCACCCCCCAGGCAGCCCCCCCCCCCGTCCCTTCTCCCAGCCTCCGGTCACTCACCCCCCAGGCAGCCCCCCGTCCCTTCTCCCAGCCTCCGGTCACTCACCCCCCAGGCAGCCCCCCCCGTCCCTTCTCCCAGCCTCCGGTCACTCACCCCCCAGGCAGCCCCCCGCCCCATCTCCCAGCCGCCGGTCACTCACCCCCCAGGCAGCCCCCCGCCCCATCTCCCAGCCTCCGGTCACTCACCCCCCAGGCAGCCCCCCGTCCCTTCTCCCAGCCTCCGGTCACTCACCCCCCAGGCAGCCCCCCCCCCCCCGTCCCTTCTCCCAGCCTCCGGTCACTCACCCCCCAGGCAGCCCCCCCCCCCCCCCCGTCCCTTCTCCCAGCCGCCAGTCACTCACCCTCCAGGCAGCCCCCTCCCGCCCCTTCTCCCAGCCTCCGGTCACTCACCCCCCAGGCAGCCCCCCGCCCCATCTCCCAGCCGCCGGTCACTCACCCCCCAGGCAGCCCCCCAGCCCCCCCCCCGTCCCTTCTCCCAGCCTCCGGTCACTCACCCCCAGGCAGCCCCCCCCCCGTCCCTTCTCCCAGCCTCCGGTCACTCACCCCCAGGCAGCCCCCCATCCCTTCTCCCAGCCGCCGGTCACTCACCCCCCAGGCAGCCCCCCCCCCATCCCTTCTCCCAGCCTCCGGTCACTCACCCCCAGGCAGCCCCCCCCATCCCTTCTCCCAGCCGCCGGTCACTCACCCCCAGGCAGCCCCCCCCCGTCCCTTCTCCCAGCTTCTGGTCACTCACCCCCCAGGCAAACCCCCCCCCGTCCCTTCTCCCAGCCTCCGGTCACTCACCCCCCAGGCAGCCCCCCCCCCCGTCCCTTCTCCCAGCGTCCGGTCACTCACCCCCAGGCAGTCCCCCTCCCGTCCCTTCTCCCAGCCTCCGGTCACTCACCCCCCAGGCAGCCCCCCGTCCCTTCTCCCAGCCTCCGGTCACTCACCCCCAGGCAGCCCCCCCCCCCCGTCCCTTCTCCCAGCCTCCGGTCACTCACCCCCCAGGCAGCCCCCCCCCCCCCGTCCTTTCTCCCAGCCTCCGGTCATAGAATCATAGAATAATAGGACTGGAAGGGACCTCGAGAGGTCATCGAGTCCAGCCCCCCGCCCTCAACGCAGGATCAAGCTCCGTCTACACCATCCCTGACAGATGTCTATCTAACCTGTTCTTAAATATCTCCAGAGAGGGAGATTCCACCACCTCCCTTGGCAATTTATTCCAATATTTGACCACCCTGACAGTAAGGAATTTTTTCCTAATGTCCAATCTAAACCTCCCCTGCTGCACTTTAAGCCCATTACTCCTTGTCCTGTCCTCAGAAACCAAGAGGAACAAATTTTCTCCTTCCTCCTTGTGACACCCTTTTAGATATTTGAAAACCCCTATCATGTCCCCCCTTAATCTTCTTTTTTCCAAACTAAACAAGCCCAGTTCATGAAGCCTGGCTTCATAGGTCATGTTCTCTAGACCTTTAATCATTCTTGTCGCTCTTCTCTGTACCCTTTCCAATTTCTCCACATCTTTCTTGAAATGTGGTGCCCAGAACTGGACACAGTTCTCCAGCTGAGGCCTAACTAGTGCAGAGTAGAGCGGCAGAATGACTTCACGAGTTTTGCTTACAACACACCTGTTGATACAACCTAGAATCATATTTGCTTTTTTTGCAACAGCATCACACTGTTGACTCATATTCAACTTGTGGTCCACTATGACCCCTAGATCCCTTTCCGCCATGCTCCTTCCTAGACAGTCGCTTCCCATCTTGTATGTATGGAACTGATTGTTCCTTCCTAAGTGGAGCACTTTGCATTTCTCTTTATTAAACCTCATCCTGTTTACCTCTGACCATTTCTCTAACTTGCTAAGGTCATTTTGAATTATGTCCCTATCCTCCAAAGAAGTTTCAACCCCACCCAGTTTGGTATCATCTGCAAACTTAATAAGCGTACTCTCTATCCCAATATCTACATCATTGATGAAGATATTGAACAGTACGGGTCCCAAAACAGACCCTTGAGGAACTCCACTTGTTATCCCTTTCCAGCAGGATTTAGCACCGTTAACAACAACTCTCTGACTACGGTTATCCAGCCAATTATGCACCCACCTTATCGTGGCCCTATCTAAGTTATATTTGCCTAGTTTATCAATAAGAATATCATGCGAGACCGTATCAAATGCCTTACTCAAGTCTAGGTATATGACATCCACCGCTTCTCCCTTATCCACAAGGCTCGTTATCCTATCAAAGAAAGCTATCAGATTAGTTTGGCATGACTTGTTCTTCACAAACCCATGCTGGCTATTCCCTATCACTTTATTACCTTCCAAGTGTTTGCATATGATTTCCTTAATTACCTGCTCCATTATCTTCCCTGGGACAGACGTTAAACTGACCGGTCTGTAGTTTCCTGGGTTGTTCTTATTCCCCTTTTTATAGATGGGCACAATATTTGCCCTTTTCCAGTCTTCTGGAATCTCCCCTGTCTGCCATGATTTTTCAAAGATCATAGCTAAAGGCTCAGATACCTCCTCTATCAGCTCCTTGAGTATCCTGGGATGCATTTCATCAGGACCTGGTGACTTGCTGACATCTAACTTTCCTAAGTGACTTTTAACTTGTTCTTTGTGAATCCTATCTTCTAAACTTACCCTCTCTCTGTTTGTATTCACTACGTTAGGCACATCTCCAGACTTCTCGGTGAAGACCGAAACAAAGAAGTCATTGAGCATCTCCGCCATTTCCAAGTTTCCTGTTACTGCTTCTCCCTCCTCACTAAGCAGTGGGCCTACCCTGTCCTTGGTCTTCCTCTTGCTTTTAATGTATTTATAAAAAGTCTTCTTGTTTCCCTTTATGCCTGTAGCTAGTTTGATCTCATTTTGTGCCTTTGCCTTTCTAATCTTGCCCCTGCATTCCCGTGTTGCTTGCCTATATTCATCCTTTGTTAGTTGTCCTAGTTTCCATTTTTTATATGACTCCTTTTTTATTTTGAGATCATGCAAGATCTCCTTGTTAAGCCAAGCTGGTCTTTTGCCATATTTTCTGTCTTTCCTACACAGCGGAATTGTTTGCTTTTGGGCCCTTAACAACGTCCCTTTGAAATACTTCCAACTCTCCTCAGTTGTTTTTCCCTTCAGTCTTGCTTCCCATGGGACCTTACCTACAAGTTCTCTGAGCTTATCAAAATCTGCCTTCCTGAAATCCATTACCTCAATTGTGCTGGTCTCCCTTCTACCTTTCCTTAAGATCATGAACTCTATTATTTCGTGATCACTGTCCCCTATACTGTCTTCCACTTTCAAGTTCTCAACTAGTTCCTCCCTATTTGTTAAAATCAAATCCAGAACAGCTTCTCCTCTGGTAGCTTTTTCAACCTTCTGAAACAGAAAGTTGTCTCCAATGTAGTCCAGAAACTTATTGGATAGCCTGTGCCTCGCTGTGTTAGTTTCCCAACATATATCTGGATAGTTGAAGTCCCCCATCACCACCAAATCTTGGGCTTTGGATAGTTTTGTTAATTGTTTAAAAAAGGCCTCATCCACCTCTTCCATCTGGCTAGGTGGCCTGTAGTAGACTCCTAGCATGATATCACCCTCGTTTTTTACCCCTTTTAGCTTAACCCAGAGACTCTCTACACAGCTATCTCCTACGTTCATCTCCACTTCAGTCCAAGTGTGTACATTTTTAATATACAAGGCAACCCCTCCTCCCTTTTTTCCCTGTCTGTCCTTCCTGAGCAAGCCGTACCCTTCCATACCAACATTCCAATCATGCGTCCCATCCCACCAGGTTTCTGTAATACCAATGATATCATAGTTGTATTTATTGGTTAGCAATTCCAGTTCTTCCTGCTTAGTACCCATACTTCTTGCATTTGTATATAGGCATCTAAGATACTGATTTGACCTTGCCTCCCTGTTGTGCCCTGACCCTCCTTTCTCCTTCCCATTATAGGCCGTAGTCCCCCCCATTTCCAACCCATCTCCCAGTCCCGCACATGCGGTCACTCACCCCCCAGGCAGCCCCTCCCGCCCCTTCTCCCAGCCGCCGGTCACTCACCCCCCCAGGCAGCCCCCCCGTCCCTTCTGCCAGCCTCCGGTCACTCACCCCCCAGGCAGCCCCCCGTCCCTTCTCCCAGCCTCCGGTCAATCACCCCCCAGGCAGCCCCCTCCCGCCCCTTCTCCCAGCCGCCGGTCACTCACCCACCAGGCAGCCCCCCCCCGGTCCCTTCTCCCAGCCTCCGGTCACTCACCCCCAGGCAGCCCCCCGTCCCTTCTCCCAGCCTCCGGTCACTCACCCCCCAGGCAGCCCCCCCCATCCCTTCTCCCAGCCTCCGGTCACTCACCCCCAGGCAGCCCCCCCGTCCCTTCTCCCAGCCTCCGGTCACTCACCCCCCAGGCAGCCCCCCCCATCCCTTCTCCCAGCCTCCGGTCACTCACCCGCCAGGCAGCCCCCCGTCCCTTCTCCCAGCCTCCGGTCACTCACCTGCCAGGCAGCCCCCCCGTCCCTTCTCCCAGCCTCCGGTCACTCACCCCCCAGGCGGCCCCCGTCCCTTCTCCCAGCCGCCGGTCACTCACCCCCCAGGCAGCCCCCCCATCCCTTCTCCCAGCCTCCGGTCACTCCCCCCCCAGGCAGCCCCCCATCCCTTCTCCCAGCCTCCGGTCACTCACCCCCCAGGCAGCCCCCCGTCCCTTCTCCCAGCCTCCGGTCACTCACCCCCCAGGCAGCCCCCCCCCCCGTCCCTTCTCCCAGCCTCCGGTCACTCACCCCCCAGGCAGCCCCCCCCCCCCCCGTCCCTTCTCCCAGCCGCCAGTCACTCACCCTCCAGGCAGCCCCCTCCCGCCCCTTCTCCCAGCCTCCGGTCACTCACCCCCCAGGCAGCCCCCCGCCCCATCTCCCAGCCGCCGGTCACTCACCCCCAGGCAGCCCCCCACGTCCCTTCTCCCAGCCTCCGGTCACTCACCCCCAGGCAGCCCCCCCCCCGTCCCTTCTCCCAGCCTCCGGTCACTCACCCCCAGGCAGCCCCCCATCCCTTCTCCCAGCCGCCGGTCACTCACCCCCCAGGCAGCCCCCCCCCATCCCTTCTCCCAGCCTCCGGTCACTCACCCCCAGGCAGCCCCCCCCATCCCTTCTCCCAGCCGCCGGTCACTCACCCCCAGGCAGCCCCCCCCGTCCCTTCTCCCAGCTTCTGGTCACTCACCCCCCAGGCAAACCCCCCCCCCCGTCCCTTCTCCCAGCCTCCGGTCACTCACCCCCCAGGCAGCCCCCCGTCCCTTCTCCCAGCGTCCGGTCACTCACCCCCAGGCAGTCCCCCTCCCGTCCCTTCTCCCAGCCTCCGGTCACTCACCCCCCAGGCAGCCCCCCCGTCCCTTCTCCCAGCCTCCGGTCACTCACCCCCAGGCAGCCCCCCCCCCCCGTCCCTTCTCCCAGCCTCCGGTCACTCACCCCCCAGGCAGCCCCCCCCCCCCCCGTCCCTTCTCCCAGCCTCCGGTCATAGAATCATAGAATAATAGGACTGGAAGGGACCTCGAGAGGTCATCGAGTCCAGCCCCCCGCCCTCAACGCAGGATCAAGCTCCGTCTACACCATCCCTGACAGATGTCTATCTAACCTGTTCTTAAATATCTCCAGAGAGGGAGATTCCACCACCTCCCTTGGCAATTTATTCCAATATTTGACCACCCTGACAGTAAGGAATTTTTTCCTAATGTCCAATCTAAACCTCCCCTGCTGCACTTTAAGCCCATTACTCCTTGTCCTGTCCTCAGAAACCAAGAGGAACAAATTTTCTCCTTCCTCCTTGTGACACCCTTTTAGATATTTGAAAACCCCTATCATGTCCCCCCTTAATCTTCTTTTTTCCAAACTAAACAAGCCCAGTTCATGAAGCCTGGCTTCATAGGTCATGTTCTCTAGACCTTTAATCATTCTTGTCGCTCTTCTCTGTACCCTTTCCAATTTCTCCACATCTTTCTTGAAATGTGGTGCCCAGAACTGGACACAGTACTCCAGCTGAGGCCTAACTAGTGCAGAGTAGAGCGGCAGAATGACTTCACGAGTTTTGCTTACAACACACCTGTTGATACAACCTAGAATCATATTTGCTTTTTTTGCAACAGCATCACACTGTTGACTCATATTCAACTTGTGGTCCACTATGACCCCTAGATCCCTTTCCGCCACGCTCCTTCCTAGACAGTCGCTTCCCATCTTGTATGTATGGAACTGATTGTTCCTTCCTAAGTGGAGCACTTTGCATTTCTCTTTATTAAACCTCATCCTGTTTACCTCTGACCATTTCTCTAACTTGCTAAGGTCATTTTGAATTATGTCCCTATCCTCCAAAGAAGTTTCAACCCCACCCAGTTTGGTATCATCTGCAAACTTAATAAGCGTACTCTCTATCCCAATATCTACATCATTGATGAAGATATTGAACAGTACGGGTCCCAAAACAGACCCTTGAGGAACTCCACTTGTTATCCCTTTCCAGCAGGATTTAGCACCGTTAACAACAACTCTCTGACTACGGTTATCCAGCCAATTATGCACCCACCTTATCGTGGCCCTATCTAAGTTATATTTGCCTAGTTTATCAATAAGAATATCATGCGAGACCGTATCAAATGCCTTACTCAAGTCTAGGTATATGACATCCACCGCTTCTCCCTTATCCACAAGGCTCGTTATCCTATCAAAGAAAGCTATCAGATTAGTTTGGCATGACTTGTTCTTCACAAACCCATGCTGGCTATTCCCTATCACTTTATTACCTTCCAAGTGTTTGCATATGATTTCCTTAATTACCTGCTCCATTATCTTCCCTGGGACAGACGTTAAACTGACCGGTCTGTAGTTTCCTGGGTTGTTCTTATTCCCCTTTTTATAGATGGGCACAATATTTGCCCTTTTCCAGTCTTCTGGAATCTCCCCTGTCTGCCATGATTTTTCAAAGATCATAGCTAAAGGCTCAGATACCTCCTCTATCAGCTCCTTGAGTATCCTGGGATGCATTTCATCAGGACCTGGTGACTTGCTGACATCTAACTTTCCTAAGTGATTTTTAACTTGTTCTTTGTGTATCCTATCTTCTAAACTTACCCTCTCTCTGTTTGTATTCACTACGTTAGGCACACCTCCAGACTTCTCGGTGAAGACCGAAACAAAGAAGTCATTGAGCATCTCCGCCATTTCCAAGTTTCCTGTTACTGCTTCTCCCTCCTCACTAAGCAGTGGGCCTACCCTGTCCTTGGTCTTCCTCTTGCTTTTAATGTATTTATAAAAAGTCTTCTTGTTTCCCTTTATGCCTGTGGCTAGTTTGATCTCATTTTGTGCCTTTGCCTTTCTAATCTTGCCCCTGCATTCCCGTGTTGCTTGCCTATATTCATCCTTTGTTAGTTGTCCTAGTTTCCATTTTTTATATGACTCCTTTTTTATTTTGAGATCATGCAAGATCTCCTTGTTAAGCCAAGCTGGTCTTTTGCCATATTTTCTATCTTTCCTACACAGCGGAATTGTTTGCTTTTGGGCCCTTAACAACGTCCCTTTGAAATACTTCCAACTCTCCTCAGTTGTTTTTCCCTTCAGTCTTGCTTCCCATGGGACCTTACCTACAAGTTCTCTGAGCTTATCAAAATCTGCCTTCCTGAAATCCATTACCTCAATTGTGCTGGTCTCCCTTCTACCTTTCCTTAAGATCATGAACTCTATTATTTCGTGATCACTGTCCCCTATACTGTCTTCCACTTTCAAGTTCTCAACTAGTTCCTCCCTATTTGTTAAAATCAAATCCAGAACAGCTTCTCCTCTGGTAGCTTTTTCAACCTTCTGAAACAGAAAGTTGTCTCCAATGTAGTCCAGAAACTTATTGGATAGCCTGTGCCTCGCTGTGTTAGTTTCCCAACATATATCTGGATAGTTGAAGTCCCCCATCACCACCAAATCTTGGGCTTTGGATAGTTTTGTTAATTGTTTAAAAAAGGCCTCATCCACCTCTTCCATCTGGCTAGGTGGCCTGTAGTAGACTCCTAGCATGATATCACCCTCGTTTTTTACCCCTTTTAGCTTAACCCAGAGACTCTCTACACAGCTATCTCCTACGTTCATCTCCACTTCAGTCCAAGTGTGTACATTTTTAATATACAAGGCAACCCCTCTTCCCTTTTTTCCCTGTCTGTCCTTCCTGAGCAAGCCGTACCCTTCCATACCAACATTCCAATCATGCGTCCCATCCCACCAGGTTTCTGTAATACCAATGATATCATAGTTGTATTTATTGGTTAGCAATTCCAGTTCTTCCTGCTTAGTACCCATACTTCTTGCATTTGTATATAGGCATCTAAGATACTGATTTGACCTTGCCTCCCTGTTGTGCCCTGACCCTCCTTTCTCCTTCCCATTATAGGCCGTAGTCCCCCCCATTTCCAACCCATCTCCCAGTCCCGCACATGCGGTCACTCACCCCCCAGGCAGCCCCTCCCGCCCCTTCTCCCAGCCGCCGGTCACTCACCCCCCCAGGCAGCCCCCCCGTCCCTTCTGCCAGCCTCCGGTCACTCACCCCCCAGGCAGCCCCCCGTCCCTTCTCCCAGCCTCCGGTCAATCACCCCCCAGGCAGCCCCCTCCCGCCCCTTCTCCCAGCCGCCGGTCACTCACCCACCAGGCAGCCCCCCCGGTCCCTTCTCCCAGCCTCCGGTCACTCACCCCCAGGCAGCCCCCCGTCCCTTCTCCCAGCCTCCGGTCACTCACCCCCCAGGCAGCCCCCCCCATCCCTTCTCCCAGCCTCCGGTCACTCACCCCCAGGCAGCCCCCCCGTCCCTTCTCCCAGCCTCCGGTCACTCACCCGCCAGGCAGCCCCCCGTCCCTTCTCCCAGCCTCCGGTCACTCACCTGCCAGGCAGCCCCCCCCCCGTCCCTTCTCCCAGCCTCCGGTCACTCACCCCCCAGGCGGCTCCCGTCCCTTCTCCCAGCCGCCGGTCACTCACCCCCCAGGCAGCCCCCCCATCCCTTCTCCCAGCCTCCGGTCACTCCCCCCCCAGGCAGCCCCCCATCCCTTCTCCCAGCCTCCGGTCACTCACCCCCCAGGCAGCCCCCCGTCCCTTCTCCCAGCCTCCGGTCACTCACCCCCCAGGCAGCCCCCCCCCCCCGTCCCTTCTCCCAGCCTCCGGTCACTCACCCCCCAGGCAGCCCCCCCCCCCCCCGTCCCTTCTCCCAGCCGCCAGTCACTCACCCTCCAGGCAGCCCCCTCCCGCCCCTTCTCCCAGCCTCCGGTCACTCACCCCCCAGGCAGCCCCCCGCCCCATCTCCCAGCCGCCGGTCACTCACCCCCAGGCAGCCCCCCACGTCCCTTCTCCCAGCCTCCGGTCACTCACCCCCAGGCAGCCCCCCCCGTCCCTTCTCCCAGCCTCCGGTCACTCACCCCCAGGCAGCCCCCCATCCCTTCTCCCAGCCGCCGGTCACTCACCCCCCAGGCAGCCCCCCCCCATCCCTTCTCCCAGCCTCCGGTCACTCACCCCCAGGCAGCCCCCCCCATCCCTTCTCCCAGCCGCCGGTCACTCACCCCCAGGCAGCCCCCCCCGTCCCTTCTCCCAGCTTCTGGTCACTCACCCCCCAGGCAAACCCCCCCCCGTCCCTTCTCCCAGCCTCCGGTCACTCACCCCCCAGGCAGCCCCCCCCCGTCCCTTCTCCCAGCGTCCGGTCACTCACCCCCAGGCAGTCCCCCCTCCCGTCCCTTCTCCCAGCCTCCGGTCACTCACCCCCCAGGCAGCCCCCCCGTCCCTTCTCCCAGCCTCCGGTCACTCACCCCCAGGCAGCCCCCCCCCCCCGTCCCTTCTCCCAGCCTCCGGTCACTCACCCCCCAGGCAGCCCCCCCCCCCCGTCCCTTCTCCCAGCCTCCGGTCACAGAATCATAGAATAATAGGACTGGAAGGGACCTCGAGAGGTCATCGAGTCCAGCCCCCCGCCCTCAACGCAGGATCAAGCTCCGTCTACACCATCCCTGACAGATGTCTATCTAACCTGTTCTTAAATATCTCCAGAGAGGGAGATTCCACCACCTCCCTTGGCAATTTATTCCAATATTTGACCACCCTGACAGTAAGGAATTTTTTCCTAATGTCCAATCTAAACCTCCCCTGCTGCACTTTAAGCCCATTACTCCTTGTCCTGTCCTCAGAAACCAAGAGGAACAAATTTTCTCCTTCCTCCTTGTGACACCCTTTTAGATATTTGAAAACCCCTATCATGTCCCCCCTTAATCTTCTTTTTTCCAAACTAAACAAGCCCAGTTCATGAAGCCTGGCTTCATAGGTCATGTTCTCTAGACCTTTAATCATTCTTGTCGCTCTTCTCTGTACCCTTTCCAATTTCTCCACATCTTTCTTGAAATGTGGTGCCCAGAACTGGACACAGTTCTCCAGCTGAGGCCTAACTAGTGCAGAGTAGAGCGGCAGAATGACTTCACGAGTTTTGCTTACAACACACCTGTTGATACAACCTAGAATCATATTTGCTTTTTTTGCAACAGCATCACACTGTTGACTCATATTCAACTTGTGGTCCACTATGACCCCTAGATCCCTTTCCGCCATGCTCCTTCCTAGACAGTCGCTTCCCATCTTGTATGTATGGAACTGATTGTTCCTTCCTAAGTGGAGCACTTTGCATTTCTCTTTATTAAACCTCATCCTGTTTACCTCTGACCATTTCTCTAACTTGCTAAGGTCATTTTGAATTATGTCCCTATCCTCCAAAGAAGTTTCAACCCCACCCAGTTTGGTATCATCTGCAAACTTAATAAGCGTACTCTCTATCCCAATATCTACATCATTGATGAAGATATTGAACAGTACGGGTCCCAAAACAGACCCTTGAGGAACTCCACTTGTTATCCCTTTCCAGCAGGATTTAGCACCGTTAACAACAACTCTCTGACTACGGTTATCCAGCCAATTATGCACCCACCTTATCGTGGCCCTATCTAAGTTATATTTGCCTAGTTTATCAATAAGAATATCATGCGAGACCGTATCAAATGCCTTACTCAAGTCTAGGTATATGACATCCACCGCTTCTCCCTTATCCACAAGGCTCGTTATCCTATCAAAGAAAGCTATCAGATTAGTTTGGCATGACTTGTTCTTCACAAACCCATGCTGGCTATTCCCTATCACTTTATTACCTTCCAAGTGTTTGCATATGATTTCCTTAATTACCTGCTCCATTATCTTCCCTGGGACAGACGTTAAACTGACCGGTCTGTAGTTTCCTGGGTTGTTCTTATTCCCCTTTTTATAGATGGGCACAATATTTGCCCTTTTCCAGTCTTCTGGAATCTCCCCTGTCTGCCATGATTTTTCAAAGATCATAGCTAAAGGCTCAGATACCTCCTCTATCAGCTCCTTGAGTATCCTGGGATGCATTTCATCAGGACCTGGTGACTTGCTGACATCTAACTTTCCTAAGTGACTTTTAACTTGTTCTTTGTGTATCCTATCTTCTAAACTTACCCTCTCTCTGTTTGTATTCACTACGTTAGGCACACCTCCAGACTTCTCGGTGAAGACCGAAACAAAGAAGTCATTGAGCATCTCCGCCATTTCCAAGTTTCCTGTTACTGCTTCTCCCTCCTCACTAAGCAGTGGGCCTACCCTGTCCTTGGTCTTCCTCTTGCTTTTAATGTATTTATAAAAAGTCTTCTTGTTTCCCTTTATGCCTGTAGCTAGTTTGATCTCATTTTGTGCCTTTGCCTTTCTAATCTTGCCCCTGCATTCCCGTGTTGCTTGCCTATATTCATCCTTTGTTAGTTGTCCTAGTTTCCATTTTTTATATGACTCCTTTTTTATTTTGAGATCGTGCAAGATCTCCTTGTTAAGCCAAGCTGGTCTTTTGCCATATTTTCTGTCTTTCCTACACAGCGGAATTGTTTGCTTTTGGGCCCTTAACAACGTCCCTTTGAAATACTTCCAACTCTCCTCAGTTGTTTTTCCCTTCAGTCTTGCTTCCCATGGGACCTTACCTACAAGTTCTCTGAGCTTATCAAAATCTGCCTTCCTGAAATCCATTACCTCAATTGTGCTGGTCTCCCTTCTACCTTTCCTTAAGATCATGAACTCTATTATTTCGTGATCACTGTCCCCTATACTGTCTTCCACTTTCAAGTTCTCAACTAGTTCCTCCCTATTTGTTAAAATCAAATCCAGAACAGCTTCTCCTCTGGTAGCTTTTTCAACCTTCTGAAACAGAAAGTTGTCTCCAATGTAGTCCAGAAACTTATTGGATAGCCTGTGCCTCGCTGTGTTAGTTTCCCAACATATATCTGGATAGTTGAAGTCCCCCATCACCACCAAATCTTGGGCTTTGGATAGTTTTGTTAATTGTTTAAAAAAGGCCTCATCCACCTCTTCCATCTGGCTAGGTGGCCTGTAGTAGACTCCTAGCATGATATCACCCTCGTTTTTTACCCCTTTTAGCTTAACCCAGAGACTCTCTACACAGCTATCTCCTACGTTCATCTCCACTTCAGTCCAAGTGTGTACATTTTTAATATACAAGGCAACCCCTCCTCCCTTTTCCCCCTGTCTGTCCTTCCTGAGCAAGCCGTACCCTTCCATACCAACATTCCAATCATGCGTCCCATCCCACCAGGTTTCTGTAATACCAATGATATCATAGTTGTATTTATTGGTTAGCAATTCCAGTTCTTCCTGCTTAGTACCCATACTTCTTGCATTTGTATATAGGCATCTAAGATACTGATTTGACCTTGCCTCCCTGTTGTGCCCTGACCCTCCTTTCTCCTTCCCATTATAGGCCGTAGTCCCCCCCATTTCCAACCCATCTCCCAGTCCCGCACATGCGGTCACTCACCCCCCAGGCAGCCCCTCCCGCCCCTTCTCCCAGCCGCCGGTCACTCACCCCCCCAGGCAGCCCCCCCGTCCCTTCTGCCAGCCTCCGGTCACTCACCCCCCAGGCAGCCCCCCGTCCCTTCTCCCAGCCTCCGGTCAATCACCCCCCAGGCAGCCCCCTCCCGCCCCTTCTCCCAGCCGCCGGTCACTCACCCACCAGGCAGCCCCCCCGGTCCCTTCTCCCAGCCTCCGGTCACTCACCCCCAGGCAGCCCCCCGTCCCTTCTCCCAGCCTCCGGTCACTCACCCCCCAGGCAGCCCCCCCCCATCCCTTCTCCCAGCCTCCGGTCACTCACCCCCAGGCAGCCCCCCCGGTCCCTTCTCCCAGCCTCCGGTCACTCACCCGCCAGGCAGCCCCCCGTCCCTTCTCCCAGCCTCCGGTCACTCACCTGCCAGGCAGCCCCCCCGTCCCTTCTCCCAGCCTCCGGTCACTCACCCCCCAGGCGGCCCCCGTCCCTTCTCCCAGCCGCCGGTCACTCACCCCCCAGGCAGCCCCCCCATCCCCTCCCATCCCTTCTCCCAGCCTCCGGTCACTCCCCCCCCAGGCAGCCCCCCATCCCTTCTCCCAGCCTCCGGTCACTCACCCCCCAGGCAGCCCCCCGTCCCTTCTCCCAGCCTCCGGTCACTCACCCCCCAGGCAGCCCCCCCCCCCCGTCCCTTCTCCCAGCCTCCGGTCACTCACCCCCCAGGCAGCCCCCCGCCCCTTCTCCCAGCCTCCGGTCACTCACCCCCCAGGCAGCCCCCCCCGTCCCTTCTCCCAGCCTCCGGTCACTCACCCCCAGGCAGCCCCCCCGCCCCTTCTCCCAGCCTCCGGTCACTCACCCCCCAGGCAGCCCCCCCGCCCCTTCTCCCAGCCTCCGGTCACTCACCCCCCAGGCAGCCCCCCCCCGTCCCTTCTCCCAGCCTCCGGTCACTCACCCCCCAGGCAGCCCCCCCGCCCGCCCCTTCTCCCAGCCTCCGGTCACTCACCCCCCAGGCAGCCCCCCCCGTCCCTTCTCCCAGCCTCCGGTCACTCACCCCCAGGCAGCCCCCCCGCCCCTTCTCCCAGCCTCCGGTCACTCACCCCCCAGGCAGCCCCCCCGCCCCATCTCCCAGGGTCCGGTCACTCACCCCCAGGCAACCCCCCACCCCCGTCCCTTCTCCCAGCCTCCGGTCACTCACCCCCCAGGCAGCCCCCCCCCTTTGCTAAGCTCAAAAGTCCTCGTCGCTTTAACTTCTCTTCATATGGGACTGGGTCCAATCCCCTCCTCTTTTTTGTTGCCCTTTCTGAATCTTTTCCAATGTCAAGAGACCTGTTTAGAGATGAGGCGACCACATCTGTGCGCAGTATTCCAGATGTGGGCATCCCAGGAAGGCAACAAGATAGTCTCTGTCTTATTGTCTATCCCTTTTTAAATCATTCCTAACATTCGATTTGCTTTTTGCCTGCGCTGCGCTCTGAGTGGCTGGTTTCAGAGAACTATCCACAATGACCCCAAGATCTCTCTTGAGTAGTTGTAGCCAAATTAGCCCCCACCATACTGTACGTATAGCTGGGATTGTTTTCCAATGGGCATGACTTTACATTTATCAACATTCCATTTCATTTGCCATTTTGTTGCCCAATCACTGAGTTTGGTGAGAGCTTTGTGAAGCTCTTCTCAGCCCACTTTGCTCTTAACTGTCTTGAGCAGTTTTGTATCATCTGCAAATGTTGCCACCTCCCTGTTTAGCCCTTTCTCCGGATCCTTTGTAAATAGTTTGAATGGGATGGTCCCAGGACAGACCCTGGGGGACCCCACTCGTTACCTCTCTCCGCTCTGGAAACTGACCATTGATTCCTGCCCTTTGTTTCCTGTCTTTTAACCAGTTCTCAGTCCAGGAGAGGCCCTTCCCTCTTACCCATGGCAACTTACTTGACTTAGGAGCCTTTGGTGAGGGAGCTTGTCCAAGGCTTTCTGGAAATCTAAGGACACTCTAGCCACTGGATCCCCCTTGTCCACATGCTTGTTGACCCCTCAGAGAACTAGTAGATGGGTGAGGCAGGATTTCCCTTTCCAGAACCCATGCTGACTTCCCCCAACACATGATGCTGGTCTCTGTGTCTGACAATGCTGCTCTGTGCCATGATTTCAGCCAGTCTGCGGGGTACTCAGGGTGGGTTCACCAGCCTGTAAGTGCAGGATCCCCTCGTCTGTCACAGTCATCGGGGTGATGCTCTAGAACTGCTCCCCAAAAGCCAGCCAGATCTTCTCTCGGAGCATTCAGCCTCCCATTCCACACGTGGGGAGGAGGGGGAGAGGCGGAGCCAGGCTGGGGAGGGGGGATGGGCGGAGCCGGGGAGGAGCTGGGACTGAGCCCGGTGGGGTGGGAGGGGACCTGAGGGAGAGGAGCCGGGCGGAGGAGGGGGAGGGAAGGGATGGGCGGAGCTGGGAGGGAGGAGCTGGGGGAGAGGAGCCAGGCGGAGGAGGGGAGGAGCGGGGGGGGGAGAGTTGGGGGAGAGGAGCCAGGCGGGGGGGATGGGCTGAGCGGAGGGGGGGGGGGCTGGGGGAGAGGAGCCAGGCGGGGGGGGATGGGCGGAGCCGGGAGGGGGGGGAGTTGGGGGAGAAGAGCCAGGCGGGGGGAGAGCTAGGGGAGAAGAGCCAGGCGGGGGGGGCTGGGGAGAGGAGCCAGGCGGGGGGATGGGCGGCCGGGAGGGGGGGGCTAGGAGAGAAGAGCCAGGCGGGGGATGGGCGGAGCTGGGGGGGGGGAGCTAGGGGAGAAGAGCCAGGCGGGGGAGCTAGGGGGGAAGAGCCAGGCGGGGGGATGGGAGAAGCCGGGAGGGGGGGGAGCTAGGGGGGAAGAGCCAGGCGGGGGGATGGGCGAAGCCGGGAGGGTGGGCTAGGGGAGAAGAGCCAGGCGGGGGATGGGCGAAGCCGGGAGTGGGGGGAGCTAGGGGAGAAGAGCCAGGCGGGGGGGATGGGCGAAGCCGGGAGTGGGGGGGCTAGGGGGGAAGAGCCAGGCGGGGGGGATGGGCGGAGCCGGGAGGGGGGGGCTAGGGGAGAAGAGCCAGGCGGGGGGATGGGCGGAGCCGGGGGGGGAGCTAGGGGAGAAGAGCCAGGCGGGGGGGGGGATGGGCGGGCCGGGGGGGGGAACTAGGAGAGAAGAGCCAGGCGGGGGGGATGGAAGGAGCGGAGGGGGGGGAGGGGGGGAGAGGAGCCAGGCGGGGGGGAGAGCTAGGGGAGAAGAGCCAGGCGGGGGATGGAAGGAGCGGAGGGGGGAGCTGGGGGAGAGGAGCCAGGCGGGGGGATGGGCGAAGCCGGGTGGGGGGGGGGGGGGGGGGAAGAGCCAGGCGGGGGGATGGGCGGAGCCGGGGGGGGAGCTAGGGGGAAGAGCCAGGCGGGGGGATGGGCGAAGCCGGGGGGGGGCTAGGGGGGAAGAGCCAGGCGGGGGATGGGCGAAGCCGGGGGGGGGGGGCTAGGGGGAAGAGCCAGGCGGGGGGATGGGCGGGGGGGGGGGGAGCTAGGGGGGAAGAGCCAGGCGGGGGGATGGGCGGAGCCGGGGGGGGGGATCTAGGGGGGAAGAGCCAGGCGGGGGGATGGGCGGAGCCGGGGGGGGGGGGATCTAGGGGGAAGAGCCAGGCGGGGGGATGGGCGGAGCCGGGGGGGGGGGATCTAGGGGGAAGAGCCAGGCGGGGGGATGGGCGGAGCCGGGGGGGGGGGATCTAGGGGAAGAGCCAGGCGGGGGGATGGGCGGAGCCGGGGGGGGGGGGCTAGGGGAAGAGCCAGGCGGGGGGATGGGCGGAGCGGCGGGGGGGGGGTGGCTCTAGGCGGAGCTGTCAGCGGTGCTGCCCCGCAGGCTCCCGCCAGTCTCCAGCCTGCGCGCTGCGCTGGGTCCGGCCCGGCCCCGCTGCCCTCGGCGCCCCGCGGCGCGGCCTGGCTGGGGGGGGGCGCGGCTGCCCCCGGCTCGCTGCGCCCGGCGCCCGTGCGGGAGGCGGGGGGGGGCCCCGCTGTGAGCCGATGCCCCGGGGCAGGGGCCCGCGCCCGCCACGGCTGAGCCGGTCTCGGGGCTCCTGCCCCTGCCCGGGGCCATGGGGCCCCTCCCCGCCCGCCTCAACCCGGCCGTGCTGGTGCTTTTCAGCTGCGACCTCTGCCTGGTGCGAGCGAGTGAGTGAGGGGGGGCCACGGGGGGGCCGGAGCGGGGGGGGGCCGGGGCGGGCAGGGGGCGCGGGGCCGGAGCGGGGGGGCCGGAGCGGGCAGGGGGCGCGGGGCCGGAGCGGGGGGGGCCGGAGCGGGCAGGGGGCGCGGGGCCGGGCGGGGGGGCCGGAGTGGGCAGGGGGCGCGGGGCCGGAGCGGGGCGGGCGGGGGGCGGGCAGGGGGCGCGGGGCCGGAGCGGGGGGGCCGGGGCGGGCAGGGGGCGCGGGGCCGGGGCGGGGGGGGCAGGGGGCGCGGGGCCGGGGCGGGGGGGGCAGGGGCGGGCAGGGGGCGCGGGGCCGGGGCGGGGGGGCCGGAGAGGGCAGCAGGCGGAGGCCGGGGCGGGGGGGCCGGGGCGGGGGGCAGGGGGGGGCGGGCCGGGGCGGGGGGGCCGGAGAGGGCAGCAGGCGGAGGCCGGGGCGGGGGGGCCGGGGCGGGGGGGGCAGGGGGGGCGGGCCGGGGCGGGGGGGCCGGAGCGGGCAGCCGGCGGAGGCCGGGGCGGGGGGGCCGGGGCGGGGGGGGCAGGGGGCGCGGGGCCGGAGCGGGGGGGCCGGGGCGGGCAGGGGGCGCGGGGCCGGGGCGGGGGGGGCAGGGGGCGCGGGGCCGGAGCGGGGGGGCCGGAGAGGGCAGGGGGCGCGGGGCCGGGGCGGGGGGGGGCAGGGGGCGCGGGGCCGGAGCGAGGGGGCCGGGGCGGGCAGGGGGCGCGGGGCCGGGGCGGGGGGGCCGGAGAGGGCAGCAGGCGGAGGCCGGGGCGCAGGCTGCGGCGAGCGGTTCACGCGGCGGAGGGAGGCTGCGCAGGGACCCGGCGCCGGCAGCCCCGGGGATCAGGCTCCGCAGCCTCCTGAGCCGGGAGCCCTGGCGGAGCTGCCCGCCCGCAGAACAACCAGGTCTGCCGGGCACAGGCTGACAGCCCCGCCGGCCCAGACTCGGGGGCGGGGGTAACCTCATTGGACTGGGCCTGGTCTGGGGGGGGGGTTACCTCATTGGACTGCTCCGGGGGGGGGGGGGCTACCTCATTGGACTAGTCGGGGGGGGGGGTAACCTCATTAGCCTGGGCCTGGTCTTGGGGAGGGGTTACCTCATTGGACTGGTCCTGGGGGGGGTAACCTCATTGGACTGGTCCTGGGGGGGGTAACCTCATTGGCCTGGGCCTGGGGGGTAACCTCATTGGCCTGGTCCTGGGGCGGGGGGTAACCTCATTGGACTGCTCCGGGGGGGGGGGGTTACCTCATTGGACTAGTCCGGGGGGGGGGGTAACCTCATTAGCCTGGGCCTGGTCTTGGGGAGGGGTTACCTCATTGGACTGGTCCTGGGGGGGGGTAACCTCATTAGCCTGGGCCTGGTCTTGGGGAGGGGTTACCTCATTGGACTGGTCCTGGGGGGGGTAACCTCATTGGACTGGTCCTGGGGGGGGGGGGGGTAACCTCATTAGCCTGGGCCTGGTCTGGGGGAGGGGTTACCTCATTGGACTGGTCCTGGGGGGGGGGGGGTAACCTCATTAGCCTGGGCCTGGTCTTGGGGAGGGGTTACTTCATTGGACTGGTCCTGGGGGGGGGTAACCTCATTAGCCTGGGCCTGGTCTGGGGGAGGGGTTACCTCATTGGACTGGTCCTGGGGGGTTACCAGCCAGCACATACACTGGCAGCTGGGGCTGGAGCCGCTCCTAGAGGTCCCCGCAGCCCCGGCCTCTCACAGCCCCCCACAAACAGGGCCGAGCTGCACCGCCTCCTCCTTGGTACCAGGCAGGGGGCTCCTGCAGGCCCAAGGGCCACTGCCCCGGCAAGCCCCCGGGAGTGCAGGTTACTCTCCTGCAGGCAGCAGAAATTCGCTCGGGGTCGGCTCTGCTGCTGAGCGGGGGCAAGGCAGGCCCATGGAGCCCAGGCCCCTCTGGCCCCACACACTGCGCTGGGACCATGCTGCAGAGGCTGGAGAGAACCCCCAGCCACGACTGGCCAATCTGCCTTCGGGGCCTCAGCGGCTCTCCAGGAATTCCAGCTCCGTGGCCTGCCCAAGGCAGGGGAGTAACGCTTCCTGCCAGGACTATGGTTATAGGGAATGATGAGAACTCTGGGTATTCTTGTTATCCAGGAGCCTCCAGGCCCTTTTGGATGCTCCCGTGGCTTCAGGGACATCCTGTGGCAGTGAGTTCCAGGGAATCCTTAGTTCTCGGGTTACAAAAAAATTTCCTGCAGTGTTGTGTAAGGAGATACACAGGGGGCAATGGGGCAGGCACTGGGCCTGCGGTGTTGCTGGGGGGGGTGCAGTGGGGGCTGTGGGGCAGGCACTGGGCCTGCGGTGTTGCTGGGGGGTGCAGTGGGGGCTGTGGGGCAGGCACTGGGCCTGTGGTGTTGCTGGGGGGGTGCAGTGGGGGTTGTGGGGCAGGCACTGGGCCTGCGGTGTTGCTGGGGGGTGCAGTGGGGGCTGTGCGGCAGGCACTGGGCCTGCGGTGTTGTTGGGGGGGTGCAGTGGGGGCTGTGGGGCAGGCACTGGGCCTGCGGTGTTGCTGGGGGGTGCAGTGGGGGCTGTGGGGCAGGCACTGGGCCTGCGGTGTTGCTGGGGGGTGCAGTGGGGGCTGTGGGGCAGGCACTGGGCCTGCGGTGTTGTTGGGGGGGTGCAGTGGGGGCAGTGGGGCAGGCACTGGGCCTGCGGTGTTGTTGGGGGGGTGCAGTGGGGCAGGCACTGGGCCTGCGGTGTTGCTGGGGGGGTGCAGTGGGGGCCGTGGGGCAGGCACTGGGCCTGTGGTGTTGTTGGGGGGTGCAGTGGGGGCTGTGGGGCAGGCACTGGGCCTGCGGTGTTGCTGGGGGGTGCAGTGGGGGCTGTGGGGCAGGCACTGGGCCTGCGGTGTTGTTGGGGGGGTGCAGTGGGGGCAGTGGGGCAGGCACTGGGCCTGCGGTGTGGTTGGGGGGGTGCAGTGGGGGCTGTGGGGCAGGCACTGGGCCTGCGGTGTTGTTGGGGGGGTGCAGTGGGGGCAGTGGGGCAGGCACTGGGCCTGCGGTGTTGTTGGGGGGGTGCAGTGGGGCAGGCACTGGGCCTGCGGTGTTGCTGGGGGGGTGCAGTGGGGGCCGTGGGGCAGGCACTGGGCCTGTGGTGTTGCTGGGGGGTGCAGTGGGGGCTGTGGGGCAGGCACTGGGCCTGCGGTGTTGTTGGGGGGTGCAGTGGGGGCTGTGGGGCAGGCACTGGGCCTGCGGTGTTGCTGGGGGGTGCAGTGGGGGCTGTGGGGCAGGCACTGGGCCTGCGGTGTTGTTGGGGGGTGCAGTGGGGGCTGTGGGGCAGGCACTGGGCCTGCGGTGTTGTTGGGGGGGTGCAGTGGGGGCAGTGGGGCAGGCACTGGGCCTGCGGTGTGGTTGGGGGGGTGCAGTGGGGGCTGTGGGGCAGGCACTGGGCCTGCGGTGTTGCTGGGGGGTGCAGTGGGGGCTGTGGGGCAGGCACTAGGCCTGCGGTGTTGTTGGGGGGGGTGCAGTGGGGGCAGTGGGGCAGGCACTGGGCCTGCGGTGTTGTTGGGGGGGTGCAGTGGGGGCCGTGGGGTAGGCACTGGGCCTGGCGTGTGGTTGGGGGGGGGTGCAGTGGGGGCCGTGGGGCAGGCACTGGGCCTGCGGTGTTGTTGGGGGGGTGCAGTGGGGGCTGTGGGGCAGGCACTGGGCCTGCGGTGTTGTTGGGGGGGTGCAGTGGGGGCTGTGGGGCAGGCACTGGGCCTGCGGTGTTGCTGGGGGGGGTGCAGTGGGGGCTGTGGGGCAGGCACTGGGCCTGCGGTGTTGCTGGGGGGTGCAGTGGGGGCTGTGGGGCAGGCACTGGGCCTGCGGTGTTGCTGGGGGGTGCAGTGGGGGCTGTGGGGCAGGCACTGGGCCTGCGGTGTTGTTGGGGGGGTGCAGTGGGGGCTGTGGGGCAGGCACTGGGCCTGTGGTGTTGCTGGGGGGGGTGCAGTGGGGGCCGTGGGGCAGGCACTGGGCCTGCGGTGTTGCTGGGGGGTGCAGTGGGGGCTGTGGGGCAGGCACTGGGCCTGCGGTGTTGTTGGGGGGGTGCAGTGGGGGCTGTGGGGCAGGCACTGGGCCTGTGGTGTTGCTGGGGGGTGCAGTGGGGGCTGTGGGGCAGGCACTGGGCCTGCGGTGTTGTTGGGGGGGTGCAGTGGGGGCTGTGGGGCAGGCACTGGGCCTGCGGTGTTGCTGGGGGGTGCAGTGGGGGCTGTGGGGCAGGCACTGGGCCTGCGGTGTTGCTGGGGGGTGCAGTGGGGGCTGTGGGGCAGGCACTGGGCCTGCGGTGTTGTTGGGGGGTGCAGTGGGGGCTGTGGGGCAGGCACTGGGCCTGCGGTGTTGTTGGGGGGGGTGCAGTGGGCGCCGTGGGGCAGGCACTGGGCCTGCGGTGTTGTTGGGGGGTGCAGTGGGGGCTGTGGGGCAGGCACTGGGCCTGCGGTGTTGCTGGGGGGTGCAGTGGGGGCTGTGGGGCAGGCACTGGGCCTGCGGTGTTGTTGGGGGGGTGCAGTGGGGGCTGTGGGGCAGGCACTGGGCCTGTGGTGTTGCTGGGGGGGGTGCAGTGGGGGCCGTGGGGCAGGCACTGGGCCTGCGGTGTTGCTGGGGGGTGCAGTGGGGGCTGTGGGGCAGGCACTGGGCCTGCGGTGTTGTTGGGGGGGTGCAGTGGGGGCTGTGGGGCAGGCACTGGGCCTGCGGTGTTGTTGGGGGGGTGCAGTGGGGGCTGTGGGGCAGGCACTGGGCCTGCGGTGTTGCTGGGGGGGGCAGTGGGGCAGGCACTGGGCCTGCGGTGTTGTTGGGGGGGTGCAGTGGGGGCTGTGGGGCAGGCACTGGGCCTGCGGTGTTGTTGGGGGGGTGCAGTGGGGGCTGTGGGGCAGGCACTGGGCCTGCGGTGTTGCTGGGGGGGTGCAGTGGGGGCCGTGGGGCAGGCACTGGGCCTGCGGTGTTGTTGGGCGGGTGCAGTGGGGGCCGTGGGGCAGGCACTGGGCCTGCGGTGTTGCTGGGGGGGTGCAGTGGGGGCTGTGGGGCAGGCACTGGGCCTGCGGTGTTGTTGGGGGGGTGCAGTGGGGGCTGTGGGGCAGGCACTGGGCCTGCGGTGTTGCTGGGGGGTGCAGTGGGGGCTGTGGGGCAGGCACTGGGCCTGCGGTGTTGCTGGGGGGGTGCAGTGGGGGCTGTGGGGCAGGCACTGGGCCTGCGGTGTTGCTGGGGGGTGCAGTGGGGGCTGTGGGGCAGGCACTGGGCCTGCGGTGTTGTTGGGGGGGTGCAGTGGGGGCTGTGGGGCAGGCACTGGGCCTGCGGTGTTGCTGGGGGGTGCAGTGGGGGCTGTGGGGCAGGCACTGGGCCTGTGGTGTTGCTGGGGGGTGCAGTGGGGGCTGTGGGGCAGGCACTGGGCCTGCGGTGTTGCTGGGGGGGTGCAGTGGGGGCTGTGGGGCAGGCACTGGGCCTGCGATGTTGTTGGGGGGTGCAGTGGGGGCTGTGGGGCAGGCACTGGGCCTGCGGTGTTGTTGGGGGGTGCAGTGCGGGCTGTGGGGCAGGCACTGGGCCTGCGGTGTTGTTGGGGGGGGTGCAGTGGGGGCTGTGGGGCAGGCACTGGGCCTGCGGTGTTGTTGGGGGGGGTGCAGTGGGGGCTGTGGGGCAGGCACTGGGCCTGTGGTGTTGTTGGGGGGGTGCAGTGGGGGCTGTGGGGCAGGCACTGGGCCTGCGGTGTTGCTGGGGGGTGCAGTGGGGGCTGTGGGGCAGGCACTGGGCCTGCGGTGTTGTTGGGGGGGTGCAGTGGGGGCAGTGGGGCAGGCACTGGGCCTGCGGTGTTGCTGGGGGGTGCAGTGGGGGCAGTGGGGCAGGCACTGGGCCTGCGGTGTTGTTGCGGGGGGTGCAGTGGGGGCCGTGGGGCAGGCACTGGGCCTGCGGTGTTGCTGGGGGGTGCAGTGGGGGCCGTGGGGCAGGCACTGGGCCTGCGGTGTTGTTGGGGGGGGTGCAGTGGGGGCTGTGGGGCAGGCACTGGGCCTGCGGTGTTGTTGGGGGGGTGCAGTGGGGGCTGTGGGGCAGGCACTGGGCCTGCGGTGTTGTTGGGGGGGGTGCAGTGGGGGCCGTGGGGCAGGCACTGGGCCTGCGGTGTTGCTGGGGGGTGCAGTGGGGGCTGTGGGGCAGGCACTGGGCCTGCGGTGTTGTTGGGGGGGTGCAGTGGGGGCAGTGGGGCAGGCACTGGGCCTGCGGTGTTGCTGGGGGGTGCAGTGGGGGCTGTGGGGCAGGCACTGGGCCTGCGGTGTTGCTGGGGGGTGCAGTGGGGGCTGTGGGGCAGGCACTGGGCCTGCGGTGTTGCTGGGGGGTGCAGTGGGGGCTGTGGGGCAGGCACTGGGCCTGCGGTGTTGCTGGGGGGGGTGCAGTGGGGGCCGTGGGGCAGGCACTGGGCCTGCGGTGTTGCTGGGGGGTGCAGTGGGGGCCGTGGGGCAGGCACTGGGCCTGCGGTGTTGCTGGGGGGTGCAGTGGGGGCAGTGGGGCAGGCACTGGGCCTGCGGTGTTGCTGGGGGTGTGCAGTGGGGGCTGTGGCGCAGGCACTGGGCCTGCGGTGTTGCTGGGGGGGTGCAGTGGGGGCTGTGGGGCAGGCACTGGGCCTGCGGTGTTGCTGGGGGGTGCAGTGGGGGCTGTGGGGCAGGCACTGGGCCTGCGGTGTTGCTGGGGGGTGCAGTGGGGCAGGCACTGGGCCTGCGGTGTTGCTGGGGGGTGCAGTGGGGGCCGTGGGGCAGGCACTGGGCCTGCGGTGTTGCTGGGGGGTGCAGTGGGGGCAGTGGGGCAGGCACTGGGCCTGCGGTGTTGCTGGGGGGTGCAGTGGGGGCAGTGGGGCAGGCACTGGGCCTGCGGTGTTGCTGGGGGGTGCAGTGGGGGCTGTGGGGCAGGCACTGGGCCTGCGGTGTTGCTGGGGGGTGCAGTGGGGGCTGTGGGGCAGGCACTGGGCCTGCGGTGTTGCTGGGGGGGGTGCAGTGGGGGCCGTGGGGCAGGCACTGGGCCTGCGGTGTTGCTGGGGGGTGCAGTGGGGGCCGTGGGGCAGGCACTGGGCCTGTGGTGTTGTTGGGGGGGGTGCAGTGGGGGCTGTGGGGCAGGCACTGGGCCTGCGGTGTTGCTGGGGGGTGCAGTGGGGGCTGTGGGGCAGGCACTGGGCCTGCGGTGTTGTTGGGGGGGTGCAGTGGGGGCAGTGGGGCAGGCACTGGGCCTGCGGTGTTGCTGGGGGGTGCAGTGGGGGCAGTGGGGCAGGCACTGGGCCTGCGGTGTTGTTGGGGGGGGTGCAGTGGGGGCCGTGGGGCAGGCACTGGGCCTGCGGTGTTGCTGGGGGGTGCAGTGGGGGCCGTGGGGCAGGCACTGGGCCTGCGGTGTTGTTGGGTTGGGGTGCAGTGGGGGCTGTGGGGCAGGCACTGGGCCTGCGGTGTTGTTGGGGGGGTGCAGTGGGGGCTGTGGGGCAGGCACTGGGCCTGCGGTGTTGTTGGGGGGGGTGCAGTGGGGGCCGTGGGGCAGGCACTGGGCCTGCGGTGTTGCTGGGGGGTGCAGTGGGGGCTGTGGGGCAGGCACTGGGCCTGCGGTGTTGTTGGGGGGGTGCAGTGGGGGCAGTGGGGCAGGCACTGGGCCTGCGGTGTTGCTGGGGGGTGCAGTGGGGGCTGTGGGGCAGGCACTGGGCCTGCGGTGTTGCTGGGGGGTGCAGTGGGGGCTGTGGGGCAGGCACTGGGCCTGCGGTGTTGCTGGGGGGTGCAGTGGGGGCTGTGGGGCAGGCACTGGGCCTGCGGTGTTGCTGGGGGGGGTGCAGTGGGGGCCGTGGGGCAGGCACTGGGCCTGCGGTGTTGCTGGGGGGTGCAGTGGGGGCCGTGGGGCAGGCACTGGGCCTGCGGTGTTGCTGGGGGGTGCAGTGGGGGCAGTGGGGCAGGCACTGGGCCTGCGGTGTTGCTGGGGGTGTGCAGTGGGGGCTGTGGCGCAGGCACTGGGCCTGCGGTGTTGCTGGGGGGGTGCAGTGGGGGCTGTGGGGCAGGCACTGGGCCTGCGGTGTTGCTGGGGGGGTGCAGTGGGGGCTGTGGGGCAGGCACTGGGCCTGCGGTGTTGCTGGGGGGTGCAGTGGGGCAGGCACTGGGCCTGCGGTGTTGCTGGGGGGTGCAGTGGGGGCCGTGGGGCAGGCACTGGGCCTGCGGTGTTGCTGGGGGGTGCAGTGGGGGCAGTGGGGCAGGCACTGGGCCTGCGGTGTTGCTGGGGTGTGCAGTGGGGGCAGTGGGGCAGGCACTGGGCCTGCGGTGTTGCTGGGGGGTGCAGTGGGGGCTGTGGGGCAGGCACTGGGCCTGCGGTGTTGCTGGGGGGTGCAGTGGGGGCTGTGGGGCAGGCACTGGGCCTGCGGTGTTGCTGGGGGGTGCAGTGGGGGCTGTGGGGCAGGCACTGGGCCTGCGGTGTTGCTGGGGGGGGTGCAGTGGGGGCCGTGGGGCAGGCACTGGGCCTGCGGTGTTGCTGGGGGGTGCAGTGGGGGCCGTGGGGCAGGCACTGGGCCTGCGGTGTTGCTGGGGGTGTGCAGTGGGGGCTGTGGCACAGGCACTGGGCCTGCGGTGTTGCTGGGGGGGTGCAGTGGGGGCTGTGGGGCAGGCACTGGGCCTGCGGTGTTGCTGGGGGGTGCAGTGGGGGCTGTGGGGCAGGCACTGGGCCTGCGGTGTTGCTGGGGGGTGCAGTGGGGCAGGCACTGGGCCTGCGGTGTTGCTGGGGGGTGCAGTGGGGGCCGTGGGGCAGGCACTGGGCCTGCGGTGTTGCTGGGGGGTGCAGTGGGGGCAGTGGGGCAGGCACTGGGCCTGCGGTGTTGCTGGGGGGTGCAGTGGGGGCAGTGGGGCAGGCACTGGGCCTGCGGTGTTGCTGGGGGGTACAGTGGGGGTTGTGGGGCAGGCACTGGGCCTGCGGTGTTGCTGGGGGGTGCAGTGGGGGCTGTGGGGCAGGCACTGGGCCTGGGGTGTTGCTGGGGGGTGCAGTGGGGGCTGTGGGGCAGGCACTGGGCCTGCGGTGTTGCTGGGGGGTGCAGTGGGGGCCGTGGGGCAGGCACTGGGCCTGCGGGGTTGCTGGGGGGTGCAGTGGGGGCCGTGGGGCAGGCACTGGGCCTGCGGTGTTGCTGGGGGGTGCAGTGGGGGCTGTGGGGCAGGCACTGGGCCTGCGGTGTTGTTGGGGGGGTGCAGTGGGGGCAGTGGGGCAGGCACTGGGCCTGCGGTGTTGTTGGGGGGTGCAGTGGGGGCTGTGGGGCAGGCACTGGGCCTGCGGTGTTGTTGGGGGGGTGCAGTGGGGGCTGTGGGGCAGGCACTGGGCCTGCGGTGTTGTTGGGGGGGTGCAGTGGGCGCCGTGGGGCAGGCACTGGGCCTGCGGTGTTGTTGGGGGGTGCAGTGGGGGCTGTGGGGCAGGCACTGGGCCTGCGGTGTTGCTGGGGGGTGCAGTGGGGGCTGTGGGGCAGGCACTGGGCCTGCGGTGTTGCTGGGGGGTGCAGTGGGGGCTGTGGGGCAGGCACTGGGCCTGCGGTGTTGCTGGGGGGTGCAGTGGGGCAGGCACTGGGCCTGCGGTGTTGCTGGGGGGTGCAGTGGGGGCCGTGGGGCAGGCACTGGGCCTGCGGTGTTGCTGGGGGGTGCAGTGGGGGCAGTGGGGCAGGCACTGGGCCTGCGGTGTTGCTGGGGGGTGCAGTGGGGGCAGTGGGGCAGGCACTGGGCCTGCGGTGTTGCTGGGGGGTGCAGTGGGGGCTGTGGGGCAGGCACTGGGCCTGCGGTGTTGCTGGGGGGTGCAGTGGGGGCTGTGGGGCAGGCACTGGGCCTGCGGTGTTGCTGGGGGGGGTGCAGTGGGGGCCGTGGGGCAGGCACTGGGCCTGCGGTGTTGCTGGGGGGTGCAGTGGGGGCCGTGGGGCAGGCACTGGGCCTGTGGTGTTGTTGGGGGGGTGCAGTGGGGGCTGTGGGGCAGGCACTGGGCCTGCGGTGTTGCTGGGGGGTGCAGTGGGGGCTGTGGGGCAGGCACTGGGCCTGCGGTGTTGTTGGGGGGGTGCAGTGGGGGCAGTGGGGCAGGCACTGGGCCTGCGGTGTTGCTGGGGGGTGCAGTGGGGGCAGTGGGGCAGGCACTGGGCCTGCGGTGTTGTTGGGGGGGGTGCAGTGGGGGCCGTGGGGCAGGCACTGGGCCTGCGGTGTTGCTGGGGGGTGCAGTGGGGGCCGTGGGGCAGGCACTGGGCCTGCGGTGTTGTTGGGTTGGGGTGCAGTGGGGGCTGTGGGGCAGGCACTGGGCCTGCGGTGTTGTTGGGGGGGTGCAGTGGGGGCTGTGGGGCAGGCACTGGGCCTGCGGTGTTGTTGGGGGGGGTGCAGTGGGGGCCGTGGGGCAGGCACTGGGCCTGCGGTGTTGCTGGGGGGTGCAGTGGGGGCTGTGGGGCAGGCACTGGGCCTGCGGTGTTGTTGGGGGGGTGCAGTGGGGGCAGTGGGGCAGGCACTGGGCCTGCGGTGTTGCTGGGGGGTGCAGTGGGGGCTGTGGGGCAGGCACTGGGCCTGCGGTGTTGCTGGGGGGTGCAGTGGGGGCTGTGGGGCAGGCACTGGGCCTGCGGTGTTGCTGGGGGGTGCAGTGGGGGCTGTGGGGCAGGCACTGGGCCTGCGGTGTTGCTGGGGGGGGTGCAGTGGGGGCCGTGGGGCAGGCACTGGGCCTGCGGTGTTGCTGGGGGGTGCAGTGGGGGCCGTGGGGCAGGCACTGGGCCTGCGGTGTTGCTGGGGGGTGCAGTGGGGGCAGTGGGGCAGGCACTGGGCCTGCGGTGTTGCTGGGGGTGTGCAGTGGGGGCTGTGGCGCAGGCACTGGGCCTGCGGTGTTGCTGGGGGGGTGCAGTGGGGGCTGTGGGGCAGGCACTGGGCCTGCGGTGTTGCTGGGGGGGTGCAGTGGGGGCTGTGGGGCAGGCACTGGGCCTGCGGTGTTGCTGGGGGGTGCAGTGGGGCAGGCACTGGGCCTGCGGTGTTGCTGGGGGGTGCAGTGGGGGCCGTGGGGCAGGCACTGGGCCTGCGGTGTTGCTGGGGGGTGCAGTGGGGGCAGTGGGGCAGGCACTGGGCCTGCGGTGTTGCTGGGGGGTGCAGTGGGGGCAGTGGGGCAGGCACTGGGCCTGCGGTGTTGCTGGGGGGTGCAGTGGGGGCTGTGGGGCAGGCACTGGGCCTGCGGTGTTGCTGGGGGGTGCAGTGGGGGCTGTGGGGCAGGCACTGGGCCTGCGGTGTTGCTGGGGGGTGCAGTGGGGGCTGTGGGGCAGGCACTGGGCCTGCGGTGTTGCTGGGGGGGGTGCAGTGGGGGCCGTGGGGCAGGCACTGGGCCTGCGGTGTTGCTGGGGGGTGCAGTGGGGGCCGTGGGGCAGGCACTGGGCCTGCGGTGTTGCTGGGGGTGTGCAGTGGGGGCTGTGGCACAGGCACTGGGCCTGCGGTGTTGCTGGGGGGGTGCAGTGGGGGCTGTGGGGCAGGCACTGGGCCTGCGGTGTTGCTGGGGGGTGCATTGGGGGCTGTGGGGCAGGCACTGGGCCTGCGGTGTTGCTGGGGGGTGCAGTGGGGCAGGCACTGGGCCTGCGGTGTTGCTGGGGGGTGCAGTGGGGGCCGTGGGGCAGGCACTGGGCCTGCGGTGTTGCTGGGGGGTGCAGTGGGGGCAGTGGGGCAGGCACTGGGCCTGCGGTGTTGCTGGGGGGTGCAGTGGGGGCAGTGGGGCAGGCACTGGGCCTGCGGTGTTGCTGGGGGGTACAGTGGGGGTTGTGGGGCAGGCACTGGGCCTGCGGTGTTGCTGGGGGGTGCAGTGGGGGCTGTGGGGCAGGCACTGGGCCTGGGGTGTTGCTGGGGGGTGCAGTGGGGGCTGTGGGGCAGGCACTGGGCCTGCGGTGTTGCTGGGGGGTGCAGTGGGGGCCGTGGGGCAGGCACTGGGCCTGCGGTGTTGCTGGGGGGTGCAGTGGGGGCCGTGGGGCAGGCACTGGGCCTGCGGTGTTGCTGGGGGGTGCAGTGGGGGCTGTGGGGCAGGCACTGGGCCTGCGGTGTTGTTGGGGGGGTGCAGTGGGGGCAGTGGGGCAGGCACTGGGCCTGCGGTGTTGTTGGGGGGTGCAGTGGGGGCTGTGGGGCAGGCACTGGGCCTGCGGTGTTGTTGGGGGGGTGCAGTGGGGGCTGTGGGGCAGGCACTGGGCCTGCGGTGTTGTTGGGGGGGGTGCAGTGGGCGCCGTGGGGCAGGCACTGGGCCTGCGGTGTTGTTGGGGGGTGCAGTGGGGGCTGTGGGGCAGGCACTGGGCCTGCGGTGTTGCTGGGGGGTGCAGTGGGGGCTGTGGGGCAGGCACTGGGCCTGTGGTGTTGTTGGGGGGGTGCAGTGGGGGCTGTGGGGCAGGCACTGGGCCTGCGGTGTTGCTGGGGGGGTGCAGTGGGGGCTGTGGGGCAGGCACTGGGCCTGCGGTGTTGTTGGGGGGGGTGCAGTGGGCGCCGTGGGGCAGGCACTGGGCCTGCGGTGTTGTTGGGGGGTGCAGTGGGGGCTGTGGGGCAGGCACTGGGCCTGCGGTGTTGTTGGGGGGTGCAGTGGGGGCTGTGGGGCAGGCACTGGGCCTGCGGTGTTGTTGGGGGGGTGCAGTGGGGGCCGTGGGGCAGGCACTGGGCCTGCGGTGTTGCTGGGGGGGGTGCAGTGGGGGCTGTGGGGCAGGCACTGGGCCTGCGGTGTTGTTGGGGGGGTGCAGTGGGGGCTGTGGGGCAGGCACTGGGCCTGCGGTGTTGTTGGGGGGGTGCAGTGGGGGCTGTGGGGCAGGCACTGGGCCTGCGGTGTTGCTGGGGGGGGTGCAGTGGGGGCTGTGGGGCAGGCACTGGGCCTGCGGTGTTGCTGGGGGGTGCAGTGGGGGCAGTGGGGCAGGCACTGGGCCTGCGGTGTTGTTGGGGGGGTGCAGTGGGGGCTGTGGGGCAGGCACTGGGCCTGCGGTGTTGCTGGGGGGGGCAGTGGGGCAGGCACTGGGCCTGCGGTGTTGTTGGAGGGGTGCAGTGGGGGCTGTGGGGCAGGCACTGGGCCTGCGGTGTTGTTGGGGGGGTGCAGTGGGGGCTGTGGGGCAGGCACTGGGCCTGCGGTGTTGCTGGGGGGGTGCAGTGGGGGCCGTGGGGCAGGCACTGGGCCTGCGGTGTTGTTGGGGGGGTGCAGTGGGGGCCGTGGGGCAGGCACTGGGCCTGCGGTGTTGCTGGGGGGGTGCAGTGGGGGCTGTGGGGCAGGCACTGGGCCTGCGGTGTTGTTGGGGGGGTGCAGTGGGGGCTGTGGGGCAGGCACTGGGCCTGCGGTGTTGCTGGGGGGTGCAGTGGGGGCTGTGGGGCAGGCACTGGGCCTGCGGTGTTGCTGGGGGGGTGCAGTGGGGGCTGTGGGGCAGGCACTGGGCCTGCGGTGTTGCTGGGGGGTGCAGTGGGGGCTGTGGGGCAGGCACTGGGCCTGCGGTGTTGTTGGGGGGGTGCAGTGGGGGCTGTGGGGCAGGCACTGGGCCTGCGGTGTTGCTGGGGGGTGCAGTGGGGGCTGTGGGGCAGGCACTGGGCCTGTGGTGTTGCTGGGGGGTGCAGTGGGGGCTGTGGGGCAGGCACTGGGCCTGCGGTGTTGCTGGGGGGGGTGCAGTGGGGGCTGTGGGGCAGGCACTGGGCCTGCGATGTTGTTGGGGGGTGCAGTGGGGGCTGTGGGGCAGGCACTGGGCCTGCGGTGTTGTTGGGGGGGTGCAGTGGGGGCTGTGGGGCAGGCACTGGGCCTGCGGTGTTGTTGGGGGGGGTGCAGTGGGGGCTGTGGGGCAGGCACTGGGCCTGCGGTGTTGTTGGGGGGGGTGCAGTGGGGGCTGTGGGGCAGGCACTGGGCCTGTGGTGTTGTTGGGGGGGTGCAGTGGGGGCTGTGGGGCAGGCACTGGGCCTGCGGTGTTGCTGGGGGGTGCAGTGGGGGCTGTGGGGCAGGCACTGGGCCTGCGGTGTTGTTGGGGGGGTGCAGTGGGGGCAGTGGGGCAGGCACTGGGCCTGCGGTGTTGCTGGGGGGTGCAGTGGGGGCAGTGGGGCAGGCACTGGGCCTGCGGTGTTGTTGGGGGGGGTGCAGTGGGGGCCGTGGGGCAGGCACTGGGCCTGCGGTGTTGCTGGGGGGTGCAGTGGGGGCCGTGGGGCAGGCACTGGGCCTGCGGTGTTGTTGGGGGGGGTGCAGTGGGGGCTGTGGGGCAGGCACTGGGCCTGCGGTGTTGTTGGGGGGGTGCAGTGGGGGCTGTGGGGCAGGCACTGGGCCTGCGGTGTTGTTGGGGGGGGGTGCAGTGGGGGCCGTGGGGCAGGCACTGGGCCTGCGGTGTTGCTGGGGGGGTGCAGTGGGGGCTGTGGGGCAGGCACTGGGCCTGCGGTGTTGTTGGGGGGGTGCAGTGGGGGCCGTGGGGCAGGCACTGGGCCTGCGGTGTTGCTGGGGGGTGCAGTGGGGGCTGTGGGGCAGGCACTGGGCCTGCGGTGTTGCTGGGGGGTGCAGTGGGGGCCGTGGGGCAGGCACTGGGCCTGCGGTGTTGCTGGGGGGTGCAGTGGGGGCCGTGGGGCAGGCACTGGGCCTGCGGTGTTGCTGGGGGGTGCAGTGGGGGCTGTGGGGCAGGCACTGGGCCTGCGGTGTTGTTGGGGGGGTGCAGTGGGGGCCGTGGGGCAGGCACTGGGCCTGCGGTGTTCCTGGGGGGTGCAGTGGGGGCTGTGGGGCAGGCACTGGGCCTGCGGTGTTGCTGGGGGGGGTGCAGTGGGGGCTGTGGGGCAGGCACTGGGCCTGCGGTGTTGCTGGGGGGGTGCAGTGGGGGCAGTGGGGCAGGCACTGGGCCTGCGGTGTTGTTGGGGGGGTGCAGTGGGGGCTGTGGGGCAGGCACTGGGCCTGCGGTGTTGTTGGGGAGGTGCAGTGGGGGCAGTGGGGCAGGCACTGGGCCTGCGGTGTTGTTGGGGGGGTGCAGTGGGGGCTGTGGGGCAGGCCCTGGGCCTGCGGTGTTGTTGGGGGGGTGCAGTGGGGGCTGTGGGGCAGGCACTGGGCCTGCGGTGTTGTTGGGGGGGGTGCAGTGGGGGCTGTGGGGCAGGCACTGGGCCTGCGGTGTTGTTGGGGGGGTGCAGTGGAGGCTGTGGGGCAGGCACTGGGCCTGCGGTGTTGTTGGGGGGGTGCAGTGGGGGCTGTGGGGCAGGCACTGGGCCTGCGGTGTTGCTGGGGGGTGCAGTGGGGGCTGTGGGGCAGGCACTGGGCCTGCGGTGTTGCTGGGGGGTGCAGTGGGGGCTGTGGGGCAGGCACTGGGCCTGCGGTGTTGCTGGGGGGGGTGCAGTGGGGGCCGTGGGGCAGGCACTGGGCCTGCGGTGTTGCTGGGGGGTGCAGTGGGGGCCGTGGGGCAGGCACTGGGCCTGCGGTGTTGCTGGGGGGTGCAGTGGGGGCAGTGGGGCAGGCACTGGGCCTGCGGTGTTGCTGGGGGTGTGCAGTGGGGGCTGTGGCGCAGGCACTGGGCCTGCGGTGTTGTTGGGGGGGTGCAGTGGGGGCTGTGGGGCAGGCACTGGGCCTGCGGTGTTGCTGGGGGGTGCAGTGGGGGCTGTGGGGCAGGCACTGGGCCTGCGGTGTTGCTGGGGGGTGCAGTGGGGCAGGCACTGGGCCTGCGGTGTTGCTGGGGGGTGCAGTGGGGGCCGTGGGGCAGGCACTGGGCCTGCGGTGTTGCTGGGGGGTGCAGTGGGGGCAGTGGGGCAGGCACTGGGCCTGCGGTGTTGCTGGGGGGTGCAGTGGGGGCAGTGGGGAAGGCACTGGGCCTGCGGTGTTGCTGGGGGGTGCAGTGGGGGCTGTGGGGCAGGCACTGGGCCTGCGGTGTTGCTGGGGGGTGCAGTGGGGGCTGTGGGGCAGGCACTGGGCCTGCGGTGTTGCTGGGGGGTGCAGTGGGGGCTGTGGGGCAGGCACTGGGCCTGCGGTGTTGCTGGGGGGGGTGCAGTGGGGGCCGTGGGGCAGGCACTGGGCCTGCGGTGTTGCTGGGGGGTGCAGTGGGGGCCGTGGGGCAGGCACTGGGCCTGTGGTGTTGCTGGGGGGTGCAGTGGGGGCTGTGGGGCAGGCACTGGGCGTGCGGTGTTGCTGGGGGGTGCAGTGGGGGCTGTGGGGCAGGCACTGGGCCTGCGGTGTTGTTGGGGGGGTGCAGTGGGGGCTGTGGGGCAGGCACTGGGCCTGCGGTGTTGTTGGGGGGTGCAGTGGGGGCTGTGGGGCAGGCACTGGGCCTGCGGTGTTGTTGGGGGGGTGCAGTGGGGGCTGTGGGGCAGGCACTGGGCCTGCGGTGTTGCTGGGGGGGGTGCAGTGGGGGCTGTGGGGCAGGCACTGGGCCTGCGGTGTTGTTGGGGGGGTGCAGTGGGGGCTGTGGGGCAGGCACTGGGCCTGCGGTGTTGCTGGGGGGTGCAGTGGGGGCTGTGGGGCAGGCACTGGGCCTGGCGTGTTGTTGGGGGGGTGCAGTGGGGGCTGTGGGGCAGGCACTGGGCCTGCGGTGTTGCTGGGGGGTGCAGTGGGGGCTGTGGGGCAGGCACTGGGCCTGCGGTGTTGCTGGGGGGTGCAGTGGGGGCTGTGGGGCAGGCACTGGGCCTGCGGTGTTGCTGGGGGGTGCAGTGGGGGCTGTGGGGCAGGCACTGGGCCTGCGGTGTTGTTGGGGGGGTGCAGTGGGGGCAGTGGGGCAGGCACTGGGCCTGCGGTGTTGCTGGGGGGTGCAGTGGGGGCTGTGGGGCAGGCACTGGGCCTGCGGTGTTGCTGGGGGGTGCAGTGGGGGCTGTGGGGCAGGCACTGGGCCTGCGGTGTTGCTGGGGGGTGCAGTGGGGGCTGTGGGGCAGGCACTGGGCCTGCGGTGTTGCTGGGGGGGGTGCAGTGGGGGCCGTGGGGCAGGCACTGGGCCTGCGGTGTTGCTGGGGGGTGCAGTGGGGGCCGTGGGGCAGGCACTGGGCCTGCGGTGTTGCTGGGGGGTGCAGTGGGGGCAGTGGGGCAGGCACTGGGCCTGCGGTGTTGCTGGGGGTGTGCAGTGGGGGCTGTGGCGCAGGCACTGGGCCTGCGGTGTTGCTGGGGGGGTGCAGTGGGGGCTGTGGGGCAGGCACTGGGCCTGCGGTGTTGCTGGGGGGTGCAGTGGGGGCTGTGGGGCAGGCACTGGGCCTGCGGTGTTGCTGGGGGGTGCAGTGGGGCAGGCACTGGGCCTGCGGTGTTGCTGGGGGGTGCAGTGGGGGCCGTGGGGCAGGCACTGGGCCTGCGGTGTTGCTGGGGGGTGCAGTGGGGGCAGTGGGGCAGGCACTGGGCCTGCGGTGTTGCTGGGGGGTGCAGTGGGGGCAGTGGGGCAGGCACTGGGCCTGCGGTGTTGCTGGGGGGTGCAGTGGGGGTTGTGGGGCAGGCACTGGGCCTGCGGTGTTGCTGGGGGGTGCAGTGGGGGCTGTGGGGCAGGCACTGGGCCTGCGGTGTTACTGGGGGGTGCAGTGGGGGCTGTGGGGCAGGCACTGGGCCTGCGGTGTTGCTGGGGGGGGTGCAGTGGGGGCCGTGGGGCAGGCACTGGGCCTGCGGTGTTGCTGCGGGGTGCAGTGGGGGCCGTGGGGCAGGCACTGGGCCTGCGGTGTTGCTGGGGGTGTTCAGTGGGGGCTGTGGCGCAGGCACTGGGCCTGCGGTGTTGCTGGGGGGGTGCAGTGGGGCAGGCACTGGGCCTGCGGTGTTGCTGGGGGGTGCAGTGGGGGCTGTGGGGCAGGCACTGGGCCTGCGGTGTTGTTGGGGGGGTGCAGTGGGGGCAGTGGGGCAGGCACTGGGCCTGCGGTGTTGCTGGGGGGTGCAGTGGGGGCTGTGGGGCAGGCACTGGGCCTGCGGTGTTGCTGGGGGGTGCAGTGGGGGCTGTGGGGCAGGCACTGGGCCTGCGGTGTTGCTGGGGGGTGCAGTGGGGGCTGTGGGGCAGGCACTGGGCCTGCGGTGTTGCTGGGGGGGGTGCAGTGGGGGCCGTGGGGCAGGCACTGGGCCTGCGGTGTTGCTGGGGGGTGCAGTGGGGGCCGTGGGGCAGGCACTGGGCCTGCGGTGTTGCTGGGGGGTGCAGTGGGGGCAGTGGGGCAGGCACTGGGCCTGCGGTGTTGCTGGGGGGTGCAGTGGGTGCAGTGGGGCAGGCACTGGGCCTGCGGTGTTGTTGGGGGGGTGCAGTGGGGGCAGTGGGGCAGGCACTGGGCCTGTGGTGTTGTTGGGGGGGTGCAGTGGGGGCAGTGGGGCAGGCACTGGGCCTGTGGTGTTGTTGGGGGGGTGCAGTGGGGGCAGTGGGGCAGGCACTGGGCCTGTGGTGTTGTTGGGGGGGTGCAGTGGGGGCCGTGGGGCAGGCACTGGGCCTGTGGTGTTGTTGGGGGGGTGCAGTGGGGGCAGTGGGGCAGGCACTGGGCCTGCGGTGTTGCTGGGGGTGTGCAGTGGGGGCTGTGGCGCAGGCACTGGGCCTGCGGTGTTGCTGGGGGGGTGCAGTGGGGGCTGTGGGGCAGGCACTGGGCCTGCGGTGTTGCTGGGGGGTGCAGTGGGGGCTGTGGGGCAGGCACTGGGCCTGCGGTGTTGCTGGGGGGTGCAGTGGGGCAGGCACTGGGCCTGCGGTGTTGCTGGGGGGTGCAGTGGGGGCCGTGGGGCAGGCACTGGGCCTGCGGTGTTGCTGGGGGGTGCAGTGGGGGCCGTGGGGCAGGCACTGGGCCTGCGGTGTTGCTGGGGGGTGCAGTGGGTGCAGTGGGGCAGGCACTGGGCCTGCGGTGTTGCTGGGGGGTGCAGTGGGGGCTGTGGGGCAGGCACTGGGCCTGCGGTGTTGCTGGGGGGTGCAGTGGGGGCTGTGGGGCAGGCACTGGGCCTGCGGTGTTGCTGGGGGGTGCAGTGGGGGCTGTGGGGCAGGCACTGGGCCTGCGGTGTTGCTGGGGGGGGTGCAGTGGGGGCCGTGGGGCAGGCACTGGGCCTGCGGTGTTGCTGCGGGGTGCAGTGGGGGCCGTGGGGCAGGCACTGGGCCTGCGGTGTTGCTGGGGGTGTTCAGTGGGGGCTGTGGCGCAGGCACTGGGCCTGCGGTGTTGCTGGGGGGGTGCAGTGGGGCAGGCACTGGGCCTGCGGTGTTGCTGGGGGGTGCAGTGGGGGCTGTGGGGCAGGCACTGGGCCTGCGGTGTTGCTGGGGGGTGCAGTGGGGCAGGCACTGGGCCTGCGGTGTTGCTGGGGGGTGCAGTGGGGGCCGTGGGGCAGGCACTGGGCCTGCGGTGTTGCTGGGGGGTGCAGTGGGGGCAGTGGGGCAGGCACTGGGCCTGCGGTGTTGCTGGGGGGTGCAGTGGGGGCAGTGGGGCAGGCACTGGGCCTGCGGTGTTGCTGGGGGGTGCAGTGGGGGTTGTGGGGCAGGCACTGGGCCTGCGGTGTTGCTGGGGGGTGCAGTGGGGGCTGTGGGGCAGGCACTGGGCCTGCGGTGTTGCTGGGGGGTGCAGTGGGGGCTGTGGGGCAGGCACTGGGCCTGCGGTGTTGCTGGGGGGTGCAGTGGGGGCCGTGGGGCAGGCACTGGGCCTGCGGTGTTTCTGGGGGTGCAGTGGGGGCCGTGGGGCAGGCACTGGGCCTGCGGTGTTGCTGGGGGGTGCAGTGGGGGCTGTGGGGCAGGCACTGGGCCTGCGGTGTTGCTGGGGGGTGCAGTGGGGGCTGTGGGGCAGGCACTGGGCCTGCGGTGTTGCTGGGGGGTGCAGTGGGGGCTGTGGGGCAGGCACTGGGCCTGCGGTGTTGTTGGGGGGGTGCAGTGGGGGCTGTGGGGCAGGCACTGGGCCTGCGGTGTTGCTGGGGGGTGCAGTGGGCGCCTGTCCCCACTGAGCTGTATTGAAGCACACAGCCCGCTCGCACCCGTGTCCCAAGCCATCTCCACCGGCCGCTCCCCCGGTTGCTGGCTCTGTCCCGGCTCAGTCCGTGGCACATTAAATAGCGGGGGGGGGGGGCAGAGGGCGCGGAGTCCTGCCCCACGTGCACTGAGCCGGAGGGGACCCCAGACCATAATGAGCTGGAGGCTCGTCTTGTCTGGGCTGGAGGAGGCAGGCAGGCCCAGCACCACCCGAGTCCCTGGGGACGTGTGGACTCCGAGAGGAGCTGCGGTTGGACCCGGGCAGAGGCCGCCAGAGCTCGGCAGCAGGTCTGTGCCCTGGGCGACACGACGCAGCCGGAGAAGCCGCTTACATTTGAAAGCCCCTGTCCCTTAGAGCTGGACACACTCCGTCGCCGCACTGCCTCTGGAGCCTGGGCCAGCTGCTGGCTCTGCAGCGCCCCACGAGGCAGGGCACCAGGCTCTGGCTCGCGGCGCCCGCAGGGGCTGGCTGCGAGTGGGACCCAGAAGCACAGATCTGGGTCTTGCCATGCCCTCCTGCACACTGGCTGTTTGCCCCACAGCTCGGCCGCCGTCCCCTGTCAACGTGACTGTCACTCAGCTGAAGGCGAACTCGGCCACTGTCTCCTGGGATGTCCCGGAGGGAGATGTCGTCATTGGCTATGCCATCTCGCAGCAGGTATGCCAGGCTCTGCCCCCAGGGCCCTGCACCCCCTGCCTTCCCCAGCACTGCCCCACCCCAGGGATGATGAGGGTCCTTCTTCCTTCATTGGCCATCCTACTGCTGGGGCACCAGCACGGGCTGTCTAGGGCCAGCAGGCCTCCAGCCCACCTTGAAATCTCCCTACAAAATGTCTGTGCTTCAGGCTGCTGCCTGTGCTGAGCCCATCCCCTTGGGCAGCGCCATGGGGTGCCCCAAAAATGCTGCCCTCCCCTGCCCAGCTCAGAGGAGTCTCCGAGGAGCTCACGGTGCCGCTCCCCCATGCACTGAGCTGCCTCTTGCCCTCACTAACCCCGCTGCGAGGGCTGGGCAGCTCCTGGGCCTGACTGTCTCTCCCACGCTGGCAGCGGCAGGACGGGCAAATGCAGCGCTTCATCCGGGAGGTGAACACCACCAACCGGGCCTGCGTGCTGTGGGACCTGGCGGAGGATGCCGACTACATCATCCAGGTGCAGAGCATCGGCCTGCATGGAGAGAGCCAGGCCAGCAAGCGGGTCCATTTCCGGACCCTGAAGGCGACCGATCGCCTCCCCTCCAACAGCTCCAACCAAGGTACGGCCAAGCCCTGGCGGGAGGGGCCACGTGCAGCCCTGTGCTAAGTTCCCTTCAGGACCCTGCAGCCTGGGGATGCAGGAGGCAGGACTGCCCCATGGGGACACTGCGGGCTCTCTGCTGCTTTGCATCCGACCCTGGCTGCCTCTGGGGGCAGCAGGGCGGGGTGTGGGGCTCCTCGGCAGAAGCCTTTGGGTCCCTGCTGCACGCTCTGGGCGCCTTGGTCCGGGCAGCGGGGCACAGGGCTTGGGTCACAAGGGTTTGGGTACTCAGGCGGTGCCCTGGGGTGGCTTGGCCCCTGGTGTGACAGCCACACAGCCGGAGCTGGCAAGTCCCTGCCCTCCAAGCCCCCCAGGAGCCAGGGGACACAAGGCACAGGAGGAGGCACACAGCCCACACCTCAGAGCAGCAGGGGCCTCCTGCCACAGGTGGGCACCACACGGCTCCTCTGCCAACTCCCCTCCATGAGGCGAGCTGGAGGCACCAAGCACTGCCTGTCCTGTGGCCTCGCCAGCCCAGGCTGCTGCTGCTCCCCGGGCTGCCCCGGGCCAATGGGGACCTTGTGATGGGGTCTGTCGGGGCTCAGGCCAGGTGTGGGAGGCTGGCTGGGGACAGTGAGGGGCTGGGATGCCCGCCCGTGTCTCCTGACGCTGGGGGTGACCGTGCACTCTTCCCTCTCTGTGCCGCCAGCACTCCCATCAGCTGCCGCTTGGCCAGGCAGGCGCTCAAGGGTTCAGCCCTCCCTCCCAGCCACGGTCTCAGCTAGTAGGTGCCTGGCTGGACGGGCCCTGTGCCTGTGCCCTTGCTACTGTCGTAGCCCTGGCTCCTCTCCCCACAGCTGGCCTGTCCGGGTACAGAGCAGGACCCCGCCAGCTCCAGAGGCAGCAGAGGAGCCTCCCGTGCCCAGCCAGGGGCCCCGAGCTGGCCACAGCACACAGGGCTTGTCCGCGTGTCTTGCAGGTGATATCACTGTGGAAGGGCTGGACAAGGAGCGACAGCTGCAGACCGGGGAGATTGTCATCATTGTGACTGTGCTGCTCATGTGGGCAGGTGAGGAGCGGGGAGGGGCTGGCCACAGCCTTCCAGCCCCTCTGGATCCCAGGCGGGGGCTGGGCTGGAGGTGCCAGGAGACGCAGTGGGCTGGGGAAAAGGGGTGGTGGACGCGGGGCAGATGTAAAATATCTTGACGTTGGTAAAGTTCCGACACCGTCCTCAGCCACATTCTCATAAACAAAGTAGGGAACTGTGGGTGGGAAGCAGGTGCAGGACAGGCTGCCAGAATCATTGTCCCTGGTTCGCCCCCCAGGGTCAGTCCTGGGTCTAGCACTAGGCAGCGGTTTCGTTAGCGACCTGTGGAACGGGGCGGAGAGGCGGCTGTTTGCCTAGCTCAGAGAGCTGGTGCGGCGGGGCCCATAGGCAAGGGTGACGAGGTGTTATTTCCTCGTCATGTGTCCACTGCCAATGGGCTGGTGAGCGGGTTCAGAAGAAAGTGACGTGGCCAGTGTGGGTCCGTGCACAGGCTCCGTGCCGAGAACACAGCCGCATGCTTGCGGGGCTGGAGCAGCTGCACTCGCAATAGCATGGTGGAGCGCCTGGCTGGACACGGAGCGCAGACCCAGGGTTTGGGATTCCAGTGCCCCTGCACAGCAGCGGCCACGCAGCTGTTTTTAGCTCTGCCCAGCTGCAGTGCGGACACCCTGCTGGAGGCCTGGAACAGCCTGTGAGTGAAGCCCACCCCACTCAGGTTCCCAAAGAGAAGCTGAGAGGGGAGGGCCCCTTAGGAGGCCTATGCAGGCACTAGCTGGCAGGGGTTCAGCGAGGGGCGGGGGTATGTTCATGGGGTGCTTGCTTGGGGGGCTCTGTGCTGGGCCCAGTGGCCTGCTAGGCAAGGCCGAGAGCTGCTTAACGAGGCTTTGAGCCATAAATTCTAAGCTCCCATCAGCCTTAACCAGGGGTCAGGAGGACCAGGGCTCGCTCCTAAGGGTATGTCTACACTACCCCCCTAGTTCGAACTGGGGGGGTAATGTAGGCATACCGAACTTGCAAATGAAGCCCGGGATTTGAATTTCCCAGGCTTCATTTGCATAAAGCCGGCTGGCGCCATTATTAAATGCCGGCTAGTTCGGACCCCGTGCCGCGCAGCTACACGCGGCACGGACTAGCTAGTTCCGATTAGGCTTCCTACGGCTACACGCGGCACGGACTAGCTAGTTCCGATTAGGCTTCCTACGGCTACACGCGGCACGGACTAGCTTGTTCGGATTAGGCTTCCTACGGCTACACGCGGCACGGACTAGCTAGTTCCGATTAGGCTTCCTACGGCTACACGCGGCACGGACTAGCTAGTTCGGATTAGGCTTCCTACGGCTACACGCGGCACGGACTAGCTAGTTCCGATTAGGCTTCCCACGGCTACACGCGGTACGGACTAGCTAGTTCGGATTAGGCTTCCTACGGCTACACGCGGCACGGACTAGCTAGTTCCGATTAGGCTTCCCACGGCTACACGCGGCACGGACTAGCTAGTTCGGATTAGGCTTCCTACGGCTACACGCGGCACGGACTAGCTAGTTCCGATTAGGCTTCCTACGGCTACACGCGGCACGGACTAGCTAGTTCCGATTAGGCTTCCCACGGCTACACGCGGCACGGACTAGCTAGTTCCGATTAGGCTTCCTACGGCTACACGCGGCACGGACTAGCTAGTTCGGATTAGGCTTCCTACGGCTACACGCGGCACGGACTAGCTAGTTCCGATTAGGCTTCCTACGGCTACACGCGGTACGGACTAGCTAGTTCCGATTAGGCTTCCTACGGCTACACGCGGCATGGACTAGCTAGTTCGGATTAGGCTTCCTACGGCTACACGCGGTACGGACTAGCTAGTTCCGATTAGGCTTCCTACGGCTACACGCGGCACGGACTAGCTAGTTCCGATTAGGCTTCCTACGGCTACACGCGGCACGGACTAGCTAGTTCCGATTAGGCTTCCTACGGCTACACGCGGCACGGACTAGCTAGTTCCGATTAGGCTTCCTACGGCTACACGCGGCACGGACTAGCTAGTTCCGATTAGGCTTCCTACGGCTACACGCGGCACGGACTAGCTAGTTCCGATTAGGCTTCCTACGGCTACACGCGGCACGGACTAGCTAGTTCCGATTAGGCTTCCTACGGCTACACGCGGCACGGACTAGCTAGTTCGGATTAGGCTTCCTACGGCTACACGCGGTACGGACTAGCTAGTTCAGATTAGGCTTCCCACGGCTACATGCGGCACGGACTAGCTAGTTCGGATTAGGCTTCCTACGGCTACACGCGGCACGGACTAGCTAGTTCCGATTAGGCTTCCTACGGCTACACGCGGCACGGACTAGCTAGTTCGGATTAGGCTTCCCACGGCTACACGCGGTACGGACTAGCTAGTTCCGATTAGGCTTCCTACGGCTACACGCGGTACGGACTAGCTAGTTCGGATTAGGCTTCCTACGGCTACACGCGGCACGGACTAGCTAGTTCCGATTAGGCTTCCTACGGCTACACGCGGCACGGACTAGCTAGTTCCGATTAGGCTTCCTACGGCTACACGCGGCACGGACTAGCTAGTTCCGATTAGGCTTCCTACGGCTACACGCGGCACGGACTAGCTAGTTCCGATTAGGCTTCCTACGGCTACACGCGGCACGGACTAGCTAGTTCCGATTAGGCTTCCTACGGCTACACGCGGCACGGACTAGCTAGTTCGGATTAGGCTTCCTACGGCTACACGCGGTACGGACTAGCTAGTTCAGATTAGGCTTCCCACGGCTACATGCGGCACGGACTAGCTAGTTCGGATTAGGCTTCCTACGGCTACACGCGGCACGGACTAGCTAGTTCCGATTAGGCTTCCTACGGCTACACGCGGCACGGACTAGCTAGTTCGGATTAGGCTTCCCACGGCTACACGCGGTACGGACTAGCTAGTTCCGATTAGGCTTCCTACGGCTACACGCGGTACGGACTAGCTAGTTCGGATTAGGCTTCCTACGGCTACACGCGGCACGGACTAGCTAGTTCGGATTAGGCTTCCTACGGCTACACGCGGCACGGACTAGCTAGTTCCGATTAGGCTTCCTACGGCTACACGCGGCACGGACTAGCTAGTTCCGATTAGGCTTCCCACGGCTACATGCGGCACGGACTAGCTAGTTCGGATTAGGCTTCCTACGGCTACACGCGGCACGGACTAGCTAGTTCGGATTAGGCTTCCTACGGCTACACGCGGTACGGACTAGCTAGTTCAGATTAGGCTTCCCACGGCTACATGCGGCACGGACTAGCTAGTTCGGATTAGGCTTCCTACGGCTACACGCGGCACGGACTAGCTAGTTCCGATTAGGCTTCCCACGGCTACATGCGGCACGGACTAGCTAGTTCGGATTAGGCTTCCTACGGCTACACGCGGTACGGACTAGCTAGTTCCGATTAGGCTTCCCACGGCTACATGCGGCACGGACTAGCTAGTTCGGATTAGGCTTCCTACGGCTACACGCGGCACGGACTAGCTAGTTCGGATTAGGCTTCCTACGGCTACACGCGGTACGGACTAGCTAGTTCAGATTAGGCTTCCCACGGCTACATGCGGCACGGACTAGCTAGTTCGGATTAGGCTTCCTACGGCTACACGCGGCACGGACTAGCTAGTTCCGATTAGGCTTCCCACGGCTACATGCGGCACGGACTAGCTTGTTCGGATTAGGCTTCCTACGGCTACACGCGGTACGGACTAGCTAGTTCCGATTAGGCTTCCCACGGCTACATGCGGCACGGACTAGCTAGTTCGGATTAGGCTTCCTACGGCTACACGCGGCACGGACTAGCTAGTTCGGATTAGGCTTCCTACGGCTACACGCGGCACGGACTAGCTAGTTCCGATTAGGCTTCCCACGGCTACACGCGGCACGGACTAGCTAGTTCCGATTAGGCTTCCCACGGCTACACGCGGCACGGACTAGCTAGTTCGGATTAGGCTTCCTACGGCTACACGCGGCACGGACTAGCTAGTTCCGATTAGGCTTCCTACGGCTACACGCGGCACGGACTAGCTAGTTCCGATTAGGCTTCCTACGGCTACACGCGGCACGGACTAGCTAGTTCGGATTAGGCTTCCTACGGCTACACGCGGCACGGACTAGCTAGTTCGGATTAGGCTTCCTACGGCTACACGCGGCACGGACTAGCTAGTTCCGATTAGGCTTCCTACGGCTACACGCGGCACGGACTAGCTAGTTCCGATTAGGCTTCCTACGGCTACACGCGGCACGGACTAGCTAGTTCCGATTAGGCTTCCTACGGCTACACGCGGCACGGACTAGCTAGTTCCGATTAGGCTTCCTACGGCTACACGCGGTACGGACTAGCTAGTTCCGATTAGGCTTCCTACGGCTACACGCGGCACGGACTAGCTAGTTCGGATTAGGCTTCCTACGGCTACACGCGGCACGGACTAGCTAGTTCCGATTAGGCTTCCCACGGCTACACGCGGCACGGACTAGCTAGTTCCGATTAGGCTTCCTACGGCTACACGCGGCACGGACTAGCTAGTTCCGATTAGGCTTCCCACGGCTACACGCGGCACGGACTAGCTAGTTCCGATTAGGCTTCCTACGGCTACACGCGGTACGGACTAGCTAGTTCAGATTAGGCTTCCCACGGCTACATGCGGCACGGACTAGCTAGTTCCGATTAGGCTTCCCACGGCTACACGCGGCACGGACTAGCTAGTTCCGATTAGGCTTCCTACGGCTACACGCGGCACGGACTAGCTAGTTCCGATTAGGCTTTCTACGGCTACACGCGGCACGGACTAGCTAGTTCCGATTAGGCTTCCTACGGCTACACGCGGCATGGACTAGCTAGTTCCGATTAGGCTTCCCACGGCTACACGCGGCACGGACTAGCTAGTTCCGATTAGGCTTCCTACGGCTACACGCGGCACGGACTAGCTAGTTCGGATTAGGCTTCCCACGGCTACACGCGGCACGGACTAGCTAGTTCCGATTAGGCTTCCTACGGCTACATGCGGCACGGACTAGCTAGTTCAGATTAGGCTTCCTACGGCTACACGCGGCACGGACTAGCTAGTTCGGATTAGGCTTCCTACGGCTACATGCGGCACGGACTAGCTAGTTCAGATTAGGCTTCCCACGGCTACACGCGGCACGGACTAGCTAGTTCCGATTAGGCTTCCTACGGCTACACGCGGCACGGACTAGCTAGTTCGGATTAGGCTTCCCACGGCTACACGCGGCACGGACTAGCTAGTTCAGATTAGGCTTCCTACGGCTACATGCGGCACGGACTAGCTAGTTCCGATTAGGCTTCCTAATCCAAACTAGCTGTACACCTCATTCCACGAGCAACATAGGGATTTGGTCTGACTCAGTACGGCCGTTCTTATGGCACTGGGGACACCCCCTCACATTAGATCTGTTTGCCCTGCAGCAGTGATTGCGCTCTTCTGCAGACAGTACGACATTATCAAGGACAACGACTCCAACAACAACAAGGAAAAGACCAAGCCGTCCTCAGAGCACAGCACCCCAGAGCGACCCACAGGGGGGCTACTACGCACCAAGGTAACTGGGGCCGATTACTGGGGGGGTGACTGTGCGAGGCACTGGGGGATGGGTCTGAGTGTGCAAGGCACTGAGGAATGGGGGGTGTGCATAGACAGTAGGGTACTCCAAGGTAAACTGAGGCACACATCCTCACAATATTATGGAGAACTTCCCTATGCTGCATGCCCTGTCCGCTGGCCTCAGCATCCTCCAGCAGCAGAGGGCAGGAGCAGGCAGCAGAGCTAGGTCTCTGGGCACATGGCCCAGCCACGCTTGCATGGCACCTGTGGTGTCAGCAGTACCCCGCACTCTGAGGGGTCTCGTGAGCCGGAGGAGTTGGGGGGGCCTCAGGCTCAGCAGGGAGTGAAGGGATGGGCAGGCCCCTCTGGGACTCACACAACACTGCACAGGGGCACCATATGGGGCTTGTTGTCAGTGAGGCTGCCAGGCCCAAGGGCAGGGCTCTGTCCCTGCACCCTGCCGGGGCTCCTGACTCGAGTGTGACACAGACGGCGCTGGCTCAGCAAGCCCAGGCCCAGAGATCAGGAAACAGGTTGGCTGCCTTGTCCCCAAAGCTCCAGCAAGTACCAAAAATACCATTTGCTTGTTCCCCGAGGGGCCCTGTGGTGGAGACTCAGACTCCTTGGGGTTTGTTCAGTCTGCAGAGGAGTAGAGTGAGGAGGTATTTGAGAGCAGCCTTCAGCTCCTGGCAGGGGGTTCCAGAGAGGCTGTTCTCAGCGGGGCAGGTGGCAGAACAAGGAGCAATGGGCTCAAGTTACAGTGCGGAGGTCTAGGTTGGAGATTAGGAAAGACTATTTCCCTAGGAGGGTGGGGAAGCGCTGGGCTGGGTTCCCTAGGGCGATGGTGGAGTCTCCATCCCAAGTCCCGGCTTGACCAAGCCCTGGCTGGGACGATTGAGTTGGGGCTGGTCCTGCTGTGGGCAGGGGGCTGGACTCGGTGGCTCCTGAGGTTTCTGCTGGCCCTGGGAGTCTGTGATTGTAGGACAAGGAACAGGGATTGTCTCTTTGTACAGTCATGGGCAGTACCTCAGCCTCCTGGGACTTTGGACTCCCCCCGTTCTAGGCATGGGGCAATGAGGCCCTTGGGGGCTGACAGTTCCGTAGCTTAATGAATTTCAGCGAGCGTGGAAGGCGCACAGCTCTGTAAGCAGAGGGATGGCGAGCTTCGTCTCCGGCCACAAGCACGCTCACATCCGCTCCTCCTCTGAGTGCCAGGGACCAGCTGGCCTGACCTCCCTCTGGCCCCAGACCCACTCAGGACTGGCATCCGGCTAACTGGCCTAGAGTTACCCGTGGCGCCTGCTCGCCCTTCTGAAGGTTGGCACGGCCCCGGCCTCTGCCTGCCACTTGGCAGCTCTCCAGTGGGCAGCAGCCAGAGAGCTTGTCAGCCACACCTCTCTGTACTTGGGTTATGGTTCTCGCCACCTGCTTATCCCTGGTCGCGGGGGCTAGCCTCCTGCTAGTGGCCTGGAAGAAACTCCCGTCCCATGTTATCCGGCTGTCTCAGGCTTCCGCCTGAAACTCCCAATGGTCCCGGCCCCTCCTGGCAGGGGGTGGCAGCTCTCTCTCGCTCCGGGGAGATCTCCATCTGGGAGGGATCTCGGTCTTGGCCAGCAGGTTTCAAGAGGTGTGGGGATGGCTGAGCTGGTGGGGGGCAGTGGTAGGCAGGGCCAAAGGAAGTAGTTACAGCACGCTGGGAGGGGGGATGTTGGTTATCTGCATTTCTTGCAGGGAGTTCACCAGGAAGTGCTAGTCTCTGCTGAGTCTCAAGGTTGAGAGAGACCTTAAGGAGAGACTAAAGCCAGAGCACAGTCCCGGGAGTGGGGGAAGCTGTCACTTGGCCCATGGGAGGGGGGCTCATGCTCCCCCTCCCAGGCCACGAGTGGCATTCTCTGAAGGGCTCAGTACCCCCAACTGGGACCATGCCCAGCCCAGCAGCTCCCTGGGGCGCAGAGTGCACCGAACCCCTGGGGAATCAGGCCACTAATGTTGGTTTTTCTCTTGCAGAAAAAGTCTCTCTCTGTCAATATCATTGAGGTGTGAGACTCAAGGGCCCTGGAAAGACCGTGGGGTACAAGGGCCACCCCCCGCTGCCGGGGGCCCTCCGCATGCCAAGAATTGTTTATCAGAAACTGCTTTTTCCACGGCCTTGCCCCCAAGGGGATCTGCATGGAGACCACTGGGATGCTGCATGCAGAACAGCCTCACCCCCTGCGTGTAACCAGCCTCCCAGGGCCGTTTGGGAGTCACTGGGGAGCGGGGCACAGCGCCGGCCCACGGAACAAACAGCGCAGCCGGATTTCAGGGTGAGGAATCGTCCCGCTGGTGCTGAGAAGTGGCACCTTGTGTCCCTGTTAGGTAAATGGCAGGGTGGATCTGAGCAAGAGCACAGACTGCACCAGGAACCTGAGGAGGGGCCACGCTCTCACCCAGCGTGCCTGGGACCTCAGAGGGATTTTCTGTTTGTTTCTGGCCCCACAGAAGTGCCCATGTTCCAGCCCCCTAACCCTGCAAGCCCTGCCCTGGGGCCCACGAGGTGAAGCAGGTGCTAGCGTGGGAAGAGACCTGATCGAGCCGGGGAGGCTCCTCAGCTCTCCCTGTAAGGAGTGTGACTGGCAGGGTGGCCCCATGCCCTTGCAGCTGGGGCCCAGGAGGCTGGCTGGGTCCCTGGGCTGCCATCCCTTTCCTTAGTGTCACTGCCACCACCCTGGGTACGAGGTGGGCAGAGGTCTCACGCCAGCCACCCACTAGGGCAGCGGGGCACACCCAGTGCTCCTAGAAACATACCCCTGCTAGCAGCATTGCTCAGCGCTGGGGGCGGGAGGGAAATCTAGCCCACTGGCTCCAGCATGCAGAAGCTCTGGCCCAGCAGCCCCAGTGAGGCCACATGGAGCCGGAGTCTGGGCACTGGAAACATCCCCCGGCCCCAGAGAAATGTGTCGGAGAGAGAGCATCAGGCTGACTCCCCACACCCCCGAAGGGCACAAGCCCCAACGCAAATGCCTCCGGCCCCTCTGCTCCACCAGGCAAAGGGTTCAGTGCAGGACTCTGCCCCAGCCCCCTCCAGGACAAAGCCTTCCCCATAGGGCCTGCCCATCCCCCCACCCTGCCCCCTCCAGGACAAAGCCTTCCCCATAGGGCCTGCCCATCCCCCCACTCTGCCCCCTCCAGGACAAAGCCTTCCCCATAGGGCCTGCCCATCCCCCCACCCTGCCCCCTCCAGGACAAAGCCTTCCCCATAGGGCCTGCCCATCCCCCCACCCTGCCCCCTCCAGGACAAAGCCTTCCCCATAGGGCCTGCCCATCCCCCCACTCTGCCCCCTCCAGGACAAAGCCTTCCCCATAGGGCCTGCCCATCCCCCCACTCTGCCCCCTCCAGGACAAAGCCTTCCCCATAGGGCCTGCCCATCCCCCCACCCTGCCCCCTCCAGGACAAAGCCTTCCCCATAGGGCCTGCCCATCCCCCCACTCTGCCCCCTCCAGGACAAAGCCTTCCCCATAGGGCCTGCCCATCCCCCCACTCTGCCCCCTCCAGGACAAAGCCTTCCCCATAGGGCCTGCCCATCCCCCCACCCTGCCCCCTCCAGGACAAAGCCTTCCCCATAGGGCCTGCCCATCCCCCCACTCTGCCCCCTCCAGGACAAAGCCTTCCCCATAGGGCCTGCCCATCCCCCCACCCTGCCCCCTCCAGGGCAAAGCCTTCCCCATAGGGCCTGCCCCAGTCCCCCCACTCTGCCCCCTCCAGGGCAAAGCCTTCCCCATAGGGCCTGCCCCAGTCCCCCCACTCTGCCCCCTCCAGGACAAAGCCTTCCCCATAGGGCCTGCCCATCCCCCCACTCTGCCCCCTCCAGGACAAAGCCTTCCCCATAGGGCCTGCCCATCCCCCCACTCTGCCCCCTCCAGGACAAAGCCTTCCCCATAGGGCCTGCCCATCCCCCCACTCTGCCCCCTCCAGGACAAAGCCTTCCCCATAGGGCCTGCCCCAGTCCCCCCACTCTGCCCCCTCCAGGGCAAAGCCTTCCCCATAGGGCCTGCCCCAGTCCCCCCACTCTGCCCCCTCCAGGGCAAAGCCTTCCCCATAGGGCCTGCCCATCCCCCCACTCTGCCCCCTCCAGGGCAAAGCCTTCCCCATAGGGCCTGCCCCAGTCCCCCCACTCTGCCCCTTCCAGGACAAAGCCTTCCCCATAGGGCCTGGCCCAGTCCCCCCACTCTGCCAAGGCCTCCCCTAGCATTTCTAACCCTGGCCTCGACGGGGACACAGCAGTCTTGCCCTGATTGCAGGGGTTAATGCTGGCCCATGGAGCGTGCCAGGGTAGTTTCTTTACACACCAATGCCTGGCCTAGAGGGGGTTTATCTCCAGCCGCGGGGAGATGCTGCCCCAGGCTCTGCCTGCTCTGTAGGAGGCAACGGCACCAGGCTGCTGGAGCCTTCCCCCTCCCTCACACACAAGGAAATATGCCCCTCAGCCCACCTGCCAGAGCTCTCCCTCCTGCCCTACAGCCTCTGCACCACCTCTGCAGCCTCAGGCGCTCCACAACCCACCGTTTCCAGTGGCCAACTGCCTGGGGCGCTGGCAGGCCTCTGGGGACCCTCTAGCTCTGCCAGCAGGGCCTGAGCGACATAGTGCCGGGCAGGGTGAGGTGCAGTAGACACATCACAACCCGCCCCCACGTGCTCACAGAGCCCAGCTCAGCCTGTGGTCCAGCTCTCCCCCAGTGGGGGGGGGGGGCAGGGACCTCAGCCCTAGGGTTGCCAGATGTTCGGTTTTCACCCAGACTGTCCATTATTCAGGGGCCCGTCTGGTAAAAAAAGGAAGTACCAGGCACATGGAATGTCTGCTATTTCCTGTTTCCCTCGGACAGAAGCCCAGTGGGGACAATTTTCCCCTGCCACATTTGGTGGGGGGTGGGGGAGTGAGGAGCATGGGGCCATCTGAAGGTGCAGCACCCCCCACCTTTTTTTTTTTGGCTCAACAACTTTGGTCTTCCCCTCCCCTTTTTTTTGCTCAACAGAATTCTCCCTTTTTTTGGGGGGGGGGGGGGGTTTGGTATTTTTTGTTAAACCATCTGGCAACCCTACTTAGCCCAACAGGGTTACGGCCTTGCTCCCTGCTGCTCTTGTGTGGCTGCAGCAGTTGGTCCTTCTCCCCCCAGAGCAGGCAGAGTCCCTGGCCCCGGCTCCACGGGAGAGGGAGTGTCTGCTGGGAAGGAGCTGACCCTAGCAATTCGCAGCTACCAAGTCTCTGTGCTGTACAGCCAGGCCAGTCTGCCCAGGTGTCTGCTGCTTGCTGCCCATCAGCCACGCAAGCGTTCAGGGCAGAGCCACCCCGGGCGGTTAAAGCCAAACTCTCCTGTTACGCCCAAGCCCCAGGGTCCATGTGGCGTCACTGTGGAGCGAATTCCGTCATTCGGAACCAGCATCGCTCCTAGTCAGAGGCAGACGCCAAACCAACCCCAGTGCCTCTCCCCCGCATCGACCTTCCGCCCTCAGAAGAGATCAGTGCTAGCAGCCTCTGCTGGAGGAATGACCGGTCTGTAGCCTGGGTCCTGCTCCCTCAGGGGCCGGGATGCTGCCTGTGCAGCCCCAGGATGGAAGAGACTCACAGGATCCAGCGTCTTCCAGGAACTGAATCTGCAAGCAAAGCACTTTCAGGACTCTGCTCCAGGGGCTGCTCAGCTCCAGCTCCAGGGCAAGCGTCTTTGTGGAGCAGGGTCTTTTCAATAAAAGTCTGGCTCAAAGGCAGAAGAGTGCCTCGGGTGTGCCATGATACACGCTCAGTGCCTGCGGGCCAGCTGCCCGGGTGGGGGGACAGACCCATTAGCACAGGACGGGAGGGTGCTGGAGGCCTGGGCGGGGGAACAGAGGCGACAGGGAGAGCCCTGGAGAGTTTTATGAGAGGCAGGGACAATGGCAGAATGGGGGACAGCAAGCAGACAGATGGCAGTCCCACTGGCCATCCACTCCCCACAGTGGGTTCCTGAAACTAAGAAGGCTCCTCTTCCCCGCCACCAAGGAGCCTCATGCCCCAGCTGCCTCCTTCAGCCCAGAGCCACTGCCAGGGGCAAGGGGACCAGACTCTGAACGCCTGCTCTGCTTCTCTCACGGCGGCGCCCAGACCTGCTGCTGGAGCCCAGAGACCATGCTGTTCCTGGAGGAGTCTCTAGATAGACGGTCTCTCTCCCCCCTGTCCCCAAGCACTGTCGGGTGACACGCCACCTGTCAGGCCCACAAGAAGCTGGCACTCCACCTGCGGCTGTTCTCCCCTTTGGTAGGACAAAGGGTGCTGGTATCTCCTAGCTAGCCCAGCACTTGCTGTCCCAACCTATCCCCTCCCCAGGAACTTGCACATCGGCAGTCCAGGCTGGGCCCCTACTGGAAGCTGCGGCTGGGTCTGTGCCAGGTCCTCTCCCCCATGGGTTCCACTGCACTACAGGGCATAGTAGTGGGAGAACCAGCCTCTGTCTTTGCAGCTCCATGGCCCTGGCCAGGCTGCCAGACCACAGGCACGTGGCAGAACAGGGAAGTGGAGCTGGAAGCGGAAAAGGGAACAGCAAAGGCCTCGTTCGCACCCCAGATGGAGTCAGAAAATGGCAGCGAGGTCTAAGCTGTAGGATCCAGGCCCAGAGAAACCCGTGTGGGCTGCTCTCCACATGGGTCAGGAGCAAGGCTGGCCCCTCTGTGTGGGCAGAGGGGATGGAAGGGCTGACAGGCTCCTGCTGGGACACCAGGCACAGCAGCTTATGCCAAGTGAAAGTGCAGGGCCGGGCATTAGCCTGTGTCCCGGAAGGGACCTCACTTAACAAGTGTGTGTGTGTGTGTGTGGGGGGGGGGCTCCTGGACCTCCCCCTGCCCTGAGGCATCTGCTGCAGCATTCACCTGCTCGCTTGCTCTCGAACTGGGCAGGTGGTGGCCTCTGCTTCCACAGCCCTGCCGTTTCGGAACTGGACCTTTATTAACTCCGGGCATCTGAAGAAGTGGGCTGTGGCCACGAAAGCTCACGATCCCCCTACACCTTGTGTTGGTCTTTACGGTGCTGCCAGACTATTTGTTGTTTCAGTTTTTCCAGTCACAGCCTAACTCGGCTCCCCCCTGAAGCAGAAGAAGAGGTAAGGGGACCTGCCATCTCTTAGTCTCACCTCAGAGAGTCAGTGCCTAGGGGTATGGCTGAGGGCAGGGATCTTCTCCTGCGGCCTCCTTGCTTATCTTTGTCCCAGGGTGCCGAGCCATCATCAACTGAAGGTATCAACCTCACTCAGGCAGCAGGGGATGCAGCTTTCTGACAAGAGCCAGGGCCAAAGGTTCAAAACCCAAACTGAGCTGGCAGCGAGGGGCACGAAGAACCACTGCCTGCTTCCTCCGTAACCCGGCACCCTCAAGAGCTGGGAAATTTGTGCCAGAGGTCACAAGGACAGAGTCAAGCTTACAATGTAAAAAACTCCTTTTATCACATTTTACAAAGGTGATAGTCTCCTTTAAAAATCAAAGGTTTCACCACATGACAGAGTCTGTAGCGAAGGGGGCAGGGACTCCACCTCACAGTCACAAAGGGAGCAAGCAGGGCCTGCAGCTTTGTGCTCGCTTGATTAATGCAATGGGTGCCCTAGAGCCACAGCAAAGGGGGTGTTACCTACCCAGAAGAAAAGTCTAACCCCATTCTTCGGCCTGAAGCAGTGGGCAGCCCTCTGGAGTCTCTGACTCCCTACACAGCAGGAGGGAGGCAGGAAGGACAGAGGTCGTGAAGGGAGCTCAGGGCTGGCTTCAGGAAGTTGCTGGCATGGCAGCTTCCCTGGCACTAGCACAATCGAACCCACCAAAAAGTCAGGGAACCAAGCCCCCGGGGCAGAGCAGGGACCCCAAAGGCACAGAGAGCGAGGAGATGCCTCAGGCACAGTGTGGGGAAGAGATGCTCTTGGTGCTGACCGCTCTGAGCCGCAGGCACAGAGGGCTCTGACTGGTCAGTCCATTACGGGGATACATCAGTACCGGAAGACTGATGATCGAGCCTCGTTGGCCCACAGAAGCTTTAGCGGAGGGTCCCTTGTGGCAGATGGGTGTTTGGTCTCCAGTGCCCCAATCCCACTTCATCCTGCTGTGCTGGGGGCAGGCTGGGCGGGGTCCAACTCCTCGGTAAGTGTGTGATGGACGAGTTGCCTTCTGGTGTGGGAGACCCAAAGTCTGAAACACAAAAGGGCATGATCCCAAGAGCTATAAGAGGGTGGCTGGGGCACGGGCCCAAGGGAGAGCAGGAGCCTTCTGGGTTGGGCCTGTGAGTACCCCTTGCTGGCACCAGATATGTGTTAGGGTTGAAAGTTTTATTCTTTTTATATTTCTTATCTTAGATTTAGTAATGCAAGGCAATATATCATCATCTAGTACTCATATATATAGTAGCCCATTGTCTGAGGGCTGTAACGCTGTAACATTACAGACTCGCCTCTGGGGGGGCGCACTTGCCTCTCGCAGTGGCACTCGGCTGAGTGCTGCACCGCTCGGCTGGGCCGCAGCGGGGGAGCAAGGGGCGGCAAGCGGCTGTTTGGGGTACGTGCTCCATGGGGAGCTGCACCGCTGCATGGGGAGCGCGGACCCCAAACAGCCGCTTGCCGCCACTTGCTCCCCCGCTGCGGCCCAGTGAGCGGTGCAGCACTCAGCCGAGCACCACAGCGAGAGTGGAAGGGGGGCGGGGCGGTGACGTACACAGCCAGTGGGCGGGGCCGTGTACGTCACCACCCTGCCCCCCTTTCCCTCCTGCCGTGGCACTCGGCCAAGTGCTGTGCGCTCAGCCAGGCCGCTGCGGGGGAGCCTAAAAGGCCGCTTGCACTGCTTGCTCCCCCGCCACAACCCAGCTGAGTGGCGCAGCACTCAGCCGAGCGCCACAGTGGGAGAGGAAGCGGGGCGGGGCAGTGACGTACATGGCCCCACCCCCTGGCCGTGTACGTCACTGGGATAGGCTGTAAAAAAAACCAGGACACCCTTGATCGGGGGCGGGAGGGACCGGCCAGGAGAAGAGCGGGGCTGGCTGGCGGAGGAAGCAGAACTGGGGCAGTCAGAGGCAGCAGTAGCTGGCTAGGAGAGAACAGGGGAAGGGCGGCCAGTGGGAAGCAAAGCTGGTCATGGGTGGGAGTCAGGGGCAGTGAGGCTAGCCGTGGGAAATCAGGAGGAGGAATTGGCTGGCGGGGAAAGGGCATTGGCTGGCGGGGAGCCGGACTCACCCGGGTGCCTGCAGATCCCAGGGTGCTGCCCGCTCCGCTCATGCATCTCCAGGGAGAGCGGAGAGAAAGTGAGAGGCAGGAGGGGAAGAAGAGAAAGAGAGACGGAGCAGGGAGAGAGTGAGAGGCAAGATGAGGAGGAGAAGAGAAAGGGAGAATGAGAGGCAGGAGGGGGAGAAGAGAAAGAAAGACGGAGAGAGGCAGGAGGTGGAGGAGAGCGAGCGAGCTCAGGAGAGAAGACCTGAAAATCCCGTCTTATGATGGGCTAATTGGCTGGTCATATATATAGTAGCCCAATGTCTGTGACTCTGTAATGGTGTAGTGTTTGGTGTTGCCTCTGGGCAGTGCTGTGGCCTCTGTAATGTTCTTTGCCTCCTGTTGTAGCACTCAGCTGACTTCTGCACCGGTCAGCAGGAGCCACCGCACAGGAGCAAGTGGTGCAACTGGCCGTTTGGGCTCCACGGTCCCCATGCAGCACGGGAGTGCCGCATGGGGACTGCGGAGCCCAAACGGCTGCTTGCGTTGCTTGCTCCCACGCGGCGGCCCATGCTGAGCGGTGCACAAGTCAGCCGAGCGCCACGGTGGGAAGTGAAGGGGGGTGAAGTGGTGACATACACGGCCAGGGGGTGAGGCCTGGACGAGCATGCATCCCCGACAGAGACAGAGAGCAGAGGAGACGAGAACGGAGGAGGCGGGAGGCAGAGGAGAGCTGAGAGAGAGAGAGAGGGGGAGGCAGTAGGAGAAGGAGAGAGAGAAGGAATGAGAGACCGGAGGCTCAGGAGAGAAGAGCGAGATAGAAAGGGAATAGGATGTGGAGGAGAGACCCGAAAATCCCGTCTTATGATGGGCTATTGGCTAGTATAGTGGTAATGTAGCAATAATATAGCAATATAAGGCATATATATTAACATACATTTAATATTTCACAACTTATGTCCTTTCAGTTGAAGGTCTATTTTAGATGAAGTTTAGTATATGTCCTAAAGTAGAAAAACAGTTCTGGGTATTGTGGCTGTGTTAATAAGATTAGAGGAACTCTGCTAATGTGCAAGGCAAAAGCCTTAATTGCTTGATTTACAATTGCATATCCGTTACCTGGAGAGTTCTTGTAACGTTGCTCATGTGTGTGAAAGGAGTGTGAATGTGTCGAGATAAGATGCAAAGTTATATGGCTTAGAACCAGATGGCCAAAGAAGGGGGTTAAGCGAGTGTGTGCGAAGGCCAGAGGACGAGACAACCTGACTGCAGAGGAGAACATAAGAATGACCATACTGGGTCAGATCAAAGGTCCATCTAACCCAGTATCCTGTCTGCTGACAGTGACCAGTAGCAGGTGCCCCAGAGAGGGTGGACCGAAGACAATGATCAAGCGATTTGTCTCCTGCCATCTCTCTCCAGCCTCTGACAAACAGAGGCCAGGGACACCATTTTATCCCCTGGCTAATAGCCTTTTATGGACCTAACCTCCATGAAATTATCTAGCTTCTCTTTAAACTCTGTTATAGTCCTAGCCTTCACAGCCTCCTCTGGCAAGGAGTTCCACAGGTTGACTACATGCTGTGTGAAGAAGAACTTTCTTTTATTAGTTTTAAACCTGCTACCCATTAATTTCATTTGGTGTCCTCTAGTTCTTCTATTTAGGGAACTAATAAATAACTTTTTTTTAATCGGCCCTCTCCACACCACTCATGATTTTATAGACCTCTATCATATCCCCCCTCAGTCTCCTCTTTTCTAAACTGAAAAGTCCCAGTCGCTTTAACCTCTCCTCATATGGGACCCGTTCCAAACCCCTAATCATTTTAGTTGCCCTTTTCTGAACCCTTTCCAAGGCCAAAATATCTTTTTTGAGGTGAGGAGACCACATCTGTACACAGTATTCAAGATGTGGGCGTACCATAGTTTTATACAGGGGCAGTAAGATATTCTGGGTCTTATTTTCTATCCCTTTCTTAATAATTCCTAGCATCCTACTTGCCTTTTTGACCGCCGCTACACACTGCGTGGAAGTTTTCAGAGAACTGTCCACGATAACTCCAAGATCTCTTTCCTGATTTGTCGTAGACAAATTAGCCCCCATCATACTGTACGTATAGTTGGGGTTATTTTTCCCTATGTGCATTACTTTACACTTATCCTCACTAAATTTCGTTTGCCATTTTGTTGCCCAATCACTCAGTTTGGTGAGATCTTCTTGGAGTCCCTCACGGTCTGCTTCTGTCTTGACTATCCTAAACAGTTTTGTATCATCTGCAAACTTTACTACCTCACTGCTTACCCCTTTCTCCAGATCATTTATGAATAAGTTGAAAAGGATTGGTCCCAGGACTGACCCTTGGGGTACACCACTAGTTACCCCTCTCCAATCTGAAAATTTACCATTTATTCCTACCCTTTGTTTCATGTCTTTTAACCAGTTCTCAGTCCAAGAAAGGACCTTCCCTCTTATCCCATGGCCATGTAATTTACACAAGAGCCTTTGATGAGGGACCTTGTCAAAGGCTTTCTGAAAATCTAAGTATACTATATCTACTGGATCCCCCTTGTCTGCATGTTTGTTAACCCCTTCAAAGAACTCTAATAGATTAGTAAGACAGGATTTCCCTTTACAGAAACCATGTTGACTTTTGTCCAACAAATTATGTTCTTCTACATGCTTCACAATTTTATTCTTTACTATTGTTTCGACAAATTTGCCCGGTACTGAAGTTAGACTTACCGGTCTGTAATTGTCAGGATGGCCTTTAGAGCCCTTTTTAAATATTGGTGTCACGTTGGCTACCTTCCAGTCATTAGGTACGGAAGCCGATTTAAAGGATAGGTTACAAACCACAGATAATAGCTCAGCAATTTCCCATTTGAGTTCTTTTAGAACCCTTGGATGAATGCCATCTGGTCCCGGAGATTTGTTAACATTAAGTTTTTCTATTTGTTCCAAAACCTCCTCTAATGACACTTCAATCCGGGACAGCTCCTCAGATTCATCACCCACAAAGGACGGTGCAGATTCGGGAGCCATCTATAACCATCAATGTATACCCCCTACTCACAAGAAGATTGGATAATTGGCAGGCTGACGAACTGAAAGCGGAGCAAGCACCCCGAAAGGATGAGTGATTACAGGATGAGCCTTGGAAAGATGTTTTGGGAACGCTGACATCAAACAGATAACGTTCCAGTCACACAGTGGAATACATTGATTTCAACAGAGAAATGGATTATAAAAAGCAGGGTGCTGCTTTGCTATGGACCTTTGGGTTCGTCTTGCCAACAAGAAATCCAGAGGAGATTTAAAAAGGAATAAAAGTAAAAGAGCTAGAATTTTGCAATTAATATAAAGGTGGTTTAAACAGCATTCCACAATACTAGCTTCCTAAATGAAATAAATAGAAAAATAGAGGAAACAACACAGACAGTCAAGCACTGGAAAGCTGCTCTGCAGGCAGAGTAACAGGCTGTCCAGGCATAGGATTTGCTTGAACAAGTGAAGCAGGAAAATGGGAAATTAAACAAGAAAACTTTTTGGTTTGCTGAAATGGCAATTGGCAAATACTTAGTGCTAAGCAAAGGAAAATCAGTGTAACAGTAAAGCTTCTCAGTCATTACCCATAAATAAATTTGGAGCTTCATCACAGACAAACTATTAAAGGCCAACCTGGTCCGCTGTATAGGAGGGAGACTGAGGCATGTTACCCCATTAATTTAATAAATGAGCAGTGGAATGATTACCTGGAACCTACAGAGAGTGGACATTACTGAGGCTTGGCTGGTTTACAAAACAAAAGCATAAGTAATTATTGGGTAACAGCAGGCTGATAAAGCGAGGAGGAGTCCTGTGGCACCAGGCTGATAAAGAAAACAGCAGGCTGATAAAGAAATCAGCAAGAATACTTGTAATAGAGAAAAGCATTTTAAGATAGAATGTGCCACCCCCATGGGGGTAGAAAATGTTTTCTTTGTCTTTCAGAACATCAGAAAAGCTGGTATCAGCTGAAAAGTAGCTAAAGAGCAGCTGAAGAGCAACTAAAATAATATGGATTTATTGTCACGACAAAAATTGTGTTTTGTGTTTTTATGTCGTCTTGTGATGTCTGTCTCATTGCTAGCATTGTTAATAGTTGTGTTTGGAAAGGGAGAATACTGCATTAGACAGAAAAGGGTTAATAAGCATTTTAGCTATATTTACAGGAACCAATATATAGAAGGGGTGTTGGATAGGAATTTCACCCACACTCTGAATTCCCCCTACCCTCTGAATTCCCCCTTTCAATCCTAACACATGCTGTGCTCTGGAGCACGTCACCACAGGGAATACTTGGGTGGGGGCAGAGAGAGGAAGAAATACAATAGAACACCCTTTACCTGCTGGGTCCGGAGCGCCCTCCTCTGTGCAGCTTGGAACAAAGAAAGCAGCGCACATTATACCCATTTGTGACAAAGGACGGGGTGGGATCTGGCCACCAATGCCACAGGCCACAACTAATACACAGGGCCGCATACCCCCACACAGTCCCAGGAACACGCAGGGAGACCCACCCACGCGCCCAGGCAGATAAGTCGAAAAGGCAGCTTGTTAACTGCGGCTGATTCTGGCTGTGCTGTGACCCCATCGGATCCCACCAACAGCAGCTGAGAGCCCCATCCACAAGAACCACCTCTCTGGGTCAGACCCGAGAGCCATCTAGCCCAGTATCCTTCTTCCAACAGTGGCCAGAGGGAATGAACAGAACAGACAGACATTGAGTGATCCATCACTTGTCATCCAGTCACAGTTTCTGGCAATCAAAGAGTAGGGACACACCCAGTCCATGGTGCTGCATCCCTGACCATCTTGACTAATAAACACTAATAGCCTATCCTCCATGAGCTTATCTATTTGGATCCCGTTAGAGTCCGGGTCTCACAACATCCCCTGGCAAGGAGTTTCAGAGGCTGACTGTGCACTGAGTGAAGAAACACTTCCCCGTGTTTGTTTTCAACATGATGCCTATTAATTTAATTACATGGCCCCTGATTATTGTGTTATGTGACTATGTAAGTAACATATCCTGATTCACTTTTTCCACACCCGTCATGATTTGACACGCCTCTATTATATCCCACCACAGCCATCTCTTTTCCAACCTAAGTCCCATTTTTTAATTCTCCTCCAGAAAGAGGGGGCTCACAGGTGCCACTGTGCTGCCTCATGGTTACAATTTATCAAGGCTCATGAAAGATTCTCCAACAATGAATTAGATTCTCCATCTTTCCAAATCAAGGAATTATTGGGGGCAGGTCTCTGGCCTGCGCTATACTGGAGATCAGACCACATAATCACAACGCTTCCTTCTAGTCTTGGGATCCATGGACCATAGCAGATGTGGGCTGCAAGGTCTCACTGCATACCGGTCACTGGTGTGTCTAGGCAGGCTGTGTCTGCCTCACAGCTCTTCCCCATCTAGTATCATTCATGGGATCTTGCCCCCATCCCTTGCAGAGCTTTAATGAAGCCCTCACCATCAAGTGCACAGACTCTGTTGGGTTCATGATACTTCACTCTGGGCTCAGGACACCGACTGAGCCACGTTTCTGGACAAGACAAGTTTGGGATATACAGTATCAAAGGCATCCCCAGGCTCCAAGGAGCGCCCTCTTCCCCCCTTTGGGGTGCCCCTTATTTGCAAGAATTTCCCTGTACCCCATCATGGCTCCCCCACTGTGTTGCACGTTCTGTCAGTAATCATAGAATCATAGAATACTAGGACTGGAAGGGACCTCGAGAGGTCATCGAGTCCAGTCCCCTGCCCTCATGGCAGGACCAAATACTGTCTAGACCATCCCTGATAGACATTTATCTAACCTACTCTTAAATATCTCCAAAGATGGAGATTCCACAACCTCTCTGGGCAATTTATTCCAGTGTTTGACCACCCTGACAGTTAGGAACTTTTTCCTAATGTCCAACCTAAACCTCCCTTGCTGCAGTTTAAGCCCATTGCTTCTTGTTCTATCCCCAGAGGCCAAGATGAACAAGTTTTCTCCCTCCTCCTTATGACACCCTTTTAGATACAGTGAGCCCTCGCTACTTCGCGGTTCGACCATCGCGGATTCACGACTTCGCGGACTTTTTTCATTACATTATGTATATACGTGAATCCGCGATGGTCGAACCGCGAAGTAGTGAGGGCTCGCTGTATACATGTTAAATATGGTGTCCCTACTTCGCGGATTTTCAACTATCGCGGTCGGGTTTGGAACCTATCTACCGCGATAAACGAGGGTTCACTGTACCTGAAAATTGCTATCATGTCCCTCCTCAATCCTCTCTTTTCTAAACTAAACAAATCCAATTTTTTCAGCCTTCCTTCATAGGTCGTGTTCTCTAGACCTTTAATCATTCTTTGTTGCTCTTCTCTGGACCTTCTCCAATTTCTCCACATATTTCTTGAAATGCGGTACCCAAAACTGGACACAATACTCCAACAGAGGCCTAACCAGAGTAGAGTAGAGCAGAAGAATGACATCTCGTGTCTTGCTCATAACACGCCTGTTAATGCATCCCAGAATCATGTTTGCTTTCTTTGCAATAGCATCACACTGCTGACTCATATTCAGCTTGTGGTCCACTATAACCCCTAGATCCCTTTCTGCCATTCTCCTTCCTAGACAGTCACTTCCCATTCTGTATGTGTGAAACTGATTGTTCCTTCCTAAGTGGAGCACTTTGCATTTGTCTTTATTAAACTTCATCCTGTTTACCTCAGACCATTTCTCCAATTTGTCCAGATCATTTTGAATTATGACCCTATCCTCCAGAGTAGTCGCAACCCCTCCCAGCTTGGTATCATCTGCAAACTTAATAATCTAGACAGTCAAACCAACGTGGCCCGCTGAGACCACCAGCTTCATTCCCCTTTCGCTTCCTCAGTAGTTACACTGCAGGGAATTCGGCTGTCCTTTCCTGATGAGTGCATCTGAGGGGCTGGGGACCGCCCTCAGGAAGACAAAATCAAAGAGACAATCCCTCTTCCCCACATAGTTTGTTTCAATGCACTTCCCCTTTGGCATCTCACTACGGCTCTAAAGCCAAGGCCGCCCACAGCAACAGCCTGGAGCAGGGCGCAGAGCTGGCACCTTCCTAGGGGGAGAAATTCGAGTGCTCACCTCAGCGAAAGGCAGGAAACCGCCCTACCTTCTCAGACTCCAGGCTAGCACTAGGCTAAGGTAGGCTCTACTCTTCAACGGTCACCTACCTAGAAAAGGCCTCATTGAGATCGTCGTCTTCCTCCTCCTCCTCCTGCAAACCAAGAAAGAGGAAAGTATAAACCCCAAGAGATGACTCTGCTTGGGGTACTGTGCCCACTGAGCAGCATGGCCCCAGCAAGCTCCCAGTGCAGGCCTGCTGCCTGGCTACACATACCACATCTGGCCCCGATGCCCCCAAGCAGCTTTGCACTGGACCCAACACAGGTATTGCTGCTAATACACCTCAGAATGCTTACTATTTCATAAAGGTGTCCCGCTGTTCTCTCATATTTAGCTTGTGAGCCATGATGACCCCAATCCCCTTCTACAGTACTCCTTCCTAACAGTCCTTTCCCATTTTGTAGGCTTGAAACAGATTGTCCCCTCATAAGAGCAGCCAGACTGGGTGAGACCAAAGGTCCATCTAGCCCAGTGTCCTGTCTGCTGGCAATGGCCAATACCAGACGCCCGAGAGGGCATGAACAGAAACACGTAATCCTCAAGTGATCCCCCCCTGTCATCCATTTTCAGCCCCTGACAAACAGAGGCTAGAATCATAGAACTGGAAGAGACCTCAGAAGGTCATCAAGTCCAGCCCCCTGCTCTAGGCAGGACCAATTCCAACTAAATCAACCCGGCCAGGGCTTTGTCAAGCCGAGACTTAAACACCTCTAGGGATGGAGACTCCACTACTTCCCTAGGTAACCCATTCCAGTGCTTCACCACCCTCCTAGCGAAATAGTTTTTCCTAATATCCAACCTGGACCTCTCCCACCACAACTTGAGACCATTGCTCCTTGTTCTGCCATCTGTCACTACTGAGAACAGCCTCTCTCCATCGTCTTTGGAAGCTCCCTTCAGGAAGTTGAAGGCTGCTATCAAATCCCCCCTCACTCTTCGCTTCTGCAGACTAAACAGACCCAAGTCCCTCAGCCTCTCCTCATAAGTCATATGCTCCAGCCCCCTAATCATTTTGGTTGCCCTCTGCTGGACCCTCTCCAATGCGTCCACATCCTTTTTGTAGTGGGGGGCCCAGAACTGGACACAATACTCCAGATGCGGCCTCACCAAAGCCGAATAAAGGGGAATGATGACATCTCTGGATCTACTGGCAATGCTCCTCTTAATGCAACCTAATATGCCATTAGCCTTCTTGGCTACAAGGGCACACTGTTGACTCATCTCCAGCTTCTCATCCACTGTAACCCCCAGGTCCTTTTCTGCAGAACTACTACTTAACTGGTTGGTCCCCAGCTTGTAACAATGCTTGGGATTCTTCCGTCCCAAGTGCAGGACTCTACACTTGTCCTTGTTGAACCTCATCAGACTTCTTGTGGCCCAATCCTCCCATTTGTCTAAGTCATTCTGTACCCTATCTCTGCCCTTAAGCGTATCTACCTCTCCCCCCAGCTTAGTGTCATCCGCAAACTTGCTGAGGGTGCAATCCATCCCCTCATCCAGATCATTAATAAAGATATTGAACAAAACCGGTCCTAGAACCGAACCTTGGGGCACTCCGCTAGAAACCGACCACCATCCTGACATTGAGCCATTGATCACTACCCACTGGGCCCGGCCTTCTAGTCATCTTTCTATCCATCTTACCGTCCATTTATCCAATCCACAATCCCTTAACTTGCTGGCAAGAATATTGTGGGAGACCGTATCAAAAGCCTTGCTAAAGTCAAGGTATATAACATTCACTGACTTCCCCATGTCCACCAAGCCAGTTACCTCATCATAGAAGCTAATCAGATTGGTCAGGCACGACTTGCCCTTTGTGAATCCATGCTGACTATTCCTAATCACTTTCCTCTCATCCAAGTGCCTCAATATGGATTCCTTAAGGATCCCTTCCATGATTTTTCCAGGAACCGAGGTAAGACTGACCAGCCTATAGTTCCCTGGATCATCCTTCTTCCCTTTTTTGAAGATGGGCACCACATTTGCCTTTTTCCAGTCATCCGGGATTTCTCCCAATCTCCACGACTTTTCAAAGATAATAGCCAAAGGCTCCACAATGACATTTGCCAACTCCCTCAGTACCCTCGGATGCACTAAATCCGGACCCATGCGTTTATGTACGTTTAGCTTTTCTAAATAGTTCCTAACCTGTTCTTTACCCACCACGGGCTGTCCATCTTCATCCCATCTTGCATCACTTGGCGCAGAAGTCCAGGAGCCGACCTTGTCCGTGAATACAGAGGCAAAGAAAGCATTGAGTACTTCAGCTTTCCCCACATCATCTGTCACTAGGTTACCTCCTTCATCCATTAGGGGCCGCACACCCTCTCTGATCACCTTCTTCTTAACATGCCTGTACAAACCTTTCTTGTTATCCTTCACCTCCTTAGCCAGTCGCAATTCCATTTGCGCTTTCACCTTCCTGATAACCCCCCGGCATTCTCCAGCTAGACATTTAAACTCCTCCCTGGTCATTTGTCCAAGTTTCCACTCTTTGTAAGCTTCCTTTTTGTGCTTAAGTTCACCAAGGATTTCCCCTGTAAGCCAGTCCAGTCTCCTACCATGTTTGCCTCTCTTGCTACGTGTCGGGATGGTTTCATTCTGTGCCTTCAATAAGGCTTCTTTAAAATACTGCCAGCTGTCCTGGACTCCTTTCCACTTCATGTTAACATCCCAGGGGATTCTGCCCATCAGATCTCTGAGGGAGTCAAAATCTGCTTTTTTGAAGTCCAAGGTGTGTATTTTACTACTCTCTTTTCTTCCTTTGGTCAGGATCCTGAAATCTACCATCTCACGATCACTGCTTCCCAGGTTGTCACCCACCTCCACTTCCCCTATTAGTCCCTCCCTGTTTGTGAGCAGAAGGTCAAGCTGCGCACGGCCCCATGTTGGATCCTTCAGCACCTGTGTCAAGAAGTTATCCCCAACATTCTCCAAAAACTTCCTGGATTGCCTGTGTACTGCTGTATAGGTTTCCCAGCAGATGTCAGGGTGATTAAAGTCCCCCATGAGAACCAGGGCCTGCGATCTGGAAGCTTCGCTCAGTTGTCCAAAGAAAGCCTCATCTACCTCATCCATCTGATTCGGTGGCCTGTAGCAAACACCAACCACAACATCAATGCTGTTGTTTGCTCCTTTAAACTTAACCCATAGACTCTCAACAGGTTTTTCTCCCTCTTTATAGTGGAGTTCAGAGCAATCGTAGTGCTCTCTTACATATAGTGCAACTCCTCCTCTTTTTCTCCCCTGCCTGTTGTTCCTGAACAGTCTATACCCTTCCATGACAGCGCTCCAGTCATGCGAGTCATCCCACCAAGTCTCTGTTATCCCAATTAAATCATATTTCTTGGTCTGGGCCAGGGCCTCCAGTTCTTTCTGTTTGTTGCCCAGGCTTCTCGCATTAGTGTACAAACACTTCAGGTAACCAGTTGATCGTCCTATCTTCTCCATTCGAAACATGGGTCCTCCTTTCTTGCCCCTTCCTCTCTGCATTTCTTCCCGGTATCCGACTTTCCCACTCCCCTCAGGGTTTTGGTCACCGTCTCCCGACGAACCTAGTTTAAAGCCCTCCTCACTAGGTTTGCAAGCCTACCCGCGAAGATGCTCCTTCCTCTCTTCGTTAGGTGGATCCCATCTCTTCCTAACAATCCTTGTGCCCGGAACAGAGTCCCATGGTCAAAGAAACCAAAGCCCTCCCTGCGACACCATCTGCGCAACCACGCATTTACGTCCTCAATTCGACGATCCTTGCCCAGTCCTTTCCCTTCAACAGGGAGGATGGAGGAGAATACCACCTGCGCTCCAAATTCTTGGATCCTTCTTCCTAGTGCTACATAATCCGCAGTAACACGCTCAAGATCATTCTTGGCTGTATCATTAGTTCCCACGTGGAGAAGCAGGAAGGGGTAGCGATCTGAAGGTTTGATCAGCTTGGTAAGCCTCTCAGTGACATCCTGAATGCGAGCTCCCGGTAAGCAGCACACCTCTCGAGATTCCAGGTCCGGATGGCTCAGTCCCTCTTAGGAGGGAGTCCCCGACCACCACCACCTGTCGTTTCCTTTTGGGGGTGGTGGCCGTGGAACCCCCATCCGTAGGACTACGCATCCCATGCCTTCCAGTAGATGGTGTTCCCTTCTGGTTTCTTCCTTGTGAGGTCCCTTCCAGAGCTTTCAGCACTGCAGAGCCTGTGGAGAGAGCTTGAAAGCGATTGCTTACCTCTATAGCATCAGGGGATTCCCGTGCTGGCCTTTTTCCCCTTCTAGAAGTTACATGCTGCCAGTTCTCTTCTTGGTCACGTACTGCCCTCTCTGGCTCTTCTGCCTGCCGTGCTTGAAGGATTAAATGCTGTCTTCTATCGAGGAAGTCTTCATCCTCTCTGATCAAGCGTAGGGTCGACACTTGGGCCTCCAGTCCTCTAATTTTTTCTTCCAAAATGTCGACCAGCTTGCACTTGGTGCAGATGAAATCCGTTCTTTCTTCCGGGAGGAAGACAAACATGGCACACGCTGTGCAGGTAACAACAGCAGACCCATCACCAACCATCGCTGCTGTCCTGGAAAAGGGATTTAAAAAGAAAGGCAAGAGAACCTCCCGCCCTTCCCAACTCCCTCTCAAAACTCCCTGTTAGCACTCACCTGTTCGCAAGCTCCTTGGTCGCTTGCCCACTGCCTTATAAAGCCCCTCCCCCTACCAAGGCTCAGCCAATCAGCAGAGGCTTCTAGAATTCAAACTTTAATTAGCAGCCAACAGTTTCCACCTGCCAATCACAGCACAAACTCCATCAAGGGGAGGGGGAGGGCAGAGGGGAGGTGGGGGGAAAAAAAAACCCTCACTCTCAAACACAGGGGAAAATAAATAAATAAACAAACAAAAAACAAAAAAGAACACACACCAACCCTCACTCAGAAACACAAGCTCAGCACACAGTAAGAAAGCCCCAAACTCAACACCCACTTCCCCCAAGACTCCTGTATCTGCTTCTCCTCTACCTGGAGAACTCCCTCTCTAAAGCCTCACTCAAACAGGGAAAGGAAAAAAAAACAACAAAAAACACCACCACCACCACACACCAAACACACACAAGCTCAGCACACAGTAAGAAAGCCCCAGTAACAAAACACACTTCCCTCAAGAGTCCTGTATCTGCTTCTCCTTCACCTGGAGAACTCCCTCTCGAAACTCCCTGTTAGCACTCACCTATTCGCAAGCTAGGGACACCATTCCTACCCATCCTGGCCAATAGCCATGGATGGACCTAACCTCCATTGATATATTTAGTTCTTTTCTGAATGCTGTTAAAGTCCTGGTCTTCACAACATCCCCCGGCAAGAAGTTCCAAAGGTTGACTTCCTTTTGTTTGTTTTAAACCTACTACCTACTAATTTCATTTGGTGACCCCTAGTTCTTATGTTATGGGAAGAAGTAAATAACTTTTCCTTATTCACTTTCTCCATATTGGTCATGATTTTATAGACCTCTATATCCCTCCTTAGTCTCTTCTTTTCTAAGCTGAAAAGTCCCAGTCTTTTTAATCTCTCTTCATATGGCACCCATTCCGAACCCCTCATCATTTTTGTTGCCCTTCTCTGAACCTTTCCCAATGCCAATGGATCTTTTCTGAGATGAGGCGACCATATCTATACGCAGTATTCAAGCTGTGGGAATGCCGTGAATTTATAGAGGCAGTAAGATATTCTCTGTCTTATTCGCTAACCCTTTTAAGTGAAGCACTTTGCATTTGTCCTTATTGAATTTCATCTTGTTTACCTCAGACCATTTCTCCAGTGTGTCCAGATCATTTTGAATTCTGACCTTCTCTTCCAAAGCACTGGCAACCCCTCCCAGCTTGGGATCATCGGCAAACGTTCTAAGCACTCTCTATGCCATCACCTAAATGGTTGATGAAGATATTGAACAGCCCTGGACCCAGAACTGGTCCCTGGGGACCCTATTCAATATGCCCTTCCAGCTCCACTGCAATCCTGGACTACTGAGTCTCACAGAACAGCTTCCACAGCAGGCACCACTCAACAAAATCCCTGCCCTGTACCATCCCTGAACGTCAGTGAAGGGGACTCAGCATGGAGCTCACCCTCCTCCTGACAGAGCCTGCCCTGCTGCTGGCTCTGTCCAGCATGAAAGGGCCTTGGAGTCAGCAGCACAAACTAGGGGGTGGGCGATCTCCTCCGGGGGCAGACAGCAGGGAAGGAATTGCTTTCCCCTAGCATTCTGACCTTCCCTGATGCCCAGCAACCAGAATCCCAGTCCCAGACATAGAGGATGAGCCAGGGCCAGTGCACTGCTCTCTACTGTAGTAGGGGTGGGCAAGCCAGACTCTTGGCTGCCACAGGAAAACTGAGTCTGCACCCTGTAGGGGAAATGACCTGGATATACTGTACCTCAAAGTGGTGTGGGAATGGGGTGTTCCCTGCGTGGCCCGGGGCTGGCTCACTTGTGCTGCTTGGCCTGTTGTTCTCCAGGGTACACTCTGGGTAGAACTGTTCCTGTTCAGAGCCTGGAAACAGGGTGAAAGATGCACAGACAGAGCCTGGGAATCCTGGGGGCAGGAGCAGCAGATAGCTTGAACCTACTCGGGGCAGGAGGTGGCTGGGAATCCCCCGCCTGCGGGCAGGTTTCATGTGGGCTCCCAGGGGTCTCCAGGGCTTTAAGCTGCATCTAAAGTCAGCTGAGGGGGAAGCATTAAATGACGACTGCCATGCTGGGAACTGCCAGAGACCCAGGGTCGGTGGGTGGATGTCGCAAGAGGCCCAGCAGCGCTGGCTCAGAGAAGGCTGCTTTTCCTGATGTGGAACATTTCCTCAGCAAGTGCAGGGAGCAGCCCTGCTTGGTCCCAAGGGGGATCCCGAGTTGGTCAAAGGACAGGGCCAGGGACAGGTGTCTCCTACCTGCCTGTGCTGCTTTCCAGTGATCTAGTGCCACCTGGAAGGCCTGAGCCACTGTCAGAGTCACAGCCTGGGCCTGTAGGCAAGAGACACAAGGGGTCAATAATGAGGCAGGCTGCCCCCCACTCTTGTACCAGCACTCCCTCCCCCAGACCCTTTACAAATGCCCGCATGTACCCCAGGGCCAGTACTCCTCAACCTGCGAGGGTGCCTTGCCTATCAAAGCCCCAGCATCCCAGCCTCCATCTCCCCCATACCTCTTGGCCACAGGCCCATCACCTTTTCCTTCAGCACCCCTACCCCCAACCACCTCTTGCACCCTTGGTGTTTAAAGGGGAGAGACAGAAAGGAAGCAGAGCGAGCAAATGTGTGAGGGAGGTCAGAACTCAAGGAGGGCCTGTTTCCCCGAAACCAGTGGCAGAGCTGCAGGGCCAACGAGGAGAGACACAGAGAGTGAAGCGCCATGAACAGAACAGAGCCGTGGACTCACTAGCCTGTGGGGACGGGGTCAGGGTAAGATTACATTCATTGTTTTCATACATTCACAGGACTCTGGACCTCTTTCCTGGGGCGGGGGCAGCGGTAGAGGGTGCTGTAATTGGTGGGCCCATGGGGGAAACCAGTCCCACATCCTACCTTCCTTCCTCCAAACATGTCTCTTTTGCCTGCTCTGTCTCCAGCTGAGGAGCACCAGGGGCTGGAGAGCTCACTCTACATGAGTCACAGAGGCTGGCGATTGAAGGCCTAGCCAGTAGGAGGAGCAAGTCAGCTGAGGGTAGCAGACACTTTAAGTGGGAAGAGAAAAGGCTGGGGGGTGGTGATGAAGTGGGAATTTTCTGTAATAGTTTTATGGAGCCTACATGTACCACAGTTCCGCTATGTAATGTGCTTAGGGACAGGACAGTAATAACATTTGTGCAAAATACATCTTGTGAGATATCACATAACCATCAATATTCTCACGGAGTTTATGTACAAAATGTGTATTAAGAGTTCTGAACTAGGGATGTTAAGTAGCGATTAATTTGCTAGTCAAGTAGTCAATGGAATTTCCATCCACTAGTCAACAGGCACTTCCACATTCTGCCTTTGAAATGTACATGAGCCCCAGCGGGGACTCTTGTGCATTTCAAAGTCAGAATGCTGCGTGGAGCCCGGGGGGACTCCAGCTGATCCTGGGCTCCACACGATGCTGCTGCTTTGAAATGCTGCAAGGAGTCTGTTGCTGGGCTTCCCGCGGCTTTCAAAGTAGCAGTGCTGCATGGAGCCCCTGACCCTGGACTCTGCCACTTGTAACTACCTCCCTCTTCTCCCTGCCCCCTTGCTGCCTCTCGCTGACAGAGGCAGAAAGGGGGTGAAGGAGGGAGTGACTAGTGGACTATCCTATTGACTATCCAGTCCTTTACATCCCTATTCTGAACATGAGCTGAAATCCCAACTACAGTGTGTTTACCAGACACAGCTGGGCAGGGATAAAACAGTTTCTCAAAGATAAAGGAGAAGTGTACAATCAAAGCTGACGGCAATCACTTGTCAAGTGGCCATTCTTTGGCAAGGAAATGGGGGTAAAAACAGATCACGCTGATTTTAGCAAACAACAACACATGACTTCTTTCATCTCAAGACTCCATGTTTCTGTCCTCACAGCTAGAATGAGCTTTGTAGGGATAGCAAAATGCAGGACTATGTAGCACTTTAAAGAGTAACAAGATGGTTTATTAGATGATGAGCTTTTGTGGGCCAGACCCACTTCCTCAGATCAAATAGTGGAAGAAAATAGTCACAACCATATATACCAAAGGATACAATTAAAAAAATGAACACATATGAAAAGGACAAATCACATTTCAGAACAGGAGGGGAATGCAGGGCGGGGGGGGGGAGGAAGGAAGGTAAGTGTCTGTGAATTGATGATATTAGAGGTGGGGAGAGTGGGATGTTTGTGAGTTAATGGTATTAGAGGTGATAATTGGGGAAGCTATCTTGGTAATGGGTGAGATAGTTCAAGTGTTTGTTCATTCCTTTTTAGAGAGTGTCGAATTTTAACATGAATGACAGTTCAGAGGATTCCCTTTCAAGTGCAGATGTAAAAGGTCTTTGTAGCAGAATGCAGGTGGTTAAGTCATTGAGAGAGTGTCCTTTCTGGTTAAAATGGCAAGAAACTGTTTTTTCTTTGTGATCTTGTCTGATATCTGTTTTGTGGGCATTAATCCTTTGGCGAAGTGTCTGAGACGTTTGTCCAATGTACATAGCAGACGGACACTTTCGGCACATGATAGCATAGATTATATTTCTGGATGCGCAGGAATATGTGTTCTTGATCTTATAACTCACTTGGTTAGGTCCAATAATGGTTTCAGCAGAATGAATATGTGGACAAAGCTGGCAACGGGGTTTGTTGCAAGGGAAGGTACCAGGGTTGGTATTAGTGTGGTATGTCCTGTGGTTGTTGGTAAGAATCATCTTGAGGTTAGGTGGTTGTCTATAGGAGACTATGGGTCTGTCTCCCAGAGCCTATTGGAGTATGGTATCCTGTTCCAGTATAGGTTGTAGTTTATTGATAATGTGTTGGACAGGTTTAAGTTGGGGGTTGTAGATGATGACAAGTGGTGTTCTAGTGTTGGTTTTCTTGGGTCTGTCTTGAAGTAGATGGTTTCTAGGTATTCGTCTGGCTCTTTCAATTTGCTTTTTTATTTCTCTGGGTGGGTAGTTGAGGTTTATAAATGCTTGGTAGAGATCCTGAAGCTTCTGGTCTCTGTCAGTGGGATTAGAGCAGATGCGGTTGTATCGAAGGGCTTGGCTATAGACGATGGATCGTGTGGTGTGTTCTGGATGGGAGCTGGAAGCATGTAGGTAACTGTATGAGTCGGTGGGTTTTCTGTAGAGAGTGGTGTCTAATTTTCCATTGTTGATTTGTACTGTGGTGTCCAGGAAGTGGATCTCTCATGTAGAATGGTCCAGGCTGAGGTTGATGGTGGGGTGTAGGTTGTTGAAATCTCTGTGGAATATCTTCAGTGTTTCTTGGCCATGCGTCCAGATCATAAAGATGTCATCGAAGTACCGTAGGTAGAGAAGGGGTGAAAGGGGACGGGAATTGAGGAAACGTTGTTCTAGGTCAGCCATAAAGATGTTAGCATACTGTGGGGCCTTGTCCTGCATTTTGCTTGTGGGGCCATGCGTGTACCCATGGCTGTGCCGCTGATCTGGAGGTATAAGTTGTTCTCAAACTGGAAATAATTGTGGGTGAGAATAAAGTTACATAGGTCTGCTATCAGGTTGGCAGTAGTGTCCTCTGGGATAGTGTTTCTAATTGCTTGTAATCCGTCTTCATGTGGGATGTTGGTATATAGAGCTTCTACATCCATGGTGGCAAGAATGGTGTTATTGGGGAGGTTATCGATGTTTTGTAGTTTCCTTAGGAAGTCAGTAGTGTTGGTACCTTCCCTTGCAACAAACCCCGTTGCCAGCTTTGTCCACATATTCATTCTGCTGATACCATTATTGGACCTAACCAAGTGAGTTATAAGATCAAGAACACATATTCCTGCGCATCCAGAAATATAATCTATGCTATCATGTGCCGAAAGTGTCCGTCTGCTATGTACATTGGACAAACGTCTCAGACACTTCGCCAAAGGATTAATGCCCACAAAACAGATATCAGACAAGATCACAAAGAAAAAACAGTTTCTTGCCATTTTAACCAGAAAGGACACTCTCTCAATGACTTAACCACCTGCATTCTGCTACAAAGACCTTTTACATCTGCACTTGAAAGGGAATCCTCTGAACTGTCATTCATGTTAAAATTGACACTCTCCAAAAAGGAATGAACAAACACTTGAACTATCTCACTCATTACCAAGATAGCTTCCCCAATTATCACCTCTAATACCATTAACTCACAAACATCCCACTCTCCCCACCTCTAATATCATCAATTCACAGACACTTACCTTCCTTCCTCTCCCCCCCCCCCCCGCATCCCCCTCCTGTTCTGCAATGTGATTTGTCCTTTTCATATGTGTTCATTTTTTTAATTGTATCCTTTGGTATATATGGTTGTGACTATTTTCTTCCACTATTTGATCTGAGGAAGTGGGTCTGGCCCACGAAAGCTCATCATCTAATAAACCATCTTGTTAGTCTTTAAAGTGCTACATTGTCCTGCATTTTGCTTCAGCTACCCCAGGCTAACACGGCTACATTTCTATCACTTTGTAGGGATAACACTCAGGAATATTCAAAAGCTTCAGAGGGGGAGCCAAGTTAGTCTGTAACTGGAGAAACTTAAACAACAAATAGTTCTGTAGCACCTTAAAGATTAACAGAACATGTAGCCGGTATCATGAATAAATCTCAAAGTCACTGTACTGTCTCAGGCCAATTCCACAAGCCTAATACACAGGGAAGCCTGGGAACTTAAATTCATTTACAGGTTTGATTCCTATCACAAAGGTATGAATAAAGACATTGGCTGGATGAGCTGCTACATTCCACATCCTAATGACATAAAAAACCAAACAATGGGTACTTAAGAGCAATTTGTAAATTCTCTAAACATAAGAACTGCCATACTGAGGCAGACCAAAAATCCATCTAGCTCAGTATCTTGGGCAGATTGACAGTGACCAATGCCAGAGGCCCCAGGGGGAGGAAACACAACAGGTAATCCTCACATGATCCCTCCCCTGTCACTCATTTCCAGACAAACAGAGGCTAGGGACACCATTCCTACCCATCCTGGCTAATAGCCATTGATGGACCCAACCTTCATGAATCTATCTAGCTCTTTTTGAACCCTGTTAAAGACCTAGATTTCACCACATCTTCTGATAAGAAGTTCCACAGTTTGACAGAGTGAAGAAAAACTTCCTTTTGTTTGTTTTAAACATGTTGCCTATTCATCTCATTTGGTGACCCCTGGTTCTTATATTGTGGGAATAAGTAAATAGCTTTTCCTTATTTACTTTTTCCACACCAGTCATAATTTTTATAGAATCATACGACTGGAAGGGACCTTGAGTCCAGCCCCCTGCCCTCAAGGCAGGACCAAGCTCCGTCTACACCATCCCTGACAGATGTCTATCTAACCTGTTCTTAAATATCTCCAGAGAGGGAGATTCCACCACCTCCCTTGGCAATTTATTCCAATATTTGACGACCCTGACAGTTAGGAATTTTTTCCTAATGTCCAATCTAAACCTCCCCTGCTGCACTTTAAGCCCATTACTCCTTGTCCTGTCCTCAGAAACCAAGAGGAACAAATTTTCTCCTTCCTCCTTGTGACACCCTTTTAGATATTTGAAAACCCGCTATCATGTCCCCCCTTAATCTTCTTTTTTTCCAAACTAAACAAGCCCAGTTCATGAAGCCTGGCTTCATAGGTCATGTTCTCTAGACCTTTAATCATTCTTGTTGCTCTTCTCTGTACCCTTTCCAATTTCTCCACATCTTTCTTGAAATGTGGCGCCCAGAACTGGACACAGTACTCCAGCTGAGGCCTAACTAGTGCAGAGTAGAGAGGCAGAATGACTTCACGAGTTTTGCTTACAACATACCTGTTGATACAACCTAGAATCATATTTGCTTTTTTTGCAGCAGCATCACACTGTTGACTCATATTCAACTTGTGGTCCACTATGACCCCTAGATCCCTTTCCGCCATGCTCCTTCCTAGACAGTCGCTTCCCATCTTGTATGTATGGAACTGATTGTTCCTTCCTAATTGGAGCACTTTGCATTTCTCTTTATTAAACTTCATCCTGTTTACCTCTGACCATTTCTCTAACTTGCGAAGGTCATTTTGAATTATGTCCCTATCCTCCAAAGAAATTGCAACCCCACCCAGTTTGGTGGTATCTGCAAACTTAATAAGCGTACTCTCTATCCCAATATCTACATCATTGATGAAGATATTGAAGAAATTGTTACTCACCTTGTGCAGTAACATCTGTTCTTCGAGATGTGTGTCCCCGTGGGTGCTCCACTACAGGTGTTGGGCTCGTCCCGGCGCCGCAAACCGGAAAGTTTTGGTAGCAGTAGCCCCCTCCGGAGGACCGCGTATGTGCAGAGCGTCCCGCGGCGTTCGCGCCTTTTCTGCGTCGTGCGGTCCAACCCGCCAGTTCCTCCTAGCCGGAACATCTGAAAGAGACAAAAGAGAGCTCCGAAGCAGGGAGGAGGGCGGGTCGTGGAGCACCCACGGGGACACACATCTCGAAGAACAGATGTTACTGCACAAGGTGAGTAACAATTTCTTCTTCTTCGAGTGATGTCCCCGTGGGTGCTCCACTACAGGTGAGTATGAAGCAGTCATCAAACCGTTGGTCGTGCTTCGGAATTACTTGTGTACAGAAGAAAGAACTGTATGAGCGACTGCTATGTCTGTCGCTTTGAGACGGTCAAGGGCATAACGTCGAGCAAACGTGGATGAAGACAACCATGTAGCCGCACGGCATATGTCCCGTAGCGGTACGTTCTTCAGGAAAGCCGTGGAGGCGGCCATACTCCTGGTTGAATGTGCAGTTGGTGGACAGGGTAGAGACCTGCCCCTGAGGGTGTAGCAACGAGTGATGCAGTTAACGATATGTGCCGAAATACGTTGTGACGACAGTTGATGACCTTTAGAGCGATTCGCCAATGACAATAGTAATCGTGGGGACTTCCGGAAGGGACGCGTTCTGTCTAAATAGAATGCCAACGCCCTTCTGACGTCTAATGTGTGCCAGCAGGCTTCCTCAGGTGTAGCATGTGGCTTGGGGTAGAAGGTAGGAAAGACTGTAGGCTCATTGACGTGGAATGATGAATTAACCTTTGGCAGGAAAGCTGGATGACATCTAAGTGAGACTCCCTGCTGAGTGAATATTGTGTAGGGAGGATCGGCAGAGTGCGCCGCGAGCTCGGAGACTCGTCGAGCCGAGGCGATCGCAAGGAGAAAGGTAACTTTAATTGTGAGGGTCTGTAATTCACAAGTTGCAAGTGGTTCAAATGGTGGGTAGGTAAGAGTGTCCAGGACGAGGGTAAGATCCCATGGTTGCGAGATAGGCCTATGCGGTGGGTAGAGATTCGAAATACCCTTGAGGAACTTCTTCGTAAGTGGATGAGAGAAGACGGAACAACCCTCTATTGGAGCGTGGAAGGCCGAAATTGCTGCCAAGTGTACTCTTAGGGAAGCAGCAGCCAAGCCTTGCGAATGCAAATGAAGTACATAGTCTAGGATGCACTGAATATGTGCTTTGAGGGGATCGATGGTCTGTGATTGACACCAAGCGAAGAAGCGACGCCACTTGTAGAGGTAAGATCTTTGAGTGCTGTGGCGTCTGCTCTGTACTAGTACGTCCCTGACTGCTTGGGAGCAGGTTAGCTCTAGGCCTTGGAGCCAGTTAGGAGCCAAGCTGTCAGGTGTAAACGGTCGATGTCCGGATGGAGAAGATTGCCGTTCTGCTGCGAGATCAGGTTGCTGATCCGTGGAAGTCGTTGAGGTCTGGATACCGACATCTGCATGAGTTGCGTGATCCATGTCTGGCGGGGCCAGAACGGGGCCACCAGGATTACTGTCGCTGAGTCGGATAGTATCTTCTCTATTACCCGGGGTATCAGTGGAATTGGGGGAAAGGCATATAAGAGATGGTATGTTCCCCACCTGAGCAGGAAGGCATCCCCCATCGATTGGGTGCCTATGCCCGCTCTTGAGCAGTAAGCGCGACATTTCTTGTTGTCGCGAGTGGCAAAGAGGTCGATCTCTGGGTAGCCCCATAGCTGGAACAGATTGCGGGCTACGGAGTGAAGGAGTTCCCATTCGTGTTGGGAATGGAAGGATCTGCTGAGTGCATCCGCAATTGTATTGGTTTTGCCGGGGAGGTAGGAGGCTGTGAGTGTGACATTGTGACGAATTGCCCAGTTCCAAAGGCGCACTGACTCCGCACACAGGGTCCTGGCCCTGGCCCCGCCCTGTCGATTGATGTAATATACAGTGCATATGTTGTCCGTAAGGACCTGTAGAGTGGTTCCCTGTATTCGGTGGATGAAGTGGCGACAAACGTTGAAAACTGCCCTGAGTTCCAGGAAGTTTATGTGAAGTAGGGATTCTTGGTGGGACCATAATCCTTGGACCCGATAGTGCAGCATATGTGCCCCCCAGCCTACAAGGAACGCATCCGTGGTAAGTTGGATTGATGGGGATTGGATCCGGAAGGGAACACCCGCCAGAGTATTGGCCGGTTGGAGCCACCATGTGAGCGATTCCTTGACACGGGCAGGGACAGGTGTGAGACCGTTGATATTGGTAATGCCCGGTTTGTAGGCTACAAGGAGCCAATGTTGTAGACGTCGCATGCGGAGGCGAGCGTAGGTTATGACATACGTGGTGGAGGCCATGTGGCCTAACAGCTTCAGGCAGGTAAGGTATGAGACTGTCAGGGCCGTAAGCAAGACGCTCGACAGGTCCCGTATGGCGTCGGCTCTGTCTGTAGGTAGGTACGCCATAGCGGTGGTAGAGTCTAGTTTGGCTCCAATGAAAATGATGGACTGGGCGGGAATCATAGTAGATTTTGGAAGATTGATAATTAGTCCAAGAGTCTCGAAGATACCTTTTGTAGTGGTAACTGCAGTCTCGGCCTCTTGTCTCGAAGGGGCCGTGAGGAGGTAGTCGTCGAGATAAGGAAAGATGGTGATGCCGGCTCGACGGAGGTACGCAGCTACGACTGCCATGGTCTTTGAAAACACTCTTGGGGCTGCGGATAGGCCAAAGGGGAGCACCGTGTATTGGTAATGATCGTCTCCCACGGTAAAGTGTAGAAATCTCCTGTGAGCTGGATGGATGGCAATATGGAAGTATGCGTCCTGTAAATCGAGGGACGCGAACCAATCCCCTTTGTGTAGTGCTGGGATAATGGAACCCAGAGTAACCATCTTGAATCTGTGTCTTCGCAGGTGGCGGTTGAGGCCGCGAAGATCTAGGATCGGTCTCCATCCCCCCGACTTCTTCTCGGTGAGAAAGTACCAGGAATAGAAACCTCTGCCTCGGAACTCGGGAGGAACTATTTCCACCGCACCTACGGTAAGCAGATGCATGACCTCCTGACGTAACAGGGATTCGTGAGAGGGGTCCCTGAAAAGGGACAGGGATGGGGGGTTGGTGGGAGGTAAAGTGGAGAACGGAATGGTGAGTCCAGAGGTTACGATCTCCCTGACCCAACGGTCCGTGGTGATGGCGAACCAACGAAGGGAGTAAGGGTTCAGACGGTGGTGGAAGAGCTTGGTTACTCGTGTTGGGGATTCCAGTAGGGGGATGGTGCGCAGACCCTTGACAAGTCCGTCAAACCTGCTGCCGCGGTTGCTGCTGGTTGTGGTTTTTGTTAGGCTGCTGGCGGCGGCGTTGGGGGCGCTGCCTTTGTCTATGTTGGTCGTAAGGTCTAAAGCGTTGGTTGGAATAAAAAGAAGGAGGAGGCCTTTGTCTGTTATACGGCCAAGCTCTCCTGCGCCTGAAAGGTGGAGTGTACATCCCGAGAGTTCTTAACGTAGTTCGGGAGTCCTTTCCAGAGTGAAACACTTGATCCGTGTTTTGGGCAAACAAGGACGCTCGGTCGAACGGAAGGTCTTCCACCTTAGGCTGTAGATCTTTTGGCACAGAAGCCAGGTGGAGCCAAGAGTCCCGTCGCATGACAATCGATGTCGCCGTAGTGCGGGAAGCTGAGTCGGCAATATCCAGAGATATCTGGAGTGCATTATGGGCCACTGTGTAACCCTCCTGCACAATGGATTTCAGTACGTCTCTCTTGGAATGAGGAAGATGTCGTATCAACGGCACCAACTTCGAGTAGTTATCGAAGTCATGGTTAGCAAGATGGGCAGAGTAGTTTGCCATCCTTAATGTGGCTGTTGCCGACGAATATACCTTCCTGCCGAGCAAGTCCAGACGCTTGGCTTCTTTGTCCGCGGTGGAATTTCTCGCTTGTGCGGATCTTGCCTTTTGTTGAGCTGAGTCGACAACGATGGAATTTGGTACGGGGTGAGTGAAAAGAAATTCTGCGTCTTTGGCATCAATAAAGTATTTTCTGTCTGTGCGTTTATTGGTAGGCGGCATAGATGCCGGGGTTTGCCAGATGTCATTAGCTACTTCCAGGATAGTGGCATCAAAAGGGAGAGCTAGTTTTGATTTGCTGGACTGCTGCAAGTTTCTAAGGAGGGCATGGTGTTTTGGTGGTGCCCCAGAGGTGCGTAAGTTTTGTGAATGCGCTACCCTTTTGAAAAGTTCATGAAATTCCTTGTAGTCGTCCGCAAGAGGAGGTTCGTCGTTAAAAACCGCGTCGTCTGGGGAAGAAGAAGCGCCATCTGTCGGAGAGGCCACGGGCTGGCGCTCTGCCACCGGCGACTGAGTGGTATCGTCATGCGGGGCGGAAGTTGTTGACGCATCCACGGTAGGTGTTGGTGGGCGTTGAGCCGGCGGAATAGAGTCCTGGGTAGTCGGCCGTGGCGAATATAATTGTTGCCGGTCTGGGGACAAGGGTGAGTGCCTTGTGACCGAACGTGAACGATCAGAATGAGGCGAGGTGTGCATACGATGGCGAGAACCACGGTGTGAATACTGCGGAGAGTAAGAAGCGGCGCTCCTGTGGCGATAGTAATGGGAGCGAGGAGGAGATCGCGGGGATCGTGAGCGGTATGAATAACGATACGGGGATCTCGAGTAGTATGTGCGGTGATAGTGAGGCGGTGTAATGGATCATCTTGGGGATCGGTAATAGCGATGCGTAGGGGAATAATCGTAATAATGGTCCCGCCGTCTTTGAGGTGGTGAGAGCGACGGCCCAGGAGAGAAGGTTGCCCTATCTGAACCTGGAGAAGGTGTGCGAGGATGGTGGATCTTCCTTTGCGCCTGTAGAAGCTATTTCATATTTATCTAGAAGCCATTCTGTATAACAAAAAGCCATTTCAGTTTCTTGTGTCTGCACGAGGGAGTGAACTGGCCTTCACCGAGGTGGGGAGAGACCAGAGGGATGCGCTGTTGGAATGTGTTAATGAACTATTTTGAGCTGAAGCTCGAACTCCCTTTTAACCTGTTTCTTTCTATGCTGATAATAATTCCTCTTTGAAGTTCGCTTTGATTTCTTGCCCTGACGTCAGACTTGTTTGGTTAAGGGTATAAAATACTAGGATTGATTGTATTAGCCAGCCTTACTGGGCCCGACTTTGCTGGGACCACGTTTGGCTCACTTTGCTTTATTGGCCAATAAAACTGTCTGTTTAGCCGCGTAAACTGAGTGAGGCGTTTGCTTCGACAATTTGGAGGTTCCACCGAGATTCCTAACGCGCCACTTGCCCATATGGACGGACCGGCACTCCACTTCCAAACCTCTCAGAGCGCTCAATAGAAGGTAAGGAGATACCTGTTACGAAATCTCCTAGTGAGGGCTTAGGATTTGGAGTGACGGCCGGCCATCGGGGTAAGGGGAGCTACGGAATTCAATTTTGTGGAGCGGCTAACATTTTTGTCTGTCTGTGTCTGTCTTTGTCTATTAGGCCTGTCTTATGTGTCACAGTTCCAAAAGGGCACACCGGTGTCTCTAGTGAGGCAGCCATGCGCTGGACCCTCTGTGTTCGGACGCTAAAAGCTGGTGTGGTGCCATTACTCTCTCTCGGCACACGGAACTGTGGGGAAGCTTTGTTGTCTCTCTCTGTTATTTGTGGGCGTAGTACTGACCTCTGAGGCTAACCCCAGGCCATAGTGCCCCATTCCGCCAGGCTGTCTCCAGGCGCCAGGACGTGGTGTTCTGCCGGGCTGGAGCAGGTGCCGGAAACCCCTGCGAGGCAGGTGGACCTTGAGTCCAGTGCTTCGCAACAAAAAGGGGGGGGACCAGTGCGAGCAGGTGAATTCTTGATTCGGTGACTCGCAGAGCGAGCAGGCGGATCTTGATTCAGTGACTCGCAGAGCAAGCAGGCGAATCCTGTTTCGGTGACTCGCAGAGCGAGCAGGCGGATCCTGATTCGGTGACTCGCAGAGCGAGCAGGCGGATCCTGATTCGGTGACTTGCAGAATATGGTGTAAGCAGGCGGACTTTGGTTCGGTGCCTTACAGAATTAAGCGCGCGCAGGAAATGGGGGTAGGTCAGTCTACAGGAATTCCAGTGCCTTTATGATAAGTGCCTTCTGGTATAGGATCCTAATGAAGTCTGATATTAAGTGCCGGGTGTCTTAGGGCAGCGTCACTTAATAGAAACCCATGGGAACTGGACAATAAATAAAGATGCATCTAAATGTGGAAACTGTAGGAAAAATGTGAAAAAGGAGAAAAAAAATTGTGTGTGGAAAATGAGTATGAATGTAATGAGTGAAGAATGAATGCCGCTGTATAGGTCTGAGACTTGAGCTGATCCCAGCTGCACCAGGGCTCTCCCATGAGGGAGCTCTGAACGCAAGCGGGGGTCAGCTGAACCTCAAGACTCAATGAATATGTGAGGGAGTGACGACTCCCCTTATTTCATAAGCTGCTAAGGTCTGACACTCTAGACCCGGCAGACTCTTTCTTTGGAGTGTGTAAAGTTAGTTTAGGTGGGGGTTAGTCTAAACATCCCCCCACACTGCCGAAAAGCACCCCTGTGTACTACATGTACGTGCATAATGGTCCAAGGACCTGTAAGCATTTAACAGATTGGAAAAGAGGAAAAATTAAAGTCCTGAGAGATGAAAGTAAAGCTCAGCAAAGACAAACCATAAGAAGGAATAAAGAAAGTAGAAATACAGACATTAGAAAGTTACTAGGAATGAAGAATGTTTTTCTTTAGAAGGACGAAGCAAGTGATTAAAGAGTATGTGAAGGTGAGAAGTGACTGCATAGGAGAGTGGACGGAATTAAGCGATTGTTGTTATATATGAAGGGAAACCTGCTTTAAGAAATGACTCCTTGTTTCTTGTCGTCTCTTTTAATCATCTTAGCAATGAAACAGTCAAGTTAAACATTTGGCTACAGACACTTTGTTAAATCTATTAAAGAGAAAATAAAGAATTCTACTGAAGCTTAATTGGTTAACCGCATAAAAGAATAGAATCTATACATTGTAAGTTTGTAAAACCTGCACCCTAAAGGTTAAATGTGTCTTCCAAGGAACCTAATTATTGTTTAAAAAAAAATCCAAGCCCAGAAACTTCACAGTGTTTCTGTTCAAAGCTGAGCTGATAGCACCTTTGGCTTGCTTTCAGATCCAAGGTTGTGTGTGTCTGCAAACTGCCTGTCTGTTCTAGAAGGGGGGGAGCACTGTCCCCCATAAGTAAGTCTGTAACATTGCATGTGATTCTTTTCAGGAAAGAAAAACCTTTTTGCTTGCTGGAATAGTAACTAGCAAGCACCTTGTTCTAAGAGTTTCTGTAGCAGTAAAGAAAAAGCCTGGTCTGCAGTACAAGAGGAAAACTGAGGCATGCCACTGTTGGAGAGGGCTAGCATCTCTGAGGTTAAGGACGCCTTCCAGGAGGCCCCGACTGAGCCGTGCCATAAACTACAACCAGGAGACTGGGTTTGCGTGAAAGTTCACCAGTGGAAGACTGCCCTGGAACCCAGAAGTTGGCCCCAACAAAGAGCACCGCAGACCTGGTACCGGAGACCCAGGTCCAGAAGCAGACGGGGATCACCGCAGACCTGGTACCAGAAATCCAGGTCCAGAAGTAGACGAGGATCAGCGCAGGCTTGGTACCGGCAATCCAAGCCCTGAAGCAGACGATCCTGAAAGACCGAGGCCAAGGTACCAGCTGCGGCCCAGAAAGACCTGCCAGCGATAGGTGAAGAAATCTACGAAGTCCTGAAGAACAGCCAGCATGAGGCTGGACAAACAATTCATGTTAAGCTTATGCTTAATCTTGTTTTTAATACCTAGCCGTTAACACCTATATGGTTCAAATGTATTTATGCTTTTAATGAACCAAGTTTCCCAAGAATTTAATTCCACAGGTTGCTGGATATGTGCTCACAGTCCTGTACATTCAGAAAGAGGTATCCCAATGATTCCAGTCCCACTAAACAACACTCAAATGGCACACTGTTTAGTGAACAAAGCCAAATGATACTTAGCAGGATAAAAAGTTTACTAACCCAGGGTATATCTGCCTAGCCTTGACCCCAATTGGAGAGTACTGCTGGACATGTAATGGTTCAAGAGCCAGGGTAAGAAAAAGCCAAAACCAAATAGCCCTAGACTATGTCCTAGCTAGTAAGGGCGGGGTTTGTGCCTTAGTAAGAAGAGAATGCTGTGAGTATATTTCTGACACCAGCAAAGAAGTAGAGGAAGATGCCTCAGAGATTGAAAGAACTGTGGAACGCCTAAAGCAAGGGGAAGACTGAACCCTCTGGGCTTAGTTGGGAGGCTGGTTTGGACATGTGGGAACTTGGATTTTGCAAGGTGTAGTTTTAGTATTGGCTATATTCTTTTGTGCTTATTTTTGTTTCTTGCTAATCAAATGCTGTATTTCTTGTATTCTAGAAAACAAGGGACAGACCCTTACTAAAGGGAATGTAGAAGTAATTATGTTAAAATATGATGAACAAGAAAAGAACAAGAAATGTATATAAAGGCTTTGATGAAAATGGAAATGTAAAACGGTTTAATGGTTAGCCTTTAAAAGGCTAAAAGGGGGGAGATTGTAGAAGCTATTTCATATTTATCTAGAAGCCATTCTGTATAACAAAAAGCCATTTCAGTTTCTTGTGTCTGCACGAGGGAGTGAACTGGCCTTCACCGAGGTGGGGAGAGACCAGAGGGATGCGCTGTTGGAATGTGTTAATGAACTATTTTGAGCTGAAGCTCGAACTCCCTTTTAACCTGTTTCTTTCTATGCTGATAATAATTCCTCTTTGAAGTTCGCTTTGATTTCTTGCCCTGACGTCAGACTTGTTTGGTTAAGGGTATAAAATACTAGGATTGATTGTATTAGCCAGCCTTACTGGGCCCGACTTTGCTGGGACCACGTTTGGCTCACTTTGCTTTATTGGCCAATAAAACTGTCTGTTTAGCCGCGTAAACTGAGTGAGGCGTTTGCTTCGACACGCCTTAGTCGGCACCGCTGTGGATGGTAGAGTCTGGGGGACCGGGCTACCCGGAATGGAGGCAACTGAGGCAACTTCTGAGACTTCTCCCGGAAGGTGTGGTTACCGAGGCGCCGAAGATGGGGATGGTGGAGCCGTGTCACTCTCAGAGACATGGGGTTGTAGGGCCGGTGCCGAAACCACACACGGAGCCGGCTCAGCCGCGCACGATGGTTGGTTGGTGCGGGTTGGTGCCGACTTGCCCTGAGTGTGTGGGATAGCTGCATCACTAGGTCTTGAATGGGATGACCTAGGTGCCGAGTGTTTCCTCGGTGCCGTATCCGATGCCTTAGGTGGCCGTGGCTTAGTCTTCGGTGCCGGGTCGACTCCCGGTGCCAGCTTAGCCTGGGAGCGATCATGAGGCAACGGTGCCGAGTGCCTCGGTGCCGAGGACCGTGCCGTATCTGGCTGCGGTGCCATTCGGAGACTCGGTGCCGCCGATGATGGTGCTGATTCTGGGCGGCCTGGCGGGACCGATATCACTGAGAGCGCGGGACTCGGCGCTGATGTGCTGCAGGCTTTCGATAATTTGACCGCTCCCTGTGCGGGAGGGTGGCCCGACGAGCCTCGTGTGTCTGTTGCACTTAGGCTCTTGGACGGAGCGGAGCCTCTCCCGTCCTTAGACTTATGCGCACCCGGATCCTCTCGTTCTGTTGCTGACGGGGGCTGCAGGGCCTTATTGAAAAGCAGCATTTTCAGGCGCATTTCTCTGTCGCGCCTTGTGCGTGCAGTTAACTTGGCACAGTGACCACATTTTTGGGGGATGTGGCCCTCTCCTAGGCAGCGAATGCAACAGGAGTGGCCATCCGAGACGGGCATGGCCTCTCCACACGAAGCACATTTCTTAAATCCCGGAGAGCCGGGCATGTCTGCTGAGGAGGTCTCCGGGGAAAGATCAACTTGAGGGGCTCACCGGAGCGTGCCTCAGAGTTTATAACGGGAGAGGAAATAGTTTAAAATATAAATATATATATATATATATATATATATTTATATTTTAAACTATCAACTACTAACTAACTAATCTAAGGAATAACTGATCAACACTAAGTAGGAAGGGGCCAACTGGGAAAGAATATCTAAATATATCAATGCGATTTCTCCTCAGGAGAGGAGCGTGTTCCAAATCCGTCTGCAGCCGTGGACGGTTAGGAGGAACTGGTGGGTCGGACCGCGCGACGCAGAAAAGGCGCGAACGCCGCGGGACGCTCTGCACATGCGCGGTCCTCTGGAGGGGGCTACTGCTACCAAAACTTTCCGGTTTGCGGCGCCGGGACGAGCCCGACACCTGTAGTGGAGCACCCACGGGGACATCACTCGAAGAAGAACAGTACGGTTCCCAAAACAGACCCTTGCAGAACTCCACTTGTTATCCCTTTCCAGCAGGATTTAGAACCGTTAACAACAACTCTCTGACTACGGTTATCCAGCCAATTATGCACTCACCTTATCGTGGCCCTATCTAAGTTATATTTGCCTAGTTTAACAATAAGAATATCATGCGAGACCGTATCAAATGCCTTACTCAAGTCTAGGTATACCACATCCACCGCTTCTCCCTTATCCACAAGGCTTGTAATCCTATCAAAGAAAGCTATCAGATTAGTTTGGCATGACTTGTTCTTCACAAACCCATGCTGGCTATTCCCTATCACTTTATTACCTTCCAAGTGGTTGCATATGATTTCCTTAATTACCTGCTCCATTATCTTCCCTGGGACAGATGTTAAACTGACCGGTCTGTAGTTTCCTGGGTTGTTCTTATTCCCCTTTTTATAGATGGGCACAATATTTTCCCTTTTCCAGTCTTCTGGAATCTCCTGTCTTCCATGATTTTTCAAAGATCATAGCTAAAGGCTCAGATACCTCCTCTATCAGCTCCTTGAGTATCCTGGGATGCATTTCATCAGGATGACTTGCTGACATCTAACTTTCCTAAGTGATTTTATACACCTTTATCATAGCTCTCCATGGTCTTCTCTTTTCTAAGCTGAAAAGTCCCAGTCTTTTTAATCTCTCTTCATCTAGGACCCGTTCCAAACCCCTAATCATTTTTGTTGACTTTTCTGAACCTTTTCCAATGCCAATATATCTTTTTTGAGATGAGGTGACCACATCTGTACAGTATTCAAGCTGTGGGTGTACTGTGGTTTTATATAGAGGCAATAAGACAGGGGTGGGCAAAAAGGCCTCCGCGGGCTGGATCTGGACCAACAAGCAAGTGGATTCAGCCCACAGAGGCCCTGTGCTCCCCTGCCCCCAGACCAATTAGGGCCTGGGGGAAGGGGAGCACCCGAAGCCTTCTCCGTTCTGCCCCCGCCCTATGAGCAGCCCACGGGCAGAGCAGAGAAGGCTCTGAGCACTCCTCCACCCCCAGGGTGGAGCCTCCTCCCACCCTGCCAGGAGCACGTGGCGCTTTGAAACACCATGTGCTGCTCACAGGACGGGTGGGGGGGGGGGAGAGAGAGAGAGAGCGAGCAGAGGAGGCTTTGCACATTCCCCCGCCCCCAGGCCAATCAGGGTGGGGGCGCGTGCCAAGAGCGTACCAAGCCTCTTCCAGGGCATGGGTGCCTAGTGGGAATGGGGGGCAAAGGAGTTCCCCCACCCCCAGACCAATCATGGTCTGGGGGTGGGGTAGCCCCACCCCTTCCCATTTAGGCCCCGCCCCTTCCGGCAGGGCTACTTCAAAAATTATTTCCCACCCCTGGAATAAGATATTCTCTGACTTATTCTCTAACCTTCTTTTAATGATTCCTAACATACTATTTACTTTTTTGACTTTCGCTGCAAACTGAGTGGATGGTTTCAGAGAACTATCCACGAGTCCAAGATCTCTCTCTTGAGTAGTTGTAACCAAATTAGTCCCCATCATATTGTATGAATAGTTGAGATTATTTTTTCCAATTTGCATTACTTTACATTTATCAACATTCAATTTCATTTGCCATTTTGTTGCCCAATCACTTAGTTTGGTGAGATCTTTTTGAAGCTCTTCACAGTCTGCTTTAACTATCTTGAGCAGTTTGGCATCATCTGCAAATTTTGCCACCTTGCTGTTTACCCCTTTCTCTAGATCTTTTATAAATAAGTTGAATAGGATTGGTTCCAGGACTCTATCAGCTTCATGTAGCCTGCAGATTCTAATGGACTATTTCTTCCCCTTTTTTCTTCTCTCCCCTCATCCCCTATTTATTTTGAAACTGGACCTTTAAAAACTCCATTCATCTGAAGAAGTGGGCTGTGCCCACAACAGTTCATGATCCCAGCTACATGTTTTGTCAGTCTTTAAAGTGCTGCTAGACTATTTGTTGTTTTTTCCTCAGGAACATGCATTTCAAAGAGTAACTGGACATGATCTGAGGAAGTGGGTCTGGCCCACGAAAGCTCATCATCTAATAAACCATCTTGTTAGTCTTTAAAGTGCTACATAGTCCTGTATTTTGCTTGGACTATCAAAGTGAGGGGTAAACCCCCCCAAGCTTCGTTTTTGTTTTTTCTTTCTCCCTCCCAGCCCCCAGATGACAAGGAAGCAGCCCTTTAACTTTGGGAGGAGGGTCCTGACCAGTGAATATGGTCAGTTCTGTTGGGAACACGTGGTAAAGATTTTATATTGACCCACATCTAGCTTGTTAAATTTTGGCTACTAGAAAACATTTTATTTGTCTTGTAACCATTTCAGACTTTGTGCTCACTTAAAATTTCTCTCATTGCAGTCGAATAACTTTAGTTTAGATTGAAAATAAAACCCATCTGCTGTGGCATTTAAACTGAACTGTGTGACAATTCCAGTTACAGCAGCAAACTTGAATACTGATCTTTACAGGGGCAATGGGCCTTCAATAGCTGCACTGCCAGGAGAGAGCTGGACAGTACAGAACATGCTTTTTTGGGAAAGTCCAGGACTGGGAGTGTTTTGAGGTCACCCTGAAAATATTAACCATGACCTCTGAAAGCAAGAGTATGATTGGAGTGTTACCGACGGGCTTCTGGGGTCAGAGTGGCAGGATCAGGAGTGCCACTATACTCAAACATGAGAACAGCCAGACCGGGTCAGCCCAAAGGTCCCTCTAGCTCAGCATCCTGTCCTCTGACAGTTGCCTGTGCCAGGTATCCCAAAGGGAGTGAACAGAACAGATAATCATCACGTGATCCCTCTCATGTCGCCCATTCTCAGCATCTGACAAACAGAGGCAAGGGCCACCCAGGGTGAGTTGCAAGCCCACAGGCTGTTTGTGAGTGGCTCTGGTTGTGAGCTACAACAGCAAAGCACTGCGAAGCACCCAACACTGACAACACCTCACTTGTCTGGAGAGCTCCCAGAGAAGTGACGATCACCTTACTGTCCACAATGCAATGAATGGGTCAGTAAGAAACTGGCTGGAACCTGCTGAAACTCCCTATATCAATGAAGAATCCAAACACGACAATGGGACACCCCACAGCTCAGAACACTGCTATCTAGCAGTCGAAAGAGATTTCCCACTTCCAAATCACAGCAGGGAAGCCAAGCTCAAGAACAAAGAGAAGGTGTACAGGTTAAGTGCTCCCCTCTGTACAGACTACAGGGAGACAAACCACATCCAGCCTACTGGACCCTTCTGCCCAGTCCCCGAGCTCCCATCTTGGAAGGCTAGTGCCTGGCCCCCTGCCCTTTTTGTCCCTCCTTCCCCACAGCCTTAGCTCCTCCAGTGCCTGGGCGACATGCTTGCCATGCTACCAGCCCTAATGCTCTGGGCGGCACAGCTGACCAGGTAAGCTTGGTCAGGAGCAGGCTGGAGAGGGGCAGGAAGTCCCAGGGGCCTGTAAGGGAGCAGGATGGTTGGCTAGAGAGGAGCAGGGGATGGGGGAGGAGAGGAGGAGATGAGCAGATCCCCAAGCTCATCATGCCACAGGGAGCACAGGGAAGGGCCTATTCCGTGCCATTAGGAAAAACAGCAAGAGACGCTTCTCACCCAACTGCTGAGTCTTCCTGAGACCGCTATAGAGCAGTGTTTCTCACCCAGTGGTATGAGTGCCCTCAGGAGTCCTCAAGAGAAGTCTAGGGGCACGTCAGTACAACTGAAATTTGGAGAAAACTGAATTTTTGTTTCAACTTTTACATTACTTTATTATTTTTGTACTTTTAACACCCAAAAATTTCATCATCCTCCTGGCTACAATTAAGTTGTTTAAACAAATGTGTTCCAATTGTAGAAAGAAACATGTGTCAGAAAACTGCCAGTACCAGGGGTACTTATACTTTTTTTTTTTTTTTTTAAAGGGAGTGCTTTATAAAAAAGGCTGAGAAACACTGCTATATACAGCCTGTGAGTAGTGGCTGCTTTGCCTCTGCAAGGACATGGGACCAGACCACATCTTGAGACCTCAGTACTTTCCACAAACCAGTCTAGGAACCAAGTTTTGAAACAAAGGGTTCCTGCCATTTGCAAAAGCTATAGAAGACAGAGTGTGACATCATCCGTCCCTCACTCCCACACAAGAGGACTCCTGGAAACACCTGAGGAACAAAGACTGAACTGAAGGAAGTGGCAGACATAGGCTAAAGGGATTTCTAACCTGCGTACAAAAGACTTGGGGCTTCCAAGCTGTATAACAAGAGCAGCTTGCTCTTTAACAATCTGCAGCCGCCTTGCATCATCTCTCAGGTTGAGAATCTGAGAATTTATACCCAATCTAGCCGGTATATTAAGCTTACTTTGCATTTTTGTTTATTTACTAGGTAATCTGCTTTGATCTGTTTGCCAGTACTTATAACGTAAAAATATACTCTGTAGCAAACCAGTTAACTGGAGTGAAGTGTATAGGAACCCTAGTCCAAGGGGAAAGGCTGTTGCATATTCCTCTCCATATTGAAGGAGAAGGCGAACTATGAGCTTACACTGTACAGCCTTCTGTGCAGTGCAAGATTGCATCATTTTGAGTTTATACTCCGGGGGTTCGGGATGTGTGTGCTTGCGGAGCTGGGAGTTGCCTTGGCTGTGTCCCTCCCATCGCTGGGTTAGGCAGAGAGCCTGCATGTAACTGTAGCAAGGTGTGTCCCTACCTGTGTGAACGCTGTGTAGAAGTGAAGGCCTGAGAACAGGCCTGCTGCTTGTCACAGCAGCAGAGGGAGAAGGAGCCTAGACTAGTGGGCCAAAGGGCTTGTTGGCACCCCAGTTCCAGTGGCAGCCCAGGGGGAACCTGTCAGTGAGGATCCAGGATCAACCCCGAAGGACTAGTGGCACCCCTTGAAGGTGTGCCACATTGAAGGGGGTCCTCCAAGAGCCTCTTGAAAAGCTGTGGCACAGCTCAAATCTTGTGGATCTGTGACAGGTGGTGGGAAGAATGCTGCCCTTGCTGGGAGTGGGGCATCATGCAGCATAGCAGGCAGCCCCTGAAACATGGCATGCAGAGATCGTTGGAGCCTGGAGGTGCTGGGGAAGCAGGGACCTTCGCTCCCTGGACCAGAGGGACTGGCTGGACCCATCCTGGACCTCTTCTTGCTAAGGGCAGGTGCTTACAATCTTCTTCTTGGGTGAGAGGAAGGCATGGCACTCCAGTGCTCCACTCTGCTGGCTTTGCACCACGTAGGCAAACACCTTGTTCTGCAACTTGTCCGTAGTGCAGTAGGAAATCCTGCAAGAAGGGACAGCCATTCAGAGGGGCAGCATTAGCTCCAAGTGACTGGGCAGGTTTGGCAGCCACCAGTGGCCCAGGGTTCACTCTGGTTCTGGGAGCTAGGGGTGTCTGGGCGCTAGGGGTGTCTGGGCAGCATTGAGCTGGCTGGGTATGTAGTGTGGGAAGCTAGGATATGCTGCTGAAGAGTCTTACACAGGGGATGCGTATGGCAAACGAGTCAGGAGGGTTAACAGCATGCAACACACATGACAAGCAGAGAAGGGATATGTTACTCCCTTTTAAACAGCCCCATGCTGTTCCCTGGGTGCAAGTGGGAGGGACAAGGCACTCGGGGACTGTAGGTTGGTGCTGGCCCCACCAAGTTTCCTGCCCCTACTGACCAGACAGCCTGGCCTAGCGGCAAGGGGCATAAAGGCTGCCTGAGATCCTGGAGGACTATAACTGTCCACTGCCTGCCAGTTCCTGGCGCACCCCCTCCACACCATTAATATAAGCCCAGGCCCTGGAGCACCTTGGAGAGAAGGACCAAAACCTTGAACTTGACCTGCTATTCCATGGGAGCCAGCGTAGAGAGTGGTGGACAGGTGGGACATGCCTGCAGGAGCCCATGTTGCTGAGGCTGAGCAAGGTGGAGTCCCCTAAGTGCTGAAGGCTCTGTGCTTAGGGGTACTATATTCTGTAATGCTGACGGCAGGGGATGGAGCATGTATAACCGAGGTAGGTCACTGCCATGGTGGAGCAGGGCTCCAAGCCATGGAGCTGGGAGACAGCCGCACTGGCAGCTGCTGCTGAGCAAGAGCTCTGCATTAGTGAAGAATCCAGGAGTTTTCTAGACCAGTGTTTCTCAAAGGGGTCCACAGTTCCACCCCGAGAAACCTGCCAACTGGCCACTCCAGCTAGTTTATTTACTGGCTCCGCAGCCACAGAGCCTTTTGGCTCTCGTTGGCTCTGGTTGCCATTTGCAGCCAAGGGGAGCTGCCGGAAGTAGCGTGGGCCAGGCCACTGATTGCCATGGTTCCCCTTGCAGGAGGAGGAGACTGCAGGGGGCTGTGCACTCCTTTAATGCCTTCTTCGGACACCAGGATCACCTTTGTCTTGCACGGGATCGGTCCTCCATCTTTCCGCTTCCATCCAGTATCCTGGCCTGAACTCAGACTGCATCAGAGCAGGATATTGACTGAAGTACCCATGAGAGACTGAAGTGATGATGGCTAGAACAGGGAAGACTGTGAAAAGCTGTGCAAGACATTGTGTGCACAGTCCCTATTCTGAGCTGTGTACAGGTTCAGGGTCCTGCTGGACTCTGCCCTGAGCTGGGCAACCAAGTAACCTCCTTGCACCTCCAGCTGGCTATGCAACCTCATCCTTCTGCCAGAAGAGGGCCTGGCCACAGCAATCCATGCACTGGTCACCTCCAGGCTGGATCATGGCCATTCACTCGGAAGCTGATGCTCCAGTGGGCATATGGCTGGCAGGCTTCTCCAGGGCCCAAGCCCCTGCGGGTACGTCTGTCTAACCAGCCCACGGCAGCACCTTTTGACCTGGGCTGACAGACTTGGCTTATGTCTCAAGGCTTGTGTCAATGCTCTGAGAACAGCTGTGTAGACATCGATCCGACGCTGCAGATCAGCCTCCAAAGCCTAAGCAGGAGTAATTCACACTACTTTTGGAGCACAAGCCCAAGCCCAAGCCCAAGCATGTCAGCCTAGCGGATGCTTGCTGCTGCAGGTTGTGCAGACATACTCTGGGAGCACAGCAGGCATGTGCTCAGATCTCTGCACTGTCTCCCACAGGAACAAATGACAGGACTGGAATGGATCTCCAGGGTCACTGAGTCCCCTGCTACCAGTTCATAAATGTAGTAAATCTGTCTTAAGACTTATCCGGTCACTAGCCATTACTCCTCCCACTGAAGGCTCCCTGTCAGGTTCTGAGGCCAGCTTAAGGCCTGCATCCTAATCTTCAGAGCAAGTACTAGTTAAGCCCTAGCTACAAGATTGAATTTAATCACTGAAGCCCTGTGACAGCATCGCTGCCATAGTATCCTAGAACTGGAAGGGACCTCAAGAGATCATCGAGTCCAGGCCCTTGATCTCACGGCAGGACCAAGCAGTGTCTAGATCACCACCAATAGATGCTCTTAAATATCTCCAGGAAGGGCCACTGGTGAACCAGGAAGGCGAAGAGACAACACTTCCACTGACAAAGGGCACAGGGTACTACCTCCTGGCTTCCAAAACCCTTTTGCCCCCTAGTCCTAGTAGCTGAGAGTCTGTAACTTTTCTAGTCCACAGCCCCTACACACCTGTAAATGGAGACACACTCGATCATCTCCTTGGTCTCAGCATCCTGCAGCGAGATGCCCCTCGGCGAGACTGTCAGAATCACCTTCTGGAATTTCTTGGCTCCCATGCGAGCCTGGAGACAGGGAGAGGAGAAATGACCGGTGGCACATTAGTCACTCACCTGAAGCCAGGAGGGATTCTGGCTCCTGTTACTCTCCATCATCAGCCCAGACTCTCACAGCATCCCCGCTACTAGGATTTGAGCCATAGGAAGTGGGAAAGGCTGGGCTTGGGGTTCAGGCACTGCCTTTGCAGCCAGGACTCCTGGGTTCTGTTCACACTCTGCCATGCTGCATAATCATGGGCAGATCCCTTCCCTTCCCTTCCCTGCACTGCTAGCTCCCTGTTTATGCAACAGGGTTTAAGTCACTCATTAAGCTTCCCACTGGAAAGAGCTCTGAGATCCTCAGAGAAGGGACGAGAGGCAGGCAAAGAGGGGGCCTCTCCCACACCCATGCACACAAGAAATGAGTTTTCCTCCCCAGACAGTAGGGCCTCTCCTGGCCCCCCTTCTCTGCCTGGACAGGGCCAGCTGCCACTTGACACTTGGAGGCATGTGTGACAGATACCCTCCCATGCTTTATGAAATGGACTTATGGACATGAATATACATTACTCAGAGGTGCTCTGAGTGAATTATTTTGTGTAACCCATCAATCTTCATGTCATGATCCACTGGTTTTGTTTATCTTACTCTAATGTATGTATCATTTGTGTGTGTGAAATTAGACAAATGGAGTGGGAAATAAGATGTGGGTTTCAAATGTGTGAGTGAGACACATGGAGGGTGTTACCCTCAACTGTTAAACAAGTATCCGAGGGGGAGCCGTGTTAGTCTGAATCTGCAAGAACAATGAGAAGTCCTGTGGCACCTTAGAGACTAACAGATTTATTGGAGCATGAGCTTTTGTGGGCAAAGACCCACTTCGTCAGATACATGTAGTGGAGCTTTGGTCCTTAAGTCTGAGCAGTGGTTGGTAGGGAGTGGCTTTGGCTGAGGGAGACCAGAGAGCTGGCCCAGCAGCACTGGGCAGTGGGGAGCCCCAGAGAGTGGGAAGGCGAGTGGCAATAGCTATGTCAGCACTCTGGGAGCCCCCCCCCCGAGGGGTCATCTGTGACTGCATCCCGTCAGTGTGGCTCAGGCCGCAGGACACACAGGCTGTGAGACTATGTTGGAAACAGAAGCTCAGGGGCATAGAGGCAAGGAAACAATTACTTAGCCCAGCCCCACTACTTCCATAAGCAAAGTCTCCAAATGCTGACTTTCTTCAACCCCCCTCACTAGTCAGGCAGGCAGGCAGACACTGAAGTCCAGAGAGAGGGAATCTCTTACCATAGCGATTATCCGACGGATGGCATTGGCTGCCATGTCTTCTCCTTTGGGTTTCTCCACCAGCGTCATGCCCAGGTACTTGAGTGTAAAGCCCATCCCCTCCAGCAAGGGTTCCTGCATGTCGGCCCAGTTTTCTGGGAGCTCTGCAAAGGCATAGGCCTTTGTGTGGTTACAGTGAATGATTAAATGCATGAACAGATGCCATGTGGTACCTGATGCACTGTTCCTAGCTTGCTTCTCTCCAGCGCTGTTACTATTTGCAGCTGGTGCTCTGCAGCAGAACTAATGGCACTGGGGCACTTCCATTTTCTGCAGTTCATAGAATCCTAGAGCTGGAAGAGACCTCAGGAGGTCATCAAATCCAGCCCCCTGCCCAAGGCAGGACCAATCCCAACTAAATCAACCCAGCCAGGGCTTTGTCAAGCTGAAACTTAAAAGCCTCTAGGGATGGAGATTCCACCATCGCCCTAAGTAATCCATTCCAGTGCTTCACCACCCTCCGAGTGAAATAGTTTTTCCTAATATCCAATCTAGACCTCTCCCACTGTAACTTGAGCCCATTGCTCCTTGTTCTGCCACCTGTCACTACTGCGAACAGACTCTCACCATCCTCTTTGGAACCTCCCTTCAGGAAGTTGAAGGCTGCTATCAAATCCCCCTTCACTCTTCTCTTCTGCAGACTAAACAAACCCACATTCATCAGCCTCGCCTCATAGGTCACGTGCTCCAGACCCCTAATCATTTTGGTCACCCTCCGCTGGACCCTCTTCAATGCGTCCACATCCTTTCTGGGAGGACGGGGGGGGGGATAGAGGTGTGCCCAGAACTGGACAATACTCCAGATGTGGCCTCACCAGAGCCAAATAAAGGGGAATAATCACTTCTCTAGATCTGCTGGCAGTGCTCCTCCTAATGCACCTGCAGAGACCGGCTCCCACTTTCTGCCCCTGTCCACGGAGTAGCCTCTGTCTAGGGCGAGCTCAAGCCAGCCGTGGACAAGGGCTGCTCTGGTATCCTGACTGCCCCTACTCCCCCACTGATGTCTCTGATACATGTGCCCAGTGAGCACATGGTCAGGAAACTTGTGAAGATCTAAATCTACCAAAATATGCACCAATTGCTTTAATAACAGTCTTACAAATCAGATTTTCAGCTATCACCTTGGAAATGATATTTTGTATCACAATAACACTCAGCAGCCCTGAGCACTGTATAAGCAGAAGATTGTAAACATTGGTGAAGGTACAGGCAGTCCCCGGGTTACGTACAAGATAGGGACTGTAGGTTTGTTCTTAAGTTGAATTTGTATGTAAGTCGGAACTGGTACATATTGTAGGGGAAACTCTAGCCAAACATTTTTTTTAGTTTTGGATAGCATAGGGAAAGGTTAACTCCCCTCTAGTGTTTGTTTTGCTGTCTGTTCCCCTGTTCAGAAGATTTCACATCTATTTCTGTCCCTGTGACAAACTCAGGACTAAAGGAGTAACTCATCAAATACCAAACAGCTCTGCACCATGCTTTGAGCTAATAGCTTTATTTCCACACACCACCCAGGGTTCTAGGAGGAGGGTCCTTTTTTTGCTAACACAATGAGGCCAGCACTTTGTTTGTTTTGGTGGAGTCTTTGTTTGCCCAGGGAGCCCAGCATGTATAGGGGGAGGAGGGGCGGAGAGGCTGCTTTTGTCTGCTGTTCGGCAGCCTGTTGCTCAGGGGAGGGGGCAGCCTGTTGCTGGCAGGGGGGTGCAGGGGGGGGGGGGGGCGGGGGGGGGTGGGGAGGCAGCGGGCGTGGGGAGGCACTTTTCCTCTGCCCGGCAGCTCTGTGGGACCCCAGTCGGAGCCGGCCCGAGGAGGAGGAGGATCCTAGGACCCAGGTGAGCGAGCCCCGGGAATGCTGCTGCGCATGTGCGGGAGTTGCATCACCCCGTTCGTATCTAGGGATCTGACGTAAGTCGGATCCACGTAAGTCGGGGACTGCCTGTACTAGCTAAACAGGAACATGACACAATGGTGAATATGGAACATAAGTGGGGATGAGAGAGCGAGCCGCATGTGCTGGATGTATAACTTGGAGACCAAATGAAGGAATTACTAGTCACGATCCCAAGGCAGCTTACCATGGATAAAAGTGTGATTAAAGCAAAAGGAACACACTTGTTTCTTGCCCTACTTTTCACTGTTCATGCACTTTTCACTCCCCTGCAATTCTGCTAAAACTTTCCAGGGCCTTTCCCTTCTAGGCAAAGCTCAAACTACACTTTTCCCACAGAAATGCTGCATATCTGCAAACATCTGAGCATGGGAAGAGGGGCATATGAGCAGAAACTGAGCTGGGGTCCAGGGTAATAGCTTCATATGGCATTGATTGGATAGGATCTGAACTGAGCCCTCATGGCCCACAACCCAAGGATCCAGGTTCCTGTTTCTAAGCAGGTACAAGAGGCAGAAGGCACTTAACAAGGAGAATGCTTGAAGTGCATGGCAGGCATGACTCAATGGGAGAACAGCCTTGTGCAGAGAACAGAACCATCTGGACAGAATCAGCCTTCCTGGGAAACCCACATAGTCACTTGCTTCCTGCAGTTTCTTTCCCGAGCTGAAGTGACCTTGATTCAAAAAGTAGGGCAAGAAACTGCTAGTTAGAAGAGAGAGGATTTATCTGTAAGTGAAAACTAAATATATGGGGCCAGGCTAGCAACTCTCTTTCCCCCAGACTCTCTCATATTGCTGGGCAGTCATCCCCCAGGTCAGGCTGGCTCCGTGACTATGGCCCACATCATGACTCTTCCAGCTCTGTGTGCTCCCTACCTGCATGATTATGGATCAGCGGTAGCTCATCTCTGTTGGAGTGTCAGGGTGCATCTGTGTGAGGTCGCTACCCATTACTGTGGGCTTGGTCTCATGCTGGCTCAGGCCACCTGCTAGGTTACTTTAGCTCTTCTCATTCTTTGCAGCTCTCAGGAGAGAGGAGGCTGCTGAGCTTGCACAGCTTCCTGTATCTTAGCAACATGTGCCTGCTACCACCAAGAGTTCCACTTTCATCTGCACTCTGGGGAGCTAGGGGTCTGGAAAAAAAGCACTCTACAGAGGCAGAGCAGAGCCTGGAGTACAAGGTACTTTCATCACAGCATTCAGGCTCCACACAGTCTCCTCCTGAAAACAGCCAGGCCTGCCCACCCCCATCTGAGAGCATAAAGCCCCCTTCTCAAGAGACACAGGCCAAGCCACTAAGAGCAAGGAAAGAGTAGCTTCATCATTCAACTCCCCAGCTCTGTTCTTCAATGCCCCTTCTCCATCACAGCCCCCTCCCCTTTTACCACCCCCATTGCTCCACTCAGCTCTCCCTACTCAAGGCCCCTTGCACAGTCAACATCTCCCTCTTCCTCTTGACCAGCCAACAAGCAGCCCTAGACTGGAAACACATGTTGGTTCCTCATTGGTACAGTTACCAATCCAGCAGCAGCTTCCCCCCTCCCCCCGCTTTGCTGTGCATCCCTGAACATCTCACACACCTCGAGGGAGACCTGCTGTCAAGACCTCATTCACCTCAAGCCACAGGTCATTGTGGTCTTTGAGTGAGGAGACAGCAGCATTTGGAGAGATGCCCACTGCCCCTTTTACTCACTGCCCAATAATCTGAGTGCAGGGTCATCTCTGACTGCAGAGAGAAGCAGGGATCCCAAACTAGTATTTCAGGATCCAAGTGTCAGTGCTACAGACACTCCTACTTTATGAGATTGGGGCCCAGACTCATAGTGTATCTGCAGCCTGGCAGCCATGCTTAGACCCTAGCCCCTGCGAGCTAGGGATATGGGCCACAGTCACTCATTCCCCAGCACTGCCATGGCTACCCCCTGCCCCTAGGGCACCTGGCACTCACTGCCCCCACCTGAGCTGGAGGAGAAGGAAGGACCCATATATCAAGACTCTACTGGGCCCCACAACCCTGCCTGCTGCTTTCATCTCCTCGATGTCCCACCCCAGCTCCACCCTTACCAGCCTCACCTGAGTGAAAGAAAAAGGAGCTGCACTAGCATGATTCAACCTGCAAGTCCAAGTCTGTACTCTCACTGCCTCCCACCCTCAGCACACCCACCCCACCCCGCCCTCACCTCAGCACCCCCACCTTCTCCTCAGTACCCCCACCCCGCCCTCACCTCAGCACCCCACTCCCCACCCCGCCCTCACCTCAGTACCCCCACCCCACCTTCACCTCAGCACCCCACTCCACCCCGCCCTCACCTCAGTACCCCCACCCCAACCTTCACCTTCACCTCAGCACCCCACCCCGCCCTCACCTCAGCACCCCCACCCCACCCCGCCCCACCTTCACCTCAGTACCCCCGCCCCGCCCTCACCTCAGTACCCCCACCCCGCCCCGCCCCACCTTCACCTCAGTACCCCACCCCACCCCGACCTCAGTACACCCACCCCGCCCCGCCCTCACCTCAGCACCCCCACCCCACCCCCCACCCCACCCCGCCCCACCTTCACCTCAGTACCCCCGCCCCGCCCTCACCTCAGCACCCCCACCCCCCACCCCGCCCCACCTTCACCTCAGTACCCCCGCCCCGCCCCCCCGCCCCGCCCCCACCTTCACCTCAGTACCCCCACCCCGCCCTCACCTCAGCACCCCCACCTCCACCTTCACCTCAGCACCCCGCCTTGTCCCTCCCTCACTCACTGCGGTGCCAGCAGAGCCCCAGGCCGTGACGGGCGAGACGCGGGCTCCGCAGCACGGCCCGGCCCGCCGCCCGCAGCGCCTCCATCCCCGCGGCTCGGGCGGGGCCGCAGGCAGCGCGCGCTCCCCCACAGGGCCCCGGAACACGCTGGGGGCGGGCGATCCCGCGCGCAACTGGCTGCGAGGGCGGGGCCTGCTGCCAGAGAGCCTGGCCATGGGCGGGGCTTGCGTCGGAGGGCGGGACTTCGCGTCAGAGAGAGGCGGGCCTTGTGGGTGTGGCTAAGCAGCGGGAGGGCGGAGTCTAGTCATAATCCCTCCGCCGCCCTGAGGCGTCGCCCGGTTCGGCGCATGCGCGATGCAGGTCGGGCCCTGTGACGTAGTTTGTGCGCTAGGTGTGCGCGTGTCGTCTGTTGCTTGAGGGCGGCGGGCTGTTACCGGGGCAACGAGCAGAGGCGGGAGACGCGGAGCCGGACCGGGCCCGGGCCTAGCGCGCGGGCTGCCCTGGGATGCAGCTGCGGCACGTGCGGACGCTGCTCACCCCCCAGGTGAGCCCCCCGGGCAGCTGCGGGCGGACCCGGGAGTCCGCGGCCCTAAGGGTGGGGGCGGGGCTAAGACCTGGCCCTGCGGAATATGGTCGCTTAGGGGCCTGTGGAACTCCCTGCCGCGGGACGGGGTAAGGCCCGAGGCAGCTGGAGAGCCCGCCTGGGCCCCCCCGGAGACCGGCCCCGCCCCCCGAGGCAGCTGGAGAGCCCGCCTGGGCCCCCCCGGAGACCGGCCCCCCCCCCCGAGGCAGCTGGAGAGCCCGCCTGGGCCCCCCCGGAGACCGGCCCCCCCCCCGAGGCAGCTGGAGAGCCCGCCTGGGCCCCCCCGGAGACCGGCCCCGCCCCCCGAGGCAGCTGGAGAGCCCGCCTGGGCCCCCCCGGAGACCGGCCCCCCCCCCCCCCCCCCGAGGCAGCTGGAGAGCCCGCCTGGGTCCCCCCCCGGAGACCGGCCCCCCCCCCCCCCCCCCGAGGCAGCTGGAGAGCCCGCCCGGGTCCCCCCGGAGACCGGCCCCGCCCCCCGAGGCAGCTGGAGAGCCCGCCTGGGCCCCCCCGGAGACCGGCCCCGCCCCCCGAGGCAGCTGGAGAGCCCGCCTGGGTCCCCCCGGAGACCGGCCCCGCCCCCCGAGGCAGCTGGAGAGCCCGCCTGGGTCCCCCCCGGAGACCGGCCCCGCCCCCCGAGGCAGCTGGAGAGCCCGCCTGGGTCCCCCCCGGAGACCGGCCCCGCCCCCCGAGGCAGCTGGAGAGCCCGCCTGGGTCCCCCCGGAGACCGGCCCCGCCCCCCGAGGCAGCTGGAGAGCCCGCCTGGGCCCCCCCGGAGACCGACCCCCCCCCCCGAGGCAGCTGGAGAGCCCGCCTGGGTCCCCCCCGGAGACCGGCCCCGCCCCCCCCGAGGCAGCTGGAGAGCCCGCCTGGGCCCCCCCGGAGACCGGCCCCGCCCCCCGAGGCAGCTGGAGAGCCCGCCTGGGTCCCCCCGGAGACCGGCCCCGCCCCCCGAGGCAGCTGGAGAGCCCGCCTGGGTCCCCCCCGGAGACCGGCCCCGCCCCCCGAGGCAGCTGGAGAGCCCGCCTGGGTCCCCCCCCCCCCCCGGAGACCGGCCCCGCCCCCCGAGGCAGCTGGAGAGCCCGCCTGGGTCCCCCCCGGAGACCGGCCCCGCCCCCCGAGGCAGCTGGAGAGCCCGCCCGGGTCCCCCCGGAGACCGGCCCCGCCCCCCGAGGCAGCTGGAGAGCCCGCCCGGGTCCCCCCGGAGACCGGCCCCGCCCCCCGAGGCAGCTGGAGAGCCCGCCCGGGTCCCCCCGGAGACCGGCCCCGCCCCCCGAGGCAGCTGGAGAGCCCGCCCGGTCCCCCCCGGAGACCGGCCCCGCCCCCCGAGGCAGCTGGAGAGCCCGCCCGGGCCCCCCCGGAGACCGGCCCCGCCCCCCGAGGCAGCTGGAGAGCCCGCCCGGGCCCCCCCGGAGACCGGCCCCGCCCCCCGAGGCAGCTGGAGAGCCCGCCTGGGTCCCCCCGGAGACCGGCCCCGCCCCCCGAGGCAGCTGGAGAGCCCGCCTGGGTCCCCCCCGGAGACCGGCCCCGCCCCCCGAGGCAGCTGGAGAGCCCGCCCGGGTCCCCCCGGAGACCGGCCCCGCCCCCCCGAGGCAGCTGGAGAGCCCGCCCGGGTCCCCCCGGAGACCGGCCCCGCCCCCCGAGGCAGCTGGAGAGCCCGCCCGGGTCCCCCCGGAGACCGGCCCCGCCCCCCGAGGCAGCTGGAGAGCCCGCCCGGGTCCCCCCGGAGACCGGCCCCGCCCCCCGAGGCAGCTGGAGAGCCCGCCCGGTCCCCCCCGGAGACCGGCCCCGCCCCCCGAGGCAGCTGGAGAGCCCGCCCGGGCCCCCCCGGAGACCGGCCCCGCCCCCCGAGGCAGCTGGAGAGCCCGCCCGGGCCCCCCCGGAGACCGGCCCCGCCCCCCGAGGCAGCTGGAGAGCCCGCCCGGGCCCCCCCGGAGACCGGCCCCGCCCCCCGAGGCAGCTGGAGAGCCCGCCCGGGCCCCCCCGGAGACCGGCCCCGCCCCCCGAGGCAGCGGAGAGCCCGCCCGGGCCCCCCCGGAGACCGGCCCCCCCCCCCCCCGAGGCAGCTGGAGAGCCCGCCTGGGCCCCCCCGGAGACCGACCCCCCCCCCGAGGCAGCTGGAGAGCCCGCCTGGGTCCCCCCCGGAGACCGGCCCCGCCCCCCGAGGCAGCTGGAGAGCCCGCCTGGGTCCCCCCGGAGACCGGCCCCGCCCCCCGAGGCAGCTGGAGAGCCCGCCCGGGTCCCCCCGGAGACCGGCCCCGCCCCCCCGAGGCAGCTGGAGAGCCCGCCTGGGTCCCCCCCGGAGACCGGCCCCGCCCCCCGAGGCAGCTGGAGAGCCCGCCCGGGTCCCCCCGGAGACCGGCCCCCCCCCCCGAGGCAGCTGGAGAGCCCGCCTGGGCCCCCCCGGAGACCGGCCCCGCCCCCCGAGGCAGCTGGAGAGCCCGCCTGGGTCCCCCCGGAGACCGGCCCCGCCTCCCGAGGCAGCTGGAGAGCCCGCCTGGGCCCCCCCGGAGACCGGCCCCGCCCCCCGAGGCAGCTGGAGAGCCCGCCTGGGTCCCCCCGGAGACCGGCCCCGCCCCCCGAGGCAGCTGGAGAGCCCGCCCGGGCCCCCCCGGAGACCGGCCCCGCCCCCCGAGGCAGCGGAGAGCCCGCCCGGGCCCCCCCGGAGACCGGCCCCCCCCCCCCCCGAGGCAGCTGGAGAGCCCGCCTGGGTCCCCCCCGGAGACCGGCCCCGCCCCCCGAGGCAGCTGGAGAGCCCGCCCGGGTCCCCCCGGAGACCGGCCCCGCCCCCCGAGGCAGCTGGAGAGCCCGCCTGGGCCCCCCCGGAGACCGGCCCCGCCCCCCGAGGCAGCTGGAGAGCCCGCCTGGGTCCCCCCGGAGACCGGCCCCGCCTCCCGAGGCAGCTGGAGAGCCCGCCTGGGCCCCCCCGGAGACCGGCCCCGCCCCCCGAGGCAGCTGGAGAGCCCGCCTGGGTCCCCCCGGAGACCGGCCCCGCCCCCCGAGGCAGCTGGAGAGCCCGCCTGGGTCCCCCCGGAGACCGGCCCCGCCCCCCGAGGCAGCTGGAGAGCCCGCCTGGGCCCCCCCGGAGACCGGCCCCGCCCCCCGAGGCAGCTGGAGAGCCCGCCTGGGCCCCCCCGGAGACCGGCCCCGCCCCCCGAGGCAGCTGGAGAGCCCGCCTGGGCCCCCCCGGAGACCGGCCCCCCCCCCCGAGGCAGCTGGAGAGCCCGCCTGGGCCCCCCCGGAGACCGGCCCCGCCCCCCGAGGCAGCTGGAGAGCCCGCCTGGGCCCCCCCGGAGACCGGCCCCGCCCCCCGAGGCAGCTGGAGAGCCCGCCTGGGCCCCCCCGGAGACCGGCCCCGCCCCCCGAGGCAGCTGGAGAGCCCGCCTGGGCCCCCCCGGAGACCGGCCCCGCCCCCCGAGGCAGCTGGAGAGCCCGCCTGGGTCCCCCCGGAGACCGGCCCCGCCCCCCGAGGCAGCTGGAGAGCCCGCCTGGGTCCCCCCGGAGACCGGCCCCGCCCCCCGAGGCAGCTGGAGAGCCCGCCTGGGTCCCCCCGGAGACCGGCCCCGCCCCCCGAGGCAGCTGGAGAGCCCGCCCGGGTCCCCCCGGAGACCGGCCCCGCCCCCCGAGGCAGCTGGAGAGCCCGCCTGGGCCCCATCCACCGAGACCGGCCCCCCCCCCCCCCCCCGAGGTAGCTGGAGAACCCGCCTGGGCCCCCCCCCCCCGGAGACCTGCCCCGCCCCCTGACGTAGCTGGAGAACCCGCCTGCCCCCCCCCCCCCGAGAACATCCCCGCCCCCTGAGGCAGCTGAGGGACCGCCCCCCCCCCCCCGAGACCGGCCCCGCCCCCTGAGGTAGCTGTAGAACCCGCCTGGGCCCCCCCTCTGAGACCGCCCCCCCCCCCCCGAGGTAGCTGGAGAACCTGCCTGGGCCCCCCCCTCTGAGACCCCCCCCCCCCCCGAGGTAGCTGGAGAACCTGCCTGGGCCCCCCCTGGAGACCGGCCTCGCCCCCTGAGGCAACTGAGGGACCTGCCTGGGCGCCACCCACCCCCAGAGGCAGCTGGCACTGGGCCCTCTTGGGGCTGCTCAAGACTAGTGACAGGTTTCTCCCAGGATGGTGCTGCCAAGGTCACCTGCATGGCTTGGTCATACAACAACGCCAAGTTCGCTGTCTGCACCGTGGACAGGGTCGTGCTTCTGTATGATGAGCATGGAGAAAGAAGAGACAAATTCTCTACCAAGCCTGCTGATGCCAAGGTAAGGAGACTGTTTCTTTCCATGTGACCAGGCACACTGTGTGCGCTAGGGCTGAGAGACACTGCAGGGTGGATTTTTGCAGTAGCAGAGCAACTCGGAAGTTGTTCCATACTTCTCAGAGGGCTCCTAGCAGCTTGAAATGTTATGCCGTATTCTGCTTAGTCCTAAAGCACAGCCCCAACTGTTGTGTACAAATATATGGCCCCTATGCCACTGTAAAGAGAATTGGGGAGGGAATGTTCAAGAAATGTTCTGTATAATTACTTCTGGTTATACACAAATGCTAGAAATCTAAATAGCAAAATGGGTGAACTGAAGTGCCTAGTTTTAAAGGAGGATATTGATATACTAGGCATCACAGAAGCTTGGTGGAATGAGGACCACCAATGGGACACAATCATACCAGGGTACAAAATCTATCAGAAGGACAGAACAGGTCATGCTGGTGTGGAAGTGGCACCATATATGAAAGAAAATGAAGTAAAAATCTTAAATGAACCAAAATGTTCCATAGAATCTCTTTGGGTAGTAGTTCCATGCTCCAATAATAAGAATATAGCTGTATGGATATATTGACCACCTGCTCAAGACCGAGATAGTGACTATGAAGTGCTAAGGGATATTAGAGGGGCTATCAAATTAAAAAACTCGATAATAGCAGGGGATTTCAGCTATCCCCATATTGACTGGGTACACGTCATCTCAGGACGGGATGCAGAGATAAAATTTCTTGATACCTTAAATGATTGCTTCTTGGAGCAGCTGGTTCTGGAACCCACAAGGGGAGAGGCTATTCTTGATTTAGTCCTGAGTGGAGCACAGGGTCTGGTTCAAGAGGTAAATATAACTGGACTGCTTGGAAATAGTGACCATAAAGTAATAACATTGCTGGCCTGGGTCATCTTGCTCACATTGGCCCACCCTCATTCCATAGATCCTAAGGCCAGCAAGAACCACTGTGGTCATGTAGTCTGGCCTGTAGACCACATGCCAGAGAACGTCCCTAGACTGATTCCTAGGACAGAGCTTTAGAAACACATCCAGTCTTGATTGGAAAATTGTCAGTGACAGAGACTACACCATGACTCTTGGGAAGTTCCAGTGGTTAGTTACTCTCATTAACCACCCTGCTAGATGTTGAATGTAGGAGCAATGACCCACAGCCACGTGCCTGGAAGCACTAGATCAGTGTAGTCCATAACTGCAGGAAGCTCACACCATGAAGGTGGATAGGAATGGGTTTGGCTTGTATCCTGTATGGGCCTTTACATCACTGACGGGGCTGACCTGTGACCCTTACTCTGAGTCTGTCTTGAGGTTTTTCTGGGACATGTTTTATTAACTTCATCCTCAGTTCATGTTTCCTTCCTTCTGCTCTCCCCAGTATGGCAGGAAGAGTTACGTGGTGAAAGGCATGGCGTTCTCTCCTGACTCCACCAAAATTGCCATTGGACAAACAGACAACATCATTTACGTCTATAAGATCGGAGAGGATTGGTGAGCTCCTTGATGTATTGTCCCTGTGTGTGTGGTGCCCCCTTTCTGCCAGTGCCGCAGGCTGTTTGGAAATGTACAGTGTGTTCTTCACACTCAGGGTTTTTGCCCTAGTGTTTAGCCAGATCTCTCACTCACTTGCTCTCACCTCCCCTTCAAATCATGTCGTACTCAACGCTGAACTGTAGTCCCCAGTTTTTCCCTGGTTACACTGAGTGGTTCTGTCCAAGAGCATAAAAGTTCTTCAAGTGCAACCTGCCAGATCCTTGCTGCGTGTATGCCAGCTGGAAGTCTGGAGGAGTAGATCATAGGGCTCGTGTGCACCCTTTCTACTTCTCTGTGCCCTCTGACTCTTGCAGGGGCCTTATAAGGAGAGCAGACACGTCTGCTCCTCATTTGGAGGGACAGTTGGGAGCAATCAGAATTCAGCTCCCTTTTGCAGAAGTTTGGCATTTCTCAGTGCTATACGAATGACAGGGATCTTCAGCCCCCTCAGGCATATTGTTTTGTCTCATGGCTTGCTTGTGCCTTTCCTGCTCCACTGCAGGCTGTAACATTTAACTGGTTAACTGAATAAGTGGGATCCTGGATGGGACACCCCCCAGCCCAGCTGGAACAGTCCCCAGCGCACAGGGCTCCAAGCCAGCTCCTGGCCAAGGTGCATGGGGCAGGCTGCCGGTTGGCAGATCAATCATAGAATCATAGAATCATAGGACTGGAAGGGACCTCGAGAGGTCATCGAGTCCAGCACCCCGCCCTCAAGGCAGGACCAAGCTCCGTCTACACCATCCCTGACAGATGTCTATCTAACCTGTTCTTAAATATCTCCAGAGAGGGAGATTCCACCACCTCCCTTGGCAATTTATTCCAATATTTGACCACCCTGACAGTTAGGAATTTTTTCCTAATGTCCAATCTAAACCTCCCCTGCTGCACTTTAAGCCCATTACTCCTTGTCCTGTCCTCAGAAACCAAGAGGAACACATTTTCTCCTTCCTCCTTGTGACACCCTTTTAGATATTTGAAAGCCGCTATCATGTCCCCCCTTAATCTTCTTTTTTCCAAACTAAACAAGCCCAGTTCATGAAGCCTGGCTTCATAGGTCATGTTCTCTAAACCTTTAATCATTCTTGTCGCTCTTCTCTGTACCCTTTCCAATTTCTCCACATCTTTCTTGAAATGTGGCGCCCAGAACTGGACACAGTACTCCAGCTGAGGCCTAACTAGTGCAGAGTAGAGCGGCAGAATGACTTCACGAGTTTTGCTTACAACACACCTGTTAATACAACCTAGAATCATATTTGCTTTTTTTGCAACAGCATCACACTGTTGACTCATATTCAACTTGTGGTCCACTATGACCCCTAGATCCCTTTCTGCCACGCTCCTTCCTAGACAGTCGCTTCCCATCTTGTATGTATGGAACTGATTGTTCCTTCCTAAGTGGAGCACTTTGCATTTCTCTTTATTAAACCTCATCCTGTTTACCTCCGACCATTTCTCTAACTTGCTAAGGTCATTCTGAATTATGTCCCTATCCTCCAAAGAAGTCGCAACCCCACCCAGTTTGGTATCATCTGCAAACTTAATAAGCGTACTCTCTATCCCAATATCTACATCATTGATGAAGATATTGAACAGTATGGGTCCCAAAACAGACCCTTGAGGAACTCCACTTGTTATCCCTTTCCAGCAGGATTTAGAACCGTTAACAACCACTCTCTGACTACGGTTATCCAGCCAATTGTGCACCCACCTTATCGTGGCCCTATCTAAGTTATATTTGTCTAGTTTATCAATAAGAATATCATGCGAGACCGTATCAAATGCCTTACTAAAAGTCTAGGTATATGACATCCACCGCTTGTCCCTTATCCACAAGGCTCGTTATCTTATCAAAGAAAGCTATCAGATTAGTTTGGCATGACTTGTTCTTCACAAACCCATGCTGGCTATTCCCTATCACTTTATTACCTTCCAAGTGTTTGCATATGATTTCCTTAATTACCTGCTCCATTATCTTCCCTGGGACAGACGTTAAACTGACCGGTCTATAGTTTCCTGGGTTGTTCTTATTCCCCTTTTTATAGATGGGCACAATATTTGCCCTTTTCCAGTCTTCTGGAATCTCCCCTGTCTGCCATGATTTTTCAAAGATCATAGCTAAAGGCTCAGATACCTCCTCTATCAGCTCCTTGAGTATCCTGGGATGCATTTCATCAGGACCTGGTGACTTGCTGACATCTAACTTTCCTAAGTGATTTTTAACTTGTAATTTGTGTATCCTATCTTCTAAACTTACCCTCTCTCTGCTTGTATTCACTACGTTAGGCACACCTCCAGACTTCTCGGTGAAGACCGAAACAAAGAAGTCATTGAGCATCTCCGCCATTTCCAAGTTTCCTGTTACTGCTTCTCCCTCCTCACTAAGCAGTGGGCCTACCCTGTCCTTGGTCTTCCTCTTGCTTTTAATGTATTTATAAAAGGTCTTCTTGTTTCCCTTTATGCCTGTAGCTAATTTGATCTCATTTTGTGCCTTTGCCTTTCTAATCTTGCCCCTGCATTCCCGTGTTGCTTGCCTATATTCATCCTTTGTTATTTGTCCTAGTTTCCATTTTTTATGAGACTCCTTTTTTATTTTGAGATTGTGCAAGATCTCCTTGTTAAGCCAAGCTGGTCTTTTGCCATATTTTCTATCTTTCCTACACAGCGGAATTGTTTGCTTTTGGGCCCTTAACAACGTCCCTTTGAAATACTTCCAACTCTCCTCAGTTGTTTTTCCCTTCAGTCTTGCTTCCCATGGGACCTTACCTACAAGTTCTCTGAGCTTATCAAAATCTGCCTTCCTGAAATCCATTACCTCAATTGTGCTGGTCTCCCTTCTACCTTTCCTTAAGATCATGAACTCTATTATTTCGTGATCACTGTCCCCTATACTGTCTTCCACTTTCAAGTTCTCAACTAGTTCCTCCCTATTTGTTAAAACCAAATCCAGAACAGCTTCTCCTCTGGTAGCTTTTTCAACCTTCTGAAACAGAAAGTTGTCTCCAATGCAGTCCAGAAACTTATTGGATAGCCTGTGCCTCGCTGTGTTAGTTTCCCAACATATGTCTGGATAGTTGAAGTCCCCCATCACCACCAAATCTTGGGCTTTGGATAGTTTTGTTAATTGTTTAAAAAAGGCCTCATCCACCTCTTCCACCTGGCTAGGTGGCCTGTAGTAGACTCCTAGCATGATATCACCCTTGTTTTTTACCCCTTTTAGCTTAATCCAGAGACTCTCTACACAGCTATCTCCTACATTCATCTCCACTTCAGTCCAAGTGTGTACATTTTTAATATACAAGGCAACCCCTCCTCCCTTTTTTCCCTGTCTGTCCTTCCTGAGCAAGCCATACCCTTCCATACCAACATTCCAATCATGCGTCCCATCCCACCAGGTTTCTGTAATACCAATGGTATCATAGTTGTATTTATTGGTTAGCAATTCCAGTTCTTCCTGCTTATTACCCATACTTCTCGCATTTGTATATAGGCATCTAAGATACTGATTTGATCTTGCCTCCCTGTTGTGCCCTGACCCTCCTTTCTCCTTGCCATTATAGGCCGTAGTCCCCCCCATTTCCAACCCATCTCCCAGTCCCGCACATTCAGCACTTACCTGTGGGCTTTGCTCACCTGCCCCCGACAAACCTAGTTTAAAGCCCTCCTCACAAGGTTAGCCAGTCTGTGTCCAAACAAGGCCTTCCCGCTCCTGGAAAGGTGAACTCCATCTCCGCCAAGCAGTCCTTCCTGAAAGAGCACCCCGTGATCAAGGAAGCCGAATCCCTCCTGGTGACACCATCGTCGCAGCCAGGCATTCACCTCCAGAGTGCACCTCTCTCTGCCCGGGCCCCTACCTTTGACAGGAAGGATAGAAGAGAATACCACCTGCGCTCCAAACTCCTTCACCAGTACTCCCAAAGCCCTGTAGTCACACTTGATCCGCTCAGTGTCACACCTGGCAGTATCATTTGTGCCCACGTGGATGAGTAGCATGGGGTAGTAGTCAGAGGGCCGGATAATCCTCGACAATGCCTCCGTAACATCTCGGATACGGGCCCCTGGCAGACAGCATACCTCTCGAGATGAGCTGTCAGGGCGACAGATGGGTGCCTCCGTTCCCCTCAGAAGAGAGTCTCCAACCACCACTACCCTACGTTTCCTCCTCGCAGTGGTGGCAGGAGACTGCTCAACCTTGGTGGTGCAAGGCCTGGTCTCCTCCACTGTGGGGGGTGACTCCTTGTCTCCTGCTGAAAGTAAAGTGTAACGGTTATGTAACACAGTGGGAGGGTTAGGAGCAGGAGTGGAACACTGCCTGCTGCCGGAAGTAACCAGCTGCCAGTGCTCACCCTGCACCACCGCCTCCTCCATACGTGGCTGGTCAATAGTCCCACATCCTACGACAGTGACCTCCGTGGACTCCACAGGAATACTATCCAGGAATTCCTCATGGCTTCGAATGCTCCTCAGCCTGGCCACCTCCTCCTGTAGCTCTCCCACCTGCTGCCTGAGAGATTCCACCAGCAGGCACCTTTCACAATGGTTGTCTCCCCCAGCCTGGAGATCACTCAGTGGGAATTGCAAGCCACAAATACAGCAAGACCACACCAGGACCTGGGTAGAGGCATCCATGCTCAGGTTCTCTGTCTGGATACAGGCACAGGTGGAGGAGACAGGAGAAGTACTGGCACAAGCGCTACGGGTCTTCATCACCATCAGTCACTCCCTCTGCTCAACTCCCTCTTCAACTCCCCTGTCTGCAGTCCCCTGTCCACTTCGCTCCCCTGGTCGCACTGCTCTAGCTTTTTAAAGCCTGCTTGCCTAGGTCAGGCCTGCCCCCTTCTGAGTCACACAGGGGAAGGCTGAGCCTGAGGCTAATCAGAGGCAATCAAGGGAACAATGGCAGGCTCTCAGTCCCAACTGCCACAGAAGCTGAAACTGAAACTGCTAGCACTCACCTGGAATCAGACTCAATTCACACTTCAAACTGTAAAATTCAAACAGTCAGGCACACACACACACACTCACACCACAGCTTGTACTCTCACCGGGTAGCCTCTTCGGCGGTGGGGTCGCTTTGCTCTCCCTCTTCAACTCCCCTGTCTGCAGTCCCCTGTCCGCTTCGCAGATGTGTATGGGGACCTGGTAGGGCTGGAGCTTCTTTCCACCTGCAGCAGGCCACCGAGGGGGGACTGCCACCAGGGAACTGGTTAACTGTTACCCGATAAGCAGCAAGCAGTAAGGGTGATGCTCACTGGGTAATCTGTTACTTATTCACATCCCTAGTAGTAATGTGGCAGAAGTCACATCCCTCCTCTCTCAAGCTGTGACTCCTGCAAATCATATGTAGATCAGCCACGTTCTCCTGCGTATGCTGAGGTAAGGAAATGGGCACGTGCACAGCCCCAATGGATGTTGCTGTTTGAGAGATGTGCTGATGCATGCAGGACACATACGTCCCCTGCCTATGGATCTCTGGAGTCTGTTGCTTATGAGAACTACAGTTGTTCTGGCAAGTAACTGGTTTAAAGTGCTACATTGTCCTGCATTTTGGTTTAAAGACCTGCTTCTTCCCTTTCCTTGAGGGTCTGCTCTCCTGCCTGTGGTTCTAGGGAGCTGTTTGGGCACCACTTTCTCTCTCTGCAGGGAGATGTTCCTGTTGCCTCATGAAAGCTCCTACAGAGAGTAAGAGAATTCTGTGCCTGCTTAGTGTCCAGACTCACTGCCATGAGACCATGTAGCAGGGGAGAGACCCAAACAACAGCCTAAGTCGCAAGGCTGCTTTCAATGGTAATAACTATAAATTAGCCATTTTTTAAATAAATTCATAGAGTCCAAGGCCAGAAGAGACCTCTGTGGTCATCTAGTCTGACTTCCTGTATAACACATGCCAGGGACCTGCCCCCAAATAATTCCTAGAACAGATATTTTAGAAAAGCATCCAGGCTTGATGGACAGCTTGCCTGCGATAATAATCCACCATGACATTTGGTAATTTTCTCGATGGTTAATTACTCTCACTATTAACAAATAAGTCTTCCAACACCTGCATCTGGTTAGAGCTTTCTCTGAAGATCCCATTATCAAATGCTTGTTCCCTGTTGAGGTACTTATAGACTCTAATCAAGTGACTTCTTAATCTTCCTTTTGTTAAGCTAAATAGATTGAGCTCCATGAGTCTGTCACTGTGTGGCAGGTTTTCCAGTCATAGACTCCTAGAATCCCAGGGCTGGAAGAGATTATTGAGTCCAGTCCTCTGACCAAAGCAGGACCTCCAACTTCAACACCTTCCTAATAACATAGTTTTTCCTAATATCCAACCTAGACCCGCCCCTCTCCCCCCAAGGTCTTGAGATCATTGCTCCTTGTTCTGCCACCCGTCACTACTGTGAACAGCCTTTCTCCATCCTCTTTGGAACCTCCTTCAGTAAGTTGAAGGCTGCTATCAAATCCCCCCTCACTCTTCTCTCCTGCATACTAAATAAGCCCAAATCCCTCAGCCTCTCCTCATAGGTCATGTGCTCTAGCCCCCTAGTCATTTTGGTCGCCCTCCACTGGACCCTCTCCAATGCGTCCACGTCCTTTCTGTGGTGGGGGACCCAGAACTGGACTCAGTACTCCAGATGTGGCCTCACCAGAGCTGAATAAAGGGGAATAATCACTTTTCTAGGTCTGCTGGCAATGCTCCTCTTAATGCACCCCAATATGCCATTAGCCTTCTTGGCTACAAGGGCACACTGTTGACTTATATCCAGCTTCTCATCCACTTGTTGAAGCAAAGGCTGACCAGGACAGTGATACTGACATTGAAATGCTGAGGGAGATTAGAGAGGCTACCAAAATAGAGAACTCTATAATAATGGGGGATTTTAATTACCCCCATATTGACTGGATATACGTCACCTCAGGAAGAGAAGCAGAGAGAAAATTTCTCAATGGCTTAAATGACTGCTTCTTGGAGCAGCTGGTGCAGGAACCCACAAGGGGAAAGGCAATTCTCGATTTAGTCCTGAGTGGAGTGCAGGATCAGGTCCAGGAAATAACCGTTACAGGACCGCTTGGGAATAGTGACCATAAAATAATAACATTCAACATTCCTCTGGTGGGAAGAACACCTCAGCAGTCCAGCACCCTGGCATTTAATTTCAAAAAGGGGAATTACACAAAAATGAGGAGGTTAGTTAAACAGAAATTAAAAGGCACAGTGACTAGAGCCAAATCCCTGAAAGCTGCATGGAAACTTTTTAAAGACACCATAATAGAGGCCCAACTTAAATGTATACCCCAAGTTAAAAAACATAGCAAGAGACCTAAAACAGTGTCACCGTGGCTTAACCACCATGTAAAAGAAGCAGTGAGGGACAAAAATGTATCTTTTAAGAAGTGGAAGTCCAATCCTAGTGAGATAAATAGAAAGGAACATAAACACTGTCAAATCAAGTGTAAAAATGTAATAAGAAAAGTAAAAAAAGATTTTGAGGAACAGCTAGCCAAAAACTCAAAAAGAAATAACAAAATGTTAAGTACATTATAAGCAGGAAGCCTGCTAAAAAACCTGTGCGTCCCCTAGATGATCAAGCTATAAAAGGAGCAATCAAGGCCGATAAAGCCATTGCAGAGAAACTAAATGATTTCTTTGCTTCAATCTTCACGGCTGAGGACGTTGGGGAGATTCCCAAATCTGCACTGTCCTTTGTGGGTGGTGAATCTGAGGAACTGTCCCGGATTGAAGTGTCATTAGAGGAGGTTTTGGAACAAATAGAAAAACTTAATGTTAACAAATCTCCGGGACCAGATGGCATTCATCCAAGGGTTCTAAAAGAACTCAAATGGGAAATTGCTGAGCTATTATCTGTAGTTTGTAACCTATCCTTTAAATCGGCTTCCGTACCTAATGACTGGAAGGTAGCCAACGTGACACCAATATTCAAAAAGGGCTCTAGAGGCGATCCTGGCAATTACAGACCGTTAAGTAACTTCAGTACCGGGCAAATTAGTCGAAACAATAGAAAAGAATAAAATTGTGAAGCATGTAGAAGAACATAATTTGTTGGACAAAAGTCAACATGGTTTCTGTAAAGGGGAATCCTGTCTTACTAATCTGTTAGAGTTCTTTGAAGGGGTTAACAAGCATGCGGATAAGGGATCCAGTAGATATAGTATACTTGGATTTTCAGAAAGCCTTTGACAAGGTCCCGCACCAAAGGCTCTTGTGTAAATTACATAGCCATGGGATAAGAGGGAAGGTCCTTTCTTGGATTGAGAACTGGTTAAAAGACAGGAAACAAAGGGTAGGAATAAATGGTAAATTTTCAGATTGGAGAGGGGTAACTAGTGGTGTCCCTCAAGGGTCAGTCCTGGGACCAATCCTTTTCAACTTATTCATAAATGATCTGGAGAAAGGGGTAAGCAGTGAGGTAGTAAAGTTTGCAGATGATACAAAACTGTTTAGGATAGTCAAGACAGAAGCAGACTGTGAGGGACTCCAAGATGATCTCACCAAACTCAGTGATTGGGCAGCAAAATGGCAAATGAAATTTAATGTGGATAAGTGTAAAGTAATGCACATTGGGAAAAATAACCCCAACTATATGTACAGTGTGATGGGGGCTAATTTGGCTACGACAAATCAGGAAAGGGATCTTGGAGTTATCGTGGACAGTTCTCTGAAAACTTCCACGCAGTGTGTAGCGGCGGTCAAAAAGGCAAATAGGATGCTAGGAATTATTAGGAAAGGGATAGAAAATAAGACCCAGAATATCTTACTGCTCCTGTATAAAATTATGGTACGCCCACATCTTGAATACTGTGTACAGATGTGGTCTCCTCACCTCAAAAAAGATATTTTGGCCTTGGAAAGGGTTCAGAAAAGGGCAACTAAAATGATTAGGGGTTTGGAAAGGGTCCCATATGAGGAGAGGTTAAAGCGACTGGGACTTTTCAGTTTAGAAAAGAGGAGACTGAGGGGGGATATGATAGAGGTCTATAAAATCATGAGTGGTGTGGAGAGGGCCGATAAAGAAAAGTTATTTTTTAGTTCCCTAAATAGAAGAACTAGAGGTCACCAAATGAAATTAATGGGTAGCAGGTTTAAAACTAATAAAAGAAAGTTCTTCTTCACACAGCGTTTAGTCAACCTGTGGAACTCGTTGCCAGAGGAGGCTGTGAAGGCTAGGACTATAATAGAGTTTAAAGAGAAGCTAGATAAATTCATGGAGGTTAGGTCCATAAAAGGCTATTAGCCAGGGGATAAAATGGTGTCCTTGGCCTCTGTTTGTCAGAGGCTGGAGAGGGATGGCAGGAGACCAATCGCTTGATAATTGTCTTCGGTCCACCCTCTCTGGGGCACCTGGTGCTGGCCACTGTCGGTAGACAGGATACTGGGCTAGATGGACCTTTGGTCTGAGCCAGTACGGCCGTTCTTATGTTCTAATAAGGCAAAGTGAGCCAAACGTGACCCCAGCAGAGCCGGGTCCGGTAAGGCTGTTCAGCACAATCAATCCTAGTATTTTATATCCTTAACCAAACAAGTCTGACGTCAGGGCAAGAAATCATAGCGAACTTCAAAGAGGAATTATTATCAGCAAGGAAAGAAACAGGTTTTAGGGAATAAGGGCTTCAGCTTAAAATAGTTCATTAACACATTCCAACAGCCCATCCTTCTGGCCTTTTCTTACATCGCTGAAGGTCAGTTCACTCCCTCTAGTATACGTGCAGACACAAGAAACTGAAATGGCTTTTGTTATACAGAATGGCTTCTAGCTAAATGGTTGTGAAATGGTTTCCTCACACTGTAATCCCCAGGTCCTTTTCTGCCAAACTGCTACTTAGCCAGTCGGTCCTCAGCCTGTAACAATGCTTGGGATTCTTCCATCCCAAGTGCAGGACTCTTCACTTGTCCTTGTTGAACCTCATTGGATTTCTTTTGGCCAAATCCTCTAAATTTGTCTAGGTCACTCGGGACCTTATCCCTGCCCTCCAACATGTCTACCTCTTCACCCTACCTTAGTGTCATGTGCAGGGCTTGTCGAGCGGCGGCGAATCCCGCTCGCCAGCCGTGCGGTTCTGCGCTCTACGCAGATCACTCTGCGCCAGCTCTTCCGGGGTGTAATCTACTTGTTTCAAAGCGGCTTTGCCACCTGGAGTCTGGGGTTAGTGGGGTCCTTTAAAGTGTAGCAGCTCTAGAGCTGTTTCTGCGCTTCAAAGGCAGAGACGTCCTAGCCGTTAGTGGCATAGTTGATGCAAAATGCATCGACTATTCACTTAGTCAGTTGCTTGCAATTTAACATCCCTAGAACATAATTTGTCCCTCATCAAAGGCTCTTAAGTAAAGTAAGTTGTCCTGGGATAAGAGGAAAGGTCCTTTCATGGATTGATAACTGGTTAAGACAGGAAACAAAGAGTAGGAATAAATGGTAAGTTTTCCAAGTGAAAAGCGTTAACTAGTGGGGTCTCCCAAAGGCTTGTCCTGGGGTCAATCCTATTCAACTTATTTATAAATGATCTGGAAAAAACGGATAAACAGTGAGGTCGCAAAACTTGTAGATGATACTAAACTGCTCAAGGAGCAGTGAGGAGCTTCAAAAAGATCTCACCAAACTACGTGATTGGACAACCAAATGGCAAATGAAATTTAATGTTGATAAACGTGAAGTAATAGACATGGAAAAGATATGATGGGGACTAATTTAGCTACAACTACTCGAGAGAGATCTTGGAGTCATTTTGTACAGTTCTCTGAAAACATCCACTCAGTGTGAAGTGGCAGTCAAAAAGCAAATAGAATGTTAGGAATCATTTAAAAAGGGAAATAGATTAAGACAGAGAATATCTTATTGCCTCAGTATTAAATCATGGCATGCCCACATCTTGAATTCTGCCTACAGATGTGGTCATCTCATCTCAAAAAAGATAGATTGGCAATGCAAAATATTCAGAAAAGGGCAACAAAAATGACTAGGGGATTGGAATGCATCCCATATGAAGAGAGATTAAAAAGAGTTGGACTTTTCATTTTAGGTCGCTAAAATCCTGACTGGTGTGGATAAAGAGAATAAGGAACAGCTATTTACTTATTCCCACAATATAAGAACTGGGGGTCTTCAAATAAAAATAGGTAACAGGTTTAAAACAAACCAAAGGAAGTTTTTCTTTATGCAGTGCATAGTCAATCCGTGGAACTCCTTTCCAGAGGAGGTGGTGAAGACCAGGACTTTAAAGGGTTCAAAAAAGAGCTAGATAGATTAATGGCGGTTAAGTCCATCAATGGCTATTGGCCAGGATGAGTAGGAACAGTGTCCCTGGCCTCTGTTTGTCTGGAAATGGATGACAGGAGAGAGATCACCTGAGGATTACCTGTTGTGATCCCTCCCTCTGGGGCATCTCGTATTGGCCACTGTCAGCAGACAGGACACTGGGCTAGATGAACCTTTGGTCTGACACAGTATGGCCATTCTTATATTCTGATTCTGGGTCTGGGTCTGTTGTCCACACTGCCAAAAGTTTGTTGTCAAATTGGAAAGACTTCAAAAAGAGTTTTAGGAAGGATTTGAGGACTGGAAAATCTTCCCTGTAGTGACAGAGATGCTAAATATAGTTTGTTTATCCAAGAGACAGTTAAGATGTCTCACGGGGGACAGCTGTTTGTGAGTACCCACATGGGAAGAGATTTCTGATACTAGATGGCTTTTTATATAGCAGAGAAAGATAGAATTAGATTTTCAAACAGAAAGGGGCCATTCTGATGATCTAGTTCAGATGTCGGCAAACTACGGCTCTTGTTCCTTAAGTGGTGCGCAAGCCGATTTTGAGTCGCACGTGCGGTGGGAGTTCAGCCCCCAGCAGCCTTGAGGTCGCCACGCAGCTGCAGACTGGAGAATCAGCTACAGCTTCCTTCTGGAAGGGCAAGCGGTGGAGGAGGGCAGGGGACGCGCAGGTGCAGAGGGACTGGGGCGGCCCGACAAGTGGAGCAGGCAGCATGACACCGCACTGGGCTCCTCGTCCCTGGGGCTGACGCTGCCCAGCCTGGGCATGCAGCTCCCAGCAGCTAAGGTGTTAACATCTCCCCCACCCCGCTACAGTCTCTGCACCCTGCTCCAGGGTGGGGCACGGCTGGTAGTGCTCTGCAGATCCGGAGCTGGGAGACTGTCGCGGGGCGCAGCACAGTCCGCCACCCCCGGTCTATTAGTAATCCAGTTGTGCAGAATGCACCGCTCGCTTTTGTACCTCCTCGGCCGAGTGGGGGGTCCGGGCCCGCCCTCACTCCGGACCCCGACCCAGGGCCCTAACACCGAGAGCGTACCTCTCGGTGGTAGCAGCGGGGCTAGCACCCCAAACGCACCTGCTCCCGGGATACACGACCCGCCCTGGGTCCTACTCCACTCCGCCGGCCGCTGCTCCGCTTACCCGGTCGCTCCGTCCTCCGCCTTCCCGTCCGGGACCGCTCCTCTGCCCGTGGCCCGCCTCTCCTCCTCCTTGCTTCCCCCCTTGTCACTCTCGCCCCGGCCCCTTTCTGCTCCCCCGCACTTCCGGGTTCCCCCCTCCCCCTCCGTTGTCGCGCCCGCGATGTCACCCGCCGCGCTCTCGGGCGCGCCGTGATGATGCGTCACGGCCTCCCCGTCCCCGTTCCTCCCGTCCTCCGGCGCTGGGGCGTCCGCGCCCCTCTCTCCGGCGGCCCCAGCTACCGCTAGCGAGTGGCGGGGCGGTTCTGCCCCGTCACAGAGACCAGTCACAAGTTGCTGCTGCCTCCATGGGGTGCTGGGGCCCAGGCTGTGCCACGCTGCTCCCTGCGGGGTGTGTGTGTGTGGGGGGGGGGTAGAGGCAAAGAGCCCCTTCCCTAGTGCCCCGCTGTGCCTGGCCAGGCTGGATCCAATCATGAACAGCAGCCTGCAGGTGAGGGGCGGGCCCCAGCAAGGGCTGGGCCAGGCAGCAAAGTGATTCTTCTCCTTGCCCCAGCACTGCTCATGGTGGGCTGCGAGTATCAGTGCTGCTTCCCTTCCAGTGTGCATGCTGGGGGCACAGGGATGTGGGGGCAGGGGGTGGGGTGATACAGGGGATCAGGCTGGGGGCATCATGGGGCTGTGGGGAGCAAGGCTGGAGCAGAGGGAAGATGGGGTTCAAAATCCCATATGGAGCTGTTCAGAGAAAAGGTCGCCAGAATTTAATAGAACCAAAGCAGTATACTTTTCCCTAGCCTCGCTCTTGGAAACAGCTAACCTGTGCTGGCTGAAATCAGACACCCAACGGGAAAAATTTCAGCCGAACTCATTTAAGGGTATTATAATGGAAGTGGGAAGTATCAGCCAACATTACTAACAGGAAGTATTACCAACCCCAGGTGTAATTATATTTTGTATTTCTCTTGCTGCAGGGGTGATAAGAAGGTGATCTGCAACAAGTTCATTCAGACGGTAAGCCCCAGCCCCTCTTTCAGCTTCTTTAATGCTGCTACATAAGGGCAAGGCCTACTAAAGATCTTTCCTTTAGCTCTCAGGCACTGTGAGCCAGATTGTCGAAGGCTGCAGATAAGTACCCAGAGGGACTTCCAAAACCACCATAGGCACCTATCTGCATCCATATGCACATAAATACCTTTGTGTTTAAGGTCCTGGCTCTGGGGGCTCTGCTCACTTCCTATGAGACTAAACTATTGATTCATAGATTTTAAGGCCTGAAGAGACCGCTGTGTTCCTGTAATCCAGTGGTCTCCAGCTTTTTAACCACAAGATCACTTTTTTAATGTAAGATCTACCTCAATCCCAAATATCCTTGTCCTTCTTCCTTCCCGTCCCTTCTTTGAGACCCTGCCCCTGCTCCACTCCTTCTCTGAGGCCTCACTCTGCTCACCCCATTCCCCTTCCTCTCCCATCCTCACTCACTTTTACCAGGCTGGGGTAGGGAGTTGGGGTGGAGGCTCTGGTCTTGGACGAAGGGCTTTGGAGTGTGGGAGGGGCTCAGGGCTTAGCCCAGGGAGGGGGATTGGGGTCTAGTATGTGTTTCAGGGTGCAAGCTCTGGGAAGGAGTTTGGGTGCAGGGGGACTCATGTCTGGGGCAGGAGGTTGGATGTCGGAGGGCTGGCACAGGGGTTCAGGAAGCAGGCTCTGGCTGGGTGCCATTTAACTGAGATGGCTTCCAGGTGGTGGAGCAGTGGGGTTAAGGCAGGCTTACTCCAGCCCTGGCCCTGCACCACTCCTGAAAGCAGCTGGCATGTGCAGCAATGGCTCCATGGTGCCATGTGCTGCCCTTCAACTACAGGCACTGAGCCCACAGCTTCTACTGGTTCACTGTTCCCCACTGCTGACCGCAGGAGTGGTGTCTCCAGGCAAGAACAGCATGTGGAGACTCCCTGCTCTGCCTTTCTCAGGGGCTGCAAGGACATGCCAGCCACTTCCAGGAGCAGCAATTACCACAGGGATAATGACTCCAGCCACGCCAGGTTAGGCATTTAGAACTCACTCTGCAGAGAATTAAATTTATGAGTAAGAGAGAAATGAAAATTTCAAAATGCACAGACCAGTCACAAACCAAAAATAACCCACTTTGCAAGCAGTAAAAGAAGTAGCAACTGCCCCCCCCCCCCCCCCCGTGTGTGTTGTGTTGGGAGCTGAGAGTGAAGGGCAGAGCTGCTCTGGTTTGTTTCTTTACTGGCTCTGCAGCCATGGAGCCTCACATCTCCCATTGGCTGTGGTTTGTCATTTGAGAAACAGTGATTTAAACCTTTCACCCAGCATATTCCTCTGTAAAATAGTGCATTCAGCTAATTTAAGAGGCAAGATTGTTTGTGAAAAATTTAGTGTCTGTAGGTAATTGCAGAGTATGACTTTATTTTGCACAAGCAAATTACCCAAACAAACTCTTAAAATATAATATAGCTGTAGGGCTCTATTATCGACCACCTGATCAGGTCAGCGATAGTGACTATGAAATGCTGAGGGAGATTAGAGAGGCTATCAAAATAAAAAACTCAATAATAGTAGGGCATAGGCGGTCAACCTGTGGCTTGCAAGCTGCATGCAGCTCTTCAAATAAAAAATTGCGGCTCCCGCACCCGCAGCTCGAGGCTCTGAAAGGGTCAGCATGTTTCTGTCTGACAGAGCCCGAGTCATGGCGTCCTGTGCAGATTTCAAAATGGCTGCCTTAAAAGGGCAATGCCTGCTCCACTTTTTAAAGGGCACTGGCTAGGCCCTCACCTCCTCCCCTTTTTTTGGGGGGGAGGGTCAACAACTTTTTTCCCTTTTTGGCTCTTCATCTGTTATGACTCGGCCACCCCTGTAGTAGGGAATTTCAATATTTACCCCATATTGACTGGGTATACGTCACCTCAGGGCGGGATGCAGAGATAAAATTTCTTGATACCTTTAATGACTGCTTCTTGGAGCAGCTGGTTCTGGAAACCACAAGCGGAGAGGCAATTCTTGATTTAGTCATAAGTGGGGCACAGAATCTGGTCCAAGAGATAAATATAACTGGACCACTTGCAAATAGTGACCATAAATATAATCCTTGTGGTGGGAAAAACACCTCAACAGCCCTACACTGTGGCATTTAATTTCATAAAGTGTCTAATTTCTATTTAAATGAGATTAAATAGAAATTAAAAGGTACAGGGACAAAAGTAAAATCCCTGCAAGCTGCATGGACACTTTTCAAAAACACGATAATAGAGGCCCAAGTTAAATCTATTAATCTATTAGTCCTTTGGGCTCCTAATGGAGCATAAGGCCTCCATAGTCATTCTGCATTTCTTGCGATCCTTAGCGATAGTCTTGACATGATCCCACGTTAAGCCAGCTGCTTTTACTTTGTCCAGGAAGCTTCGTCACCGTGTTTGTTTGGGACGTCCCCTTTTCCTTTTTCCTTTTGGATTCCATTCTAACACTTGTCTCATGATACATTCCTCACGGTCCTTACGCAGGATGTGGCCTGCCCTTCGCCATTTTCTCTTCTTAATTTGAACTTCCATTGGTTTCTGATTTGTTTTGGTCCACAAGGTTTCATTTGGCATTCTGTCGTACCACTTTAGCTGGAGAATGTGTCTAAGGCATTTATTGACAAACCTCTGAATTCTCTGAGTGTTGCTCTGGACAACGCGCCACGCCTCCGAGCCATACAGCAGCACTTATTTCACATTGGAAGTGAAAATACATAGTTTGGTTCTTGTTGAAATGGCTCTTGCACCCCAGATTGGTCATAGTATGGCAAAGGCTTGTTGCGCCTTTTGTATTCTTGTACTGATGTCCTCTTCAATTAAATGTATACCCCAAATTTAAAAAAATGCAATAAGAGAACCAAAAAAGTGCCACCATTGCTTAACAACGAAGTAAAAGAAGCAGCGAGAGATAAAAAGAGATGCTTTAAAAAGTGGAAGTCAAATCCTGTGAGGAAAATAGGAGCATGAACTTTTTCAAATTAAGTGTAAAAATCATATATATATAGTAGCCCAGTGTCTGTGACTCTGTAACTGTGAAATGCTGGCTGTCCCCTCTCGGTGGCGCTGTTGCCTCCCGCTGTGGCGCTCGGCTGACTTTTGCGCCGCTCAGCTGGGCTGCTGCGCAGGGTGCATGGGGCCCAAATGGCCGCTTGCGCCGCTTGCTCCTGTGTGGCGGCCCGGCTGAGCGGCACAGAAGTTAGCTGAGCACCATGGAGGGAGAGGAAGGGGGGGGCGGGGCGGTGATGTACACAGCCAGGGGGCGTGGCCTGGCCATGTACGTCACCACCCCACCCCCCTTTGCACCACCCTTCGCCTCCCGTTGTGGCGCTCAGCTGACTTTTGCGCCACTCAGCTGGGCCACTGTGAGGGAGCCCAAACGGCCGTTTGCTCCACTTGCTCCCCCGCGGCGGCCTGGCTGAGTGGCGCAGAAGTCAGCTGAGCGCCACAGCGGGAGGCGAAGGAGGGGGCGGGGAAGTGACGTGCAGCATGACAGCAGCTCTAGGCTCTGCCCCCTGGCCGTGAATGTCACTGCCCCACCCCCTTTCATTTCCCACAGTGGCGCTCGGCTGACTTCTGCGCCGCTCAACTGGGCTGCCACGTGGGAGCAAGTGGCACAAGCGACTGTTTGGGCTCCGCGCTCCCCATGCAGCACAGGGAAGGTGGGGCCCAAATGGGATCTGCACTCCCCCGAGTGAGAGACAGGAGGGGGAGGAGAAGAGAAAGAGAGAGAGAGGCAGGAGATGGAGGAGAGCTGAGCGAGAGAGGAGGGGGGGTGAAGAAGGGGGAGAGAGACCTGAAAATCCCGTCTTATGATGGGCTAATTGGCTAGCATAATAAAAGCCAAAAAGGAGTTTGAAGAGCAGCTAGTCAGAAACTTAAAAGGTAATAATTTGCTTCAGCTGGGGATATTGGACAGATTCCCAAACCTGTAAGTCTAATGTCAGTACCGAGCAAATTAGTTGAAACTATAATAAAGAATAAAAATGTCAGACACATGGATGAACTATACACACAATATAATGGGGACTAATTTAGCTACAACTACTCAAGAGAAAGATCTTGGAGTCATTTGTTGGACATAATTTGTTGGACAAAAGTCAACATGGTTTCTGTAAAGGGAAATCGTGTCTTATCTGTTGGGGTATGTCTACACTGTAAAGTGAATTTGAAATAACGACTGTTATTTCCAATTAACTTTAATAGCGTTTATACAGGCAAACTGCTATTTTGACATTAATTCAAAATAGCGGAGCGCTTAATTCGAATTTGGTAAACCTCATTCTACGAGAAGTAACGCCAAATTCAAAATAGCTATTTCGAATTAAGTGCTGTGTAGATGCTTAATTCAGAATAGGGGGCCCCCCTGCCCTTCCCAGGGAGCCCTGGCGGCCACTCTGGGCACAACCAGGAAAACTTACTCTCCTCTCCCCCAGCCCCGGAGCCATTAAAGGGGTAGACCCTGGCCACAGTGCCTGTGCCAGCGCCAAGCCTGCCAGCCCAGAGCCAGCAGTGGCCACCGGGGCCCCTGATCCAGTGCCCCCAAAACATGAGCCAGCAAGCTACTGGCAGCCAGCCCTCCCAGGAGCCTGACGGGCTGGAGAAGGCAGGCGCCTTCCTGGTCCAGGGTGGAGATCATGGACCTTATACAAGTTTGGGGCGTATGCCCCCAATGTCCATGATCTCCACACTAAACGGAGGAATGCGTCCGTCTATGGCAGGATAGCTGCCAGCCTGGCCACCAAAGACCACATGCGAACCCAGGAGCAGGTTTGCATGAAAATCAAGTTGGTCCGGCGAGACCCCCAACCCTGGGCCCTGAGCTTTCCCTCACGCTTCTTCCCCTTGCTTCCCCCTTCCAGCTCCCTCCTCCCAGGTTTCCCCCTCCCCCCTCTCTTTTCCCCTCTCCCACTTCCTTTTCCCAGTCTCCCCAGAGGTTCATCTCCTCCCCCAGTTTTGTTCAATAAACCCAGTTTCTATTTTTGAACATACGTGTCTTTTGTTTAATATCAGGAAGTGGGGCTAGAGAGGGGTAAGTGGAAGGACGTGAGGGAGGAATGGGGCATGAACCCCTGGAGGGGAGGACAGAGGTGCCTCTGAGGGCTCCTGGGGTGGACGCTCTCCCGCAGGGCCTCCTGGATCCTGACAGCGTCCCAATGGACCCCCCCGGATGGCAGCCTGCAGCAAGTGCAGCCGGGCTGATAGCAATGACCCCATGAGATGCACCGGCATGCCCAGGGGCAGCTCTGGCTCCATGTGGCTAAGTGCTGTGGTGTCCCGAGTGCGGGCACTCAGGGCACTCCAAAACAAGATTGCTTTGCTGTCCCTCATCAAGGTAGACAAGCAAGCGGGAAACCCGGAGAACTGTCTGTCCGGGGAGGGCGTAGGGTTCCTTTAAGCACGGAGCTCAGTTAGCCTCAGGCAGTAGCCCCACACACTAAGTCCTAACCTGATGCCCTGCCGGCACTGGTTCCGGCAAGCCTTAACTTTGGTTCAGGGTCCACTCAGTGTGGACGCGCTATTTTGAAATAGCAATTTCAAAATAGGTTTTGTGTGTAGATGCGTTAATTTGAATTAGCTTAATTTGAATTAACTATTTCGAATTGTTAACTCCACTTAACACTGTAGTGTAGACATACCCTTAGAGTTCTTTGAAAGGGTTAACAAACATGCGGACAAGGGTGATCTAGTATGCTTAGATTTTCAGAAAGCCTTTGACAAGGTCCCTCACCAAAGGCTCTTGTGTAAATTACATTGTCATGGGATAAGAGGGAAGGTCCTTTCTTGGATTGAGAACTGGTTAAAAGACAGGAAACAAAGGGTAGGAATAAATGGTAAATTTTCAGATTGGAGAGGGGTAACTAGTGGTGTCCCCCAAGGGTCAGTCCTGGGAACAATCCTTTTCAACTTATTCATAAATGATCTAGAGAAAGGGGTAAGTAGTGAGGTGGTAAAGTTTGTGGATAATACTAAACTGTTTAGGATAGTCAAGACAGAAGCAGACTGTGAAGAACTTCAAAAAGATCTCACCAAACTGAGTGATTGGGCAACAAAATGGCAAAAGAAGTTTAATGTGGATAAGTGTAAAGTAATGCACGTTGGAAAAAATAACCCCAACTATACGTACACTATGATGGGGGCTAATTTGGCTATGACAAATCAGGAAAGAGATCTTGGAGTTATCGTGGATAGTTTTCTGAAAACTTCCACACAGTGTGCAGCGGCGGTCAAAAAGGCAAATAGGATGTTAGGAATTATTAAGAAAAGGATAGAAAATAAAACAGAATATCTTACTGCCCCTGTATAAAACTATGGTATGCCCACATCTTGAATACTGCGTACAGATGTGGTCTTCTCACCTCAAAAAAGATATTTTGACCTTGGAAAGGGTTCAGAAAAGGGCAACTAAAATGATTAGGGGTTTGGAACGGGTCCCATATGAGGAGAGGTTAAAGCGACTGGGACTTATCAGTTTAGAAAAGAGGAGACTGAGGGGGGGATATGATAGAGGTCTATAAAATCATGAGAGGTGTGGAGAGGGCCGATAAAGAAAAGTTATTTATTAGTTCCCATAATATAAGAACTAGAGGACACCAAATGAAATTAATGGGTAGCAAGTTTCAGACTATTAAGCGAAAGTTCTTCTTCACACAGCGCATAGCCAACCTGTGGAACTCCTTGCCAGAGGAAGCTGTGAAGGCTAGGACTATAATAGAGTTTAAAGAGAAGCTAGATAATTTCGTGGAGGTTAGGTACATAAAAAGCTATTAGCCAGGGGATAGAAATGGTGTCCCCTGGCCTCTGTTTGTTTGTCAGAGGCTGGAGATGGATGGCACGAGACAAAGTGCTTTATCATTGTCTTCGGTCCACCCCCTCTGGGACACCTGGTGCTGGCCACTGTCGGCAGACAGGCTACTGGGCTAGATGGACCTTTGGTCTGAGCCAGTATGGCTGTTCATATGTTCTTGTATTAGAGTGTGTCTGTCTGTGTGTCTGCGAGTCCGTCTGTTCATGAACTTTTCCTGTTCATGGTAAGAGCTAGGGCCTCCAAATGTAATCTGTATTAGGGATGTGCTAATGTAACGTCTGAATGGTTAACTGGTTAGTCTTGGCTCATTGGTTAACCTTTATGGTTACACGCAGTCCCTTGGCATGGCTCCTCCTGCTTCCTTTTGTCGTACCTTAAAGCAAGGTCAGGGTTTGGTTGTTCCAGGAAGTTCCTGGAATGGACCGGATTTCCATGACATGGAATGGGAGGGGCACAGAGACGGGACACGATACTGTAGTGACCACTGCTCTCAGTGAGCACAAGGGAGAGCTGTACTGCAGAGTCGCCATTGGGGGAAAGCTGCACCACCAGGAGAGTGGCCAGCTGGGCCTGGGGTTGCCATCATGCCTGCCACCTGACCGGGTAAGTAGCCCCTCTAGCCCAAACCCTTTCCTTCCAGCCAGGGTGGGCAGACTAGGAGGATAGAGAAGGCCCTGTCAGATTGGACCCCTGTCCTAAGGCCCTCCTGCAGCCTCCTGCTTTGCCCCCCCACATCCTCAAGACTTTGCCCTGAAGCACCTGGGTAACACTGGGTATATCTTCTAGTACAGTGGTTCATAAGCCTTTTTATGCTGCAGACTAGCAAACTCATTCACAAACTTTTGATGGACCAGTAACATTTATTTGCATATTCATTATGCAAATAAAATATTACCCTCTGCCTAGCCCCAACCCAGCTCCTTGTTCCCCCAGTGCCCAGCACACATGGACTCTCATCCCTACAGCCCATGCCAACACCTTCTTGTCCTGTGACCCCACCACACCCACATCCCTTTGCTCTTTGCCCTCACCCCACCCCTGCACTCCCCAGAGTGAGGATGCCCCCTCTAAGGAGCGTGGCCCTCCTCCTTTGTGCCCTCTCCCTCTCCAAGCGCATCTGGCATCCCCATCGGTGGGGTGGGAATGCAGAGCCCCAGCCGACCGCCATTACCGAGGAGGCAGAAGAGAGGGAGGAGCCTCCTGCTCCGCCTCCTCCTACCACCACCTCAACTCCAGCACTGCCGCCAGCAAAAGTGGCCACACGAGCAGGGGGAGCGGCTGTTGGCGGTGGGTACACTCCCTCCTTCTTTGCACTGTTCTAGTAGTTTAATATATTGGCACCCGAAATAAGTTCTTTCCCCCAGGCGGAAATAATGTGTGAGAAGGAATGCACAAAGACCTTGTGCACCTCATCTGCTGCTATCTCCCTGGGGCTAGGGAGGGCGTGCTGGCTCCTCCTCCTCTGGGCCAGAATGGGGGAGGAGTTCCACACCCCATCCACACCTTGGGGCGGTGGGCAGCTGCTCCCAGGACCAGGCCATGCTGCCGGCCAGTGATTGCTCACTGGGGCTCTTGCTGCCCCCTTGTGATCATTCATGAGTATAACTGACCCCCCGTGGTCATGCATAAGTATAACTGTCCCTGGGTTCACATCCCTCCCTTTCCATTTGCTACAAAACAGTCGCATTCCAGGCACATCCTATTATCCTGGCACAACCAAACCCTGGATTTGCTTTGTTACAATAAGAGGAGGCTGCATCCCAAATTTGGGCCTAATTCTTGCCATTTAGGAGGAGTTGTTGAACAGACAGACTCACAGAGAGACGCACGTTTCTAAAAGATATAGTAAGATAAAAGGAAGGAAAGGGAAAAGTGTTAAATGGACAAAGCAGTCGGATACGTACACAAGAGTTCAGACTCCAATATCAGGTTCCGAGCAGCACTGGTGACTGCTGGCTTGTAACGTCCCTCTGGAACGCTTCCAGAGGAGGTGGATCTGTCAGGCCTTTGGTCGAAGCTGCCATTGTAGAGAAGTGACTCCAGAGACAGGTTCCCAGATGGTCGCTTTTCGACTGGAACACGCAGTTGAAGAGACCCTGGCAGCTTTGCTCAGCATCACTGACTGGCCCGTTAAGTCTGGTGAGTGGCACAAATAGGCTCCCTGCTCAGCTACATGATGCTTCTGGAAAGCTGCCAGCACGTCCCTCCAGCTCCTAGGCATACGGTCAACCACGGGGGTGCCGCACTCTGCCCCCACCTTCAGGCAGCACCTGTTGGCTGGGAACCCTGGCAGTGCACGGTGTCCTATGACTGGGCCTCTGCATGTGACACCTATTTATGACCCCCCTCTCCCATACCCCAACTCCTGCCCCAGTCCTGAGCCCCCTCCCACCCTCCAAACTCCTTGACCTAAGCCCAGAGCCCATGCCCCCCCACTGCCCCAGCCAGGAGCCCCCTCCCACTGCAACCCACTTCCCCAGCCAGGAGCCCCCCCCTGCACCCTGAGCCCATGCCCCCTCCCACTGCAACCCACTACCCCAGCCAGGAGCCCCCTCCTGCACCCTGAGCCCATGCCCCCTCCCACTGCAACCCCCTGCCCCAGCCAGGAGCCCCCTCCTGCACCCAGAGCCCATGCCCCCCCTCCCCCACTGCAACCCACTTCCCCAGCCAGGAGCCCCCTCCTGCACCCAGAGCCCATGCCCCCCCCCACTGCAACCCACTACCCCAGCCAGGAACCCCCTCCTGCACCCAGAGCCCACGCCCCCCCCCCCCCACTGCAACCCACTACCCCAGCCAGGAGCCCCCTCCTGCACCCAGAGCCCATGCCCCCTCCCACTGCAACCCACTACCCCAGCCAGGAACCCCCTCCTGCACCCAGAGCCCATGCCCCCCCCCCCCACTGCAACCCACTACCCCAGCCAGGAGCCCCCTCCTGCACCCAGAGCCCATGCCCCCTCCCACTGCAACCCACTACCCCAGCCAGGAGCCCCCTCCTGCACCCAGAGCCCATGCCCCCTCCCACTGAAACCCCCTGCCCCAGCCAGGAGCCCCCTCCTGCACCCAGAGCCCATGCCCCCTCCCACTGCAACCCACTACCCCAGCCAGGAGCCCCCTCCTGCACCCTGAGCCCACGCCCCCCCCCCCACTGCAACCCACTACCCCAGCCAGGAGCCCCCTCCTGCACCCAGAGCCCATGCCCCCTCCCACTGCAACCCACTTCCCCAGCCAGGAGCCCCCTCCTGCACCCAGAGCCCACGCCCCCCCCCCCCACTGCAACCCACTTCCCCAGCCAGGAGCCCCCTCCTGCACCCTGAGCCCATGCCCCCCCTCCCCCACTGCAACCCACTTCCCCAGCCAGGAGCCCCTTCCTGCACCCAGAGCCCATGCCCCCCCACTGCAACCCACTTCCCCAGCCAGGAGCCCCCTCCTGCACCCAGAGCCCATGCCCCCCCCCCCCCAGTGCAACCCACTACCCCAGCCAGGAGCCCCCTCCTGCACCCAGAGCCCATGCCCCCCCCCCCCCCTGTGCAACCCACTACCCCAGCCAGGAGCCCCCTCCTGCACCCAGAGCCCATGCCCCCCCTCCCCCACTGCAACCCACTTCCCCAGCCAGGAGCCCCCTCCTGCACCCAGAGCCCATGCCCCCCCTCCCCCACTGCAACCCACTTCCCCAGCCAGGAGCCCCCTCCTGCACCCAGAGCCCATGCCCCCCCTCCCCCACTGCAACCCACTTCCCCAGCCAGGAGCCCCCTCCTGCACCCTGAGCCCATGCCCCCTCCCCACTGCAACCCACTTCCCCAGCCAGGAGCCCCCTCCTGCACCCAGAGCCCATGCCCCCCTCCCCCACTGCAACCCACTTCCCCAGCCAGGAGCCCCCTCCTGCACCCTGAGCCCATGCCCCCCTCCCACTGCAACCCACTACCCCAGCCAGGAACCCCCTCCTGCACCCTGAGCCCATGCCCCCCCTCCCCCACTGCAACCCACTACCCCAGCCAGGAGCCCCCTCCTGCACCCAGAGCCCATGCCCCCCCTCCCCACTGCAACCCACTACCCCAGCCAGGAGCCCCCTCCTGCACCCTGAGCCCATGCCCCCTCCCACTGCAACCCACTACCCCAGCCAGGAGCCCCCTCCTGCACCCAGAGCCCATGCCCCCCCCCCCACTGCAACCCACTTCCCCAGCCAGGAGCCCCCTCCTGCACCCTGAGCCCATGCCCCCTCCCACTGCAACCCACTACCCCAGCCAGGAGCCCCCTCCTGCACCCTGAACCCATGCCCCCCCCCACACTGCAACCTACTGCCCCAACCAGGAGCCCCCTCCTGAGCCCTTGGCCCCCCCACACTGTAACCTACTGCCCCAACCAGGAGCCCCCTCCTGCACCCTGAGCCCATGCCCCCCCCCACACTGCAACCTACTGCCCCAACCAGGAGCCCCCTCCTGAGCCCTTGGCCCCCCCACACTGTAACCTACTGCCCCAACCAGGAGCCCCCTCCTGCACCCTGAGCCCATGCCCCCCCCCCCACACTGCAACCTACTGCCCCAACCAGCAGCCCCCTCCTGCACCGTAAGCCCAGAGCCTATGCCCCCCTCCCCCACTGCAACCCACTTCCCCAGCCAGGAGCCCCCTCCTGCACCCTGAGCCCATGCCCCCTCCCACTGCAACCCACTTCCCCAGCCAGGAGCCCCCTCCTGCACCCAGAGCCCATGCCCCCCCCTCCCCCACTGCAACCCACTTCCCCAGCCAGGAGCCCCCTCCTGCACCCTGAGCCCATGCCCCCTCCCACTGCAACCCACTACCCCAGCCAGGAACCCCCTCCTGCACCCTGAGCCCATGCCCCCCTCCCCCACTGCAACCCACTACCCCAGCCAGGAGCCCCCTCCTGCACCCAGAGCCCATGCCCCCCCTCCCCCACTGCAACCCACTACCCCAGCCAGGAGCCCCCTCCTGCACCCTGAGCCCATGCCCCCTCCCACTGCAACCCACTACCCCAGCCAGGAGCCCCCTCCTGCACCCAGAGCCCATGCCCCCCCCCCCCCCCCCACTGCAACCCACTTCCCCAGCCAGGAGCCCCCTCCTGCACCCTGAGCCCATGCCCCCTCCCACTGCAACCCACTACCCCAGCCAGGAGCCCCCTCCTGCACCCTGAGCCCATGCCCCCCCCCCCACTGCAACCCACTACCCCAGCCAGGAGCCCCCTCCTGCACCCTGAACCCATGCCCCCCCCCCCCCACTGCAACCTACTGCCCCAACCAGGAGCCCCCTCCTGAGCCCTTGGCCCCCCCACACTGTAACCTACTGCCCCAACCAGGAGCCCCCTCCTGCACCCTGAGCCCATGCCCCCCCCCACACTGCAACCTACTGCCCCAACCAGGAGCCCCCTCCTGAGCCCTTGGCCCCCCCACACTGTAACCTACTGCCCCAACCAGGAGCCCCCTCTTGCACTCTAACCCTTCATTTCTAGTCCCACCCCAGCTCAGAGCCCATAAACCCTTCCATATACCTGTCCCCTGCCTCAGCCTGGAGCCCCCTACCACACTCCAAACCCCTTGATCCCACACGCCAGGCCAGAGCCCCTTCCTGTATCCCAAACCCCTTGTTGCCAGCCCCACACGGAGCCTACAGCCCTCAGCTCCCAAGCTCCATCCTCAGCCCAGTGAGAATGAGCAACTAAGCAAATATGGGGAAGAGTGAGTGTGGGAGGGGATGGGGCATGTAGTGAGCAGGGGGCAGGGTCTTAGGGAAGGGGGCGGGGCAAGGCTGTTCAGTTTTCTGATATTAGGAAGTAGGCGTCCCTATCCAGAGGTGAGAAGCAAGGTTGAAGACAAAATGGAAAATAAAGCCTTTGCTACGTGGCTTCTCCTTTGTTCCAAACTCACACTCAGAATCCTAGAGCTGGAAGACACCTCAGGAGGTCAAGTGCAATCCCAACTCAATCAACCCGGCCAGGGCTTTGTCAAGCCGAGACTTAAACACCTCTAGGGATGGAGACTCCACCATCGCCCTAGGGAACCCAGCCCAGCGCTTCCCCACCCTCCTAGGGAAAGAGTTTTTCCTACTGTCCAACATAAACCTCTCCCACTGTAATGTGAGCCCATTGCTCCTTGTTCTGCCATCCATCACCACTGAGAACAGCCTCTCACCATCCTCTTTGGAGCCTCCCTTCAGGAAGTTGAAGGCTGCTCTCAAATCCCCCCTCACTCTTCTTTTCTGCAGACTAAACAAACCAAATCCCTCAGCCTCTCCTCAAAAGTCATGTGCTCCAGCCCCCTAATCATTTGGGTCGCCCTCCGCTGGACCCTCTCCAATGTGTGCACATCCTTTCTATAGTGGGGGGCCCAGAACTGGACACAGTATTCTAGATGTGGCCTCACCAAAGCCGAATAAAGGGGAATGATGACCTCTCTGGATCTGCTGGCAATGCTCCTCCTAATGCACCCCAATATGCCATTAGCCTTCTTGGCTACAGGGGCACACATTTGACTCATATCCAGGTTCTCATCCACTGCAGTCCCCAGGTCCTTTTCTGCAGAACTGCTACTTAGCTATTCTGTCCCCAGCCTGTACCAATTCTTGGGATTCTTCCGTCCCAAGGGCAGGACTCTGCACTTGTCCTTGTTGAACCTCATCAGATTTCTTTTGGCCCAAGCCTCTAATCTGTCCAGGTCACTCTGGACCCTATCCCTGCCCTCCAGCGTATCTACCTCTCCCCCTAGCTTAGTGTCATGTGCAGACTTGCTGAGGGTGCAATCCATCCCCTCCTCCAGGCCATTAATGAAGATGTTGAACATGGGTATGGAGTGCTTCTTGGAGCCCTTTGGCCACAGGCATGTCCCTTCATGCCCTGCTGATGCGGTGACTTAGCCCCAGCCGTCTCTCAGTGGATTCACTATATATCTGTTCGCCTTGATGAGCCATAGAGATTACTGATGCCAGTCTGTCTGCGGGTGTCACCCAGACGCACAGGACAAGTTCAAGATCTATTTATAATTCATGGCACAAAGATGATACATACATATCAACAAGGTTATCATCCTAGGCAAATCACTGTTTCCGCACTGATCCCTTACCTGCCGTGATTTGTATGACTCTCTGGAACTTTGCAATCTTGAGCTCCAGAACAGAGTCACCTGTATTCCATACAGCAGTGGGGCAGCCTAGGCTAGTGAGTGGGCTGAAAGAGTGGCCCTCCTTTACCCCACTGGGCCGCAAGATTCTTGTAACCAAGACTGTCTCCAGGCTAGGCTGGTTTTGCTAACTGCTCCTGCTCCTAGAATTTGCGGGCTGGGCCGCTGAACTGTAGCAGCACTGTGACTGGGTGCAGAGGGAGCCCAAGGCTCTCCCAGGCAGTGTTGTGTGCTGTCAGACGCACCTCACTGCACGTGCCCTTGCTTTACTTGTGTGTTGCTTTACTAATAGCCGTGCAGACAAAACCAGTAAAATCTGGCAACCCTGCATGTGGGCCACAGCTAGAACCTGGGTGTCGCCCAGTGCTGCAGACAGTGTCACAAATGAGCCAGTCTAGGCTCCTCAGTGGGGATTCTGGGTGCAGTCCCATTACTGTCTGCTTTGGCTGCCCTGTGGTGAGTGGAGTGCCTGGCTGAGAGCCCTAACCTCTTTGTGCCTTTCCCGGCAGAGTGCAGTCACCTGTTTGCTGTGGCCGGCAGAGAACATCATCGTCTTCGGACTCGCTGAGGGGAAGGTAGAGAAGCCTAGTGCTGTCCCCAAGTTACAGGCTCCGGGCACTGCTCAGCAGGGACGGGACCGCACTGGTGACTTGCTCTCCTGCACCTGCTCCCTGTGAGTCTCTCGGGAGGCTGAGCGGCATGGCGTGAGAATGACGTGGTCATCCATGCCAGTTTCCACTGCTCCCCCAGAGCCCACTGGAGCCCACCGAGGTGCATGTGAGTTCTCATCTTGCTGCTTGACCTGAAGGCGCCAGCCCAGCACAGATGAGAACCTCTCCTTCATTCTGCTTAAAAGCCATCTTCAGCTGCACTGGGGTGACGATCTGTTTCTGCACTGCACTGACCCATGTCCTTCTCTTCCTCAGGTTCGGTTAGCAAATACAAAGACCAACAAGTCCTCCACCATTTACGGGACAGATTCTTTTGTGGTCTCATTAACCTCCAAGTGAGTATGGTGCTGCCACAGGCTCCCCTGCCGAGCTCAGTGTCCTGACCCAGCACTTGGCCTGAAGGCCGCCTTAGTGCTGATGGTGAGCTTCATAGGCTCCGCTGGAAAGCTAAACAAGCACAGCACTCCCCTCCCTTGGGCTCCCTGGCTTCTGTGTTTTACCAGTAACATTGGAACATTGCATCCCACGCAGTCACTATACCGGTCCCGCTCCCCCCATCCGTCTGTCTGCTGAGAGCTCTCTAGGGCAGGCTCCAGGCCTCCTCGGTATGTGTGTGCCATTGGGCACATTGTGGGCACTCTCAAGAAATAATCACTAAGGGGAAAGCGGAGCCTACCATTGGCTGCTGCTGCCCCATGAGAATCAGCACAGCT